>NC_141680.1:39187494-39787494 GCF_028749965.1 Puma concolor | reverse complement strand
GATGCAAATATCGTAAGTAAACTATTGACAAACTGAATTCAGCAACGTTTAAAAAGATAATAGATTATTACCAAGTTGGATTTTCCCCAAGAATGCCTAAGAGATTTATTATTAATAAATCAATTAACTATTCATTTTTTTAGGTGTGATGATATGTTGTGTTTTTGTCGGACAATGTCCTTATACTTAGGATCTGCATGCTGAAGTATTTTATGGGTGCTGTGTAATGATATCTGCAGGTTAACTTCAAATGGTTAAGAAAAAAAAAAATATATATATATATGATGTATACATGTTGTCTATATAGAGAGCTATATAAGCTACATAGATAAAGCAAAAATAATAAAATGTTAACAATGCTTGTACCTAAGCCATAGGTACATGTGTATTCATTGTACTGTTCTTTCAACTTTTACGTACCCTGGAAATTTTTCATAATGAAAAAAATAAACCAGGTAATGAAATTTACCACATTGACTGAGTAAGGGAAAAGTCTTTGACAAAACTGAATAACCATTCATGATTTTAAAAAAGAAAAACTATTAACAAACATAATGGTAGTATGTAAAAATTATTTTCTTAGGACTGAAAACAAGACAAAAATGACTGATTTTCTATATTGTACCAGAGACCACACAGATGAAGTATAAAAATTGGAATGAAAGAAACAAAATTGTTCTAGGTTATAGGGTTACTTACTTGAAAATCTCAAAGAATCTACAGACATATTACAAGAATTAATAAGAAAATTTAGCAAGCGTGTTAGATACATTTAGCAAGCAAGTATTAGACAAATGAAAATCAAGTGCATTTCTATAACCATCTACTAACAGAAATTGTACTTTTAGAAGAGATATTATTTATAATAAAATGAATAATATGAAATTCCTAGGAATAAATCTAACAGAAGATGGGCCACACCTCTATGGAGGAATATTATAAAACTTTATTAAGAGATATTAAAGAATACTAAAATAAATACAGGGCTATACTATGTTCAGAGACTGCAAGACTCTCATGAATAAAAATATCACCTCCTCAAATTGATCTATAAATCCAATGCAATCCCATTCAACAGATTAATTATTAAGTCTTTAAAAGGGGGGGGGGGTGCCTAGATGGCTCAGTTGGTTAAGCATCCCACTCTTGATTTCGGCTTAGGTCATGATCTCATGGTTGTGAGATGGAGCCCCGCTTGAATTCTGCGCTGAGTGTGGAGCCTGTTTAAGATTCCCCCTCTCTCTCTCACTCTCTCTCTCTCTCTGCCCTCCCTTGCTCACACGCACTCTCTATCTCTCTCATACATACGTACATACATAAATACATGGAAAGAAGTTCTGACACATACACGGATGAACCTTGAAGACTTTCGAGATGAAAATGAAGACGAAACTTGAATGCTAAATTAAGTCAGTCGGTCACAAAAGGACAAATACCGTATGATTCCACTGACATGGGGAACCTACAGTAGTCAAATTCCTAGAGAAAGAATGATGGATGGTTCCCAGGAGCTGAGGGGAGAGGGGACTGGGGAATGGATTTGTGTTTAATGGGTACAGAGTTTCACCGGGAAGATGGAAAGTTCCGCAGATGGATGATGGTCAGTGATGGTTGCACAACAGTGTGAATGTACCTAATGCAACTGAAGTGTACACTTACAAATGGCTAAAATGGTGAGTGTTCTGTAGATTTTAGCCCAATAAAACATGGTTAACACAAAATTCCAGAGAATACTCACCTCTGGAATGAAAATAGGAGATGCAATTGGAGAGGTACACACATGAGTCTTCTGGGACGTGATAATGTCCTTCCTCAGCCTGGTAATAGATTCACAAGTGTTGATTTTATTGTTGTTGTTGTTGTTGTCTTTAATTTTTTTTTTAATGTTTATTTCTGAGAGAGAGAGAGGGAGTGCAAGTGGGGGCGGGAACAGAAAGAGAGGGAGACACAGAATCCGAAGCAGGCTCCAGGCTCCGAGCTGTCAGCACAGAGCCCAACATGGGACTCAAACTCACGAACAGCGAGATTGTGACCTGAGCCGAAGTTAGACGCTCAACCGACTGAACCACCCAGGTGCCCCTTATTTTTGGTTTTTTTTAAGTAAACATAGATTTTCATGCATGGTTTTGTATGCATGCCATATTTCTCTTAAAATTTTAAATACATATTGGGGCGCCTGAGTGGCTCAGTCGGTTAAGCATCTGACTTCGCCTCAGGGCATGATCTCGTGATTCGTGAGTTCGAGCCCCGTGTCAGGCTCTGGGCTGACAGCTCAGAGCCTGGAGCTGCTTCAGATTCTGTGTCTCCCTCTCTCTGCCCCTCCGCTGCTTGCGCTCTGTCTCTCGCATGGTCTCAAAAGTAAATAAACATTTAAAAAAAAATTTAAACACCTATAAACACAGGTAGCAAAACAATAATGAAAAGCAAGGGAAGTTATAGACACAAATGCAGGATAATGGTTACCTCTGGGGGGGAGAGGGAAGGAAGGCGATCTGGAAGGGGACCCCAGGGAACTTCAGAGGTCATGCTGATTTTTCTTTTTTACAACTGGGTAGTGGGATACACATGGGTGTCCCTCCCATCATGATTATTTACTCCTTACATATATTTTGCAAATATTCATTTTTATTTATTCAAATAGTTAATAAGGGTAATTTGTAAAGAAAACCCTAATATATGTGTATATTTTTTTAACTTGTGGCTTTATTTGTAAATCTGGCTTGTGTCAAACACTGAGGCCAGCTACTTGATCGAACTACTTGTCCTGGCTACTTCTTTCCTAATACCTTAGTGGTGTCCCGGGATGACCACAGTGGTCTGAAAAAGTGCTTGTGATGTAATAAACAGACAACCTCAGTACATAATAAACTATCACTCTCCTGTATGCTGGTTGTTAAAAGGAGAGCGTGCCCTCCTTTGGGGCATATTAAAGGCTTACTGAAGATCCTCCGGTTCCTTACAGGGTAGAAATTGGGCCACCATGTCCCTTGGCTGCATTCAGCCCATTAGCTCTCTCTGCCTTTTTCCCCAACATCAACAACAACAAAAAAACAACACATAAAATACAAGCACGTAAAAGATCTTGTCACAGTTGACAAAGGAAACATTTTTCTAGGATGAAGTGCTAACAATCTCTATTATATCAGAAAGTGAGTAGGGTTGGGGTGCCTGGGTGGCTCAGTCGGTTGGGTGTCCGACTTCGGCTCAGGTCATGATCTCAAGGTTCGTGAGTTCGAGCCCCGCGTCGGGCTCTGTGCTGACAGCTCAGAGCCTGGAGCCTGCTTCAGATTCTGTGTCTCCTCTCTCTGCCCCTCCCCTGCTCATGCTCTCTCTCTCTCTCTCTCTCTCTCTCTCTCTCTCAAAAATAGAGCCTGCTTCAGATTCTGTGTCTCCTCTCTCTGCCCCTCCCCTGCTCATGCTCCCTCTCTCTTTCTCTCTCTCTCAAAAATAAATAAGCATTAAAAAATTAAAAAAAAAAAAAGAAAGTGAGTAGGGCTTATGGTTGGTAGGAGGGGGGGCAGAGGGCCATCTGGCTGGGCCCTCACAGTCACAAAAGACCTCAAACTTAGATCTTTGACCTCATCTATAATGAGATTGCAATACAGTCACAAAGACACACACACACAAACTGAGGGTTGATGGAGTAAGGTGGGTGGGAGATGGGTTAGATGGGTGATGGGAATCAAGGAGGGCACTTGTGATGAGCACTGGGTGTTGTATGTAAGTGATGAGCCACTAAATTCTGCTCCTGAAACCAATATTGCTCTGTATGTCAACTAACTAGAATTTAAATTAAAAAATTTTTAAAAGACACACAAAAAAGATGAAAACGTTTGTTATGCAGTTTTAAGTATATGTCTCAATACCAGACCACACTTCCCTAAGAGTGAATGGTTGTTGTAAGTAAGTCCTATTGTTATCTTGTGGCCAGCAGTTATACTGCACGGGAGTTTTGGGTTTGTTTGTTTTTTTAATTTTTTTAACATTTATTCCTTTTTTGAGACACAGAGAGAGACAGTGTGAGCGGGGGAAAGACAGAGAGAGAGGGAGCCACAGAATCCAAAGCAGGCTCCAGGTTCTGAGCTGTCAGCACAGAGCACAACACAGGGCTCAAACTCACGAACTGTGAGATCATGACCTGAACCAAAGTCGGACGCTTAACCGACTGAGCCACCCAGGCACCCCAACCCTACTCACTTTCTTAACCGACTGAGCCACCCAGGCGTCCCCTGCACTGTAGTTTTTGTTTGGAATTCTAATTTATTAAGTGTAAATATTTAAAAATTTTAGCATACATTTTATAACACTGCTTTGGCATTTCTTCATTTTGTAATAAACTAGCAGCCTTTAAAACTTAGGGTCGCCAAACTAAAAGGCAATCAACGGAATGGGAAAAGATATTTGCAAACGACATATCAGATAAAGGGTTAGTATCCAACATCTATAAAGAACTTATCAAACTCAACACCCAAAAAACAATCCAGTGAAGAAATGGGCAAAATACATAAATAGACATTTCTCTAAAGAAGACATCCTGGGGCGCCTGGGTGGCGCAGTCGGTTAAGCGTCCGACTTCAGCCAGATCACGATCTCGCGGTCCGTGAGTTTGAGCCCTGCGTCGGGCTCTGGGCTGATGGATCAGAGCCTGGAGCCTGTTTCCGATTCTGTGTCTCCCTCTCTCTCTGCCCCTCCCCCGTTCATGCTCTGTCTCTCTCTGTCCCAAAAAAATAAATAAACGTTAAAAAAAAAAAATTAAAAAAAATAAATAAATAAAGAAGACATCCAGATGGCCAACCAATACATGAAAAAATGCTCAACATCACTCATCATCAGGGAAATACAAATCAAAACCACAATGAGAGATCACCTCACACCTGTCAAAATGGCTAACATTAACAACTCAGGCAACAAGAGGTGTTGGCGAGGATGTGGAGAAAGAGGATCTCTTTTGCACTGCTGGTGGGAATGCAAACTGGTGCAGCCACTCTGAAAAACAGTATGGAGGTTCCTCAAAAAATTAAAAACAGAACTACCCTACGACCCAGCAATTCCACTACTAGGTATTTATCCAAGGGATACAGGTATGATGTTTTGAAGGGGCACGTGCACCCCAATGTTTATAGCAGCACTATTAACAATAGCCAGGGGCGCCTGGGTGGCTCAGTCGGTTAAGCGTCTGACTTCGGCTCAGGTCATGATCTCACAGTCCGTGGGTTCAAGCCCCGCGTCGGGCTCGCGTCGGGCTCTGTGCTGACCGCTCAGGGCCTGGAGCATGTTTCAGATTCTGTGTCTCCCTCTTTCTCTGACCCTCCCCTGTTCATGTTCTCTCTCTCTCTGTCTCAAAAATAAATAAATGTTAAAAAAATTAAAAAAAAAAAAACAATAGCCAAAGTATGGAAAGAGCCCAAATGTCCATCGATGGATGAATGGATAAAGAAGATGTGGTGTATATATACAATGGAGTATTACTCGGCAATCAAAAAGAATGAAATCTTGCCATTTGCAACTACGTGGATGGAGCTGGAGGGTATTATGCTAAGTGAAATTAGTCAGAGACAAAAATCATATGACTTCACTCATATGAGGACTTTAAGAGACAAAACAGATGAACATAAGGGAAAGGAAACAAAAATAATATAAAAACAGGGAGGGGGACAAAACAGAAGAGACTCATAAATACGGAGAACAAACTGGGTTCCAGTAACAAGGGTTCCTGGAGGGGTTGTGGGAGGGGGGATGGGCTAAATGGGTAAGGGGCATTAAGGAATCTACAGTCCTGAAATCATTGTCGCACTATATGCTAACTAACTTGGATGTAATTTAAAAATAAATACATTATTAAAACAAATAAACAAAAGCCACCCTAGGGTTGCCAGATTTAGCAAGGAAAAATACAGAACACCCAGCTAAAATTTAACTTCAGATAAATAACAAGTAATTTTTTAGTATGTAGCATGCAAAATCAGGGACATATTTACACTAAAAGAGTGTTTATTATTTATCTGAAATTGAAATGTTACTGGGCGCCCTGTATTTTATCTGGCAGCTCTGGGAATGAAGTGCCCAGGCTTTCCATCTCTGTGTACCCTGGAGTGGATGGGAAAAGGAAGTAACATTCATTCATTGAGTGTCAGCTATGTATAAGCTAAGTGCATTATAAGTGTGATCTCATTTAAACCTTGCCACAGTCTATGGGGGTATATATTACTCCATTTTACAAGTAAACACAGAGCTTGAGTAATTTTTTCCAGGTGAGACAGCAGACATGAGATGGGTGAAGAATGAAATTCAGGTTTGCTTCTCCAGTCTGTACCTTTTCCCTCTCGGGGCACTTTCTACCAGAAAGCTTTTAGCTGTCTTGCTGGCTCTGTCGGTTAAGCGTCCGGCTCTTGATTTCCACTCAGGTCATGATCTCACAGTTGGTGAATTTCAGCCCCACATCGGGCTCTGTACTGACAGTGTGGAACCTGCTTGGGATTCTCTCTCTCTCTCTCTCTCTCTCTCTCTCTCTCTCTCTCCCTCTCTCTGTCTCAAAAATAAATAAATAAATAAACTTAAAAAAAGAGAGCGAGTTCTCTGGCCATTTGTAATGATACGGATGGAGCTAGACAGTATAAAGCTAAATAAAGTAAGTCAGACAGAGAAAGACAAATACCATATGCTTTCACTCATATGTGGAATTTAAGAAACAAAACAAACAAGCAAAGGAACGAAATGAGAGAGTCAAAGCAAGAAACAGACTTTTAATTATAGAGAACAATCTAATGGTTACCAGAGGAGAAGTGGGTGATGCAAATTAAGCAGTGCACTTGTGATGAGCACAGGGTGATGTATGGAACTGTTGAATTACTATATTATACACTCAAAACTAAAATAACACTGTAGGTTAACTGACTGCGATTAAAATAAAAACTAAAATAAAAACTAAAACACACACACACACACACACGAAAGAGAGAGAGAGAGAGAGTTCTGGAAATACCCCCAAAGCTTTTTAAATTATAACTTAAATTTCATGTGAAATATAATATTTTGTCATATCTAATTAAATTTGTTTGCATGGGGTGGAGTATAATTATAAATGAAATCTGCACAGCCTGACATGTTTCAAGGAAGTATAATGCAGAGTTTTGCCTTCAGAAGGTCAGATAATCTCTCTGGAGCTCAGTTTCCTCGTCTGTGAGAAGAAGGTGTTTTGTGACTAAAGTGTTTTCCAGTCCTCTACCTTTGGGATTTCCAGGCCTCGGTCCAGAAAACATATTAAAATCTTATACAGCTCTCTGCTGCCACCTGCCGGAAAAATTACAGCATCCATTTCGGCTTGAAATGAACTCTGTCTCGTATCCAGCCAGTACCCTTGATACTGAGGCTTGTTTACTTAGTAATTTCAGTCAATTAATGAGAATTATGGTTTTCTGAGTTTTCCCAGTTTCAGTGTTTTTAATTTGTAAAACATTCCAAATGAGTCAAGCCTGAACTTTGACCATCTGGAAATTCATTTTTTAGCAGGTTTTCCCACAGGAACGTTTTCTTTTTTATACTTGTCCAGTGTTTTGCAATGACTGCCCTGCCAAATCTACTCATGGAATTCTTTTCTAATAATTGCTGTTGGTTAAAAAAAAAAAAATAGTGCCATTAGTCTTGCATTCATGAGGTCTGATAAAAAGTATTTAATAGAACAGAAAAACTATTTTTCTTAAAATATCTTTTAATGATTTTTGAAACATTTAAGAAGACAAAGATACAGTATTCATCTACTTTCCCATAAGCACACACAGCCTGGAATACTGTACATATTTTTAAAAATCTGACTGCTTAATATCTACGGTCTAGTTTTTCTTTTAATTTTGTTTTAATGTTTATTTATTTTTGAGAGAGAGAGAAAGAGAGACAGCACAAGTGGGGAAGGGGCAAAGAGAATCTGAAGCAGGCTCTAGGCTCCGAGCTGTCAGCACAGAGCCCGACATGGGGCTTGAACCCACGAACCATGAGATCATGACTTGAGCCAAAGTCAGATGGTTACCTGGCTGAGCCACCCAGGCGCCCCATATAGTCCAGTTTTTTTAACTAGAAAAATTTTTTCTAAATTAAAGGCTAAGTTGTATGTGAACTATCCTGGAATTAAAATTTAAAAACTTTAAAAAAAAAAATAAAGGTTCAGTGCCGTCCTTAAAATTTTTTTACATATAGATGTTATTTTTTAGAGCAGTTTAGGGTTCCCAGCAAAATTGAGTGAAGTTACAGAAGTTTTCCATATGGCCGTGCACACCCCCGACAACACATACAGCCTCCCCCCACATCAACATCCCGTACCAGAGTGGTACATTTGTTAAAACTGATGAGCTGTATAGATATATCATTGTCACCCAAAGTCCACAGTTTACCTGAGGGTTTACTCTTGTTGTACATTCCATAGGTTTTAACAAATGCATAATGATATGTATCTACCATTATGGTATCATACGTACAAAATATTTTCAGTACCCTAAAAATCCCCCACATTATGGCTATTCAGTCCTCCCTCCTCTCCAGCCCCTGGCAATCCCTGGTCTTTTTTTTTTTTTTTTCAACGTTTTTTATTTATTTTTGGGACAGAGAGAGACAGAGCATGAACAGGGGAGGAGGGGCAGAGAGAGAGGGAGACACAGAATCAGAAACAGGCTCCAGGCTCTGAGCCATCAGCCCAGAGCCTGACGCGGGGCTCGAACTCACAGACCACGAGATCGTGACCTGGCTGAAGTCGGACGCTTAACCGACTGCGCCACCCAGGCGCCCCATTCCCTGGTCTTTTTACTGACTCCATAGTTTTGCCTTTTCCACATGTCATGTATTTGGAATCATATGCTATGCTGCTTTTCCAGACCAGCTTCTTTTATTTAGTAATATGCATTTAGGGTTTCTCCGTGTCTTTTCGTGGTTTGATAGCTCATTTCTTTTTAGCACTGAATAATATTCCATTGACTGGATGTACCACAGTTTGTTTATCTGTTCACCTACTAAAAGACATCTGGATTGCTTGCAAGTTTTGGCAGCTATGAACAAAGCTGCTATAAACATCCGTGTGCAGGTTTTTTTTTTTTTTTTTTTTAATTTTTTTTTTCAACATTTATTTATTTTTGGGACAGAGAGAGACAGAGCATGAACAGGGGAGGGGCAGAGAGAGAGGGAGACACAGAATCGGAAACAGGCTCCAGGCTCTGAGCCATCAGCCCAGAGCCTGACGCGGGGCTCGAACTCACAGACCGCGAGATCGTGACCTGGCTGAAGTCGGACGCTTAACCGACTGCGCCACCCAGGCGCCCCCCGTGTGCAGGTTTTTGTGTGACATAAGCTTTCAACTCCTTTGGGTAAATACCAAGGAGCATGATTCCTGGATCATATGGTAAGAATATGCTCAGTTTTGTAAGAAATCACCAAACTGCTTTCCAAAGTGGCTATACCATTTTGCATTCCCACCAGCAATAAATCACAGTTCCCGTGGCTCCATGTACTCACCAGAGTTGGTGAGAATTTTGGTGTTGTCAGAATTTTGGATTTTGGCCATTCTAATAGGTGTGGACTGGGATTGTTGTTTAAATTCGCAATTCCTTGATGACAATATGATGATGTGGAGCATCCTTTCATATGCTTATTTGTGACTTGTCTATCTTCTTTGGTGAGGTATCTGTTCGGGTCTTTTGCCCATTGTTTAATTGGGTTGCTAATTTTCTTTTTTTTTTTTTTTTTTAATGTTTATTTATTGGGGCGCCTGGGTGGCTCAGTCAGTTAAGCGGCCGACTTTGGCTCAGGTCATGATCTCACGGTCTGTGAGTTCGAGCCCCGCATCGGGCTCTGTGCTGCCAGCTCAGAGCCTGGAACCTGTTTCAGTTTCTGTGTCTCCCTCTCTCTGACCCTCCCCTGTTCATGCTCTGTCTCTCCCTGTCTCAAAAATAAATAAAATGTTAAAAAAATTTTTTAAAAAATGTTTATTTATTTTTGAGACAGAGAGAGACAGAGCATGAACGGGTGAGGGTCAGAGAAACAGACACAGAATCTGAAACAGGCTCCAGGCTCCAGGCTCCAGGCTCCGAGCTGTCAGCTCAGAGCCCGACATGGGGCTCGAACTCACAGACCGCGAGATCATGACCGACTGAGCCACCCAGGCGCCCCGGGTTGCTAATTTTCTTACAGTTGAGTTTTAAGAGTTCTTTGTATATTTTGGATGATGGCCCTTTATAAGCTATGTCTTTCACGCCCAGTCTGTGGCTCATCGGGCTTCGTTTTTAAGACAGTTAAAATCACTTTCCAGAGTTCCCATCATAACGCTACAAGTGCAATCCAAATAATTCAATCATAAAATATAAAATATAGGACTAAATTTATTGCCAGATGGGGTTGAGTCAGCTTCAGAGGGTGGGAGCCAACAGCCAGTCCCTTCATATCTGAATCCACATTATCACAGGATTTTGTTGTACAGCTGCCAGGAGCTTGATGTAATCTGAAGGGCAATAAAATCAGAGTCCCACTCCTTTCTAAAAACTAACCTTGGGGTAGGGCTTCTTTTGAAAGGAGAACAGGAAAAGATTTTGGGAAAAAGAGGTCATGCCCACTCACTTCTGCTTCCTGACAGAACTATCGACAGGCCTAGATATTTGAATACATTTATTTATCACCCATCTTTCACCTTATGATGATACTCATTAAAACACATCCAAAATTACTTTCCAACCCACCTCCACCTCTTTTCATTTATGATGCAGTAATATACAACAGTGTATCCTATTACTATTTTTTCTAATAATACAAATAACACAGGCTCGATACAGAAAGCTTGGAAAACCCAGAAATGCACAAAAGAAACAGAAGTTACTCAAATCTTCCTTAATATTGCCACGCAAAAGTAACTACTGCCAACATGTTAATGGTGCCATTCCTTCCAATATTTTATATACGTATATATATATTTCCCTTCAAAACTACTATAACGCTGTGTGTATTACTTCACAGTTGATTTGTTAACATACACTTTTCCAGGCAAAATGTGACATGGCCCAAATGTGATTACTCAAACTGGGTTCATGCCAGGATGCTGGAGTTGAAAACTTTGGGAAAGACGCTTAATTCCTTGGACCTTGGTGTCCTTGTCTGAAAAGTGAAGAATTTCTTGCTATTCTCCTGCCAAAGCCTATTTGGGGATGAAATTTTATCACTATGCTACATCCTGAGGACTCTATGTAACAGCCCCTACTTTCACAAACCCTTAGTTTATACAGAGTTTTATTTTTTGTTAGTATGTATTTTTAACTGCCTTATGCAAATCGTTTGAATCTGTCTTATTATTTCTGCTGGCAATTTTTGTGAGCCGGCTGACTAGTCTTTAAAGATAAAGAGTAAAAATAAAATACCCATCTTTTGAATAAAAAAAGGAGAACAAAAGAGAAGCTAAAAAAAAAAATCCATCATTGGGCTTTACTCTTAGTATGTAAAGAAATAAATGCACAAAAGTACAGGATGAACATCACTACATTTCAATTCAATGCAATTCAGACAATTATGACTTAGTAAGAAAAAAAAGTAAGAAACTTAGGAACCAAAATAAAGGAACATCAGTAGAATGCAACAACTATCTCAGAAGGATGGAATAGGGTTTTGGAAACTCTAAGGAAATCCAACTAGAAAGGAAATTACTTTGTCTAAAGAAGGGAAGTTAGAGGTGGCTTTAATTACATTCAATTTCATAAAAGACATAAGCCAATTGTGTGTCTTCTTTATCAAGAACCAACAGGAAATTGGTCTAAGCTGTTGGTAGATTAATTAACACATTAAAAGCTGTCGATAAAGGGATGGAAAAGACGGTAAAATGGACCAAAAATGGAAAACGTGCTAACCTTTTGTACAGAGACTGCTGTTTACAACCTGATATCTATCCTTCCCTTCTTATATATTTTATTTTTCAGTGGGGCACAAAGCCCTATGAAATATTTTCTAGTTCAGAGTGACCATGTTACTAACTTCTGGTCAAATCCATGTCAAGGAAAGTGTCTTTAAAGGGCCAGAGAGAAGTCTCTTCTTCCTCCTCCTTTCTCCCTGCAGGCTGAAATGTGAATATGATGCTTTGAGTTCAAGCCACTATCTTGGGCCATGAGATGGAATCCACAGGGTGAGCATTTAAAGCAAAAAGGTAGAAGGAGCCTGGATTCCAGATGATGGTGAAGCTGCCTCATCAGCCCTGATTGCTTATCTCTAGACTTTATGTATGTGAGAAAAACAAATTCCTATCTTGTTTAAGCTGCAATAGTTGAGAGTTCTCTATCAGTTGCAGCCTCTCCTAATTTTAAGTGATACTTTTTTTTTTTTTTAACTTTACTGTTAAGTAATCTCTAGTTGCACGCTCTACTGACTGAGCCAGCCAGGCACCCCTTAAATGATCTACTCTTAAAAGTAGAAGTTAATTGGGGCGCCTGGGTGGCGCAGTCGGTTAAGCGTCCGACTTCAGCCAGGTCATGATCTCGTGGTCCGGGAGCCCAGAGCCCCGCGTCAGGCTCTGGGCTGATGGCTCAGAGCCTGGAGCCTGTTTCCGATTCTAGGTCTCCCTCTCTCTCTGCCCCTCCCCCGTTCATGCTCTGTCTCTCTCTGTCCCCCCAAAAAAAGTAGAAGTTAACTTTAAAAAGTTTATCCTGGGGCGCCTGGGTGGCGCAGTCGGTTAAGCGTCCGACTTCAGCCAGGTCACGATCTCGCGGTCCGTGAGTTCGAGCCCCACGTCGGGCTCTGGGCTGATGGCTCAGAGCCTGGAGCCTGTTTCCGATTCTGTGTCTCCCTCTCTCTCTGCCCCTCCCCCGTTCATGCTCTGTCTCTCTCTGTCCCAAAAATAAATAAACGTTGAAAAAAAAAAAAAATTTAAAAAGTTTATCCTAAGATGAATATACAAAGTGCTCCTTGCAGCATTCAGTAGCAAAAAATTGAAAACAATCTAATGACTCTAATTAAACAAATTTGTACGATATATATCTTTATAGTGAAATACTATGTAACTAGTAAGAAGAAGAATATAGATTTATATTTTTGACCGGGAAAGATCCCATCAGGAAGGACATGTACTGAAGTGTTATCAGTAGTAATCATCAAGTAGAAAGATGAGGTTGATTTTGGAGTGGGGGGTGGGGTGGGGGAAGAGGTGTAACTTGTGTACATTTTTACATTTTTTTTGCAGTGATCGTTGATTTCTTGTAGGAATTTTGAGTTATTATTTCGTTTTTTAATTTGAGAGAGAGAGAGAGAGGGAGCGCAAGCAGGGTAGAGGGGCAGAGGGAGTGAGAATCTTTAGCATGGTCCACGCTCAGCATGGAGCCGGACACGGCTCGATCCCATGACCTTGGGATTGTGACCGGAGCCGAAATCAAGAGTTGGACACTAAACTGACTGAGCCACCCAGGCGCCCTGAATTCATATTTTTAAGAAGAAAACCTGTGTATTGCTTCAGCTTAAAATATTTGTGGAATTTCCTTCCCTAAAGTTTTTACAGAATGTTACAGATAACCAGCTTTTTTGGAATAATTTAGGCCAGCTCTCTCTCCTCTTACTCTGAAAGTCAGGAATGAAGATAGAATTTTATCACACGGCATCCCATAAAGGGAATGGGAGTGCCTGGGTGGCTCACTCTGTTGAGCGTCCGACTTCGGCTCAGGTCATGATCTCAAGGTTGGCGGACTCGAGCCTCACATCAGGCTGTGTGCTATCAACACAGACCCCGCTTCAGATCCTCTGTCCCCTTTTCTCTCTGCCCATCCCCCGCTCATGCTCTCTCTCAAAAATGAAAGAAAAAACAACATTAAAAAACGGTAAAGGGAATGATATTCAAGACTTTCATGACACACAATAATGGTTAGGTGCTCATTTACTTAAATAAAAATAATTGCAATAGATCTCCCTGCCCACACGTGGCATATCTGGGAGTCAATTTATATTTGGATCCTTGCAAAATTCTGAGTATCGAGTAAAACAACACCAGCATCACCTAGGTTTGGGTGGGTGTATGTGTGTGTATGGGGATGTAGCAGGAGCACAGAGAGAAATACCACGGGAAGTAACTCATCTCTACGTTGAGACCATTGTTAATGCTTTCAAAGAGCTCAAAGAATAACAGGATAACTTAGACCAATACATAATTAATTATGATTCAAGGCAGAATGAAGTGCCTATAGAACAGTACCAGAATGAAGAAGGTTCAAAAGAGGAAAAACATTTCTCATTATAGGGATTTTTAAAGGTTTAAGACTCTTAGAGGAAATAGCCTGTGAAATGGGCTAAGTCAGTATATGTTGAACTTGACTATGGATTTTGTTAAAATGCAGATTCTGATTCAGTAGGCCGGATGCAGGGTCTGAGATTCTGCATTTCTAACAAACTCCCAGGTCATGCATACTGTTGGTCCTGGGACTCCTCTTCCAGAAGCAATGGTCTAAAGTCTATCTTAGGATGTGCAAAGATAGAGCTGGAAGAGAGAGATTTCCAAGCAGAGAAATCAGCATGAATGACACTACCAGGGTGACAGCAATGGGGTCGGTGGTGGGGAGTTTGGGAAGTTTTCTGGAGACATAAAATTCAGCCACATTGAGGCAGGTCTTGAAGGCTAGCTTGAGAAGCTTGGACTTAATTAGAGGCAATAAGGATCCATTGAAGGCTTTGGGGCAAGGGAATGATATAATCAGTAATTAAAATACTCATACATATCCCAGTGAATAAAACAAGCTTAATAAATCTATAAATATTTGAAGTTAGTTAATTTGGAGTCCATGAGCAAACATGCATTCATGTTCCCCTGCTCTTTATGAATCCAAAATTAAGTGCAGGACCTTGGAAGGAGTCTATGCAAGTAGGAAGTCCTGAAGTTTAAATTTCACTTGGCTCATGGTGGGTGCATTTCTATATCTATTGTTCTTCCATATGTGAAGGATACAGAAGAGGTATAAGGCATCTCAAAGAGTTTACAGTGTCATTTAGGAGGGAAAGCATACCTATTGAAGAAACAAGCTTCATGCAAGGAGGAAGATTTTTTTAAAGTTTGTTTCTTTATAAATAATTTCTACACCCAACATGGGGCTGAAACTCACAACACCTGAGATCAAAAGTTGCATGCTACCGACTGAGCCAGCGAGACACCCAGGGAAATCATTTTTGATGGACGTTTCAACACAAAAAATCTGCTAAAGGAGACACTTCTCCCATCCATTCTTCCCTCCCCCCTCATCCCCACAGGAGTAGCAGGTTTGTCTTCTTGGGAAGGAACAGAATACATGCTAGTCCAGGTCAGGTGCTTGTGACCTTGAGCCATGGAAGGCAGAAACTATACTTCCCTTGCAGTTAACATGGGGCTTGGCAGAAAAGTAGGCATGGATCAAATGTAACAAATGAACGAACAAGTTGAGGGAAATAGATCATAGAGGACACTGAAGAAATGGCAGAGATTTGAGTTTGATGTGGCTGGCAAGGCAAAGCCACTGTACATTCTTGAGATGGGAAATGACAAACGGACCCAAAGTTCTTCGACCTCAACTGGATTGCCAATCCAATGGACACTGGTAGTACTCATCTAACAGACACCTTGCAGCACTCAGCACTACTGACCGTTCCTCACTCTTGAAGCACTCTATTTCAAGCCTCCAGGACTCATTCTCTCTCCTGGTTTTCTTCAGCTAACTCTACTGGATGCTCCTTTTCAAATTCCTCTAAGAACTTGTCCTAGTTTCCCCAGTCTCTGAATGTCCATCAACGTGTATCTCCAGCCCGGAGTTTTTCTTCCAATCTCCAGATTTGCAAATTCAACTATTTTCTTGATATCTCAACTTGGATGTCTCCTAGACACATCAAATTTACCATCTGCAAAATTAAACTCTTAATTTTCTGCTTGGAACGCTCCTCCTCACTTGCAGATCTCAGCAACTGGGATTAACATCCACCCACTCATTAAACACCAGAGGCCTGGGAATCATTCTGTATTGTCTTTCTTTCTCTCCCACCAATTTCTAATCCGTCAGCAAATTCAGTTACTTCTACCCCCAAAATATATCTCTAACCTATCTCTCCAGGCCACCCCTCTAGTCAGGCATCAACATCCCAACAGATCTCCTCTCTTCTGCTTCTACCAGCCTCATTCATTTTCCACAGAAAAGCTGAGCAATTTTTCAATGATGTAAAGCAGATTATATCACTGTCTGCTTAAAACTCCTCCATGACTTCCCATGACACTTTGAATTAAAGGTAAACTGCTATCACTCAGGATCTTTGTATCCATTAGACACTACTGGCCAACTGCCTAAGGGCTGAGATCTTCATGGACCTATAAAAACTGTTCCGGGGGGTTGGGGGGGGTGGTTAGTGGGGAAGAACTAACTCCAAAAAACTACAGTCAAAATTAATAAATGTTCGTGACTTCATAATATAATAATATGCCAACTAATGCTAAATATAAAGTCAATCTTTATGTAGTCATTTATGTATTTTATTTCAATGAAGGATGTGGGCTATAAGAGGAGTAGGTCCCCTACAGGGCTTCTAAAATAAGCTTCTTTTAAGGCTTTTATATAAGGTTCCACACAACCCCATCTGTGCTTACCTCTCCATGGTCTCCATGATGCTACTCTCCTATTTGCTCACTAAACTCAGCCAGGCAGCGTGACAAATTCCTACAATGTACCAAAATCTTTCTTGCTTTTCCCTTGGCCCCCCCATCCCTTTGCCTGACTGGCTCCTTCTCCTCCACTAGTTCTCAAAGTGTAACCTCCTCAAAGGGACCTTCCTGACCAATCCACCTAAAGTAGGCAGCCCCCCCATACCACCTTGCCTTATTTCCTCCATAACACTGTTTATGTGATCTTTCCCATTAAACTAGTAAGTTCCAGTAAGGCAGGAAAACTTATGTGTCTTGTTCTCTGTTGTATCCCTACGGCCTACTCCGGTAACTGGCCCAGAGCAGGCTTTAATAAATAGCTATTGAATGAATGAATAAATGAATGTAAACTTCATTTTCAAGGGAAGAGGGGCAAGCTAGTAAGATCTGTCTTGGACTCCATCTTGGGAGGCTGGAGGCACAAATCCTCCTTTGATTCTAGGCACCCAGATAGATTTAAAAAGGAATGTTTGGAGGTTTCTTCCAACAGAAGTTTTGATCAAAGCTCTTGTAACTTACCCTACTGGGGTGGGGGCAATGGGAACAAAAATGGGCTCAGAACTAGGTTGAAGGGAAAGGACGTGGTTTGGAGGAGATGCGTGGCGGGCCAGGTTGGGGCTCTTCGTTTGCACCCTCCCCTCCCCCAGATTCTAACGGCTCCACCCCTTCCTGTCTTCAGCTTGGAGCAAAGGGTGGCTTCGGCCTCCTTTCGGGCTCCGTGGACTACATCCTCGTAAATTATTCACGGAGTGGGAGGGCACTATGCCTGCCGGGGCTCTTACTATTCATGAGGAGGCGGAGTCTCCTTCCCGCGGGAGCTCCTGAGAAGGTTCTAAAATATTCATGAGGGAGGAGGGTACTATGGGAGCAGGGGCGTCTTGCTATTCGTGAGGGGGCGGGGCTTCCTTCCCGCTGGGGCTCCTGGGAGGATTCTAAAACATTCTTGAGGCGACAGGGGCGCCTGGGAGGCGGGAACGCAACTCGGGAGCCGACCGGAGCTGAACCGGCCGTCTACCCGGCGGGAAAACCTTGAGGAGATACTTTCTTTTTTAAACATTAAGAAATTTGAGGATGGTAGGGCAGACCAACTAAATCCCATTTGCCTGTGATTCCTTAGCCGGAAAACTGTCAAAATCTGTGGTAAAAAGAGATTTTTTCCCCCCAGTACTTACTTGGGATGGTTTCATCTTCTCGTGGACTGAAGGGGGTAAAAAATGCATCGCCATGTGGTTTGACTCTTCTGTCGGCCAGTTTCTCCTTTATGGCCTCCCTGGTTTACCTCTCTGAGGTGTTTGGGGCCAATGCCCGTGCAGATGTGGCGGGTCTCTTCTAGGGTTTGTTAGGTTAAAACAAAACAGAAATCGCGGCGAATTGCTGTGGGACGGTTTTCTCCGAAAGCGGGGGGGAAAATTCAGCCAAGAAGGCCCTCAAAGCCTCTCGCAGTCCCAAACGAGCGGGCTGGAACAGAGGCATCGAAACATTTTATTACTATTATTTCGGGCAGTGATTCTCATTCTCTTGAGGGATACGGGGGGTGGGGGTGGGGGGGAAACCGGAAGTAGTTTGGATTACACCTTTAGGATTTTCTGGAAAGCCCGCTTCCCCGCCCTCCCCCTGCCCCAGAAGCCTCCAGGTCTGAGTGAGGAGAAACAAGGAATTGTAAGGGGAGCCTTCGGTTTTGAAAGAATGGGCCCACTGCGTTTTAATCCTCAGGGGTGTAAATACACACGCTCGGTGGTTGACGCACTGAGTCAACCACTGGGTCTCAGGTGTTCGGCGAGGCCCTGAAGAGCCCGCAGGCCCCACCCAAGTCCCACTTGACACGTTCCTCAGGGGCAGGACAAGCCGTAGGCCAGGTTTATAATTTTAGAAATCGCATACTGTGAGAAGTGAAAAACAACCTCGCGGATTAAATAAATGAAGATTCTTCCATTTGGTGGATTTGCATGCAGCCTTTAAAATATCTATACTTGTAGAAGTATCTGTTGGTATGGAAGGAAATTAGTTTCACTTACAATTGCAATTGAAAAAAAAACCCAGATTACAAAATAATATGAACGGTGATCCCTGTTTTGTTAGAAACATACATATATATATAATATATATATGTGTATGTATATATATAATATATATGTGTATATATAATATATGTATATATATTATATGTGTGTATATGTAATATATATGTGTATATATAATATATGTGTATATGTAATATATATGTGTATATATAATATATGTGTATATGTAATATATATGTGTATATATAATATATGTATATATATTATATATATTATATATGTGTGTATATTATATGTGTATATGTATTATATATGTATATATTATATATGTGTATATATAACATATACATAATATATATAATGTATGTGTTATATGTTATACATATGTTATTAAATATATAATTCTGGGATGATATGAACAAAAGTGTTTATCAGTGAATTTAATGGTCTTTTTGTTTTGGTGTATTTTGTAAACTTTTGACAATACAGTATGTTACTTCCGTAATTTTAACGAGTATTTTGAAATCTCTTCTAATTTAAATGCTCGTGGAATGCTAAAGCAAGGTGCTATGGTATGTTTTTAAAGGAGGGCCTCAGTATGCTTTTCACTAAGAACTACACTTATTGGCCATGTTTTCAAATGTAACTGATTTTAAGTTGCTATAAGTAACCTCTTAGAGGAATACATAACAATGTGATTTTAGCAATTGTGTGACAAAAGGAGGAAATGCATTTTGGTCAGATGTATTTGTAACTCTGATGAAATGTCTGAGTCGTTACTTCGGAGACAGAGAGCCTTAGATTGGAGTTGTAGTTATGCGTCTGTACATATACCTGTGTGTGTATATACAAAAGACTGTGTTTTCTGAATGGGAGCAGTAGTGACACAAAGTCACTGCATGTTATGAATAATTTTTTTTTAATAATTTTCTTGGTGTAAGTAAATTATAGAAGAAATGCTCATTTTTGAAATCAAGTTGTATAGGCCCTTCCTAAACCTTATAAGTAATTAATATTAACCAAAAGTGGAATTAAGAGGAAAATCATTGCTCATTTATTTTTTCTAGTCTTATTAATTTTACAAGACTTTAATTTTACTGCTTATTTGTGTTATCCAGTACCTAATTGGTAATAGTAATGCAATCTTCTTAATCTGTTAGAGCTGGTAACTTTTAAAAGCTCTAAACTTAGAATTTATTTTTTTTTAAGTTTATTTATTTTCAGAGAAAGAGAGCGAGTGGGGGGAGAGGTAGGGAGGGGGGTAGAGAGACAGAATCGCAAGCAGGCCCCACACTGTTAGCGTAGAGCCCAATGCAGGGCTTGAACTCACGAAGTGAGAGATTATAACCTGAGCTGAAACCAAGACTTCGTTGGACGTTTAACCAACTAAGCCACCCAGGTGCCCCTAAAATTTCTATTTCTTCTCTCTTTATTTTTACTATTTCCAACAACAGAAAATGTTAGTACTCAGTTTTAAAGACATAGAAAGACTTTACTACAAAATTTTAAAGCTACATTGATATTTTGATTTCTTTTTAGAATGTAAAGATTGTGAAAACAACATACTAACGGACAGATATTGAATGTTTTGAATTTGTTATATTGGTTTTTTGTGTCAGATCTTTTACTTTTTCAAATTTTTGCATATTTCTTTTCTTAGACTATATCTTACCCAAATACGTGTTTCTTATTCTACTAAAATTCTTTATCTAGAATATTTGGCTAAGAGGGAAAAGATTTTTAAACATTTCATATCGTGTGAAATGAATAAATAGACTCCACGGGGGGGAACTCCATAAATTGGATATTATATTAAAATATTTGTAAATAGAGGGGTGCCTGGCTGACTCACTTGGTAGAGCATGTAACTCTTGATCTCGTGGTCATGAGTTCAAGCCCCACAATGGGAGTAGAGATCAGTTAAGGAAAAAAAAAAAAAAAAGATTTGTAAATAGACAGCTATTGCCCATCAAAGTGTCAAATTCATTTTAAAAGAACAGCTCTTCATTGCTATAATCTCCTTTCTTCTTTGTCTCTTATATTTTATTTTTCTAACCAGGATCAATTCATGAGATAAGAAAGAGGATGGCATCTAGAATAAATACCAGTTTCACTTTGATTCCCAACCAGAAATATAGACGTAGTAATCGTCGATCCAACAGCTATTTTTCCGATACCCTTGGCTCAGAATCTCAGCCCTTATCAACGCTTGGAAATTTTAAAGCCTTGCCATTGGAAATATTCCAAATAATCTTAAGATATTTGTCAGGTGAGGTCTGGGGACTATGAGTAGGTTATATAGACACTTGAATATTTTTTCCCAAGAACTAGTTTATCATCTTAGGCCCTGCTAGAATATTAATGGTATTTACATTATGTTTATTTTCTAAATTTTCATCATTGTTAGGCAACGGGTACAATGAAGAAAGTACGACACTCAAACTCTTTAAAGCATGCCTCTAATTATAATAACATGGTTAACTTGACGGTTACATCCCTAAATATTTCCAATTCATTCAGCGGTAGATTTTAAACAATTTAAAGATTATAAGTTAAGATTGTATAATAGTGCTACCCTTATCTTTAAGCCATTTATATATATGTATTTATATTTCTTTTGGTAGTGAAGGATATCAGCATGCTAAGCATGGTGTCCAAAACAGTCAGCCAGCACATTATTAATTATATCTCAACCTCATCAGGAAGCAAAAGACTTTTACTACAGGATTTTCATAACCTTGAGCTGCCTAGCAAGAGACAAGACTCTGCCATACTGGAACATTACAGATCTTTAGGTAATTTATGTAATGAGAATTGTAACAAGTAAAGAACTACACTTAATTAAGGGGATTTTATTAAACAATTCTGTAAGGCCTGTGGGAAATGGGGTATTTCTTAAGATGTGCCTATTGCTATGATGCTTTTACCCTTCAGTGTGAGGACTTTCCCATAATAGTCTCTTATACTTATCTTTGAAGATGAGAGAATGCACTTTAATGTAAAGTATCAGTCCTTGTGATTTCATGTCCATACAATGTCACCTTTGCTTATTGTCTAGGTGGCTTATCAGTTTAGGAAACTGATGTATTTTCTATGCTTTACTTCCTGTGTATCTAATGAGTTTTATCTCGAAACCTCTTTTCTCTTTTAACCATAATCTATAGTCCTTAAAACAGAAATGTTGTGGAAGATCACTTATTCTCTTATCAGAAACAGTGTGTTTTTTAAGATACTCTACACATTTACTAATAAATCTTTATGCTATAATAAATTAACCTTATCAAAGGAAATTACAATTTCTTCCCTTGATTTGTAGTTGTTTATTTATGTCTTTCATCCCATTCATTGATTTTATTCTCCCTCAGAGTGCTGAAATAAAATTCTCATTTTGACTTGACTAGTGACACCAGTTTAATTATGAAACTACCTTGTAATTAACCAAAGTATGGCAATAAAACCAAAAATTAATGAGATACCTGGGTGGCTCAGTTGGTTAAGTATCCAACTTTGGCTCGGGTCATGATCTCATAGTTTGTGAGTTCGAGCCCCATGTCAGGCTCTGTGCTGACAGCTCAGAGCCTGGAGCCTGCTTCGGATTCTGTGTCTCCCTCTCTCTCTGTTCCTCCCCCATTCACACTCTGTCTCTCTTTCTTTTTCTAAAAAATAAACATTAAAAAAATAAAAAAAAATTAAGATGATGTTTTCAGGTTTTAAATTAAGGTATAATAGTTCAGTGATTATTATCTTTTAGTAGCCCAAGGATACCTAGCTTTAAGATTATATACCTGTGTAAATACATAGAAGTGTATTTGATAAGTGTATTTAATAAGATTAAATGAAAGGTATGTAATCTGATTGCACTGTTACTGGTTTCAGTATTTATGATTAGACTTAGTAAAGCCTGTAACAGAATATAGCAATGGCTTTTTGCTACTTGTCATTGTAAATATCCTTTTCCAAACATCCTTAGTTACAGAACAAGTGGTGTGGTGAAAGAGCTTATTTTTTTGGTTTTGATCTGAAGGAATTTTTTTCTCCATGACCAAGACTTAGTCACTCAAATAAGCAAAACAGCCTTAAGATAATTATATGGATAATTCAGTGGAAAAATACAAATATGTATTGATCTTAATAGCCAGCTTTTAAAAACAGTTTTATTCACGTAATGATTTCAACCTTCCATTCAATTTTGGTGCAGACACCTGGCTTATGACTTATTCTATAGATAAATTTGATGTACCTACCATTTTTTCATGTTGCCATTCCTATCTGATCTGTTCTTGTTTTCAGACATCAAAATAACATTTTCAGAATTCTGTGCTCTGAAAATTATAAATTTTAATTTGCTTCTTCATACAAAACAGAGCAGATGGCCAGTGTGAAAAGAACATTACATCTGATTCTATTTTAGTGGGAAGAAATTTTAAAAGTTGGCCTCTAAAGGGTATAGCAGAGCACCTGTGTTAAAAAAAATAAATAAGCCAGCCAGTACTGGTTTTTATGGTAAATTGCAATCCTTAAAAATAGGAGTTTTACATTAGAAAAAGCAACCAACATACAATTATAGCTTACAATTCCCCAGCTATGCTATGCCATGGAACTGGATGCCAAAACATGAAAGGAAAAAGAACTCAGCTTAAAAACCAAGCACTGAAAATGTCTTTTTATGTACAAAAATAAGAAGGGTTTATATTTCAAACTCAATTCTGGTCATGTGTTATCCAAACATAGCAACTTCTAAAAATAAATTGGATTCCCATAGATTCTACAGAATTATATAAAGCAGTTATTATATGTGTTAAAAAGTAAATGCAGAGAAGATAAAAATGGAGAAATTCATGATATTCAGATATATATTTTCCTACCATGTATCTTATTTTTAGTGTAAGGACAACATTGCCCTTATAGGAATGTTAACAGTGTATTGCCATTTTAGGAAAACAGAACACATAAAGTTACAGGAAACAAATCATACACTGTCACTGTAGTTCAAGTTACATATCTCACTGGGAAATTGAAGAGTTTTTTTTTTTCTTTTTTAAAATATCTGAATACAAAATTCTATACATTCTTAACATATAAGTCCCATAAAAGGATATCTTTGAAGGAAGAAATGGATATTTCATCCAAACTAGATACTTTCTGTGAGTGAAAATAACTTCTAACCTCTGAAATTTTAAGTACTTAATGCTTTAAAAAATTTTTTATCTGGAGAAAGGAATACAAAATCCCTTTTTTCATTCTTTCCATGTTTTACGTTAACGACTCTTAAAACATTTTCCTTCGTGAACATGATGTTAATTTCAAGAACTATTGGAATCTGTTTTCTTGAGAATAAAGACAATATAAAGTTCCACTAGTGTATCTTTGTGTCTGTTGTTGTATCTTTTTAAGTCTAAATAGTTTCCGTATGTCTTATAATATCAATTTCATAATGTTTTGTAAGATTTTATGCCACTTAGTGGACATCAGAGTTCCAAACTTCCTCTTCAGAACCATGTCAGCTCACAGTCTACTGTGATATACCATACTTGACTTTCAGGAAATGTTATGCTGTGCTTTATAGGTACTCTTAAATTAATTGCATTGTTATCTTTTTTTTTTTCATGTGTCTCTTTACTTTCTCAGGTCTGCTATTTAAAAGATGTACATTGCTGCTACCCACAAGGGAAAGACTAAAGTACATTCACAGGATACTGGCAGAAGTAAGATCACACTTCTTAATTAGTTCATAATTAAGTTTCCAGTAAAGATATTTTAATGAATGTCTTACACTCATTTTAGATCCATCTTCAATTAGTAGAATTTCATAAGTTAGTACTAAAAACTGATTGATGATGATCTAATACCAAGTATCCAGAGATTATAAACCACCAAAATGCAGTAGTCTTTTACTTATCATATAACAATGTTTTAAATGTTTGTTTGTTTGTTTGTTTGTTTGTTTGTTTGTTTGTTTCGAGAGGGAGAGAGAGAGAATGAGCAGGGGAGAGAGGCAGAGGGAGAGAGAGGTCCCACGCAGGCTCTGCACTGTCAGCGCAAAGCCTGATGTGGGGCTCAGTCCCACAAACCATGAGATCATGACCTGAGCCAAAATCAAGACTCAGATGCTTAATCAACTGAGCTACCCAGGCACCCCATAAAATAATATTTTTATATAACTAAGAACATCATTCAAGTTTGTTAAGCTTATCAGAGTATAAAAGTATTTTTACCCTACATGAGAATCCTGAGGATGTTTTAAAGTGGTGATTTACGTATTTTATTAAAATGAAATCATTTCTTACTGTTTAAATTTTCAAAAAATAGGAAAGTGTTTTTAATATTAAAATAATAAAACTTTTATGATAATTTATGACTTGGAAATATGTATCAACGTGTTTAGGCATAATCTCTGTATAAGCTTTTGAATTTCACTATACAAACTCAAATATACATCCAATGCTGCGGTTCAGTTCTACACTCAATAGTATGCAAACTGTTTCTGATGCATCAGCTTTTTTCATGTCAGCATTTGCATGAAGTTCAGATCTATATTATTGCAGCAGCTTCTCAGATGATCTTTCTGCCATCTATTTCTTCACTTCCCAGGACATTCTGTATGTTGAATCAAGATATTCTTCCTAAAACATCCCTTTCATCAAGTTAATTTTCTTGCTTAAAAATCTTTCGGTGGTTACTCAATTTCAGCAAGATAAAGTCCAAAGTCCATATTTAGGGTTCTCCCTGACGATGCAACCTTACTTCTACTACATTGAGCCCAATTAAGCATGTCATATCTTTCTTTCCATATAAACCTTTTTATCCTACCTCTATAAAATTTTGTCATTATCATTTCCCTCACCTATCTTTTCCATTCATTATATTTGCATCTTACTCTAAGTGCTTTTTTCACATCCTTCAGAAGCTGTTTTGATCAAATTTATCTTATTTCTGCTTTCACAATATCTGATACAGTGTATATTTGGTCATTTTAACACTTATATGTATTCTAACCTGAATTATCAAAATAATTTCATGTGCATGTATTTTATTCTAAATAAATTATGAACTTGAAGATGGACTCTGTTTATACTTCTTTTGAGATCCCACCTATATAACACAATGCTAATTATTTAGTGTTTTAATTATTTTTCAATACTGAAAAATTCCTGCATATTTCCATTAAATTTGAATGTCCAATCATTGTACAGTTCCATTGAAAAAGAGGAATTAATAGTTGTTTCTTTACAGGTTTCCTGTTTTAAATTCAATGGCTGTGCAGCCCCTATCCAATGCTTAGGATTACCATGTTATGGCATGTTTTTGCAGGTACATTTTTAAAATTTATTTTTTATAGGTACATTTCATGAAAGAAGAAGAAAAGGAATGTTTTTTGAAATGTGAACAAGTAGAGCATGTAATCTAACTTTCTGTAGGTTAATAAAAATAATCTAGAAGAGAACAAAATATAAAGATCTGAGGATGTGTTAATCTAACAGTGTGTTTGCCACCTCAGATTTTTTTCTTGAATTTCTCAATGGTAAGAACATTTAATATTTATTTGCTCCATACCAATATCCTTGACATTTCCAGCCAACTGTAAAGACTAGTAATCTTGTGGGGTGGAGTGTGCGTGCATGTGTGTGTGTGTGTGTGTGTGTGTGTGTGTGTGTGTGTGTGTGTGTGTTATGAAGTTTTAGTCTTGAGCTAGTTATTTAAAATGTGATTTTAGGGGTGCCTGGGTGGCTCAGTCGGTTAAGTGTCAGACTTCGGTTCAGATGATCTCGCAGTTCGTGGATTTGAGCCCTGCATCAGCTCTGTGCTGACAGCTCAGAGCCTGGAGCCTGCTTTGAATTCTGTTTCCTTCTCTCTCTGCCCCTCCCCCACTTGCACTCTGTCTCTCTCTCTCTCTCTCAAAAATAAATAAACATTTTTTTAAAATGTGATTTTAGGGGTGCCTGGGTGGCGCAGTCGGTTAAGCGTCCGACTTCAGCCAGGTCACGATCTCGCGGTCCGTGAGTTCGAGCCCCGCGTCGGGCTCTGGGCTGATGGCTCAGAGCCTGGAGCCTGTTTCCGATTCTGTGTCTCCCTCTCTCTCTGCCCCTCCCCCGTTCATGCTCTGTCTCTCTCTGTCCCAAAAATAAATAAACGTTGAAAAAAAAAAAATTTAAAATGTGATTTTAGAAGTGAAAAAAATTGTAACTTTGGGAGATGATAGATGTGTTAATTATTGTAATTATTTTGCAATATATACATATATAAAATCACTACATGGTGCACCTTTGACCTACACAATGTTAATGTCAATTATATCTCAATTAAGTTGATAAAAAAAAAAAGAAATAAAACTAGATGATTTTAAAAGTTTTTGACAGGGGCACCTGGGTGGCTCAGTCGGTTAAGCGGCCGACTTCGGCTCAGGTCATGATCTTGCGGTCCGTGAGTTTGAGCCCTGCGTCGGGCTCTGTGCTGACAGCTCAGAGCCTGGAGCCTGTTTCAGATTCTGTGTCTCCCTCTCTCTGACCCTCCCCTGTTCATGCTCTGTCTCTCCCTGTCTCAAAAATAAATAAAACGTTAAAAAAATAAAAATAAAAAAATAAAAGTTTTTGACTAATCTTTTATTATAAACAAAGAAGATAACAATACTATTATTTAATGTTATTCAATATTAATGATATATTATTAATCTATTACATTTTTCTAAGCAGTTTAAATGTACAGTATACCCTTGAACAACACAGGTTTGAACTGTCCAGGTCTACTTATAGACAGATGTTTTTCAATAAGTCAGTATAGTACTATAAATGAATTACCTCTTTCTTATTTTATTTTTCTTTTTGAGAGAGAGAGAGAGAGAGAGAGAGAGAGATCGGAGGAGGGGCAGAGAGAGAGGGAAACAGAGGATCCGAAGCAGGCCTTGCACTGTCAGCAGAGAGCATGTGTGGGGCTCAAACTCATGAACCCTGAGATCGTGACCTGAGCCAAAGTTGGATGCTTAACCGACTGAGCCACCCAGGCGCCCCTTTATGATTTTCTGAATAACATTTTTTTCTCACTTTATTGTAAAAATACAGTATACAATACATATAACATACAAAATATATGTCAATTGACTATGTTATTGGTAAGGCTTGTGGTCAACAGTAGACTATTAGTAGTTAAGTTTTGGGAGAGCCAAAATCTATATGTGGATTTTCGACTGTGAGGGGGTGTCGGTGCCCCAACCCCTGCCTTGTTCAAGGATCAGCTGTAATAACTTATTTAAAACTTAAACAACCTTACAATGTTTATAACAATCTTGCTCTATATCCCAGCCTCCCAGCCACCATCTGCCTGCCCAGATTCCAGGGAGATAGACTTTTGCTTTGGGAGAGGGGATAGGGACAGGTAATATAAACACATATATTTATATAAAATTCAAAGTGAAAAGTAAATCTCCCAACAAGGCCTGTCCCTTATCTACCAAGTTCCCTTCAACAGAAGTAACTGTTGTTAGCAGTTTCTTCTATGTCCTTCCAGAGAAAATGAGATTAATTTTTAAACTACTAAAATCCAGTTCAACTATTTTAAGAAAAATTTGTATGATTAGTCAACCTTTTGAGAATCTAACTATAGTGGTATACCATTTGAATTTCCTTTTCATATATGTATAACTTTACATTATGGTTTGTTCAATGATAATTATTGAACTCTGTCCTAATAAAAATGTTTACTTGTTCACATCAAAATGTCATTAATAAATAGTCATAACTGTCATATTAAAATGAAATCATTATCACTTGTATGTAATATCATAAATGATAGCTAGAGGAGATTAAAGGGATTCTGTTGAAGTCTAAAACTAAACTACAGTATGTTGTGAGTCAGATAGCTAATGCTATGTTCTGGGGTTTTGGCTTTGTTATTTTACTCATACTGTCAGAGTTCAGGATTCAGTACCATTTGAAAGTTCTCTGAAAGGATACTCCCTTTACAACCAAAAAGAAACTGGATTTTGGAGCATTTCTAGGATTTGTTTATATAAATTTTCTTATTAAATATTCCATAGTGCATAAAAATTGCACATCACCTCAATCATATGATACAGCTATTATGTTCATAAGGCAGTAGTGACTTACATTTTGATTTGATGGTCTGAACATCTGCAATATTTCCTTTATTTTATTATTCTTAGACCTTAACAGCAGGTTGGGATGAACTCGAGTGCCATCGTGTGTATAACTTCTTATGTGAGCTGACTGATCTCTCCCGTAAGATGCAGACCGTTGTCTGCAGCAAACCAGGTAAAAAAAACTACAATTAATTAGTATTATTACAGATATTAAAATAGGGGAAAAAAGGAGGGCACCTTGCCTGAGAGGCTCAGTCAACCTAGCGTCCAACATCGGCTCAGGTCATGATCTCATGGATCATGAGTTCAATCTCATGGATCATGTGCTGACAGCTCAGAGCCTGGAGCCAGCTTCAGATTCTGTGTCTCCCTGCCCCTCCATGCCCCTCCACCAACCTCCCCCCACCCACTCATGCCCTGTCTCTCAAAAATGAATAAACATTAAAAAAATTTTTTAAATAGGAAAAAAAAAAAGAACAGAGTTCAAAAATGTATTTAAAAGTAAATCATGACAGGGGCACCTGGTTGGCTCAGTCGGTTAAGCCTCCAACTCTTGACTTCAGCTCAGGTCATGCTCCCAGGGTTCATGAGTTTGAGCCCTGTATCAAGCTCTGCACTGACAGAGCGAAGCCTGTTTGGGATATTGTCTCCCTCTCTGCCCCTCCCTACTTGCTCGCTATCTCTCTCTCAAAATAAATAAAAATAAACTTAAAAAAGTAAATCATGACATCCATATGTAGTAAAAGGACAAAGAAATGTAAGGGAATGATAAACACTGAATTAAACTGTGAAGCAAATATGGCATGTGATTAGAGAAAGAAGTACTCAGGGCTTAATTGTATTCGTATTTTATTCCTTAAGTCTGGATGGAGGATACAAAGGTGTTTGTTATAGCATTATTTAAACCTTTGTGTATATATATGAAATATTTCATATTTTTAAAATTACGGAATCCTACAATCTAGCAATATCACTGGGAGACACTCCCACAGTGTGCATAAGGAGACATGTATAAGAATGAACATTCTTATACAGTATGGAACCATGAAAAACTGCAAACAATCTAAATGCCCATTGTCAGGTGAATGGATAAATAAATTAAGTATTCATACAATGAAATCCATTAGTAGTTAAAATGTATTAATGAGGGGTGCCTGGGTGGCTCAGTCGGTTAAGCGTCCGACTTCAGCCAGGTCACGATCTCGCGGTCCGTGAGTTCGAGCCCCGCGTCAGGCTCTGGGCTGATGGCTCGGAGCCTGGAGCCTGTTTCCGATTCTGTGTCTCCCTCTCTCTCTGCCCCTCCCCCGTTCATGCTCTGTCTCTCTCTGTCCCAAAAATGAATAAACGTTGATTAAAAAAAAAATAATAAAATAAATAAATAAATAAATAAATAAATAAATAAAAATAAAAATTAAAAAAATGTTTAAAAAAATGTATTAATGAGTAGTTAAAATGTATGGATAAATCTTAAAATATAATTTGAGAAAAAGGTAACCAAAGGATATTTTCAATATAATACTATTTATATACAAATTAAAAACATGTAAAATAATTCTATATATTCTTTATGGTAACATACATGTATTAAAAAGTGTAAGAACAGGAATGCCTGGTGGCTCAGTCAGTTAGGCCTCTGACTTTGGCTCAGGTCTTGATCTCACGGTTTGTGGGTTCAAGCCCCGTGTCAGGCTCTGTGCTAACAGCTCAGAGCCTGGAGCCTGCTTCGGATTCTGTGTCTCCCTCTCTCTCTGCCTCTCCCCTGCTTTCATTCTGTCTCTCTCTCAAAAATAAATAAACGTTTAAAAAATGTAAAAAAAGAAAAGTATAAGAACATAGTTGGGAGATGTGATAATTAAGTTTGAGTGCCCATGTGGCTAGGCCACAGTACCCAGATATTTGGTCAAACATTATTCTAGACATTTCTCTGAAATTATTTCTTAGATGAAATTAACATTTAAGCAGTAGACTTTGAATAAACAGATTACCCTCATCAATCACTTGAAGGCCTTAGTAGAAAAAGACTGACCTTCCCAAGCAAGATAAAATTCAGCCAGCAGACTGCCTTTGGACTTGAACTGCAACTATTCTCTGTTCTCTAGTCTGCCAGCATATCCTGCAGATTTTGGATTGCCAAACCTCACCAATCTCATGAGCAGTTTCTCAGAATAAATTCTTCTCTGTGTATACATACACACCCTGTTTGTTTTATTTTTCCGGAGAATGTTGACTAGGTACAAGAGGGTCAAAACCCAAATTCAAGATGGTGATCACCTCTGAGGATGAAGGGCAAGGGGATTGGGAGTGATATACAAGGAGCTGTAACTGTACCTATAATGTTTTATTTATTTTAAAAATCTGAAGCAAATATAGCAAAAGGTAAAGCTTTGACAAAGCTACGTGATTGGTACACAGTATTTTTGTAGTATCTCTGCTTTTTCTGACAGTTTGAGATATTTCATTATAATACAAATTATGGATCAAAAAGGCAGATTAGAAGCCTAATGAAACAATAACAAAATTAATTTATCATGTCCCTTCCTTGATCAAAAACTTTCACTGGCTCCCTAATGTCTTCAAAATAAATTCCAAACTTTTTATACTGGCCTTTACATTCTAATCCCACCCAACTTTTGCAGACTTATTCCCCACTATTCTCTGTATTTGTTTGACATAGAGTAGGCTTCTCACTCTACTCACTGTGTCTCACACATCTCTTAAACATTTCCACTTCATATCTTTTATTCATTCTCTATTTTTTTTCCTGAAATACCATCTCTCCTCATTTTTTAAAATGTTTTTATTTATTTTTGAAACAGAGAGACAGAGCATGAGCAGAGGAGGGGCAGAGAGAGAGGGAGACACAGGATCTGAAGCAGACTCCAGGCTCTGAGCTGTCAGCACAGAGCCCAACGTGGGGCTCGAACCCATGGACTGTGAGATCATGACCTGAGCTGAAGTCAGACGCTCAGCCAACTGAGCCACCCAGGCGCCCCTCTCCTCATTTTTTAAGACCCAACTTACCTGACTTTCCTCTGTAAAGCCTTTCTTGATCCCCAGGCCTTCAGTGATCTCTGACACCTACACATCTATGTTACGTGGCTTAACACATTAGGAAGTACATACTTCATACGGCCTTAGATCGTTGGTAGACTTTCCATTTATACTTGTCTTATCTTATAGATAATATCTTATAGTAAATAGATAGTAAATCTTATAGTAAATAGATCATAAATTGTATAAAAATGTAAAATGGTGCCACCACTATGGAAGACAAGCTTGACCATTCCTCAAAAAGCTAAACATAGATTTATCATATGACCAAGCAATTCCACTCCTAGGTATTGAAAGCTGGGACTTGGAAAGATACATGTATGCCGATGTTCACCACAGCATTATTCACAATATCCAAAAAGTGGGAGCAACCCAAGTGTTGAACAGATGAATGGATAAACAAAATGTGGTATATTCATACAATGGAATATTTTTCAGCCATAAGAGGGAATGAAGTCTTGATCCATGCTAAAATGGATGAACTTAGAAAGCATGCTAAGTGAAATAAGTCAGACACAAAAGGACAGATGTTGTGATTCCACTTAAATGGGGTACCTTAAACAGGCAAATTCATAAAAACAGAAAGCAGATTAGAGGTTATTAGGAACTGGGGGCAGAGGGAAATTGGAGTTATTGCTTAAATGGTTATAGAGTTTGTTTGAGGTGATAAAGAGTTCTGGAAATAAACAGTTATGATGGTGGAACAATATTGTGAATGTAATTGAGGCCATTGTATTATACAAGCTTTAAAAATGGTTAAGATGGCAAACACTATGTTATATATATTTATATACATATAAATAAATATATATATTTACCACAATTTTTAAAAATTAATAATATAATAGATTTTTAAAGTTTATTTAAGTAATCTCTACATTCAACATAGGTTACAAACCCATGACCCCAAGATCAAGAGTCTCATGCTCTTCCGACTAGCCAGGCACCCCAATAATATGATAGATTATAAACTATTGAATTATATACTTTAAATGGGTGAATTATATGGTATGTAAATTATATATATTTCAATAAGTCTGTTTAAAAAGCAAACACAAGATTCCACTTCATACCCACCAGAATGGCTAGAATCAAAAAGTCAAATAATAACAAATGTTGGCGAGAATGTGGAAAAATTGGAACCCTCATACATTGCTGTTTGGGATATAAGACGGTACAGCCATTTTGGAAAGCAGTCTGGCAGTTCCTCAAATGATTAAACATAGCATTACTAGATGACCCAGAAATTCCACTCCTAGGTATTTCCCAAGAGAAATGAAAACATATGTCCACACAGAAACTGGTACACAAATGTTATAATAGCCGAAAGGTAGAAACAACCCAAATGTCCATCAATGGGTGAATGGATAAACAAAATGAGGTATATCTATGCAATGGAATATTGTTTGACAAAAAAAAAAAAAAAATGAAGGAAGTACTGATAGATGCCATAACATGGATGAACCTTAAAAACATGCCAGTTGTTGTAGTTATGAACATTTAAAGTTACTTGCTTTATATATTGCTCTAATAAAAATGTGATTTAAAAAAAAAACATGCTAAGTGGAAGAAGCCAGTTACAAAGACCACATACTATATGATTTAATTCATATGAAAGTCCAGAAAGAGGAAGGCTTTAGAGACAGAAGGTTGATTATTGTTGCTTAAGGCTAGGGGTGGTAAATAATGGAGGGGGGGGTGATAGCTAAAAGAACAATATTTCTTTTTGAGGTGATGAAAGATTCTAAAATTGGCTTGGTGCTGGCTGTACATATCTGTGAATATACTAAAAGCCACTCAATTGTATGGTGTGTAAAGTATATCTCAATAAAATTGTTTAAAAAATAGTCCCTTGGGGCACCTGGGTGGCTCATTCGGTTAGGCGTCCGACTTCAGCTCAGGTCATGATCTCACGGTTTGTGAGTTTGAGCCCCACGTCGGGCTCTGTGCTGACAGCTCAGAGCCTGGAGCCTGCTTCGGATTCTGTGTCTCCCTCTCTCTCTGCCCCTCCCCTGCTCATGCTCTGTCTCTCTCTGTCTCAAAAATAAATAAAAACATTAAAAAAAATTTTTAATAAATAAATAATAGTCCCTTGATAATCTAAAATTTTTACAGAGGAAAATGAAATAGCACTTTCAGTACAAAGCATGTTACAAATGTCTATCACCGACCTATCCAATATGCACATCAGCCTTTCTAGGAAGAATGGTTTACAATTCTTTTGTCTTCATAGGAAGTGCTCGAAAACTAGAGTTAAGGATCAGACTATTCTGTAGGAGCGTCCTGCTTGATCACTGGATACATCAAAGTGATTCTGCTTTTTGGTTGACGCGTATATTAAAACCATGGCCAATGGTGAATCAGGCAAGATTATTGTATATCATCTTTGGACCAATATCTCCTCAAGATGGTGAGCATCCATTTTTCAGGAATGTATGTTACAAAACTGGTTAATTACTCTTACTTTAGGAAGCATATCTTTTTGTACCTGCTCAGTTTCATCATTCCTATTGGCTATACTGTGTTTCATGATTTCATAGATGTACACTACATTGGCTTATGCATAACTTAAGACTGCAGGCCATTACCAAATATATTCCAGTCATCTTTGGTATACCTAAAAATCACTACATTTTATTTCTAAACATTACCTTAACTCAAGATTATGTTTGCTGCTGGAGGGGACTCATAATGCCTGTAAAGCACAGTAGTCGAAATTGATGTTTTGGGTGCATAATATGATTATTTGAAATTTTGCCTTTCTAGTTAAGTTTTGCTTAGGTTAACGTTAATATTAGCGTGCAGTTCTTTGTTTCATATTGTCTCTGTCAGGAAGTAACTAGTTTAAAGTACACTGAATAGGAACAGGAAGCCAATCTGGGATAAAATTTTGTTCTGTGTAATTCACAAAGCAAATTGGTCATAGATAAATAATCAAAAACTGACTGGATTACTGTGTTTTGGTATAAATGTTTGAAAGATACTCAGATACAGCATGCTCTCCTTTCAGAAGGACATCAATAGATTTGACATGATTTTACTAAGATTACATCATTTACTACAATTTCTGTTACAGGAATAGCATTATCTTTGAACTAGAAGCACTATTCTGCTTGGCGAAACTACCTTTACTTCATTTAGCTATTGTTCCTATGCTTCATCACGTCATCCAGAGACATTCAAACTTAGACTATTATCAAAATTGACTTTCATTATGAAAGTTAAAATGAAAGTAGCATATATAAGCAATGGGATTCCATTATGCAATCCAATTTCCTTTTTAAACAATCCATGAAGTCTTTATCATAAATCCAACTATTCTGTCATAGCCTAGTTTTTGTTTCAATTATCTAGGACAGGTGGTTTGGCAGAAAATGATAGAAGAACCTACAGATGAATCCAGTCTGAAAGGTTTGGCTGATGCCATTAAATTACTATATGACACAGGCACGAAAGAATGGACAGCAGATGATGTTATCAGTCTTATAGATGAACTATCAGGTAAAAATACATATTTACCACATAGAATAATAGAAATGTATTCTCAGAATATGGTTATAAAATTGTAAGGATAATTCTATGGGTAATAAATGAATTACCTATTCGAGATCACTAAATGTTCTAAAATATTTAAAGAGTTTGACATTATGTTTGAAGAGAATGCATATCATCAATGTACTTTCCTCCACTTGCCAATACATATATATTTATTACCATTACTGTTTGAAAGTTTCACGAATTTAATTATAGCTCAATCATTCCCATTTTGTAAATTCTCACAAACACCCTCCTAGGCTGTGTAAGAAGAAAGCCCTCTCCTATTGGCAAGGAAAAGGAAAACAATTTTTCCCATTCTTGCAGAATTCTTCGGATTCTAAAGTTTATAAGATTTCTTTCCTTACACAGAATTAGACTATCATGCCTTTTGATCTATATGTAGGAGAAATGCTTTGACCATATTACTAGAACATTTGTAAAAGTCACCATAACTTGGCAATAATCTCTGTCTCTAGTTGAATGCTATACAACTAAAGCATTTTTTCTGAGCTTTTCCCTTAGCACTAGTTGTATTTCCAACAAGGTGATATAATATTGCATGTTCTTAATGGTGTTTACTAGAGCTATTATATAATTTTTCACTAAATAACTGTTCTCCCTCTAATAAAAGTGGTTCCCCGTGAATGGCTTCTAGAGAATAATGCACGTCTCCTAATCCTAAGTGGGAACAACATCTGTTTCACTTTCATGGCTAGTAAAGCTGTGAATGGACGGGCCATTGAATTGGCAAAGCTGATAGTCTTTTTGGCTTTGGTAAGTAAACAAGTTTTTCTCTAGTAAGTTAACATTACAGTTTACTTACTAGGGAGCTGCCCTGAAGGAACTGAAATATGTTCAAAACATTTTGAAAGAATAAGTATTTAAGCATATATTTTTATGATACTTAAAAATATTTTAATATAGTAATATAATATCATATTTGGAAACATTCCTTATATTCACCTCTGCCCACTTCATGTCTATATTGTTATTATACAACTCTGCCAAATTATATTCTTTTTTTTAAAGTCCCATTTTCAAAAAGCGCTTTTTATTTCTTTTTTTTAATTTTTACTGTTATTTATTTACTTTTGAGAGAGAGAGAGAGAGCATGATCAGGGGAGGGGCAGAGAGAAAGAGAGATACAGAATCTAAAGCAGGCTCCAGTCTCTGAGCTGTCAGCACAGAGCCCGATGCAGGGCTTGAACTCGTGAACCGCGAGATCATGACCTGAGCTGAAGTTAGTTGCTCAACCGCCTGAGCCACTCAGGCACCCCTGAAAAAGCACTTTTTATGATTTGCTTCCAAATAATCAGTGGGCAGCAGGGAGAGGATGTAAAAGTAAATGATAGTAGAGAGGAGACAAGATTGGTGATTGTTGAAGCTAGGGAATGTATATTGGGGGTTCATGATACTATTATTTACACTTTGTATAGTTAAAATGTTTTTCAAAATAAAACATCAAAAAATATATTTAATATGCATTCATTTAACACAAATCGAGTGTTTTACTATGGGCCATACACTGTGTAATATTCTAAGACTGTGGAAATTGGGGAGCCTGGGTGGCTTAGTCAGTTGGGCATCTGGCCCTTGGTTTCAGCTCAGGTCATGATCATGTGGTTCCTGGGATCAAAACCTGTGTCAGGCTCCACGCTGGGATTTTCTCTCTCTCTTCTCTCTCTGCCCCTCCCCTGCTTGTGTGTGCTCTCTCTGTCTCTGTCTTTATCTCTCTCTCGAAATAAATAAATAAACATTAAAAAAATACCTATTAAAAACTATGGAGATTAACAGAACAAATCTCTGACAAAAAGCGGCTTAAGGTCTTTTAAGAGGTATCAGTTTATTTATTTATAAATAAATTCAGTGTGATAAGTACAAAAATAATGTACAAATAGAAACAGAGGTAACAGAGAGGAGCCAATATTGGGTGAATATAGAGCACAGACAAGGCTTCCCCAATCCCAGTAGAAATATGTTTTTAAAAATGAATAGAAGTTTGCCAGAAGATTGAAGGGGGGGGGGGGCGTTGCAAATTATTCAAGCATGTACCTGCACGTATTACATAAAATCTCATTGGTTTAGCTACCATCACAGATGCCACCCCACCAGTGCTTGCACCAGCAGCAAGAATAGTCTTCCAGTTGACTATTATGAGGAGTAATTGAATGTAATCCATTTCCTATGAAATGGAGACCAGGTTCTTTACCAACTCAACTGCTTAAAACATGAATGAAACCTCTGTGGCTCTTCTTAAAATGTGAAACTGTGAAGAAAGCTATAAATTAACTGAATTCGCAATGCAAATATTTATTTTAATAATTAAGCAGATTCCCTCAAAAGGAGAAAGAAATGGAACTGCCTGGCTATATTCAAAGGACTGTAAGCAGTTCAGTATTACTATTTCTGGAGTAAAATGTTCAGAGGAAGAGGAGGTAAGGTTAGATAGGAAGGGAGAGGCTAGGTAAGGAAGGGCTTTGTCAACCATCCTGTGGAGGTTGAACACATCCTCTAATAAGGAGCTGCTGAAAAGTTTTAGGAAGGTGAGTGACATGATCAGTTTTAAGTCTTTGGAAGTTTACTTTGGCAGCACTGTAGCAAGTGGAATGAAGAGGAAGTCACTAAGGATGACTTCCCTGCAAAACCTCTGATAAACATCTTAATTCTGATCCTTAATTTTCTCTAAATGGCGTCAGATTTGTCTTCTCTTTGTCTTCATTTGCTAATAGTGGTCATAAGCCATTGCATGTGTGGGGTAAGTCATCTCCCAGAATTGATCGCGAGCTCTTTGACATCCAGGGCTACGTTGCTTATTAATTTCATAGTGCCTGGAACAGTGCCTATTACACAGTGCACAGTCCACAAATCTTCCCTGTCAGATTTACATTATAACTAAATGTTACACTACTATATGGTTTATTTTCATGTTGTGTGTTATTTGACTATGTGATTTAAGTTGGCCATTTAGAATGTTAGTAAATAAACCTTTGTCCTTTCAGCTACTCTTAACTATTAACATGTAATCTTTACTTTAAATATTTTATCTTTTAAATAATAGAGAGGTAAATACTCCCTACAACTCTTATAGTAGAGAGTTGATAATACCATAGTTCTCTTGCCTATTAAAATTTCCTGTTTGTCACCCTTATTGGATTCCCGGAAAATAGAAGCCCTGTCTTAATGGCTTAACCATTGTGTCTCCAGCTCTTAGCATCTGCTCAGTAAATATTTGCTGATTGAATGAATGAGCATAAGTCTTATTTTTGATATGCTTAATAATTATTTGCAATGTTAGTTCTTACATTAATAAATGATACACTATGATAATCTTGAGCAAAACTTTTATTTACCTCACACTTTTTTCCCACTAAAATTGTACCATTTGAAAGCAAAGGAGAATTAAATGTAAGAGCATGTCTCACTTATAAACTCAATATGATGTTATGTGTAATAAAATCATGTTAAGTCATAAACCATTATTATTAGTACCATTTTAAAATTCTGCAGTTTCCTTTACATGAAGATTTACCATAATTCTTTTTATATCTAAATCAGGTGTGTGAGAAAGAACTATACTGCATGGATTGGGCGGTTAAAATGATGCAAAAAGTCTGTAAAGTCTTTAGCACTCCGGTGGAAAGAAATAACTTCCTGCAGAGTGTGGCAAATGCATTTGCTTGTGTTATAATGGAAATGCTGCAGTCAGTTATGTCCGGTGAGTGTACATGTAGATGGTACACAGGTGTGAATAAAATGCATTCTAATCTCCACTTGAAACAGATAATTCTGTGTAGACTTTTACTTCTAAACTAAGAATAGAAGGAGCAGACATTTTTGGTTTGTTTTTCCATGAGATATATTTAGTTCCTGGTTTTGCTACTTTTTAAATCTGGTATGGATTTTAATGGAAAACATCAAGTTGAAGAGTCTGCTCCAGAAGGAACTCGTTTCAATTTTGCACAGTAAAATGTTAACTTGCCAACTATCATAATCATCATAATAATATCCCCTATTTTTTAGTTTCAACACATATTATTGTATAGTTTAATTAGCTAGTCAATATGATAATCAACCCTATTTTGCAGTTGAGAAAACTAAGTCTTAGCGAAATTACTTGACTTGCCCAAAGTCATATAGTTAGAGGCAGTAAAGCATGAACCAGCCCCCTTTTCTTCTACTTCTTAGTCAGTACTCATATATAACTCCCTGATTTCAGTGGTTAGTGTATGACTTAGTAAAGATAACTAACTAGTCTTCTGTTACATATTATTAGGGAAAATTGGAACATCTTGTTCTGAATAAATCATATATTTAAAAATTTAACTGTGATTTTCTTTTCCCTACTGTCCATTCCTGTGTGGCATACAGGAGACCGTGATGACGATGACAGAAGCTTTTTGAATCTGTTCCATCTTGTGCATGCTCAGGCTAACTTCCATAAGGAGGTCTTGTATTTGACCATGAATCCTCTTTCTACCTAACTACTCAGAAAGCCTTGCATTTAGAGAATACCTCACTGAACTAACAATTAGAAGAGTGCTACTTTTCCACACTCAGAGAACAGCATCCATGGGACTTTTTATCACCTAAGTAACCTAAGAACTCAAAAACCATAGAACTTTAGAGGCAACTACTTACACCATTATTAATATAAAAATTACAGACAACCCCAGGAATGTATTGAGATTTCTCTGGAAAACAAGCTGTGCCTCCAGATTTTGATAAACCTAACACCCAACTAAATAGAGCATTAGTATCCAAGAATCTGGGGCCAACCTGTATGTGTGGATGTTTGAAGCAAGGGAAAATTCTGTTTTATAGGTAGAGATGACTCAAATTCACTAAATGGCTTGTATCTGTTCACTTTGCTTAGACTGTGTAGACATAACCTAAAATGTTTTGTGAAGATTTGTAATATGATATTTTGGAATGTATAGATATAAATCACATTTTTTACTACCTTTTGGCATATGATTACAAAAAACATATATTTTGTTCATGTTTTGCATGAGCTAACAGATCAAAAACCAAAGGAAGTGTGTGTATACATACACATGCATATATATGTATGTCTGTATATATATATATATATATATATATATATATATATATATATACTTCCTTCTTTAAGACAAAAATCTATAAATAGAGGAAAGTCTATAGTCTTTTTTTTGAATAATTATTTATTTTTGAGAGAGAGACAGAGCACAAGTGGGGGAGGGGCAGAGAGAGAGGGAGACACAGACTCTGATTCAGGCCTCAGGCTCTGAGCTGTCAGCCCAGAGCCCAACATGGGGCTCCCATGAACCATGAGATCATGGCCTAAGTGGAAGTCAGACGCTCAACCGACTGAGCCACCCAGGCACCCCAATTAAATCATCTTTTATTCCTTCCTAGAGATTAGAGCGAAATGTTGCAAGTAAGGGAGAATATAAAATGAAAGAAAGTATTTATTCTACTGCCAGAACAATCTTCACAAGTAATTTGCACTTCTTCCTAAAGCTTTCTTCCCAAAGAGTGGGACTTGAAGGAAAGTGGAAGCACACATGGGTAGAGCAACCCTGGAGGGAGTGAGGTTTTCATTCAAGTAAATGGTTTCCAAGAGGCTCCAGGACTATTTCACTCTAACTGGCATCTACCACCACTCTTACTATTAAAGTAGAAACTAATAGTGTCTCACGGGGCTGAACTCATGCTGGAGCCTTCCCGGACCTCCCATTTTCTTCTCTTTGGGTTTGATCATTTTATTTCTGCTAAAGATACGCCCCCTCCCCCTGGAAAGGATGCTGGCTTAGTTTCTCGAAGCTCTTGACGTAACTCACCTCTGCAGCTGATGAAGGAAAGGAACACTAGAAAATATAGAAATTACCCATGTAAGTGGGATGTAAATTGTGAGAAATTCTCAAGTGTTTGGCAAGAGGGACTCAGAGATTTAATAGGATTGAGGAAGAGTGAAATTTTTGGAGAAAGCGTAAATTGTGATAACAAGATTTTACTATAGTTCAGTAGCAAAAGCACTTTCCTTCATTTCTGGAATGTCAGAAATTAACTATCTTTCTCTGATGGATGGTCCAACTATACTTCCGTTGGTGGCCGGAATTTTTTCTCCAGAGTTTAGCATTTGCATATTCATGCAGAAACAAAGTTCTTGCTTTTATCCTGGTTTCAATTTCTTCCTCTCATTTTAAGAATTCACCCAGGGGCACCTGGGTGGCTCACTCATTTGAGTGTCTGACTTCAGATCGGGTCATGATCTCGCATTTCGTGGGTCTGAGCCCCACATCAGGTTCCCTGCTGTCAGTGCTGAGCATGCTTCGGATCCTCTGTCCCAACACTCTCTGCCTCTCCCTCGCTCTCTCTCTCTCTCTCTTTCAAAAATAAATAAACATTAAATTAAAAACAAAATTCACCCACAATTAAATTAGAAAGATTAAAAGTTGGCAGATACCAGAGTACAAAATAATACCTTGATTTTAGCCTTTTCTTCTCCCTCTCACTCTTTTTCCTATACACGCTTTGGAAAACCTAATCCATTTATTTATGAAAACACTGGTGATTCCAAGTTGCCAATATACCTATTAGATTATTTGGGGAGAAAAAAGGAAAATGGGGGGAAAGTAAAATTTTAAAATAAACAGTGAATATCTTTAGTATTTTACTAAATAGATGTTAAGTTTCATTCTCTTACAGAAAGAAATTTGGCATTGTGAAGTTTTCTTGAATTCCTTGAATTATCCCAGTCTCCACACCGGTTATTTTCAGCACGTTTACCAAAGAAGCATGGTTTAACTTAAAACATTTTTAAAAATTTATTTAAGTATGCTCCACACCTAATGTGGGGCTTGAACTCACAACCCTGAGATCAAGAACCGCAGGCTCTACCGACTGAGCAGGTCAGGTGCCCCTTAACTTAAAACATTTTTGGAGCCAATTTTCAATCTCATTATACACTTGAACAGACTTGACTGTTGCTATAGAATGTTTTAAAAACATCATTGTATTATCCCGGATAATTGTGAGACTATTATCTCATCCACCCCCAAAATTTGGAACATAAAGAAGTCTGATTCATTCTTTAGGTACAGTAGATACATGAAAAGAAAGTGAAAAGAAAAAGCTTACCAATAAAAAGTAAACTGACAAGTTCTTCATTCAGTTATTAATAGATAAGAATAACGTTGAAACTAAACTTGCAATTTCCTCAATTCAGCAGCCCAGTTTTTTGCCAAATACATCTGTCATCAGGAATGAAGTGTGACATCAGATGTTAAGGTGGGAGATTAACTTGCAAAAGCACGTATTATTATCACTGGTATTGATGATTAAGTGACGATGTAGACATTCATAGTGCTACCGAAAAAGGAGCACTTGCAAAATGAATGGCCTAACCATAACCAGGAGACTGGCCACTGCTAACTTGAGAACAGTTATAACAACGTGAGCTGCTAACAGGTCAGATCATTTATCCCATATCTTTTTCTAAGTTAGAAGATTGACCTGGTCTTCTAACTCTTTTTTACCTTTTAATAGTGATTCCCTCAGTCTCCTTTGACTTTCATTTGATGCTGAGTTTTACTTCTACTAGAAGGCAAACCCAATGACACATCATTATATTTATCTTTACCATTGTTTCTAAACACACACACAACCCCATACTGACAAACTAAGGACACTTCTTTTCCTGGAAACTCATTTAAAGCTTTTATCTTGTGAGATAAATAGACTGTACCTTAAGAGATCAGGGAACATCTATCTAACCTTAACACTTTTTTTTTTTAATAATTGTGTCTCATGCTCTTTGGACCCCTTAACTTCTTTATCATATTCACAAAGCAGGCAGTAAATTACTAAATTTGGGCAGCAGTTCAATCATTCAAGAAGTTCAGGTGGTTGCCTGTCAGGCTGTTCTGCATAGCATGAACAATAGACACCTTATTTCACACTTTTCCCATCTTCTGTTGACTTAGTTCTTGCTTCCAGTTCTTCTGTTATCACAAAGATTTTTATTGCCAGGATAATCATTCACCTCAAATGGAGATCAGAGCAAGCATGAGGTTTACAGGAAAAGATGCAACTGGAAGAACCATCTTATGTCAATAAAAAACAAACCTTAACCTCTTTGTGTGTTTGTCGCTCAAGAGTTAGCCTCTTTAAGTGAATAGTATCCAATTATACGATTACAGATTTCTTTGTCATTAAGTATTGTGAAGGGTAAAAACATAAAACTGTTACGCTCTTTGGTTGCTGGACACCTTACTAGAGATGTCACTTCTTTCAATTCCACTGGCAGGTGGCAGTGAAACCTGTAAGAAATCAGGTTATGGACATATGTTTCTTCGTTGATTGAGATGTCGCTAAGATAGGAAAAATGACCTGAAAAACTATTGGATAGTCTTCTCTAGGTTAAAAAAAAAAAAAGTGCCGAAGTACTAAGGACACATTTGATTTTCATCAAGAAAGCAAATACAATTTCAGAAACTTCCTTAAGTAACCAGAGATATAAAAAAAGGCTTAGTGTAGCCCTTGAAAGGCTTTCTTATAAATGTGTACAAAGCTGAAAAATATCAGTGTTATTTTTAAAGTATTATATTTATGATAAATGTCTTTGATACCTAAATATTTAATATTTGCTAAATTTTATTTAATTTGTTATTTATTCATATTAATAAAATTAAAATTAAAAACATTCTAACTTGTTCAGAGTTTTGTCATTATGTAAGTCATTGAATGTAATTCCTTTAACTTTTTTTAACATTTATTTATTATTGAGAGACAGAGAGAGACAGAGCATGAGCATGGGAGGGGCAGAGAGAGGGGGAGACACAGAATCCGAAGCAGGCTCCAGGCTCTGAGCTGTCAGCACAGAGCCCGATGCGGGGCTCGAACTCACAAACCACGAGATTATGGCCTGAGTTGAAGTCGGGCGCTTAACTGACTGAGCCACCCAGGCACCCCAAATGTAACTCCTTTAAATTATTTCTTGTGGAGGAACTTATTTTTATTTAAGCTGTTAATTATAGCTCTACCATGATCAAAACAAAACATCTTAATATAATGTTGCAATAAGCTATATATCTATGTATACTTATGCTTAATACTATAGCATATAAATTAATTGGTTAAATAATTTCATTTGCTACCAAAAACTCATAAATTGAACAATAACCTATAAGTAGATCAGTATTCTATACTATTCTGCTATTTAATTCAGAGACCAAATTCTAAGCAATTGATATTCCAAATACTACAAGAATAGTTTAACATCAGTTTCAAAAAACAAAATATGTAATTAAGTATTGTGGATTGATTGCAGTTTCCCATGACAACAAGATCTGTTTTTCTAAGATCAAAAAAGTTCTTAAGTATTTCTAGATGGATCTGCATGTTTGAGTTTATAATGGAAGTTGTGTCAATGGCTTTTTCTGTTTCCTCTTTTATATGTGACTGGTTTTATTTTTGTTTAAAATAGATGGGAGCAGAACTAACTTAGAAGAGGCCATTCTAGGCTTAGCAAATATTTGGAGTGTGATAAGCTAAAGCATGTAATTCAAAGACAATTTTCCACTTCAGCTATGCTTAAGTACTTTTTATTAAGGGAAAATCCCTTTTTTTGAGCAATTTAACATTAAAATGGTACTTTTAAGGGATCTGAAGTCTGAATAATGCTAATTTTATTAATTTTTTGGATAATGCTAATTTTAAGCCTCTTAAAAGCAAACAAATTTTCTGAAGTTTAGTAAATTATTTCATGCCAAGTTTCAAATTCAAAGAGTTTGGACATGATTCTGTACACCCAGAATAATGAGTCTTAGGTGGTTTAAAACTTAGTAATATTTATTATAATTTTCCATTATTTAACTGTTTCCCAAAATATATCCTCTTCCTCCTGCAATAAAATACATCACTTTCCCATACAAATTTCTATTTTTTATCAAGAAAGCAGGAATTAGTGTAATGCCACATTAACTATTTTCTAAGTAATCTACAATTATTTAGATTTATTACTGCATTGATGTGGACCAAGTGTAATACCCACTTTATAGGACAGGATTGCCTATGACAGATTTATAAAATGTATACAAAACTTTATATTATACAGGCGCCTGGGTGGCTCAGTTAAACGTCTGACTCTTGATTTTGGCTCAGGTCATGATCTCACGGTTTATGGGTTTGAGCCCTGCATCGGGCTCCACACTGAAAGCACAGAGCCTGCTTGGGATTCTCTCTCTCCCTCTCTCTCTGCTCCTTCCCTGTGTATGCATGGGTGCTCTCTCTCTCAAAAATAAATAAACATTTTTTAAAAACCTTTATATTACAGAAGTAACTCTTTTCAGTGTTTTATTATGTATTAGGAGGCCAATATACAAATAGTTTAAATATGAAATTTAAAACATGTACTGAAATGATGAACCCAGTAAAATTCTATTATAAGCTGGCATTTTCTAGCACGGATAGAGGCACAAAGTCCTAAAATTTCTTCCAAAATATAATTACTTATTTTTTGAAACCATAATATTTCACAAGCATATGGACACTCTTTCTGTGCTTACATTGCACCCAATATCGGTGATATGTATCAGTGGGCTAGGACTGAAACTGGCTGATTGTTTTCACTGAGTTGTTTAGCCATTTCAACTATGTGTGAATACAGGCTAAAGAGCCTTGGCCTCATAAAAGACTTCAGAGTGAACCTGGTTGGAGACTAAACCTTGAAGATTCATACCACTATAATTCACTGTGTAACTTGTTCCCCCTCCAAAATACTGACGCTTGCCTTACAGTAGAAAAAATTTTAGTGTGAGACACGAAGTTATGCCAGAGAGTCAGAGGAGTGTTTCAGTGGGAAATGTCATGTCAAGGCCTCCCCGGATAACTGAAGATCAGCCTCATCCCTGTATGTATGCTTCCTACACTAGCTTATCTGTCAGATCACCTCCTTGGGTCACATACCACCATATAGTATTGCACCTGTTAGTATTCCCTAAACAGCTTAGGCGAATAATCACTGATACAAGTTTGGAGTAAATATTGTCATTCTCTTCTCACAATGTAGCTGGTCGTGCCCAAAAAAGAAAAAAGAGAGAGAGTTTTCCAGTTGGATTTCATTATCAAATGTCATTTAGAGAGAGCAGGAAAGCAAACTGCTGGTGAACATTAAGAGTTTGTTCCATAGGAATTCTGCTCTCAAAGGTGTGGTTTCCAAAGCTAATGCATCCCAGGATTGAAGAAGTTTAAAACGGAAAGGGAAGATTTTAAATGAAAATTTAATAATAAAATAAAAAATAAATTTGAAATAAAAAATTTACCATTAACAATTTTCTAGTCTAACCCTTTCATTTGTCAGAATAAACAAAAGCCCTGAGCGTTAACTGACTTCTTGAAGGTCACATAATTTGTTGCCAAGACCATGCTCCTGGAGTAGTGTATTTTTCTTGGCCAGAATCTTAAAATGCAAGTTTTCCATTTTTATTGGATCATATATTGTATTGCCTCAATTTTACTGCTTTTTTAAAACACGGAAATTGAACACAATATTATAAATAAAACCTATTAAGTTAATCTGTCTCCTTGTTTATTTTTAAGCTAGAAAGGAAAATCCAGTGTAGAACCATCATGATGGACTTTTCAAAGGAATGGGTACCGCAGATTTGGGGCCCAAGTCTACTCTGGGTTCCAAAACATATAGTTTCTTCAACCCTAACTGGACAAAGAAATATGTTGAAAGTCTTTTTTCCAGAAAAGGAACATTTGACAATATAAAAAAAAAAAACATTTATTTTGGGGCAAGAGAGATTTTTCCCACATAACAAGTAAGATGAGTTATAGCTACCCTATTTCAATAATTTATAATTCAGACAGTCTCAAAGAATAATGACTATATAACCATTTCTCTCTTTAAATGAGAAGCTGGGGCTCACGTGGTATGGAGTGGAAAAAATATGATAAATCGTAAAAATTCAAATGACGAGTTCCTTCTGGCTAAAGAGTGAGACAAGGGATACTACACCACCTCAGGCTGTCTGCAAAGACAGTGATAAACTGAATACTTCAGAGATGAGGGTAGACAATGTGCTCTTGAACTATCCCCCCAGTGTGTGAGAGGGAAAGGGAAGAACATACTTTAGCATAATACGCAGTTGCATTTACACCTAGAGAAAGGCTATCAAAATGGATATGTGCGCAGTTGTCCGTGGTGACTTTCATGAGTCTGCATTTCAGCTCTGTGTCCTCAACACCTTCTATCCACAGCTCAAACGCACACAGCATCTGCCAGCCTTGCCCACGAATTCCTGACGTCCCGGCTGAGTGCCCCTCTGCCTCTGGGCTCAAAAAGCCCCTTGCGCCACAGTGGTTAGCCATATCCGGAAGGTTCTGGAAGAGGTCTGCTGGGCAGCAGGACTGCTGCTAAGAGGTCTCTGGTTGGAGTGGAGACCAGGAGCTGTGGGAAACCCAGAAACAAGGCTCAGATGGGAACAGCAAAGATACCAGCTACGGTACTGGCTACGGACTAAGAAACAAATGAGGAATTCCTCCCTCCTGGCCACCAAACCCCACAGTTGGAAAAGAATGGACATCTCTCCCAGACCCCACTCCCAAGTACATTTCATTAGCTGCTTCACCTTCCAGGGAAAAGGAGTCACTAATTAATTAATGCAATTATGGAAGCATAATTGCAAACCGCTCTGCTGACATATAAAGATGTGTTTTACCTTTAATTACCAGGAGAAGAAAGGCAACTTGGACTAGGAGCACCGAACTTGAAGAAAAAAACTAGGAAAATAATAGTCCCTCCCCCACCAAGCACACCACTCCCAACCCATTCTATCTAAAAATCCTTTGTACTGCGGGGTTTATTTTTCATTTTAAAAAATCGTTCGAATTAGGTCTCAGAGAAAGAAGTTGGCATTTCTTATTCTTTTCAGGGTGGTCTGAGAAATGCTCTATCAATGCGTCTGAGGCAAAAAAAAAAAAAAAAAAAAAAAAAAAAAAAAAAAAGGCTAACAAGATCTCTTTCAATTTGGTTTTTGAATCAATACCCGAAATAACGACCAGAAGCAAAAATCCACCGGTGCGTCAGCAAAGCAGGATGCTCGGCCGGTCAGCTCCATCCTTCCCCCCCGAGCTGTTCTGAGGGTTCCCGGCCGCAGCTAGAGCAGATAGATAATGTAGGACAGAATGACCAGGCCTATGATGGCAAAGAACATCAGGATGAAAATATCCAGCATGATGGAGTCCTCGGCCGAGGAGGCCTTGGGATTCCGGGCAAATGTGAGCTGTGAGCACGGAGGTCGCAGCCAGTGGAGAGAAATGGCTCCCTCTTCCCTCCACTGCTCGGTCTTTTCCCTTCCCCCTCCCGGGGCCCCAGCCGAAAGGATGCCGCAGCTCCATCAGCAGCCTACTGCCCCCCTCCCCCCCACCCCCTCTCCCCCCACAGCCAACCAATCACAAAGCCCGGGAGCGGGTAACCAAGGCACTGCTCGATTTAGACCCAGCAGAAGCAAAGAGGCTCAATTTCTCCCCAGGAACCCAATCCCACCCCTTCATATCTAAATGGAGGCTGCATGATATGGACGGAGGAGGAGATCTGATCTCTATCCAGATGCCCTAGGAATGAATCCTCCTGGCTGCCTTCCTTCTTCCTTTTTCCTCTAACACATCTGTGGCCAATTACCTCAGAAAAATAATGGTGGGGAGCTGGGTGGGCCATGGGCAGGCGGTAAGGGTCACGTCGTGGAGGGACACGGACAAAGGCCTCCGGTGAGTCTCAGTTGGCATCTCTGGGGTTGGAGCTAACGCTTGGGGGATTCCTGAACTCTGCCAGATACTGCACACGCGCTGTAGGTCATTTCAACCTCCCCACAAGCCTTTTATAGATGAGGCTCAGAGATGGTCAGGAACCGGCCTGATGTCTCATCGGAAACGGGGGAGACCAAGATTTAAAACTAGGCTTGCACACTCGGGAGTCCGTGTTCTTCCCCCCCACCCCCGACCTGACGGGCCCACCCTGTTCATCTGAAATGCCCCTCAGCCCTACCTGCACCGCTCAGATCACTCCATGGACAGTGTGAGCGCCAGAGATCTCTCCTCCAGCGACTCCTTGTCTCTTCGTGGTCATTACCCGCATTCTTGTTCTCTTCAGAGAGCTCAGGGCAGTGTTTCATCAAAGAGCGTCCTGGGGCGCCTGGGTGACTCCATCAGTTAAGGGTCTGACTCTTGGTTTCGGCTCAGGTCGTGATCTCATGGTTCGTGGGTTCAAGCCCCACATCAGGCTCGGCACTGATGGCGTGGAGCCTGCTTGGAACTCTCCGTCTCCCTCTCTCTTTGCCCCTCCTCTGCTCTCTCTCTCAAAATAAATAAATAAACTTAAAAAAAAAAAAAAAAGAGCACACTAATGAATTCCCAGGCCCCTCCCTGCAATGAGAGGGTCTAGATATACAAATTTAAGCGATGCCTTCTGAGGGGAAAGGAGAATTAATGATTTATCTTTTAAGCGGGGTGGTGGGTACTCAGTTACGTCTTGTGTTGTTTTTATTCCTTTTTATGTCTTAATGATTTCCTATTAAATTAAAAAAAAAAAATTCCCTGTGACATCTCTGAGGCCTAGTGTCTGTCCTTGGCCCTACCCTAAATAGTTCTTTTGAAGGCCCCAGGGGTGAGGGCATTAGTAACCCCCTTCCACATGTTAGGCCGCGGGAACCGAGGCCACTTCTAGAAGGGGGTCTAGAAACTGCTCCCATCGGCTCGTGCCCAAGAGGAAGAGCCCAGGGTCTCTGTGAGCGGGGCGCCTCTAGAGACGGCGGATCCCCTCCCAAGCCCACTGCCCCCTTGAATGAAGGTGAATGAAGCCTCCCGGGAGAGAGGGCAGCAGCTCTGCAGACAAGAGGGGGCAGGCCAACAGGAGGCGAGATCTGCCAACTCATTCCCTTCCGCCGGAAAACATTAGGCGGCAGCTCCTTCCCAGAGGGAGCGGGTGACGGTACTGTCTTTAATTATCCCGCCCAGCGCCTGCGACGCTCCCTACACCCTCCAGCCCTGCCTCTCTCTTACTCTCCATTCCCAAGGCTCGGGGAGAGCCCTCTCCATCTCCACTGCTGCTAACCTGAAGCCAGAGAATGCCTTTGTTCTGAGCCCCAAGCGGGAAAGGCCCCTTTCCACAAGGCAGCTGGCAAGGCGGCATGGCTTGAGGCTGCGAGGGTCACACCCTGGGTCCTGAGACCTCTGGCCCTGCCACTAGCTGTGCAACTTCTGCCAAAGCACGGCCTCCCCGGGTTCCAGTGAACCCCCCATTGGTGAGGTAGACATCGCCGTGGTGATTTGGCTTGTGAATACTGCTTTGGGTTGCCAGACCACCTGATCAGATGGCTTCATCCCGTCGTATCCCACCGCAGACTGCCCCTCTGCCATTTCACCCCTCAAACAAGCGCCCAGCTCCTCCCATGTCCCAAAGCTGCCCCCCCACCCCAGCTGAGCTCATGCATTAATGCAACAGGTTTATTTGTTGAACAGCTATGTGCCTGGCCCCTGGCAGGCCCTGGGGATTTAGAGAACTTAAGTCCTGCCCTCTGAGTGCACTGGCTGGTGAGGAGACAGGTGCATAACTAAGGAAGTCAGACAGGAAGAGGGAAATAAAAGAGCTCGGGGAAGTTTCTGGAAATGCCACCAAGCTGGGCAGAGGAACTGGTCACTCTGTCCCTGAAGGGCAGCAGTGCTCTCAGGAGGGTGCCAGGCTAATGCCCCCAAACAGGACACGGACACACATGCGCACGCACGCACACACACACACACACACACACTCAGCAACAGTACCTCAGAGCCAGAGAGAAAACCAAGTCCGCAGGTAAAAATTATACTTTTATTATTTGAGTCACCAGGAGAAAGATTCACTTGTGGTCCAAGTCAAACGTTGAGAATCATAACAGGCCAGAAAGAGTTGATCCCAAGCACAAGCCCACAAGGGAGGGGACCAAAACAGACCAAGAAAAGACAACCACCCCATATAAAAAGATGAACGGACGGCTTCACACACGCACACGGATGAAATGTTTGGACAGAGGCAAATTTCACATGGTCATTTGTATCTTTTTAAATACAGGTTTGTGGGGTGGTATTTTTTTTTTTTCCAGCTATTAAAAAAAAAAAAAGGCCCAAAAGTGCATATGTGAGAGGAAAAAGGCAGAAATTAAGCAATGAAGTAGTTTTCCCTGGAGGGACATGAGGAAGAAAATACGAAGCAGTGTTGATAGAATTCACTTTTCTCACCATTGGGCTTACACTTTCTTATTGGTCCACTAAAGTTGTATTCACATTCTAGCTTTAACGCATCTTCTTTCCTGGGATTAGATTGGCCAAAGACCTTTGTGAACTGTAAGAAAAGACCAGGGACTTGGCCCAGCCCTCGGTTCTGTGCTCTTTTAGGGATGGATGGTTCTGGAAAGGAGCAAGGACTCCCAGCAGCCCCTGGGTCCCTCAGCACCAGTGTGACAGTCCCTCTTCTCTCTGGGGGTGTGGAAAAGGTCCCCTATTTTTAGGACGGGAGGAGCAGAGGGGCCAGCAACAAGATTCCAGTGGCTGGCCTGCCTTGCTTTGGAAGGAAAATCAGGCTGAGGGAAAAACAGGCCGCCCCCTGCTCCTCCAGGCCTTCCTCCTGCCTCTCACCACGCTGCCAGCCACAGGTGCTCCAACAGGATGCACCTCTGACCTCTGGTCCCCGAATCCGCGTTGTGCTTTGAGATCGCGAAGAAAGGCAACAGAGCTCCCCCATAGCGCCCTCAGCTTCCACATGGTCCGACGTAAAGACCCTCCACCCGCCTTCACCTCGGCTGGGGCCAGAGGAAAAGAGACGAGTCAAGCAGGGCTCTCCCCCAACACCAATGGCCATTTCTTTTCAACCTTCTGATTTGGGGAAAATATTCCCACGTCCACCCCCCCAAGCGGTGAGGACCGGATTGCTGAATTCGCCTGCAGGGTCCTCCTTTCCGAAGGAGGCAAAGATGTCAGCTGGGGAGCCTGAGCGGACTCAGGGCGAAGGCAGGAGGGGGAGGCCCAGAGGGGTGTTGAGAGAGCCCAGAGAGGAGTAAAGCCAAGCGAGGGTGGTCACAGCCACCGACAAGCGAGAGAAGGGACTTGGAAATAGCACCATTTTTCCCCTCCTCACCCCGGGGTCTGCGCTTCCAGTTTTGTAGCCCTGGGACTTTTTCCTTCTGCTTCCAGGGGGCCTTAGGGTAAGCGAGGGAGAGGTCTGGTGGTGCGGGGGATGAGCCCCCAGAGCGAGACACCCACAGTGTGGGGGACATAGGGTCGTCTGATGCTCTACTCTGCAGCCAAGGACATGGACGTGAGGGGAGAGAATATTCCTGGAGCCACGAAACCTTGCCCCCCACCCTCACCCCAGCCAGCTGCAGGCCCCAACATCAGCCCCACCGACTCCAGGACCCCCTTACCTCTGCCCAGCACGCTGAAAAGGAGGTGGGTGGGCTTGCGCCATTTGGGGATACAAGGAAAGGAGGGGCCTTCGCTCCAAAGAAGACACGAGGAACTTCTCTCTCCCACGGCCCTCCCTTCTCACCGTGGGGTCTGAGGAAACTGTCAGGCGGAGACGGCCCCACGCACCCTTGCGTAAGCCCAGAGACTCCCGCCGGCCGGGACCCTGGCTGCTTCGGTCACGCGAGCCTGTCACGGATATAGACGCGCTCCTTCCCCCACATGCTGAGTCCTGGAGACACAGAAGGTCCTGTGGCTGCGTGCAGCTCCAGCGTGCTTGGGGCTGGACCAAGGAGGGGAGGCCGCGGGAGGCCTGAGACATCCTCCCGTGGGGAGTAGGGAGGAATGGCCCACCTAACCCAGGGCCCAGGGGCCCGGCGTGGCAGGCCAAGAGGCCCGAGGCTTCCTTGTCTCATGGTTCAGGAGCAACCAGGGTGTCTGGAGACGAGGGGTGGGAGGAGGAAAAAGGGCTGAGGGAGAGAACACCCTGTTCCCTTCCCTCCTGCAACTGTCCCTAAAAGCAAGAAAGGCGAGCACTTGACCCAAGCCATGCTTCCTGGGGAGCTCCTTGCCCGCACCAGGGCTGCGTGGGCAGGAGAGCAAAATCACAGTGTGAGAAGGAACACGTGTGGGGAGGGATGAATGAATCCCAAAGCAGGAACTCGACCCTCCTTCGTGGTCCTTGAGAGTGGGAGAGGGTGCTGGGGGGCCCCTCCGAGGGCCAGTCGCCCCGTCTCGGAGAAGCAGAGGCTAAGCCCATCCCGGGGGCAAGGGGCTATGGAGCCCCGTCCCCTGGGAGTCCTGGCAAGTTTGGGTGTGTGCGGAGGAGGGCAGGAAGGTCTGAGGGGGCAGAAAAGAGTGAAGGCAGAGGCCTGGGAGCCAACGGGTCTCCCATTCCAGACCAGCTCCCCGGGCCTCGGCCTCCCCCCCCCGAGAGGTCCACGCCTGTTCCATCCAGAGAGAAAACCAAGAAGTTGGTCAAGGGGAAAACCCGCCAGAGGAAGGAGCCCGCGAAAGTGGCAGAACAAGGCTTCGGTTGGCAAAAGTAGCTGGAGGAGGTTGGGAATAAAACAAGCTGTCGCAGATTTAGAAAAAACAAAACAAAACAAAACAAAACAGAGACACCGAAGGGTGGGCAGGTCACGCCCAGGACAGACGCGATGCCATGGAACGCACTGAAGACGGGTGGGGGCGGGGCAGCACCCAGGGGAGGGGCTCAGATGGCCTCCACGTAGTTGGCCGGCAGCATCCCCGTGTCGCCGGTGCGCTCCACGGTCCCATACATCCAGCCATCGTCGATCTGCTGCACGTTGATGATGGTGTCCCCGTCCTGGAAGGAGACTTCGTCCTCGTCGGCGGCGCTGTAGTCATACACAGCGCGGTACCGCTTCTGCGGGGGTGGGGACACAGTCAGGCCAGGGCCTGGCTCCCTTCTTTGTAAACCCTACAGGACCCAGCGCAGAGCCCAGCCCAGCAGCGGATCAGGGGCTGGGAGACAGGGGAGGCCTGGGCTCTGCTACGCATTTTCTCACCCCTGTGTTTCCCTGTCTGAGACCCATCACCCTTCTCACAATCATCTGGCATCTACCAAGGGCTGGGTGCAGGACACGGACTGAAGTTGCCACAGCTCTACCCCACCTCTTGGAACAGGAATGCAATAGGTCCAATGAATACGATGCTCGGTAGCGTTTCAAAGACGTATTCTGGGGAGAAAAATCTGCACTTGACACAAGAATTTCCACCCTCCAACCTCAGCCAAAATGATCTGCTTAAGCCCCTGAGAAATGCCCAGTGAATCTGCAATCCAACCGCCGTGTGGGAGGGAGGCGAGACTCTAACGTCCTCTGACCCTCAGTGCCCTTTACATCGACTGGTCTCCGGGGGTCACCTCAGCCTTCGTGGTCCCCCAGGCCAGGCCCTGGGATCCGTGGGCCGACCGGTCCAGGATGGAGGAGCCCCCTCAACCTCCCACATCTGCCCCCACGGGTCCACTCCACTAGGACCACGGCTCAGGCTTTCTATTTCTGGCCTCCGATCTGCCCCCTCCAATTGTTCACCCACTGTGATCTCAGGGGGAGCTTTCCAAAGCGCAAACCTGATCATGTCATTCTCTGGCTTAAAATCCTTCAGAGGTGTCCTGCTTTCTTTTTTTTCTTTTTAATGTTTAGTTATTTTTGAGAGAGAGAGAGAGAGAGAGAGAGAGAGAGACAGAGTGCAAGCAGGGGAGGGGCAGAGAGAGGGAGACACAGAATCCGAAGCAGGCTCCAGGCTCCGAGCTGTCAGCACAGAGCCTGACGCGGGGCTCGGGAACTCACAGACCACAAGATCGTCACCTGAGCCAAAGTCAGATGTTTAACCGACTGAGCCACCCAGGCGCCCCTGTGTCCTACTTTCTTTAGACGAAATTTCTTTTTCTTTCTTTCTTTTTCTTTCTTTCTTCTTTCTTTCTTTCTTTCTTTCTTTCTTTCTTTCTTTCTTTCTTTCCTCTCTCTCTCTCTTTCTTTCTTTCTTTCTTTCTTCCTTTCTTTCTTTCTTTCTTTCTAATTTTAGAGACGGCGTGTGCTCACAATGGGGGGCGGGAGAGGGGCAGAAAGAGAGGGAGGGAGAGAATCCTAAGCAGGCTCCACGTTCAGCACAGAGCCTGACACGGGGCTCGATCTCATGACCCTGGGATGATGACCTGAGCCAAAATCAAGAGTTGGATGCTCAACCGACTGAGCTACCCAGGTGCCCCTCTTTTTGTTGTGTGTGTGTTTTTTTTAAAGATTTTATTTTTAAGTAATCTCTACGTCTAACATGGGACTCGAACTTACAACCCCGAGATCAAGAGTTGCATGCTCCACCAACCGAGCCAGCCTGGTACCCCTAGCACCAAAGTTCAAACTGTCTTTCACGCAACAGAAACCAGCTCCATCAGCCCCAAAGGCTGTGGGATAAGTGGTCACACCCCTCCAGAAGTGACCTTGGTCTCTTATCACCAAGTCTGTCTCTATCTCTTGGGTTGACACCAGCTATGCCTGCTTCCCACAACAGCCTCCTCACCCACCTCCCTGCCTCCACCCTCAACCTCTTACTGCCTCTTCTCACACAGCTGCCGGAGCGATCCTTTAACAACATAAACCAAGGGGCGCCTGGGTGGCTCTGTCGGTTGAGCATCCGACTTCGGCTTAGGCCATGATCTCGCAGTTTGTGAGTTCGAGCCCCTTGCTGGGCTCTGTGCTGACAGCTCAGAGCCTGGAGCCTGCCTCGGATTCTGTTTCCCCCTCTCTCTCCCCCTCCCCTGCTCGTGCTCTGTCTCTCTCTGTCTCTTGATAATAAACGTGAAAGAAAAAAAAAAATTAAAAACATAAGCCAAAACCTGTCACTCTGTGTAGCTCACTAATTGCAAAGGCCTTCCTGTGGCCTACAAGTCCCTGCATGATCTGACCTTATCTCCTACCCTCTTCTCCTCTAATCGCCTTGGCCTTCTTGCTGGCCCCAGGGCCTTTGCAGTTGCTATTCTCCCTGAATCCTTCACCCTTTCATCATCCTGAGGACTTTGCTGCTTTCCTTCCCACCACCCTGCTGTCTTTTTCTTCACAACACGTGCCACCATCCGACCTTATATATATATATGCCCTCTTATGTTACTGCCTCGTTTGCCTCCCTGACTGGAACGTGAGCACCAAGACTGCAGGAACGTGGTCTTTTAGTCAGGGCCAAATCCCTCATGTCCGAGATAGGTTTCGCAAGTATTTGAAGGACCGGCTGGTCTATCTGGAATCTAATCCTACAGACGGATTCTCGGTCCTGCCCGGTACCCTACACAGCACGGACACTCCCTTGTTTACTGCCTCGTACCCAGGGCATAAGGCTCCAGCAGGACATGTATTTCAGGGCTATTTTACCTCTCTAGGTATTGTCTCTCTTGCTCCAACATGAGCTGCTTCGAACTCCCAGGAACCCAGCACAGAGGGGCTGAGCTCAGCCAGGAGCTCGGTGGTATGAATGGCTCAGCAGCCCCCTCGATGGGATAAGGATCAGGACTTACAGACAGGGCACTTCGACTCGAAGGACCGGGAAGCCTGATCCTGCCCTACTTCCTACTCTTTACTCGTCGTTTACTTGGCAGCATCGATGAGTGCCCGCTCTGGGCCTGGCTCACGGTAGCTGAGCCCAAGGAACACTGCCCTGCCCGCACAGAGCTTCACATTCAGCAGGGGAGGCACACAGAAGTTAACACACGGAACGGTTCTGAGTTGGGAAAAGTGTTCTGAAGGGCACCGGGGGGGGAGTGATAGAGATGTCAGGGGAGACCTGCCTGACATGGGGGGCTGGGGAGGGCCCCTCAGAGGCAGGGGCAAGCTGAGATCCGAAGGACATGGGGGTGGGTCATCCTCATGAAGGGTGGGGAGCGTGGCCTAGGTCTGGAAGGCCCCAAACAGAAAGGTACTTTGTATGCTCCTGGGCAGGGAGAGGTAACTTGCGCAAGGTACACCCAGAGCTCGAACGCAGGGCCCCAATCCCAGCCCAGGGCTGAGTCCGCTAAGCACACTTCCTCGATCAGAGGCTGAGGTCCCTATCGCCTGCAGATGACGACAGGAGCTGGGATCAAAGGTCAGGGAAAGCCAGGCCTCCTGGGTGGGGTTTCTAAGGAGAATCTCTGAGCAATGTCCACCTGCCCATCCACCTCTGGCCTCCTCAGGCTTCCCCGGGACCCATCCAACCTCCCAGCTCCAGGACCTCTCCCTCTGGCCAGAGCTACTCACCCCGCCCCCGCCTGGGGCACAGCGCGGTACGGACACCGGGGCTGCAGGCTCCTTGTAGCCACCATAAGACTGTCCCACCTGCTGCTGCTGGGGCTGCTGGTAAACTGGAAGACGGGGGGAGATGGGGCTCAAACACAGTCCCTCCCGGATTCCCCTGCCTTCCCCCACAAAGCCCCTATCGTGCATTTCCACCCCCCGCAACCTGGCTCGGCCCCCACTCCTCAAAGGCTTGTGTGTCAGTGTTGCATATTCTACAGCAGGGGCTGTGTCTCTACCAACACGCTGGGGAGCCGGCACAGACCCTGACGCCGGTGCTCGATGCCCCTGGTGGGATGGATCTGAGGGTGTGCGTGAACAGGTGCCTGTGTGTGCACGGAGACAAGGCTTCTCTCCGACCTCCTCCCCATCCCACAGCCGGCCCGGTCGCAGGTCCTCTGCCCCACAGGCCTCAGGCTCACCCGGGGCGCTGGTGGGGATGTGGTGGGGCGGCTGCTGCTGCTCCTGGGGCCGCCGGTAGCTGCTGTCCTGGGAATCTCGGCGCTCAGGCTCCAGGCCTTCGCCCCCGCTGGGGCCCATGCGGCTCTTCTCAAACTCCTCGTGGTATTTTATCTGCAGCGGGAGAAAGTGCCGGGTGAAGGACTCACAGCAAACCAACCAAAGCTCCCTGCCACTTCAGATCTCCCAGGAGAGGAGAGACTCCCCGAGGGCTACAGGCAGAGAGAGCCAGGTCCTTGCGGGAGGCACGCCAGCTGTGTGCCCTTGGATAAGCTGCTTAACCTTGCTGGGCCTCAGGTTCCACCTCTGTAAGAGAGGGCATCGGTGTCTACCTCCGGTGTTGCTGCAGGGTGACAACTCCTGTTCCCTGACTACCTGCCGGGCGCCAGGCTCTGTGCTACAGGTGATGCACCATGGGCTCGTTTTAACTTGTCAGCACCTACGAGGGGGGATGTGACGGTCCCCAGTTAACGCACAAGAAGGAAACCAAGGCACTGACGAGCTGAGTTGTTCAAGATCACGCAGACCTGAGTTGTTCAAGATCACGCAGACTCCAGGGCCTATGCTTTTCAGCGTTAGGTAATTCTGCCTCTGTGGGCGTGACCTCACCGGGCTCTGTTGAGGATCCCAGGCTGCAGGACAAGAAATGCAGGGTCCTCCCTCCTTATCAAGGAAGGGAGGAGAGCAAAGCTTGCCCTGTTATCTGGAGCAGAAGGAACTAGTGATTTTGTGCCCCAAGGCCTGATAGGAGCTGTCCCAGCCCGGGGCAGTCCCTTCTGGCTGTCCTCTGGAAAGGCAGCAGGGCCTCACTTAGGGGTCTGGGTCAGGACCAGCCCTGCCTCTTCCCGTCATGCCCCAGGGCGGGGGGGTGGGGTGGGGGACTCACACCCAAATGGCAAAATGGGCTGAGCCCATTCCTCAGGGGGAGGCAGCCAGTCTTGGCCGGACTGAAAACCCCTGGGTTCCCTCAACTCCCACCCAGAAGGGCACCCAGGGGTGAAGTTCTCGGACACAGGGCCAGTGCCCTGCTCTTGGATTCCTAAGACAAGAGCAAAAGGCAAGTGTCCCCGAGCCCCAATCCCTCAGTGACCCCTGTCCACTGGTGGGGAGGGGGATAAGGAGAGGGGCCAACCCTCCTGAGGCCTTTAGGCACGCAAGGCAACTGCCCTTCCGACTTTTGTCCTGGGGGGTTAGAAAGGTCAGCTTCCTGTGTTTACTTTCTGTGAAGGAAAAGACGCCTGACCCCAGGAGCCAGTGACCAGGGAAGGGGAAGTGAATGTGTGGAAGAGGACAGAGGCCTGTGCTGGGGGCGTGTTTCCACAAGTAGCTGGTAGAATCGACCTTGCTTCTGACACAGCCACTACAGGAGTCAATACTGATAACATGAGGGCCAGCTGCCCCAGGTGGATGGAGGCGTGGCGAGCCCGAACACAAAGGAACCCTCCCCAGCACCCATGCACATATCACCTGCTACTGTTAATATTAATAACCTTCGCCTCTGCTCAGCGATTCACACTGAGTGCCTAAAAAGCCTCTCGGCACATGATCTCCCTTGGCCCTGGGGATAGTCCCCCTGAAAAGAGAAGCTGGGCAGGTACACTTTAATTCCCATTTTACAGAAGAGGAAAAATGTGCTCAGAAGTTAAATGCCTTCCCAAGACAGAGCTTTCATTACTCAATAAGGGACAAAGGGACACAGGGACAAAGTCACAGCTACACGGGTCCTTTCCTGAGGGCAGGCATGGAGCAGGGTGACCACAGGCCCAAGTCTGCCCTTCGTCCCAGGCCATGTCTTCTTGTTCTGGAATAACTATGAGTAAGCACGCCTTTCCCTTGCGACAGGGATGACGAGCACAAGGTCCCCCTAACTTTGAGGGAAGGAGAGGCAGCATGGCAGGGATAAGCGGCCTGAGAAAAGCAGGGTACAGTCCCTCTGTCTGGGCCACCTGGGCCACTACTTCCCACTTCCTCTCCCTCCGTTCCCCCAGCAAGTGAGAAACTTCTGTCATTGCTCTGCCAACCCACCGAATGATGGGAGAAGCAAATTGGCAGGTTAAAGGGTGTTCGCACATCCGAAAGGGAAAGAAACATTTTCCAGACTCTGGGGGTCTGGCTGGTCCCCGCTCCACGTGCGGCAAAGTTCTGACCTTTTTTTAATTTTTTTTTTTTCAACGTTTATTTATTTTTTGGGACAGAGAGAGACAGAGCATGAACGGGGGAGGGGCAGAGAGAGAAGGAGACACAGAATCGGAAACAGGCTCCAGGCTCCGAGCCATCAGCCCAGAGCCTGACGCGGGGCTCGAACTCACGGACCGCGAGATCGTGACCTGAGCTGAAGTCGGACGCTTAACCGACTGAGCCACCCAGACGCCCCTAAAGTTCTGACCTTCTAAAAGCCCCGAAGGGAGGACCACCACAAGCCCAGAGCTGTCAGCAGATCCCCGGCTTAAGAACTGTTGTGGGCCACCGTGGAAGGACACCCTGTTCTGTGCCCAGAAGATCCAAGTGCACGTGGGTTGAGGGGCCCAGGCCCCTGCTAGCCAGGACTCTGGGATGACCAGCTGGGGGTCCCTTCCAAAGCTCCAGAAACCCATTATCTCTGCTAGCCGACGTTCTGTGTTCTGAGCCCCTGCTCTCCTCACGCTGGTGGAAAACCAAGGTCTGACTCCCCACGATGCTGCCACATGATTCTACGTCATGGTCAACAGGGGAACATGGGCTCCGAATGGAATCAGCAACTCAGCAGCCAGGGTGCATTTTTTATAACGTCTCCCACTTGCTGAGGGCCTGTTTTGTGCCCTTACATGGATTACTCATTTCCTTTTCTCAGCCAGCCCTACAACTATGTAGCACCCTCACCCCCATTTTATAGGTGGGGAAACAGACGCTCAGAGGTGGGTAACTGGTGGGTTATCGGAATCCAGCTCTAACATCACACCCTTGCTTCTCAACTACCGTGCGATATTGTTCCCGATTACAGACTAATAACATTTTGTTTTTAAAACAAACGTAAATCTTTGGGATGCCTGGGTGGCTCAGTTGGTTGAGCGTCTGATTCTTGATTTCAGCTCAGGTCCTGATCCCAGGGTTGTGGGATCGAGCCCCGCGTCTGGCTCTGTACTGAGCATAGAGCCTGCTTGAGATTCTCTCTCTCTCCCTCTCCCCAGCCTGTGCTCTCTCTCTCTCTCTGTCTCTCTCTAAAATAAAATGAAATGAAATGAAATGAAATGAAATGAAATGAAATGAAATGAAATGAAATGAAATGAAATAAATAAATAGGGGCACCTGGGTGGCTCAGTCAGTTAAGCATCTGACTTTGGCTCAGGTCACGACCCCATGGTTCATGGGTTCAAGCCCCACGTTGGGCTCTGCACTCACAGCTCAGAGCCTGGAGCCTGCTTCAGATTCTGTGTCCCCCTCTCTCTCTGCCCTTCCCTTGCTCGTGCTCTGTCTCTGTCTCTCAAAAATACATAGACATTAAACAAAATTTTTTTAAATAAATAAGTAAAACAAATGTAAATCCGTTTACCTTCATTAGTTACCAGAGAAAGGCAAGTTAAAATCGCGGTGAAATACCATGATGTACAATCAAAATGGCTAAAATGAGTAAGTCTAAGGACGTGGAGCTGTGGAGACTCTCTCATCACTGCTGGCGGGAGGGTAAGTCAGTCCAGCTACTTGAAAAATAGACGAGCATTACTTGGTAAGGTGAAGGGTCGTAAACTCTAAGACCCAGCAATTCCACTCCACACAAACACCAGCATCAATCAAATGCCGGTATAAGCATTAAACGGAACACTACCCAGCGATGAAAAAGAGTGAGCTATAGCTACACGCGAATACGTAGCTGAATTTTTTTTTTTAGTGTTTTGCTTATTTTTGAGAGGCAGCGAGCAAGCGTGCACAAGTGGGAGAGGGGCAGAGAGAGGGAGACAGAGGATCTGAAGCAGGTTCCGTGCTGATAGCAGAGGGCCCGATGCGGGGCTCAAACTCACGAACCATGAGATAGTGACCTGAGCCAAAGTCAGACGCTCAACCGACTGAGCCACCCAGGCGCCCTGTGCCTGAATCTTTGAAATTTCGGGTCCTGTCGACCAAAGGAAGAAAGACACAAAAAGAATACCTACTAGATGTTCAAAGTCAGGAAAACCAAAACTATAGTGTTTAGAAATGCATGGTTCCAGGGGCGCCTGGGTGGCGCAGTCGGTTAAGCGTCCGACTTCAGCCAGGTCACGATCTCGTGGTCCGTGAGTTCAAGCCCCGTGTCGGGCTCTGGGCTGACAGCTCAGAGCCTGGAGCCTGTTTCTGATTCTGTGTCTCCCTCTCTCTCTGCCCCTCCCCCGTTCATGCTCTGTCTCTCTCTGTCCCAAAAATAAATAAACGTTGGAAAAAAAAAAAATTTTAAGAAATGCATGGTTCCATATTAAACTTATAAAGAAAAGAACAGCACATGTTTTCAAAAATTACCCCAGAGGGTTGTCCCACAAGCCTGCCTCCAGGTCACTTGACCCTGGGGATGGAATTTTTGTTTGACTTCACCATTTACTGCTGATTACGCCCAGATTCTAAAGACTGAAGCTAACTTACAGAATATGCACTGCCAGCTATTATTTTTTTAAATGTTTATTTATCTTGAGAGAAAGAGCGAGCGAGCAGAGAAGGGGCAGAGAGAGAGGGAGAGAGAACCGCAAGCAGGCTCTCCCCACTGTCAGCTCAGAGCCCGATGTGGGGCTCGACCCCACGAACTGTGAGATCCTGACCTGAGCCGAAACCAAGAGCTGGATGCTTAACTGAGTGAGCCACCCAGGTGCCCAGCCCTGCTGATTATTTTTAACTAATAGAAAGGCAAAGCATTTCTGCCCCTGGCAAAGATATTCCCAGAGTTTATGGTTTTATGGTCCTGTAGAACATTAACCAGTTCTACAGATACTGGCAGGGCATGGACCAGCTCTGCATCTAACTGCATCCAGCACTTTCTTTCACCGAGGAGGCATCACCTCTGCCTTCCTACCCTCCAGCATAATTAAGTGAAATATATGATAGGTGCTCACTGCAGGAGAATTATGTTTTTAACACTTTGAAAACTTGTAAGAGGAGTTCAGTAATATTGTTTCTTGACTGATCAGTACACACAGAGGTGTTTACGGCATGTGTTACCGGGTTGTTACATTTCACAGAAGAAGGAAAAGAATTGTATACAGAAAATCATCATGTAAGTAGAGACATAGGCAAATAAAAGCAGAGCTTCTCTACTAGGCAGGGGCTTCCAGAAAAAGGGTGTCCACGACGAAAATTCCCCGGTCCCTTACAGCCATTAGAGCTCATGACCAAAGGCCAGGATTCCAGAAGGATACACTGCATCCCAGAGGCCATCCCTGGCCTCTCAACGCTTTTGATGCCTTTCATGAAGACACAATCACCCCAGAAGTATAACTTACTAGCACCTTGCCTCAAAAGTTTTCACACATTCTCAGTACCCACAACGGCCCAATTTTTCAACCAAGCTTTCCTCTTTGCCTCTTCTTTAGCCACAAGGTGGAAAGGAGACAGGTCTGCCTTTACAGAAATGAGAATAACATTGACAACACTGATCTGATGGATGACAGACCACACACGTCCAAAGTGTTGAAACACCACCGGGGGAGACCAGCCACTTTTTCAAAATGCTCTTGCTCGTAAATCCTCTAATCTGGAGCATATATTCCTCCAGGGAGGCAAATCTCATCTCTTTGCAAGATGCTCTGACCTCCCTGGAAACAGCTAACCTGGGAAGTGAGTGACAAACTATACACAGGATGCTATTTTGGATACAAAACAAAAGGTGTGGCTCTAAACACCAGCTTTTCCCAAAACTCTTCTGGAGGTTGGGACAATTGAACAATGGCTCTAAGCATAGCTTCAAGTTCCCTTAGAGTTCGGGAGGTGGCCAGGCCTGACACCCTCTGACGAGGGCTTGGTGAAGTTTTTTCACTGTTTTTGTTTTTATGTTTATTCTTTAAGGGAGAGAGACAGAGTGCAAGCAGGGGCGGGGCAGAGACAGAGGGAGACAGAGGACCGGAAGCGGGATCTGCACTGACAGCAGAGAGCCCGATGCGGGGCTTGAACTCACAAACTGTGAGATCATGACCCGGGCCGGAGTCGGACACTTAACCGACTGGGCTACCCAGGCGCCCCAAGTCTGCATTTTTAATAAGCCTTTCCACGTGATTGTAGCATAGGTATTTGGAGGCCCACACTTGACAGACTCTAACTGCATTCACCAAAACCAAGCGTCCTCCAGGTTCGTGGTCACACCTCAGAGGTCCCAGCTAAAGCTGCAAAAGCAGAAATCGGGTCAGGTTCAAGTCACCTCCCCCAACTCAGAGCAGAGGACAATCAGCTAATTGCAGCCCTGTGGTTAACGAAAAGATAGTTATCTCCTTAGGTGTAGGTGTCCTGGCCACAGTGAGTTCTGTTACCAGGGCTCCTCAGATATTAACACCTCCAATGACTGGGTAGGGAATACTCTGGAAGCCTTCCAGAGAGGGAGGCAGAGATGACTGGGCTTGCTCGTCTTCTGCCCTCTAAAACCCACAGGCTGGAAGCAATGAGGGGATGTGCTGGGGAGCTGGGGTTGTGGAGGACAGCACGTGTCCTCGCAGTGGAAAGCCACAGAAGCTGGGGAGTCAGGATGCCAGCTTTGTGAGCCATTCCAGGTTTTCCCCATTGCCCAAGGCTTTGCCCCCTCCCTCCCACTTGCCATGTGGAGAGTTGGAAGGCATAGACCTTCTTTAACCCTCTTTACCCTCCAGACGGTCTGGGCAGCAACAGCAGGGAAGCTCTAGGGTGTGGGGCCAGGCCCTGGCTTATAAAGAAGCAACTGAAACAGGCTTTATTTATGTGTGTATTCCAGGGGAGGGGTGGCGGCGGTGGTGGTGTGGATTAGAGCCCTCCCAGCCCAAAGGAAGCGCTCCATTTCCTCAAACCACAAATTTCAAACTGCAGGGCAACAGCCTCGTGGCAAAGCCCGCTCTGCTACCCGTTCGGTTAAGTCTGCAACGAGCATCTTTACAAAATAAAGTAAACCAGAAGATATCTGAACGCTCTCCAAGTAGTAAGGATTCTTTCACGTAAGTCTTGACTTGCTTTTCTCTCCAAATAAACAAGCGTGCCCGTTTGGGGCGTCGCTATGTGAAATGTATTTCGTAGCGTAGGTTGCAAAGTTTGAAGGCCATGGGCTTGGGCGTGACGGGTGCGCCCAGGGTAGGTTCTGGCTCTGAAATCCACCTGAGCCGCTGTGGAGCCCTTTGCCAGCACAGCCCCATCAAGGAGGCCGGGCGGAGGAAGGGGGAGGCCTGTGGAGCCCAGGGATGAGCGCCAGGTGGACCACCTGGCACCCAGGCCCTCAGCCCAGAGAGACACCGGGCAACCTGTTGACCCCTCCCTGTTCTAGACATAAAGACAACTGTTTGCCGAGGCGTCCATTCGTAGGACCTCCCAGACGAGGCTGGCCAGGCCCACACTGCAACTCTGTGCCCCGGGACCCTGTGCACGGGTCCGCAGCCCATGTTCTGTGCTTGTGGCTCAAAGCAGCGCGCCGCCCCCACATACCCAAAACCCCCCAGGCGGCCTCCCCACAAAGGCAGGGCTGCGCTGGCTGCTGGCCGCCGGCTCTACCAAGCAGGAAACCAATGCCTGTCCCCTGGCCACAGGTGCCATGGGTCCATCGATCTACCACCCACTCTCTATACCCAGTCCCGCCCCAGCCACACACGGCTGACCATCCCCAGCCCAGGAGGGCCAGGCCAGGGGGTACGGGGCCAGCCGGCAAAGCCAGCTGGGGTTTTTACACAGGAAGGAAGAGCAGGCCGAGGTGGGGGAGGAGGCGGAGGGAGGGCGGAAATGACTGCAATTTCAGCACCCAGAGACAGACGAGGGGGAGGCTGGCCCCTCCCCACCCCTGCCACCCAGTTATGACCTCTGTGCTTAGACAAAACAGTCAGTCTGGACCCTGACACCCACCATAGCCAGGAGGGGAAAGGAAACAAAGGAAAAACTTCAGAGAGGGTGGGGAGTGATGTAGCACATAGGCCCATCCTGTCCACGTACCCCCTGAAGTGTGGTGCTTTCAAGGCAGACATGCTCTGTGGGCAGAGGGCAGAACAGGGGAACACGGGCGCACAGGAAAAAAGGCCTCTGGGAACCCCACACCCCTTCTTCCCTCTGCTCAAGCGGCTGCCACCCAGGCACACCCAGAAGGGCCGGGGGAACAGCGGCGAACTGGCCTCGTTCACACCTGCCAGGCCGGCAGGGAGGGGAGGAGCGGGGAGGGCAGCAGGTCAGTGCAGGTTCCAAGGCGGCGGGCAGGGGAGCATACGTTACTGATCTGGTCCTGGGTCTTCTTGATTCTCTGGAGTTCCGGTGTATCTGCAACCACACTGAAGCCTTTGCCCTTGTTCTTCTCAAACTCCTCCTTGTAGCGCACCTGGAGGACCAAGGAGGGGAAAGGGATCCGAGTGAAGGCAGGGGCAGCAGAGAGGGCCCCAGCCTGTGGCCACCTTTGAGGCGGCGACCGGCCAGGAGAGAGATCCCGACCAGAAATCCCCCTGCAGCGACATCTATCACCCACCCCCAAACGCAGAGCAGAAGCCTTAGCCAAGAAGTGTTAGGCCGCTAACAATAACCCGTTAACACGTATTCAGGGCATTCCGAGCACCAAGTGCTTTACGTGAATTCTCTCATGTGAGTCTTACCGTGTTCTATTATTGGCTCCATCTTACAGATAAAGAAACTGAGCCAGAGCTAGGCAAAGTCCCCTGCCAAGGTCACACAGCTTGGCAATAAATGTCCAGAGCCACCATGGTGCAAACTCTCATCTGCCGGACTCCTGACCCTTCACCGCTAGCCTATCCTGCCCGCAAGCTATAGGAAGAAGGTTCTTTCCAGAGCTCCAAAGACAGCCCCGGCCAGGATGTGGCCCTACCCACTGAGAGCCCGGAGGAGTGTTTAAGCGACCAGCCGAATGAAGGCTGTGCCAAGGGACAGAGCTAGCACCCAGAGAGAAGGGCAGTGAGACAGCCACTCGAAGACTCCATCAATGCGTCTTTGACAGGCCTGGCGGCTTCCTGGAGACTGCCAGGCCCGCTTCTAAGGTCAATGCCACATGAGGGGATGAAATTGGCAGGGGACAGACAGGACTTCACAACAGGGTTCCTACCACCCCAGCACTGCCTTCTTCTTCTGAGAAATCCACAGAAATTCAAGTATAGAGGGACTCAAGTCGGACGTACGAAAGGACTTCCTGAACACTAACAGAATTGAAATATGAAAAATATCTTGTTTTCTCCTGGGGGGTTTGAAGCACAGAATGGAGGCTGGGAATGCCCATGGGACAGAGAACCGTTCGGCTTCCAGAGGCTTCACTGTCCCCCTCAGAAGCCAGCTGTTCCAACCCCACCAGCTGCCTGGATTTCCTCCATGGGGGCTGCTCCACTGTCCTAGAAGCAGGTCAGCTCAGGACACGAGGCCCAGGACCTCGGGAGTTTCCAGGATGGGACGTCCGGGCAGCTCCCAGGCATGGAGACATCTGGCCACAGGGCTGAGCTGCACCCTGACCCGACCGACAGCACACACGTATAAATCTGTGGCCACACCTGTCAGTTCCTCTGCACAACCCCCAGGGGTCAGAGGTCCTTGTCCACTGTCTGGAGCCCAGCTTACCCATCCATGGGGTTCTTCATCCTAAAAAGGTTTCAGAAGCTCCTTCGTTCTGATCCAGACTAAAATCAAAGGCCTGGATGTGCTAGTTCCCATCAGACCGGAAGTTAATGCAGTAAATACAAGTACTGACCCACCCCAAGGGCCCAGAACTGCCTCCAGCGTCACCTCTTCCAGGCAGACCTGGAGCAGCAGGGCAACTTTTTGTGTTGGAGGTAGAGGGACCCTTTGGGAAAGGGGCATTAGGGAGGGGAAAGCATTAGAGCCAGAAAATTACAGCTCCAGATGCAGAAGCCCCAAATCCAAGGTCTCTGGCCTCGGTTTCCTCATCTGTAAAAGGGTTGTCACAGGAATCAGTTAAAATATGGAGAGGGGGGCTTCCCGTCACCGAGCATGGGCAAAGAGCCAGAGGGAGCTGGTTCTAACACGGGCGCAGTCTCCCACTTGCTAAGTGATCTCGGGCAAATGACTTAACCTCTTGAGCCTCCGTTTCCAATCTGTAAAATGGGGATAGTACCACTCATTCTAATCAATGGTACAGACTACAGACAGTGGCCCTCACACAGCAACTGCATCCTGAAGCATCCTGAAGCAAGGCAGGGCTCAATACCCACTGAGAGGGCAAGCGTGGAAGTGCTCTGTCAACGTTCAAAGTGCTGAACAAGTGCCAGACCCCCATTCTCTCCTCCACTTCCTGGCCTTGTAAGGGTCAGGCCCCTAATCCAGGGGAATAATTGCCATGGCGACACTACAATGACATCAGCTAGTTCCCAAGCTCAGGAACTGCCTCTCCCTCCCTGCCGGGGAAGGAGAATTCATTTCACTCCTGGCACAGGCAGCCAGATAGGGCGGGGCTGGGGTGGAATGGGGGCTGAGAAAGGATGGAGGGAGGTCTGGGCTCGGCACCTCTTTGCTTATGTCACTAGGTAAGTCAGTCTCCCTCTCTGGAATCCCCTGAGCCGGGGGCCGGCCAGCTGATCTCTAAGAGCCCACCCAGCTCTGGAGTTTGTGACCATTTTTATGTACCTGCAGGCCTTAATTATGAAGAATCAAGGTGAGAAACATTCTCTGAGAGGCCTTTTGGTGCTGGAGTAGGTGCACAGGAAAAAAGGGCGAGAGCCAGGAGTGCGGGGAGGGCCCCGCTGCCTAGAGCCCCTCTGTCCGGGTTTCCTTGTCACCCAAGCAGGAGTGTTTGCCCTCATCTGGGATGGCTCGCCAGGACGTGATGGGGGTCTTGGAGGGAAGGGACCTGCCCAAGGTCATTCAGCCTAGTTGTTGGTAGGGTCGGGGTGCAACTCAGCACTGTGGGCGGATGACTCCATGCCTAGGAACTGCCTGGGCCTCCCATCCTGGAAATTCCCAAGGCGGGGCCAGATCTGATGCCCGAGCAAAGGAGGTACAAATATAAGTGTTTGTCACGTGAGTGGTGACTGAACTGAACAAACACAAAATCTCCCAACAGCATAATTTAGAACATAACTGCGTTGCTGACGTAACATAAAAGATCGTGACTTAAAAAAAAAAAAAAAATTGTTTTCTGGAAAAAAAATACAATACCAACAATTTCCACCGACTATGTGCCTACTATGTGCTGGGCGCCCATACGATGTAACCCACCCCCTTCTAACAGAAAAGAAATCAGTTTTAAAATTAGACAGACACAGATGGGGAGGAGAACTAATGGAAAAGTCAGTGCTGGAAGCATTCATGAAAAGGTCATTGTGTCTACTCCCCAGCTTCATTGTGCCCAGGCTCCATTTCCTCTCCTTTCCAGGAGAATAGTTAATAGTGAACATTTATTGAGTGCTGACTCTATGCCAGGAACTGTTCTAAATGCCCGATATATACTAATATCCTCACAATAACCTTTGGAGAAAGGTAAGCCCCATTTTACAGAAGAAGACACTGAGGCTCACTCAGGAAGGTGAAATAACTTGCCCAGGGTCACACAGCTAGTGGTGGCAGACCCAGGATTTGACCTTCAGCTGGTTTAGGTAAGAGTGACAGAAGTGGGGCGCCCGGGTGGCTCAGCCGCTTAAGCGTCCGACTTTGGCTCAGGTCACGATCTCAAGGTTTTTGAGTTCGAGCCCCACATCAGGTTCTGCGCTTCCAGCTTGGAATCTGGACCCTGCTTCAGATTCTGTGTCTTTCTTTCTCTCTCTCTCTCTCTCTCTCTCTCTCTCTCTAAAATAAATCTCTAAACATTAGAGTGACACCAGTATGCTGCCTCCTGTGCTGGTCACAGACCACACTCTCCTGTGCCTCAGGGCATTTCTCACTCTGTGCTGGGACTGCCCAGCACCACGGGGGTGTGAGATGGGGGAAAAAATGAAAGAGGCATTCTCTTTGCACTTCTGCAGGGCCTCAGAGGGCCACACAGACACCCCCCAGCTCAGCCCCACCCCAAAGATGTCGCCTCTCTGCTCAGCCTGGGGGCTGGAGGTGGGAGAGCTACCTCGGGTAGGGGATACAGCTGGGCCCCAGTCTCCCATTCCCTGCTTCAGCCAGGCCCGGGCAGGACCACCCAGAAGGTCATTTCTGGTCAGTTCTGTGGTTACCTCCTCCACAAGGGAGGCTCCAGGTGTCCCAGACACCCAAAGTACCACTTTGAGAACCAAACTGGAGACAGGAAAACAAATAAAGTTGAAATAGCACCAGCGGCTTCCAGAGGAGAGGGCTGAGACACACGCACCCAGGCCAGGAAGGGGCCCTGGAAAGAGACCAACTGACACCCTGGTGGGGTGGGGCAGGGTAGGCAGAGGAGGCTCCCACTTCCCCTCCTGCCAGCCACAGGCTGCTCTAGCAGGCCCTGCCCCCACAGCAGCCACAGGAGCCAGAACCTGTCACCACCCCCGGCCAGGCCCACTCATCCCTTCCAAACCCAGTGCATCGGCCAGCCCCAGACCTCCAGGCGACTGGGCTTTGCTGTCCCCATTTTACCAGGGAGGGGAAAAAAAGCTATGAGAGAAAAGCGGCCAGGCTCAGACCACAGAGCTGGGGGCGAGGTAGAAGGAAGACAGAACCAGGCTTGCAAAGAAGGCAGGGGCCCTACCCCCACCCGCCACCTACCCCAGTCCAGAGCCCCGACTCCGTGACTCACACCCCACGCGGCAGAAGCAAGGGGAGAGCTGGGGTCAGTTCCACCCACTCCCTGCCTGCCCCCCAGCCCAGCTCTAAGGCTCTGAGTATGTCCAAAAGGCTCAGGAGAATCACCAGGGCAGTCAAAACGCAGATTCCTGGGCCCTGCCCAGAACTACCAACCAGAAACCTCTTGGGTAGGGCCTAGGAATCTGTATTCCAGTACGCACATGCACGCACGTGTCTGTGTGTGTGTGTGTGTGTGTGCATGTGTGTACACTCTCTCTCTCTCTCTCTCTCTCTCTCTCTCTCTCTCTCTGTCCCCCACCACTGGTAACGGCATCCTGTGGGTCAAGAGTACCAGGCTGGGCACCACGTCAGACTACAGAATTGGTAAGAGCAAGGGGTCTGAAATCTGCTTCTGTCACTGGGCTCTGGGCAAGGGGCCTAGCCTCTCTAAACCTGTGTCCCCATCTGTAGAATGGGGACAAAACAATCTCTCTTTCATCAGGTGGTCATAAGGATTAAATGAGGTCAGGGCCTGGCCCTCAGCGAGGACCGCATGGAGAATGGCCGCCATTCTCACAAGGTCCTCAGCCTGCCCGAGAGACAGGAGGAGCCCGGGAGCCCAAGAGGTGAGCAGCAGGCCAGGCCCCTGGGGAGCAGGGAGCAAAGGCAGAGGAACCTTTGGAGCCTGAGCACCGGGCGCTTCCTCCTACAGACCCCGCCCCTCAGGGATCTGGTTCCAGGGGCAAAAAGAGCTACAGCCGTGCTTTTGTGGGACTGACAAAGGCTGAGGGAATTAATAGGGTTTGAATTTCTCCTCCTGAGAGTAGGGGTGTGTGTGTGTGTCTGTGTGTGTGTGTGTGTGTGTCTGCCCTGGCCTCTGCCTGAGTGTGTGCACATACTCTCACACCTCTGGACCCACAACTTTCCAAAGACCTAATGTCCCCTCCCCATACCTCTTCTTCCAGGTTCCTCTGATGGGACCCCCACCAACTGGGGATCTGACCGTCCCTCTCAAGCTGTGGGGGGGAGTCCGGGTCGCCCTGGATGCTGTGGCCTTCCCACCCCCCGAAGCCCCCTCCACCTCTGGCCCCAGGGGGCCTTCTACTGGATTGGGAGGCCAGGGCGGTAGTACGCGGCTGACCAAGGAGGGTCTGGCCAAAATCTTCCCTGTGTAGACTAGGCCCAGGCCCCAGAGCTGCCTCAGCCCCTCTCCCTGCCAGCTGGACCACCCTGACCTCCTCAGCTGGCAGGGGTCTGGTATCCATACCGGCTCCCCCTTAACTACAGGTTTCACGCCAAGCAGGGTCCGCCTCTGGGCTGGCAGATGTAAGCTGCTGCTGAGGGAAAAACCAGCTTCCCCTACTTGCTCCCAGCTGCTGTGGGAAACAGGGGAGGCCTGAGCCTCAGGCCTCACCAGGGCTGTACATGGTCAAGGTCACTGTACTTGGGAGTGGAAAAACCAGAGGCCAGATCCTGCAACTTCATTTACTGGGCGTGTCAACAGGCAAAGCCTCAGTTCCCTCATCTGATATCCCCCAGAGTGGGGTCAAGGATCCATGAGGCAAAGTAACTAAAAGCACTTGCTAAACTATAAATGTTCCCAGCAGCACGAGGAACTATCGTGTTTAGTATCAAAGTGGAGACAGTGTTCCTTAGGGAGCTGGGTGGAAAACGGGAAAGAGCACAAGTCTCAGAATTAGATAAACCGGCCTTCAAAGTCAGCAGCATCCCTTCCCTCTTCCTAAAGTAGAAGTGACCTTAGAAGCGACCTTGCCAGCCGCACAGGCTGAGAACCAAGGGAGCTTCAATGCCCAGGCATCAGAGGCTCAACAAGTTAGTGGTTCACAGTGTTATTACCCCTACTACCACTGTCTGATCTTAGCAAGCCCCCTAATATCTCTGGGCCTCTGTTTCCTCATCTTGCACCACGGGAAAAACACAGCACCTTCCTCACAGCTGCCGGGAGGAGTCAGGGAGAGAGTGCGCCCACAGCCCCAGGCAGCACAGGGCTGGTCCTCCTCCACGCGACCTACTAGGAGACAGGGCCCCAGAGAGGTCATGTTAACATCAGACAGCAGGAGCCCCACTCCGGAGGGATCAGGAGAGATCCCTCTCTGTGGCCCAGGGGGACCTCCCAACATGTTCCTGGCCTTAGGCACCCTGCCCACTTGGCTAAGTCCCTCAGGGGGTCTCTGCAGAAGCCCCGCCCTGCCCTGCCCCCCTCTTCACAGTCCAGCCTAGGTTTGTCCCAGGAGCCCTCCCAGACCACTAGGGAGAGTGACCTGTTCAGATCTCAGGGATCTGGACCCTTTGCTTATTCCTCAGTGTCCCCTAAAGACCGAGTTCTCCCTGGGGCACCAATCCATCTCCCCCCTCTCCCCCTCCCCCCAGTGGCACGCACCACTCCCCACAAAGCAAGTGCTCAAGAAAATCAGGCCCAAGGAGACAAAGGTAGGACAGGCCCCCAGGGCGAGGCCCCCTTCCCAGCGGCCCTCTGAGGGGTGGAGGAGGTTCAGAGACATGGCCATAAAGAGCCGACTGACCTCAGGCTGGCACCAGCCTGGAGAAGTGAGTCCCCTCCTTTGGGGGGTGGGGGGGGGGGTGGGTTGGGTTGTGAGTGGAGAGGAGGGAGAAGGAAACAGCTTCCTGGAGGAAGTGGGCTTTAGAGGCCACACCATAGTTCCTGGAGCAGAAAGAATCAGATACCGATACCTCCCCAGCAGGCTTTAGGTAGAAAGGGGAGGGGGCATGCCTTCCTCCACTCCTTTGATAAAGGCAGGAAATAAGAAGCAACTGGTGCCCGGGTGGGGGCAGGGAGACAAGGCAAGTACCAGGATTTCAGCACCCTGGCCTTGCTTCGTAACCACAGGGGGAAGGAGCCCTTGCCAAATCCAAGGGTTACAACAGCCCTCCCTCCCGGTCAGGCCGCAGGGCCAGCCCCGCCCCCTCACCTGACTCTGGAGCTCGCTCTGTTGCTTGAGGCGGAGGTTTTCCGGGGTGTCAGCCACCATGGTGAAGGACTGCTTGGGGTAGTGTCTGCAGGACAGAGAGAAAACAGAGTAGAGGTCACTCTGGAGAAGGGGCAGGAGCCTCCTGGTTTCTCAGAGACATGACTCTCCTGGAAACTTCCTCTTCTCCGCCAGCAGCCCCTGTCCCTGCCCCAGCAGCACAAGCACGATGTGCATCACCCTGGCCTGAGGGGAGGCAAGCGCTTCTCAGATTTAGCCGGGGCGGAACTGGGAAGACAACATCAGGCCCGAGTAGCTGGCCGGCCATGGAGAACTGTTCTGAGCCAAAGGGAGGCCCTAGGGACAGTGTCTGAGGGTTTCGGATGGCCCTTATTTGGGGATAATCCACGCCTTAGAATCTCGTGTGCAGGGAGGTTGAGTGGCCTGGGCCACCCAGGACGGCCCAACTAGACTGGGGAGACGATAGAGCAGAGGTCAGGACAAAGCTTTCAGTTAAAACCAGAAATGGGGACCAAGCAGAAGAAGGGCGGGGGGGGGGGGGGGGTATGGAGACAGAAGTAAAAGGGAATGGAAACAAAACAAATGAGCAAAGAAGGAAAAGAGAGAGACAGAGAGAGAGAGAGAAACCAAGAAACAGACTCTTAACTACAGACAATACTGATGGTTACCAGAGGGGAGGTGGGTGGGGGGATGGGTAAAATAGGTGATGGGGACTAAGGAGTGCACCTGTGATGAACACCAGATGATTAAAATAAGAACTTAAGAAAAAAAAAGAAGAAGTAAAGGAGAATGGGACATACATATCGGGGGGGGGGGGCTTCCTGGGGGAGGTGGTGAAAGAGAGAAAATGCACACATCCAGAGTGGTGTTTCAAAGGGCCAACAAGGGCTAACTTAACTGGAGGTGAGAAATCAGCTGGACTCAGAAAGTCAGCTTGAGGCCCTCAAGTGCCAGATTAACGCCGTAACAAAGGCTGATGTTCTCCTCGTGCCTTACTTAGTTCACCAAATCCTCACAAATGCCCTACTTTCCCACTTTGACAGAAGGGAGAACTGAGGCTCAGAGAGGTCGAACAATGTGGCCAAGGCACACAGCCAGTAAGTGGTAGCATCTAAATTTGCACCCAGCCTGCCCAGGGCCCAGGATCCTGAGCCAAACCCTCCAATTGGCAGACACGGAACAGACCAGGAGCCTGTTCCCCAGAAAGACGGCTGGCTTGGAGGTAGCTGGAACCAGGGCAGCCCTCAAAGCCAAGCCTGTAGTGACCTCCAGGATCATGCAGTCATACCTCCTCATTTCCCAGAGGAGGAAATAGCGTGCTGGGACCACGCACTTAATACTTATCTGTTATCATAATTAACTTCTTTATCACATCGGTTTATTGTCCTCTCTCTACTTCTCCAGGAAACGAGGTGTTTTTGGTCTCTTCTGTCCACTGATTAACCTCAAACTCCTTAGAACAGTACCTGGTATTCAACGAACATTTGTTGGATACATGAAAGTCACATCAGGCACTGAAGCTGGACCAAGACTAGAACTTGGATCTCCTACATCCCACTGGGTCATCACGAAGTCCCCCAGCAAACCAGCTAGAGGAGACGTAGCACTGAATCACTGTGGCTTGTGGGTATGTGCTGGTATGTAAAATGGCTAGGGGGCCACATGGGTCCCAACTATTTCAGGGACTAGTGAGTGGCTTCTCTGAAAGGGAGCTGAGGTCTGGCTATTTTGCAGCCCTGGGTGACCTCACCTCACCATGACTGTGACCACCTGCAGATCTCCGATTCACACACTGTCCTCAGGTAAGAGACGGATTGCTTCCTTCCAGGCATGTTTCATCCCAGCGGGCTGACATGCGCCCTAGAGCCGGAAATGAGCGCCCCCCCCCTCACTCCTGTGTGCTCCCCAGAGCTGGGAGGTTCTTGCTGGCACCACCCTGAGCCAGTGCTACCTATAAACACATAACTTCCCTGTGAGCCACCACTTGTGAAGGGTAGGACTTTGGATTTGCACAACTAAACCAAGGTGAGGAGGAGTGTGTGACCAGAATGGACACAGTGCTGGACTCTGGTCCTGCCACTGACTCTCTGGGTGACTTTGGCAAATCCTTTTTGCTTCTGGGCTGGTTTCACTGTCCTGGACCTAGGTGATTCCAGCTCTGTCCCCCCACCCCCACCCCAGCCTCCACTGCCACACCTGGGTCCTGGCTCCCAGGTCACTTCAGGCCCTCAGCTCCCCCCGCGGAGGGAGGGAGGGATGAGACTGAAAAGCAAACACAGGTGCCTGCAGCTGGCAACAGAAATGGCCCGTGGATGACTATGGGGCTAAGGCTACGGGCCCGGTCCCCAGGCCTGGCCCAGCTGCAGGAAGCTAGGGCCACCCACAGCTGAGGAGCTCCATTCAAAATTGCTTAGCAGTTCCAGAAAAAGGGAGGATCAACCAGGAGTCTGTTCCTAGAGACTAGAAAGATGACAGCAGGAGGGATCCAAGTAAGATCTCCAGCGGAACTAGCTAACCCTGAGGTCCTGGCAAGGAAGGCTTCAGAGATGACCCTCCCACCAGATCAGAGCCCTTCTGAAGGTGTCACGGGGTGCAGGGTATGGTGAGGAGAACATCTCCAGGTAGAGAATCCTGTGGCAGAGAGAGGTGAGGTCATGAAGCAAGGGCACCATGAGGAAGACATCCCAGCAGCTGTGGCCCAGAACTTGAAAGGTCAATTCTGAGATAGCACTGCTTAGCATCTGGGGGGGGAAGGCTGGCAGGCTCAGCAAACACATGTGCTCTGGAGCGAATCTGCAAACCTGGGGTTTCTAATTTGCCTACATGTACAAGGTTAATTAAAAAAAAATTTTTTTTTTAAGTTTATTGATTTATTTTGAGAGAGAGCAAGTGCCAGTGGGGGGAGGGAGAGAGAGAATAAGAAGCAGGTGCACTGTCAGCATGGAACCCGACGTGGGGCTCAATCTCACAAACCACAAGATCGTGACCTGAACTGAAATCAAGAGTCTGCCGCTTGGGGCACCGCGTGGGTGGCTCAGGTGGTTAAGCGTCTGACTTCAACTCAGATCAAGACCTCACAGTTCACGGGTTCAAGCCCCGCATCGGGCTCTATGGTGACAGCTCAGAGCCTGAAGCCTGCTTCAGATTCTGTCTGTCTCTCTCTCTGCCCCTCCCTCGTTCATGCTGCATCTCTCTCTGTCTCTTAAACAATAATAAACGTTAAAAAAGATTAAAAAGTGTCTCTCTCTGTCTCTTAATAATAAACGTTAAAAAAAAATGTTTTTAAAAAAGCCACTTAAAGGACAGCGCCACTCAGGCACCCCCTGAATGTACAAGGTTAAAATGGAGCTCCTGTTCCAGTGGCCCAAGGACAGCCAGACACGTGCACCTGACATGCACCGCCCACCCCCCCACTGCAGTTCTGAGGCTCCTACAGCATACACGCTGTGTTGTTCCTCACACACGATGAATACATAGATGGGCCCCCTGCAGTGATGCACGTCCCGTAGACACTGGAGCCAGAAGATCCACGCATAACAGCCCACATTCCAGGCCACATTCACACATCTCCGACAGGCCACCAGAAGGGCATCAGGAGACCCTCCCAACAGGCAGCGAGTGCCTCTGGACGGGATTGTCGGGTATTCATCACCCTCTCTTTGGAGACACCACGACCCCCAGGTTTTAGCCCCCAACAGTCAGAGCACCAATCGCATCAGAAGGGAGGGGAGACCAGCCTAGATGTTCATACAGCTTAATCTGGCAGGAAGGGGGGACGTGGGGGAGACTTTAATCCTGCATTAGATTAACTAGATTAAAGAGGAGCTCCAGAACCTCCAATCTCTTACCCTGCTCCCCGGAGCCCCAACCCTAAGCCAGAAGAAGGCAGGCAGACATCTATTCCTCCTACTGGGTCAACCCTGTCCCCTCCCCACAGCCCCCAGCCCTGGCGAGACAACCCTGTCTTTCCCTTCCCCTGCTCACTGCGCTTCAGGTTCCCATGGCAACCCCATCCTCAGCTCCAGGCAGGAGAGCGGCAGAGCAGGAAGACAGAGAGAGTCTGTGGGGGTGGGGGAAGAGGCGCAGACAGCAAGGGTGTCCTCAGCTGCGGAGTAGCTCATGAGGGCCAAAACCAGGAGGCCGTGAACGCAGGATCCTTATAGACAATGTCGGTGAGGAAGACAGGTGCCACGGGTGCGTTTCAGAAGGAAGGACGCACAAACATCGGTGCTGTGCCCTTCCCCCACCAACATGACTGCCTTCCAAGAGGGCTGCAACTGATTTGACCTCCTTCCAGAAACAATTGCTGGGAATTCTACCTTTTCCCTCCCTCTCTGTTCTCAGGTTGAAGCTACCCACCCCCCACCAGCACCCGCTACCCTCAGATCCCAGTTGGGATGAATGGATGTGTGTGTGTGCCAATGTGGGTGCTGAGGCAGACGAGGGGCTCCCACCCCAGCTAGTGACCCTAACGGAACCCCAGCCTCGCCAACAGATTGTATCACGGTTGAGGGAATGAGGGAAGAGCTGGGTGTCCCAACCCTACCTGGAGCTTGGTGCAGAGCACAGCTGCTCTTTGTCCCGTCTGTGGGCCAGCCTGCACCCAGCCCCTTGTTAACTATTCCAGGCAGTGGGCCCTCTGCCGATGCCCCTCCCCACCCTTGACAGCAGCATCAGCTGCTCTGGGGAAGAGAGAGGCATGGACACAGTCCAAGTTCACTAGGACGGGAAGCCGGGGATGGGGGGGGGGGGGGGGGTAGGCGCAGGGAAAGGGACCTAGCATCCATGAGGGCAAGAACAGGGACCAGGAGGGTAATCAGGCAGCAGTGGGCAGCAGCCTAGACCTCCGGGAGAACTTACAGGCATACCGAGTGACTTCTTGATAGACTTGAGGCACATTGTCTCTTGAGATTTGCCACAAGGCTTTGGGTTAGAAAAGGCAGGCGTTATCATTGTGCCTGTTTTACAGAAAAAGAAACTGCTGCTCAGCGTCTAGGACAAAGACCTTGCCCAGCGCACTCCCCTCCACCACAGCTGCCCGGCCATCTAGGGGGAGGCTGCCATCTCTCTCTCTCTCTCTCTCTCTCTCTCTGATGGACCCAGTCCACCCCCAGCTCTCAGAGCCCTGGGGAAATGAAAGATGTGCTTAGCGGGGTGGGTGAAGAACAAAGTACTTTATCTTTCAAACCCAACCAGTTGCCAAGTTAGGGCGTCAAGAGAGACCCTGTGGGGTCTCAGTCAGAAGCCACCTCCTCCTTTAATTAAAACTTTTCCAAAGCAGGTGTCTCAAGAGTGCAGACAGTGATGCGCAGGGATGCAGGAGAAGGGTCCTCTGACTAAGGACCTCTGAGTTACCTTCCTGCTCAGGACTCTGAGGACAGGGAGGATATCGAGGCTCCTGCTACAGACATACTGGTGACAGGGACAGCATATAAGGCACAGCCCCACTCCTGCTCCTGCCATTAGCTGCATTCCAGAGGCTGAGCCAGAATAGACCAGAGATCCCGAAAGCTCAGCACCCCCTTTCTATAAGCAACCTTGCCCCTTCCAGCCTTGGACCCCTTCAAAAACCACAGCTTTTTGTTCAAGGAGGAACAAAAATACATCAACAAAAGCAACAAGGAGCCTTTGGTTTTACCAAAGGAAAAAAAAAAATAGCCCCTACATCCTGCCTCTGGAAGGAGCTGCTGATTCTCCTGCTGGGAACACTGCCCGTGGGCAGGCGGGGAGGGCTCCTTTCTAACCCAGTTTCTTACCAGTCCCCCAGGCCTGAGGGGCTGAAATGGTGGGGATAGGAAGCAACAAGGAAGCATTGTTTGACCAGAGGAAAAACACAAGCAGCCAGAAGGATCAAGGCCAGACATGAAGAGGGACTTACCAGCCCTCAGACTGCAAGATGCAAAATCAAAGCTGGTACCAGTCCCTGATGGCAATACATAAAGAGAAATAATTCTGCCAAGTTGGGTAAGGCATAGAGACACTGGGCCTCAGTTTCCTCATCTATAAAACAGGTTCGTTCAGAAACCAAGTGATCTCTGAGGTTCCTTGAAGCCCTGACATCTCTGGATTTAAGGCTTTGGGAATGAGTCGTGGTGGGGGTGGGGGGGAAGAGACTGCATTTGGCCACTGTGGCTGCCCCTTTGAGCCTGCCTCCCCATCCCAAACACACATCACACACCCGCCCCGCCTCTCACTCCCACTCCTGGTGCTACACCTACTTCCTGACACGTCTGATCCCATTTTTCCCAATCAGAGGCAGGAAAGAGGGAAGTGGGAAAGCCCCAGACCCCAGTCCTAGATTTGCCCACCGATGCCCCATCCCCAAGAGCAGCCGGGATTCGACACAGTCTGGCAGAATCCAGAGACGTTTTGAGCACCCAGACCCCACACTCTGAGACCCGAGGGAAGGAGCAGGACCACAGTCAAGTTGTTCTCCAGTGCCGGGGCCATCTCCAGCCTCCTCAGCCCCGCATCACACAGCTCAAGGAAACTGTGAAGGATGGACCCCGAAATCTGTAGTCAGTGAAGAGGGGGAGGGGGCATCTGAGCGCCCATGTCCATCTCCACACTTGATATCCCCAAACCTGGTTCCCCTGGTCTGCAACTCTGCCTCGGGTGTGCGGCCTGCACGGATTCGTGGCCCCCAAGGAGGAGGGCGCGGGCACATTTCTTCCCACCCCGACCCCACCTCCGACCTCCACACTCCCACACTATTTGCATGGAGGAAAAGGGGCAGGTCCGTGCATGCGGACAGATGAGCCCCACTTTCGGAAAATGTGGTTTACGAAACAAGTAATCGAGGGCGTAAATATTCCTCTAACCCAAGGGAGCAGGCGCACTCCACCCACCCAGACGTTTCACGAAAGAATCTGAGGAACAGTGGTTCTGGTACCACGAGCCATTGTGCAAAAGCGGAAAGGCGCACCTCCCCCTTGCCATGGCAGTGCCTGGGCGGCTGTGCCTGGAAGTACGACACAGATGCAACCTATTCAGTCTGACTCCCTGGCATCTCTCCCCGGCCCCACACCAGGAGAAAGTGTATGTGTCTGGATCCGCAGCAGGCAACGTGTTTAAGGGTACGTTTGCGGGGGGGTCCATCACGGCCCAGCAGGCTGGCTGTGATCTAGCCTGGGTTCTCTCTGCTGCCTAACCCCAAAACAAGCCTAGTGCAATGAGAGAAACAGAAGAGGCCCTTTGGCTGCTTACAGTCCCTTTCCGGAACATTTTAAAATCTCGGTCTTGAGAAGCCAACCGGGGAATGACTGACAGCCCTCTGCTCTCTCTTGACCACCCCCTGCAAGATCCTGACTCAGGGACTGGCCAGAAAGAGGCAGAACACAGAAGCCTCCCTGCACAACAAACTCATACACTCTCGCTCACTGAGCGGAGCGGGGGGGGGGGGGGGGTCCAACTCCCTGGCAAAGGGCGAGGAGAGATCACCTGCCCCTGTGGGTCTTGAGCAGACGCTACTTCTGAGAAGGAGGGAAGCCAGGCCTGAGGTCCACAAAGCAAGGTCAGGATGGGGATGGGGGCAAAGCTACACCCTGGCAAACCCCAAGATTCAGGAACCTGAATGTCACTGGAGGATGGGGCCAGAGGCAGAAAGCAAACAGGAAGGAATGAGAGGGGACGCGGGCACAGTGCCTGGCACATGGCAGGTGCTCAGTACTCTTTGGTCTAGGGGCCCCGCATCCCTGGGTGGGAATGTGTAACCATGGAGAAACTGAAGCTCAGACAGGCCCTGAGGGTGCTCCCTGCAGGCCGAGCCTACTACATCTGGCTTATCCTGGAATCACCTCGTCAGGCTTGCTGGGTCCGGACCAACTGCTAGCAGACGCTGGCTGAGGGAGTGTGAGCGCCTCGGGCAGGGTGTTACTCTGCCCACTCCCAGCGGAGGTGAGACACAGCCGGGCCACACATCCCCCCAGAGCTTCAGCTCTCATTCCGAGTCCTCTGAGTCCTCCGAGGTAACATCCCAGCTGGGCCAAAGGTCAACTGGGCAGGGCAGAGGCTGGGGCGGTAAAGCCTGGGGAAACAGAGAGAGGCCAGTCTGCTTCTCCGGCTGGGGGCCAGGACAGAGACAGGAGCCTCTGCCTGGGCACTGTGGAAGCAGCATCCGGGGAGAGGTGCTTCATCTTCTACCGCCCCCAGAGACCCCAACACCTCCAGGAGTCCCCACCCCCACTTACCGCAGCCTCCCCAGAAGAGGGTGAGAGCAGTTAGCATCAGGCTGAGAAAACGCCGAGAAACAAGGACAAGGCTGACTGCTGTCACCAACTCCCAATGCTCACTGAATGCTAGGCTACTAGAGTCTTAGGAAGAGACGTGGCTCAGCCAGACTTCTGCCGGGTGGGGCCGAGGCTCAGAAACTGCCCCCAAAGGAGTCTCAGGGCTCAGAATCCAGCTCCAAGTGGTCCAGCCATGAAGGGGTTACACTGCCCGGGCCTCTGGCTTTATTGAACCCCACCCCGCTCCCCAACAGAGGGAGGAAGTGGCAGAGAATCAGGGCTTGTGTGAGCCTGTAAGAATTCTAAGAATGTCCCATTTCCCTTGGGGGGTGGGAGGGGTTGGTAGGGGGGAGAGGACCAGTGGAAGCTAATAGAAGAGAGGAGGCAGCTGAAGCAAAAGCCAGGAGAGAGTTGGGATCTTCCTTCTACCCCAGGCAGCCTTCCCAGTGCCCAATCCCTCCCAGAAAGGACAATATCCAGGTTGCTTCTTGGGCTTGAGATTTTTGTCATTTAGAAATCTCTTTTCCCAGGGGCCCCTGGGTGGCTCAGTCGGTTGAGCATCCGACTTCGGCTCAGGTCGTGATCTTGTGGTTCGTGAGTCTGAGCCCCACACTGGGCTCTGTGCTGACAGCTCAGAGCCTGGAGCCTGAATCAGATTCTGTGTCTCCGTCTCTCTATGCAGCCCCCCTCCAACTCACGCTCTCTCTCAAAAATGAATAAACATTAGAAAAAAAATTTTTTTAAGAAATCTCCTTTCCCAGTTCCTGATACAGGTTGGCATATAGCAGTTGGCAGGCACCCTTGCCTGATGAATGTTCAAACCCCAAGGGATGATGAGGTTGGGGTATCAAGGAGGGGACTGGGGCTGCTGTGAGGGAGAGGCAGCCTTTCAAGGGTGTTTAAGCCCCCTACCCCTTTCGACAAGTCCCAGTGTTCCCCTCCTCAGCGATTCTGCCGCGAAGAGCCTCCTGACCAAAGAAATTCCTAGACGCAAGTCAGATCCTGAATTTCTTTGAATATGGATTTTGCCGTGACTCAGTGACTTGACCTTCTGAAGCCCTCACTAGCAGGGTGGCTGGGAGGTCCTGCATATACCGTGGACCTGTACTGAGTTTACACTTGCTACATATGACGTCAACTTGAAGGTAGAAGGCGGTGCACTCTCCGGAACTGCAAGGGATGGGAGAGGGGTGTCCTTCTGGATGGAGGACCCCACCTCTACCCGTCTCCCCGCATCAGGACAGGCTGCGGGTCCCAGTGTGAAAGGAACAGAGCCCCAGCCAACTCCACTGGAAAAGACATGAAGGTCTCCACGGCCTCCCTCACTGGCAGGAAGAGGCCTGCCCCAGGCCCAGCCACACCTTCACGTTGCCCTCAGTTCTCAAGAGATGAACGCCAGGAAGGGCTGCTGCCAGAAGCCCTCGCCAAGCCCCTCCGGCAGGGGGTAAGTAAGAGAGAGCACCGTTCCCTGAAGGACCGCGTTGGGCCCTCTCTCGCAGCAGGGTGCACTGGGAAGAACATGCTTGCCTGGCTGGGTTTCAACCAGCCTCTCGCTAGCCGTGTAATCTGGGGAAAGACTATTCCTTTCCCAAGCCTCAGTTTCCCTCCCTGTAAAATGGGCACACCAGCAGCCCTTACTTCATCCAGCCGGGGTGAGGACTAAACGCGCTGAACGCTTCCTAGGTAGAGCGCGCAAGTGCTGGGCAACATCGCGAGAACAGAAGGAAGAGCTAGGGAGGGAGGCAGGACTCACGCGTTGCAGTAGGGCGTCTTCTCGTAGCCCTTGTAGTTCTTCATGTTGAGTGTCATCTTGCAGGTCTCACAGTGGAAGCATGCTTTATGCCAGAACTGGGGACAGAGGCACAGAGGGGGGGACACCCATCAGACACCAGGACTTCGGGAAGGGGCACTCGGGCCCTAGGAAGGAGCCCTCCCTCCCAGGGACTGGGACACAGAATCACCCCGGGGGTGAGCCGGGGACATCTCAAGTCACAGGCTCTGGCAGCCGTTGACATTCTCCTCCCTTCCGCACTCCCCACCCGTCAGCCATTTGAGCTCTCAGGAGCAGGAGACGGGCAGGCACGAAGGGTGAGCGTGGAAGGGGCCGGTTCTAACAGTGGCAAGCTGTCCCCAGAAGGATGGCCCCACCTCCCCCGACCACTCCTGCTGCCCCCCCCCCCCCACCACCACCACCAGAAGCCTCATTGCTTATGCAAAGCTGCACCAGGGTTGCTAAGAAGCCACAGCTGCTGAACTCAGAGGGGCAGCCCCGCAGCCTGACAGGGTCTGGAGAAGGAGAGGAGGGCCGGCCACCAGGCCCCTGGGCCGAAACCCTGGCACTCCTCACTCTCGCTCCAGGACCGCTACACATGGGCCCCTGGCGCAGCTCCAGCTCTCATACCTCCCACTTCGAAGGACCCGTGACCAGGTGGGGGGTGGGTGTCCCAAGCTCTGGCCACCACACTCACACTCTTTCTCCTTCCCTTTCCCTTCTCCCAGCCCCAGTCAGATAACTGGGACGAGAGGACCCCCACAGCCGCTCTCCCTCTGAGGCATTACAGGAGGTACATCCCCCACAGTGGGCATCAAAGCTCCACCCTGACTAGCTGTGCGAACTTGGTCAGGGCGTATGCCTCCGAGCCATCTTCATGTCTGAAAAGAGTATCAGCAATAATGAGGAGCAAAGGAGAAACCACCTGTAAGACACTCAGCACAGCGCTTGCCCCCTCTAAGTACTCGAATGTTAGGTGCTGGGCCCCATGACAGGTACAAACCCAGCAGAGGGGGCTCAGCAGCTCCCGCTGGAGGCTTGTGTGTGCTGGGAAGCAGGTGGGGCTTCCCTGTGCCCAACCACAGCTACAATGCGGGTAAGACTCCAGCAAAACCCAGGGACCAATCCAGGGGGGCCAGTCAAGGGGAACAGAGCCAAAGACCAGGAAGGAAGGGGGACCGATGCAACAGAAATGCTCCCATCCTGAGAAATGCTGATTCTCAGGCAAACCCACACAAAGGATATAGAAATCGCCCCCCCTGGCAGCCCAGGATCAACACCAACCTGGAGTCCAGCTTCCAGGACCCCAGAATCCGGGCTGTCTGGTGACCTGGCTGGCCCGTCTCAGCCCCATTTCCCAGCAGTCAGAGGAAGACACTCCTGACCCCTCAAAGAAGGAGGCCGGAAGCCAGGGAAGAGCCCAGGGAGACTTGCGAAGGTGCCCAGCACAGGGCTGGTTCATAGCCATCTGTTAAGGAATCCCTCCAAGACAGGGCTTTTCAAAATGTGTTGCCCAGCCAAGGGATGTTTCTGGGACACTTTGGAAGAGGGGACAGAAAAAAGGAAGCTGAGAAGCTGCGATACCACCTCCTCGACCCTGGCCCACTTCAACCAGGGACCAGGGGATAATTTGGGGGTAATCACCTTCTAACAGGGTACTTTCCCTATCGAGGAGACTCTCCAAAGCTGGAATAGTAAATGAAGTGATAGGAGAACCACTTTTTTGGGAAGATGGCCAGCTGGAAGTCTGGAAGCAAAGGCACGGCTGGCGTAAGCTTGGCCCTCACCCCAACCTGGGCCCATCCCAGAGCCCAGCCCAGACTCCTCTCCGAACAAAAACCCAGCACATGCAACCTGGCTGGCAGACCAGAACAGGGTAGTCCCGGCCCCCACCAGCCCCCAAAGTCACAGCCCCTCTCTCTCCCCCAATGCCTGGGAGGTGCTGGCAGAGTGCCCCAGCCCTGTCACCACCCAGTCTGCTGGCCGCTGCCTGCCTAGCTGCACAGGCCCCTGCCTGGGCCTCCGCCTCCCCCCCACCCCCTCAGGGGCCTGCCAGGAAAAACATTCTCTGGAATCCGGACCATGACCCACTTTCACACACATATATGCAGGAATATGCACTGTCCTAGGACTGGGGACCTCCAACGCTGCCTCCTGATCGACCTGGGGGAGACACAGGGAAAGAAAGAGACAGCCCTACCCTAGCAGATGGCCAGGTCCCCACCCTGGAGCTGAGCCCCTGGGGAAGGGAGGCAGAGCAGACTGGCCAGGCTGGGGGTGCAGGGGGTTCCACAAGAAACCTCCTAGCTGCCTTTTGGAGGAAGGGGGCCCCCATGAGGGGACGGGGCCCATTTCCATCATTAGCTCTTCCCCCCTCACCCCAAGACCCCTTGCTCTCAGCTAACACATTAAAGGCTGGGGCAGTAGTCACCTGTTCCCTACATGGGGCTCAGGAGCAGAATAATGAAAACAAGAGGGGACCGAGTGCCTTCAGGGTCGCTACTGAACTCAGTCTCTGAGTCTGGAAAGTGGTCTCACAGAGGGGCGGGGTGGGGGTGGTGGGAGGAATGAGATGACCCAGTTCCAGGCTCCAAGCCCAGCACTGATAGCGGCTTCCTGTCACTTCCCTCCTCTCTCTAGAGGAGGGCTCCAAGGTTAAAGAAAATCCGGCAGCTCCCGCTACTGTGTCCTCTTTGGAGCGGGGCGAGGGAGGAGTGGAAGGGGGAACAGAAGATGACAAGTCACCCAAAAGTCCCTGTGGGCCAAGCCTGGGCTGGGGACCCCAAGGGGACCCCAAGAGGAAAGAAACCCCATCCCTGTTTCAGTCGGGTCCAGTGAATGACACAGGGAAATAAGTCAGTACGGCCCCACCAGGACCTGTCTGCCTCCCTCCCTTGCCCCACTGGCCCTGTCCCAGAGCAAGAGCACCCCCTTTTCCTGAAGGCCCCAGATAAGAAGTTTTCAGAGATGCATTCCTGAGCCTGTAGTCTCGGGGGGGGGGGGGGGCAAAGTACACCTTTGGGCGTGCACCTCTAATCCTTCCTGCTGCCCTGGGAGTCCACAGTTTCCCTAGTCACAAAACCCAGACGTCCAGTGCCAATAAGAACCCTCTCAGCCCATCTCCAGGCACCGGCAGTGCCCTCCACGCTCTCACCCACAGCTCCAAAACTACAACCCGTCCCACTGAAACCCCACTCCACAGAAAGGCAAATGGAGGCTGATGAGGGCAGAAGCAAGGTCCTCCATACTTGGTCGAGGCTTGGGCCAGCCACTCTCCCTCTGGAATCACGGTGCAGGTAGGGGAAGCGGCTGCTCACAGCTCTGGGTGAGCAGGGAGTGAGCCGCATGACCTGTCTGAGCCTCCGCTTAGGGGGTTCATAATTCAGAGGAGCAATCGCATCGGTTTTGTGAAGACTGAAGCTGACACGTCGCAATAAGGAGTAGCTCCTGTGAACGGATGATCACAACGTGATCGTGGGGTTCAGCTGGGAAAATGGGGCACCACGGCTTCATGGACCTGCCTCCTCTTCTGTGTCTAGCCCAGCCGCCTTCTGCCTTGCTGCCCCCTGGGGGGGTGGGGGGGTGGCTCAGACCACCAGAGGAGGAGAGCCCTCCCAAAGAAGCATTCCAGAAAAAAAAAAAAAAAAAAAGCATTCCAGGGGAACTAGCAGCCTACCAGTCCTCTAGCCTTCCTGAATATCTCCACCTGTTTTCAGGAGGCTGGGAAAGCAAGCCAGGGGAGATTCTAGACAGTGCACAGGTCCCCGGATACAAATGCTTCCCAACAGGGTTGGAGACAAAACTCCACCCTTCTCAAAATGTAGAGGACGTGTCAAGACACAGACTCTCTTCCTCCCCAAACGTTCCTGCAGCAGTCATTCAGAGAGCCTGGCACAAAGCAGGTGCTCAATAAATATTTGTCAAATGAATGAGTGAATGAGGTCACCCCATTTCTCCCCCCAACTCTAAGCCCAGAAGTCCTCTGGGGAAGCACATTTCGACCTCCTTCCTCAAACATCGTCATCAGCAATACATATTTATTCAGCGTGCACAGCATACTGGGTACTGCAGGTTGGGGGCAGGGTGGCCATCAGAGGTGACATGGCCTTTACCCACTTAAGCCTTCGGGAGATAAGGCTCAGGGAGGAGAAAAGACTAACACCAAGGACGTGGCTTGTGCTCTGGGTCACATCGTGAGCTATGTGCCATAGGGAAATCGTAGTGAAATGAGTCTAATTTGCCTCTCTCCTATAAAATGGCAGGCCTTGGGAAGTTGGTTAGCAACCACACCTATGGGACTGAATGTTCCCCCCTCCCAGGTCTTGGTCCTCTGGGCACCAGGTCCCTAGTCCAAGTGTCTGTCCTTACTGCCTGGGGAGGGTTACATGGAACAGGTCTGATACCTAAATATTCTAGGCCTCCTGCTCAGTGCAGGGGCTGAGGTCTCCCCAGGGCCACCTCCTGTAAGGAGAGCTCAAAAAAAGAGGAGGAAGGGCACCTGGGTGGCTCAGACAGTCAAGCGTCAGACTCTTGATCTCAGCTCAGGTCTTTACCTTAGAATCGTGAGTTTGAGCCCCTCACGGGGCTTTTTAAAAAAACCTCCTTCCCAGGGCAACCCCACCTGCCCCCACCTGCCTGAATGTCCTCTTCCAGCTAGGACAAGAGAACCCCCAGGGGAAGGCACTTTGTGGGATCACTACCCTCTCCCCTCTGGCACACAGCACTCTCAAAAGACTTTATGAGGGAGCTGAATGTGGGACTGGACCGACTATCCCAGAAAGATAGGGAGGGCACAGCCTATACCACATCCCCTTCTGGACACTTTAGTACACTGTCCCACCTCCAAGGAAATGACATCATTCATACCCATCTGACAGATGGTGAATACTGAGGCCTAGAGCCATTCATAAAGCTGGTGGGAGCAGACCTGGAACTAGGATCAAGTCTCCCAACTCCTGGCCCAATAATCCCTCCACCTTACGTTGCTTCTGCCTTATACAGGTGAAAGAGCCCACAGCCTCTTTCCATAGTCCATGACTATGGAGAACAAGAGAGGCACATGAAATGCAGAGGCCAAAATCCCTCCCCACCAGGGGAAGGTAAAAATCCCAGTATGCAAGGACAGTCTGTTCTTTAGCTAGTGCCCCCAAGCTCAAGTCCTGCCCTCCGGAGGCTGGCATGGTCTTTGGGAAGGTCAGCACCCACATCGCTTGTGTTCATAATATAAGCCCTCCTCTCCTCCTGCCCAGCCAAGACCAGGAGAGACAGAGAAACAGCAGCAGCCCTATATACTCGATTCCCCCAAGAGCAAGTTCAAATGTATTTCAGGACCTGGGAACACAATCCCGTCTCCCTGATTCAGAGGCTAAAGATCACTGAGAAAGCGTCAATCCCAAAGGGGAGGGAAGAGACCAAAAGTATCCAATGAACTATCCTTTCCCAAATAAACCGTGGCTCCAGGTGTGCAATGAAAAAGTTGGCCCCAGACTTCTGTACCCCTCTTCCATCCCATGCCCCCCAACCCCTGCCAGTTCAGACAGTTAGGAGGGAACATTTGGACTTGGAGCCAGCTTTGGGAGGTGGGCAAAAGGCATGATGAGGAGGGAGACAAAACCACAGAGGCTTCTCCTCCAGAGTGGGGAGAAGATGCAGAGGGGAGGCATCGCCTTAGTATCTCAGGGAGTTTAAAAGACCGGAACCTACCCCAAACTGCTGGAAACACCCAGTTCTACTCTCCGCCCCCCTCCAAAAGTATAATAGCAACCAGATGAACAAGTCCAGCATGGATGGGGGAGACGACGCGTAAGGGCCCCCAGGGGACCGTGAATTTCCAGAAGGCCACCTTCCCCTCTTCCTAACACCTCCCCCTTTTCTTGGCTTCCCCTGAACTCAGCCAACCTCACCCTCCATTGGGGAAACCTGCTTTGAAAAGTTAGCTCTTTGTTCTACAAGCCAGTCTCAGGCTCTGAGCACAATTTCAGGAGATCTCTGCAAAGCACCCCCACCCACCCTACTCCAGCACCCGACCCCGCCCCGCTCTGGCTGGGCAGCCCAGCCCCGAGAGTTGGCTTCTAATTTGAGGTGGGGGCTGGGAAGCTATAGAGGAGGTCTGCTGCTAGTCCATTAAGCGTTGAACCACCGAGGGGGGTGCAGGTCGTCCAAAAAAAGGGGTCTCGCAGAGGGGCTCGGATCCTTATCCGTAGCCCAGTTCACCAGATGCAACATTCGCCGGCTGATAGCCCCCGCCCCCCAGTCTCCAGGCCATGAAGTCCGGCCATTTGCGGCCAGAGCTGAAGGTTTCACTGGGCCCCCCAGCCTCTGCCCCGCCCCCCCCCCCCGCCGCCCCCTCCCTCTCCCCCTCCCCCAGCGCCCCGCGCTTCCGCCTACTTGGCGCTCAGCGCGCCGGGGAGAGGGAGCGGCCGTCTCCTCTCACTCTCCCGGCCCTAGGGGGCGGGACTGCACCCCTAACCTTCCCCCACCCCGGGGCCTGGCCTCCCTAGTCCTCTTCCGTCCTCCCAGCCCCAGGGCACAGAGCCCACTCTTCTCCGGTAGTGGCCCTCCGCCACGCGCGGACTCCTCGCCTTGCAGCAGATCTCCCGGTTTCCAGACTGGGGTCTGTCCCCATACCCTGTGACACCGCCCTCCTTCCCTCCTCCCGGGATCGCTGGGATGAGGCGGCAGAGACCCGGCCCTTCTCTCCTCCCCTAATCTGGAGCATTGCTCGGGGATCGCAACGACGCGTCTCCCGATCTCGGGGCTCACCTTATCCAGACAGTTCACCTTCTCCGTGGGGTACACAATCTTGCCGCACCGGGCGCAGTTGGGATTCATGGCTCCGGGAAGGGCTGGGGCGGGGACGCCCGAGCTCGCGCGCGTTCTCTTTTCCCCGGAGCGAGCTGGCGGGAGGCGGCCGCGGCTGCAACTACACAGGCAGCGACGACGGCGGCTGGAGCTAGGGAACTGGCCTCCGCCTCCGCCCTCCTTCCCCTAATAAACACAGCGGGGAGGAGGGGCTGCACCGGGGCGGGGACGCGCCGCGGGCGCGGACAGGGGCGCGCGCGGGCGGCGCGCTCCCCGGGCGACGTGGGGCTGCGCGGGGGCGAATTCCGGGGAGGGCTGCGGGGCCGGGGGCGCGCGTCTAGGGGCGTCGGGAGGGTCCCGCGTGCCCGGGCGCTCTCCAGCAAAAGGTGCCCGGGAGAGGTGCGCCCCGAGGCCAGGGGCCCTTTGGCACTGGAGACCGCGCGGAGCCGGTCTGGCTGCACATCTGGGGAGCCCGGGCAGAGAGAGGCGCGCAAATCCCTCGCACCCGTCTAGGGTGGGGCTGGAACGCTCCGGAACGCCCGACTGGATTCACCAGATTCGGGGACTTTCCTTTGTGCCCGTAGGTACCTGGCGTGAACCTGCGGACGGAACGGGAAGCCCCTGCCCCGCCCCTCAGCCTCCCTTCCCCCCACATCCTTTTCCACATTTGTAGGGCGGAACCCGTCCCTACCGCCGGGACACTGCGCCTCGCAGCCCGAGCTAGTTCTACCCTTCCCGCGCTCTGCCCTGCAGCTTTCCCGGGGTTCTCCGGGTCCGGACACCTCTGCTTTCCCCTTGGCCCCCTTTCTTCCTTCATTCCTTTCCCCTTACTCTTTCTCCCTACCCTCAGTGTAGCAGTGTCTTAGCATCCAAAAGAGCCATCTCCAAGCGCAGCAGCGGCGCGGGGGTATAGCTCAGTGGTAGAGCATTTGACTGCAGATCAAGAGGTCCCTGGTTCAAATCCGGGTGCCCCCTTCGTGGCTTTTCCTTCACTCTGTGGTAAAGTAGTTAACAAACTACTGGATCTACTCTTAACATTGGATCCTAGATTAAAAGAAAACAGAAAGTCGAGTTTTGTAAAATGCCTTCCTCATTTTCCAACCGTTAGCAGAAAGCTTTCGCTTTTGCTTTGTACCCAGCAGGAGGAGGAGTGGATGTTCGCACAAATCAAGTACAAAAGCTGCGCGTCCCCATGATCTGCGCCCAAAGTGTCGGGATTTCTGGGGCGGCCGCCAGCCAGCCGCCTCACAATGTGTCAGGCAGTTGGAGGCGCCAGGGTCAGGGGACAAGATTACTCCCCTATTTTGGCTTTCCGTTTCCGATGGGGGAGTTGGTCAAGAGAGGGAAACCCACAAATTAAGCCTTTCTCCAACTTTCTTTATTAACGGTGTCATAGACCTGTTGTGTTTGCCCTTCCCCAAAGCGCTTCAAATATGTCAAAATGGCGAAGGCACACCCATAGGCTCATTTTAATTTACAAAAATAAAGTTACAACCGGATGCAAACTGATATACTATTGCAGTGACTCTCAGACTTGAGTGTCCATCAGAATTACCAGAAGAGCTTGTTAAGACACCTCCAGTTTCTGATTCTGTAGGCCTGGGGTGGGACCTCAAGAATTTGCATTTGTAACCAGTTCCTGGGTGATGATGCTGCTGGTGGTGGGGGGGGGGGACTACATTTTGAGAACCACTGAACTAGTAATAGGAGGCCATCGAGTTTCACAACCTGAAGGCGGGACAGATATCTGTTGTCAGATCACTGTTGGGCCACAGGGAAATAATAAGAATTAAAGCAGCAACGGCGTCCCCCTTGACTAGATTTTGCCCAAAAAAAGGAAAAATAAAGGAGAAAGGGAGAGGCATGCTGCCTGGGTCAGGGGGCAGCTGTGATATTTTAAACCCGGAATCTGGTTGTGTCATCCTTTGGAGCCCCGGGGGAATGCTGGAGTGCATTTTTCCCAATGGCTCCCATAACTGAGAAGCGTCAAGAGCCTGGACATGGAGACTGTTGTCCTGGTGCAAAGCCCAGTCCCAAGAAATACCCAGCTTTTCACCCCTTTCCTGGACACCGGGCCTCAAACTTACCACCTGTACATTGATCACACCAAAGCTCTGCCTTTGAGCTAATGTAAAGAAAGAGAACGCCGTCTACTTTTGACCTATCTTCTCTATGCCCTGGGTCTTAAACTTCGTGACCACATAGATAAACCTTCCAAACTTGGACTCTCTTCCCCTAGTCCTCTCAATTCAGAGTATGAACTAAGCAAAATAATATTGCCCTGGCCAGGCACTCCATTGTTACCCAAAAAGAAACTATAACATTAAACCAATAGCTCTTGAACAGAACAATCTCAGGAAAATAGTTCTGCGTCTTCTTTCTACCCACAGGGATTCCACGAGTTTGGGGTATGTAGTAAGGCTTGGCAAAGTAATCCCTATTCAACTTCCGCGGTGTTGCTCTTTGTTTCTCAGGTACAAGGGACAAGTACTTGCTGGGGGAAATCAGCCAAGTAGAAGCGACAAGGATTCCAGAGTTTCAGATTCAGAGAACCCTTAGATGTCTGGGTTATACCTGACTGTGAAAAACTTAAAGGTTACCAAGGGGGCACCCGGATTTGAACCGGGGACCTCTTGATCTGCAGTCAAATGCTCTACCACTGAGCTATACCCCCTCTGCTGGCAAAAGCTTGGTAAATTCTTTTTACTGCAATCCTAAAATTTTCATCCTGAATATTATTTGTTCAAAGTTGGTTTCTTCTTACTAGATAATACTGAAATTTTTAATAAGGAGGAACAAAACTAAAACACCAATAGAAGACACAGCATTTTGAAAAGACGTGAACTCAGGTACCATTCTGCCTTTTCAAAATAGGCTCAATTCTGTATCCACAATCCCACCCATCTCTTTACCCAAAGAAGTCAGAAAACAACCTTTTGCAAAACCAGATAGGGAATCCTTTTCCCTGGTCTCTCTAAAAAGAATACAAACATCAGCTACCAAGACACCACTGAGAAACCTTCGCTGGCTACACTCTCTAGTGGTCGCTCCCTCTTTTAGTGGAGCCAACTACCCCACTTTAGGTGCAGAACACGCTGTCTGTTCTCACGCCGAGTTTATAATTTAATGAAGGCAAACCGGACACGAGAAAGTTAAGATCTGGAAGAGGTGAAAGAGACAGTTGGGCACCTGACAGTTGGCGGGCATTCTAGGCAGTGGGAATGATTACCGCAAAGGCGCCAGGACCAGAGAGGTTGGAGAGGTGGACAAGGCGAGAGCAATTCAACATAGCTGGACAGTTAGCCAGGGCCATAGAGGGCCTTATAGTCCAAGGTAAGGAATCTGGATTTTATCCCAAATGGATGAAAAGCCAGCCTTTGGCCAGTTTTGAGCGGGGATTTGAAATCATCACCCACACTGCTGTGGGGAAGATGTTTAGGGACTCAAGAACTGCATAGAGAATACGTACAATGGAATATTATTCAGCCTTTAAAAAAGAAGAAAATTTTGCAGCATTTTACAACATGGGATATCATGCTAAGTGAAATAAGCCTATCATAGAAGGACAAACACTGAGTTATCTGAGGTACCTAAAACAGTCAAACTCATGGAAGCAGAGAGTGGGATGGTGGTTGCCAGGGACGAGGAAAGAGACACGGGGAGTTGCTAACCAATGGGTGTAAAGTTTCAATTACACAAAATGGGTAAGTTCTAGAGACCTGCTATACAACATTGTGCCTATAGTTAACAATATTGTCTTGCACACTTAAAAATCTGTGAAGAGGGTAGATCTCATGTTAAGTGTTCTTACCACGTTCTTACCACAATAAAGGAAAGGAAAAAGATGGACACAGAGAGACAGGTTAGGATTCTATTTCAGTAGTGCAGGTGAGAGATGGTGGTAGTATCTTAGATTACAACAGTGTATTTGTTTCCTATTGCTGCTATAAACAAATCACCACAAACTTATTTCCTTAAAACAACACAAATCTACTATCTTATACTTCGGGAGGTCAGAATTCCAAAATCAAATTCACAGGGCTAACCTCAGGTTGACATGCCTGTATTCTTTTGGGAGGCTTTAGGAGAGAATCCGTTTCCTTGGCTTCGGTTGCTTCCAGAGGCCACCTGCATTTCTTGGCTCATGGCCCCTCCCTCCATCTTCAAAGCCAAGGTAGAACCTCTCACCCTCTGATCTCTGCTTCCATCCTTACTTCATGTTGGTAGCTTGAAATTGGCAGGTGGGAGTATTTGCGCCATGGGAATTAGCAAATGCTATAAATCGGGTCCTTTGAAGCCAGTTGTCAGCCATTTACCAGCACAGCACTACTCCTGATTCTGATTTTCTTGAAGAAGGAAGAGGCCAGCTCTTCAGCTAAGAGGGTGAGGAGAGAGACAATATGGAAGGTCTGAGACAGGAGAAAGTGTGTGAAATAGTCATTTTGGTGAGAAAGTGAACCTAGTCAGCCAGTAGTGTAGGAATACCAGAGAGGGTATTTTGAGATTGATGAGATGACACAGGACTTGTGAGCTCTCCTCCAACAAAATTCAGCTGCTTGGGTGCTAGTTTGGTGTAATCAATGTGAGAGTTGAGTTTAATTAGGATTGTGGTTTGGCTGCCAACTACAAACTAGGCTTATAGTGAACCAGGCGCTGTGCCAACTACTGTGGGGGAATACAAGGACGAATGTAAAGTGATCCCTGCCCTCAAGGAACTTACAGTCTAGTTGGAGAAACAAGATCCGTACTCCAAGGGGAAAAGATTACTGGCAGTCGAGAAAGCAGATGCAGAGTAGTGGAACTGCAGACACAGGTGCTGGATAAAGAAATGAAGTCCCTGACTCTCTGGTAGTGAGAAAGAAGAAATGGACGGGCAATCACAGCTAAAGGAAGAGCTTTCCAGCGTAGGGGAAACCTGTTGATGTTTGAAGAAGCAGTGGGAGAGGAAATGACTGAAGATGCTGAGAACTGAGACAATAGAAGCTCATCTGGTACAGGAGCAGAGAGGGTCAAAAAGGGCAAAGGAAGCACTTCCTCTCCTGCACACAGCACTGCACTGGGGGATTCAGTGCAGCTCAGGTTGCACGCAGGGGGGATGGCACTGCTAGGAAGAATCTTCCCTTGGTTCTTTGTATCACCCTGGGAAACTTGAAATCATTGGTTTAGTCAATCATAGGTACTAAACCACTATTAATCACCAGAGAAGTCTGGTCAGTGAACACTACAATTAAGGTATAATCCCTTCCTCTTTGGCAGAGGGGGGTATAGCTCAGGGGTAGAGCATTTGACTGCAGATCAAGAGGTCCCCGGTTCAAATCCGGGTGCCCCCTGCCATGTTTACTTTTAAGCCTTACTACCATCAAAATAGTAGGAAAAGGACAATGACTAACCACACAGGTATCTTGTCCATTCTGCAGAATGTCCTGGGAATACAGCAAATATAAACTACAGTGGATTTCAGGTTCTATAATACCTGCGTCAACATGCAGACAAAGGAATTATCATACAAGCTGGTACTGTCTGCAACCATTCCAGGATCAGTGGATAGCAAATGGTGGCCTGGGGACTTTTTTGGGGAGTGGGGGGAGTCTCTGAGGCCCTTTCTAGCAAGAGAAAAGGTAATCGTATAATACGTTATTTACCTGTTTCTTGTTCTTTCATGAGGTTACAATAGAGTTTTCCAGAAGTTACATGATGTGATATCATAACAGAATAAGTGCGGGAACATAAAAATCCAAGCTGCCTTTCATTAAGCCAGACATTAAAGGGATCTCCAGAAGAAGGTAAAGCAAAGTCACTCTTACTGTTTGGAAAAAAGTAGCTATTTTTCATTTTAAGATGTTAAGTATTTTTAAAAGGCAATGGACTTATTATTATCATAAGTGCATTAACAAATACTTAAACATTTCACAGTTTAAATGTCTGGTAAATATCAATAGATACAGCCTATATAAACAAAAACTCTTCAGTGCCCTCAATAACTTAAGAATGTTAAGGGGTCTTCAGATGAAAATTTGAGAACCACTGCTCTGAGTAAAGAGGTGGCTCAGGGGCGAGCGTGCTGGGGTTGTGAGACGGCACAGGGAAGAGATGACATTTGAGCACAAATTTGAAGAATATGAGGATAAGGCAAGAATCCCGAAATCCTAAGCCATATGGTGTTGCTGGAGAGTGAAGTCTAAGAGGCAAGGTGATAGGAAATGAGCCCAGGAAAAGACTCCAATACTGTGCTTAAGGAGCTTGGACTTTATTGTATAAGCACTAGTGGGACAGCATAGGGTTTTAAGCAATGGAATCTTATGGTCAGACACTGGTGGTAGCACCTATTTAGAAGGCTAACACAGGGGAGCCCGGCTGGCTTCGTTGGTAGAGCATGTGACTCTTGATCTTGGGGTTGTGAGTTTGAGCCCCATGTTGGGTGTAGACTTTACTTAAAAAAATAAAAAGGAAAGAAAACTAATACAGGCAGAAGAGCAGATTTCCTAGGGAAATGATGGTTTCTGTTTTGGACCTGGCAGGTTTGAAGAGCCTGTGGGGTAAAAGTATCCCAATCACCAGTTCCATATATTGGCTAGAGCTAAGCAGAAATGTCTGGGCTGGAGATATAGATGGGGGAAGTGATCAGCATACAGATGACAATTGAAGCTCTCAGGATGGGCGTGATCACCCAGGGAAGTACAGGAGGAGACAGCATAGTGACTTTGAGCCTGTGCTTTGGAATCAGCCAGGTTTGGGGTGGTATTTCAGCTCTGCTTTTCACAAGCTATGTGGTCTCGGACACATGGCTTAACCTTTTTATTTCTCAGTTTTCTCATCTGTAAAGTGAGAATAATAATACGAGGGTTATTGGGAGGATCCAAGAAGTCACATTCTAGTAACATGCTTAACTCAATGACTAGTAGTCAGTAACATTCCATAAATAGTAACTTCTATTGTTAGTAGCATCATGGAAACCATGGGTGAAGAGTGTTAAGAAGGTGGGAATGGTCACAATGTGAAATGGCTGTGGAGGTCAAGTAGGATAAAGACTGAGGAGTGTCCTTGGATTTTGAAAACAAGTAGGTCATGGTGACATTTCTAGTATAATTTTTCAACATATATAATTTCTAGTATAATTTTAGTCATGTAGTGAGGACATAAGCTAGATTACAGGAGTTCAAGGAATGTGTGCATGCAAGAAATAAGGAAGTAGAGATTGATCATTCCCAGGCCTTTGGTTTTCATGGACCATTGAAATTACACACACACACACACACACACACACACACACACACACACACACACACAACAGTGGCATTGGGAGGGTAGAAAGCTGATATAGGGCTGTAAGAAATATTTTTAACACCAAAAAAGATGAAAAGAAGATAATTCCAGAATAATAGGCAGTCCTTTAAATTGAGTAAATGTAACTTTATAAGAAACACTATATATTCCAAATATTTCTAATTTTGCCATAAGTGAATGAAAGCTCCTTTATGCAAGGATGCTGACATATGGAGATGATTGAGATCAACTTCTTCATTTGTTCAGCAACCAATCAACGTGTATTTACTGAGTGAGGCCCTATCCTAAGTGCTCGGGATATACTGTTGAACAAAAAAAGAACATGAACCCAGGCTTTATGCAACTTATAGACTAGTTATAGACTAGTTGGGGGGAGGGGTCATTCAACAAAAAATCTTCAAATGTATATTTATGAATTGTAATAAATAGTATAAAAGACATTTTAAAAATTAAAAAAAAGAGGGGGATGCCTGGGTGACTCAGTCGGTTAAGCATCTGACTTCAGCTCAGATTGTGATCTCACGGTTTGTGAGTTTGAGCCCCACATCCAGCTCTGTGCTGACAGCTCAGAGCCTGGAGCCTGCTTCGGATTGTGTGTCTCCCTCTCTCTCTCTCTCTCCGCCCCTCCCCCATTCACACAGTCTCTCTCTCTCTCTCTCTCTCTTTTTTTTCTCTCTCTCTCTCTTAAAAATAAACATTAAAAAAATAAAAATAGGGGTGCGTGGGTGGCTCAGTCGGTTAAGCATCCGACTTCGGCCTCAGGTCACGATCTCACGGTTCGTGGGTTTGAGGCCTGCATCGGGCTCTGTGCTGACAGCTCAGAGCCTGGAGCCTGTTTCAGATTCTGTGTCTCCCTCGCGCTCTGTCTCAAAAATAAACATTAAAAAAATTAAATAATAAAAATAAAATCGTATGAAAGAAAAATGCAGCATGTCAAAATAGGTTACAACAGGGGGACCTGACCTAGGATGGGGGTCAGGGCAGATTTCCCTAAGAGACATTTAAACTGAAATCTGAACTTCGGTAGACATGATGTACATGATGAGGGTAGGCAGGGTAGAGTGTTCCGAGCATGTGTGAGACTTATGGGTATTCAGGAGCATGGACAGTATCTGGGACTAAAATGTCAACTCTTTGGAACAAGAGCAAGCATGGTGCAAGATAAGGTTGACAAGGTAGGACGAGGCCAGGTCAAGGCCTAGTAGACCACCATATGGATTTTAACTTTGATCTAAGAGCACTAGAAGCCACTGGAGGATTTTCAGGAGAGTGACATTGTAATATTTGTATTTGTGAAAAATGATTCTTGGCCATGAGAGAGTGGGTGGAAGAGGGAGAAATAGAGGTCAGGAGGTATGCTAGGAGGCTTCAAAAGTAGTTTAAGTAAGAGATGGACCGTAGCAGGACTAGAGGAGATGGAAAGAAGTGGATAGACGTGACCGACACTGTTTTTTAAATGTTTATTTATTTTTGAGAGAGACAGACAGAACGCGAGTGGTGGAGGAGCAGGGAGACACAGAATCCGAAGTAGGCTCCAGGCTCTGAGCTGTCAGCACAGAGCCTGAAGCAGGACTCGAACCCACGAACCTCGAGATCATGACCTGAGCCAAAGTCAGAGGCTTAACTGACTGAGCCACCCAGGCACCCCAACAGACACTTTAAAAAAAAAAAAATGTATTTATTTTTTTTTTTTTATTTAAAAAAAAATTCTTTTTTTAACGCTTATTTATTTTTGGGACAGAGAGAGACAGAGCATGAACGGGGGAGGGGCAGAGAGAGAGGGAGACACAGAATCGGAAACAGGCTCCAGGCTCCGAGCCATCAGCCCAGAGCCTGATGCGGGGCTCGAACTCACGGACCGCGAGATCGTGACCTGGCTGAAGTCAGACGCTTAACCAACTGCGCCACCCAGGCGCCCCTGTATTTATTTATTTTGAGAGAGAAGAAGAGCATGAACCTGGGAAGGGCAGAGAGAGAATCCTAAGCAAGCTCCACGGAGCCTGATGGAGGGCTCAAACCCACAACTCTGAAATGAAGACCTGAGCTGAGCTCAAGACTTGGACGCTTAACCGACTGAGCCACCCAGGTGCCCCTAAGATTGATTTATTTGTTTGCTTATTTATTTATAGATTTCTTTTTTATTTTTTAAGTAATCTCCACATCCAACATGGGGCTTGGACTCACAACCCCAAGATCAAGAGTCCCATGCTCTACACAGAGCCAGCCAAGCACCCCTACAACAGACCTTTAGAAGGCAACCTGAAAAGGACTTGGCTAAGAGTCTCAGATGGACACCTGGATGGATGGTGGTTCCATTTATCAAGAGAGACACATTTGCTAAGGAAATCATATGTTCAGAAACCCATGGAATTTGGTTGAGAAGTGAAAGAGAGTGAAAAACTGGTAGCTAGAGAAGTTGGTGGGATCAACTGAAGGCATTTGAAGACTGATAAGAGAGATTTATAAATGTACAGATTTATAGACTTCTTAATGTTGAAGTGCCCCAGAGCTTAGCTCATGGTCTTTATTTATCCTTACTTTTTTTTTTTTTTTTAGATTTTTAAATTTATTTATTTTGAGAGCAAGAGTGTGTATGTGAGTGGGGGAGGGGCAGAGAGAGAGAGAGAGAAAGAGAGAGAGAGAGCGAGCGGGATAGAGAAAATCCTAAGTAGGCTCCACACTATTAGCACAGAGCCTGATGCAGGGCTTGAACTCACGAACCATGAGATCATGACCTGAGCTGAAATCAAGAATCAGATGCTTAACCGACTGAGCCACCCAGGCAGCCCTAGATTTTTTTTATTTTGAATTAATCTCTACATCCAACATGGGGCTCGAACCTGCAACCCCAAGATCAAGAGTCGTTTGCTCCAGGTACCCCTATCCTTACTTCTTTATGATCTCATCCACTGTCATGGCTTTAAACACGGTTGACCCTTCAACAACATGGGTTTGAACTGCACTGGTCCACTTACATACGCATTTTTAAAAATATATATATTGTAGTACTGTAAATGTATTTTTTCTTCCCTATGATTTTCTTAAATTATTATTTTTTAAGTTTATTTATTTGAGGGGGAGGGGCAGAGAGAGTGGGAGAGAGAGTGAATCCCAAGCAGGCTTCACAACAGCAGCACAGAGCACAAGGTGGGGCTCGAACTCACAAACCCATGAGATCATGACCTGAACCAAAATCAAGAGTCGGCTGCTTAACTGACTGAGCCACCCAGGCACCCCTATTCCTTATTATTTCCTTAATAACATCTTATTTTCTGTCTTATATTCTAAGAATCCAGTATTCTGAATCCAGTACATACAACATACAAAATATGTTTATGCTATTGGTAAGGCTTCTGGTCAAGTAGGCTAGTAGTAAAGTTTTAGGGGAGTCAAAAGTTATACATGAATTTTTGAGTGCATGGAGGGGTCAGAGCCTCTAATCCCTGAATTGTTCAAGGGTCAACTGTATACCTATATGCTAACAACTCCCGAATTTATAGATCCTTCTCTCCAGAACTCCAGGCTAATGTGTCCAACTTGTTATTTGAATTTTGTTTGGTTGTCTAATAGGCATCTAACTTAACATGTCCAAAATTGAAGTCCGGTTCTTAACTCCCAAATCTGTTCCCCCATAGTTTTCCCCAAGCCAGTTAATGGCAAGGCCATTTTCAGCTTGCTCAGACGTTTAAGGCCTTGGAGACATTTTGATTCCTTCCTTTCTTTCATGCCCCACATATTGTTGGCTGTACCTCCAAAACACATCCAGAACCTGACCACATTACATTACCTCTACTGCTACCACTCTAGTCCAAATCACCATCATTCTTTCCTGAGTATTGCAAGAGCTTCCTAGCACATCTCCTTACTTGTAACTTTGTGTCCTTTCCCACAGTCTAGCTTCAATTAGAGTGATCTCAGGCACACTCATGCCTTAGGAAGCCTTCACTGGCTCATGACTATCTGTACTGCTCTTCCCTGCGAACTCCTTCACCTAAAATCTAGTATCAAATAATCTTATTTGCTTTAATATCAGCTTCTCCCATGGAGCCCACACTGACCACATTGTTTCAAATTACAATTTGCCCCTCCACCCACTTCCTGATGCCTCTTACCTTGTTCTTTTACTTTTCCATGGTATGCATCATCTAACACACTATACACTGCAGTTATTGTATCTATTGTTTACTAATACCCACTGTCATTGCCACCCTAGCAGAATCGTTTATCTGTTTTTCCCCCTGATGTAGTCTAATGTATGCCCATGACAGTACCTGGCATAAAGCAGGTGCTCAATTAATATTTGAATATATCAACAGAAGGAAAGAGGCCAGAATGGGGAGGTTGAAGCTATAAAAGGGGTAACTGACATGCCAGGATCTCTAAAATACAAATGGGTATGGAACCAAACACACACACACACACACACACACCGCACACGGGACTATCTGCAGCACTAGAATGGCTCTTCCCAATACCACATCCTTTTGGGGGAGGGGGGAGGGAACTTTCACATTTGTTTATTTTTACTCGCCATCTCTTTTTCAGCACAGTGTTTTTTTCAATACCACATCCTAAGGGTACCGTTTAGAGCTTTCTCGCTCGGTCCCCCACGCCCTGTGTTCTTCGGGGGCCCCTACACAGCACAGAACCTTTTAATCAATCATTTCTGAACTTCTAAGGTCCAGCGAAGTTCCTGACGCATATTACGTGCTCAAAAGAGGTTTTTGGGTAAATTTACCAATGTTTCTGTGCCCCCGACTACATTAGACTTCTTAAAAAGGAGACTCCGGACATCACTCGCTCCAGCAGCCCTCGGCGCCGACACCGCCCACTTCGCCGCGAGAACTTAACCCGACGTCCAGCATTTATTACGTAATAAAACTGCGCCCTGAAGCCGTGGAGGGAAGAGGCGGATTGAGCAGGCTCCGGGACACGTGACGGGATTGGGCGGGGCATCAAGGTTCATATCCCAGAGTCCTTTGCACTGACTCCTTTTCCGACTCCTTGTTGAGCAAAGATGTCGAAGCGAGGTGAGTATCTGGGAGATCCTTCGCCATCTGTCGCGAGGTGGCTGCTGGTCGCGCCCGGAGCGGTGGCCACGGGCAGCTGTGGCGCTTTGCGCTCCTCCCGGGCGGAGAGGGAGAGGAGGGCCGCGAGAGAGCGCTGGAAGGGCTGCCGAAAGCGGCTGGGGGGCCTGGCGGGTTGAGTTGGCCGGATCCGGACGGGGCTCTAGACCGAACCTCGCGGGGTCGCTCTGCGCCTAGAGCTCCAGTAATGGAATTGAAGTGGGGCTGGCTTAGGCCCCATGCTGGGCGACTTGTGCGGGCTCCCGCCTTGCAAGAAGAGCTACGTCGTGCAAAAGCTGGAGCGAAGATTGGGTGGTTCAGGCCTCTTACTCTCCACGTAAAGGCGGTAATAGTGTGGAATTGGCTGTTCGCCATGAGAACGGGGTGGCACATGGGGAGGGGTAGGTGGAATCCCAGAGAGAGGGAATTTAGTCTGCCGTTTCCCAAAGCACGTGCGAATGAATTTATACCTTACGAGTGTGAGGGCAACTCCGAACCATGACTAGACAGCGACCCCATTCCTGTTTTCCTTTCTACCCGCAGGACGTGGTGGGTCCTCCGGTGCGAAATTCCGGATTTCCCTGGGTCTTCCGGTCGGAGCCGTGATCAACTGTGCTGACAACACGGGTGAGACCTTCAGCTGCACCCTGCCAGCACCCCCCCCCCCCCTTTTAAAAGCACTCGTTGGGCCTTGACTAATGACCCACTGAGCCGTCAAGAAAGGGCAGAGGAAAAACACTGCTTTTGGGTGAAGCAGCAGCATGCTGTGTTGTTTTGCTTCAATCGGTGGTGTGACAAGGTATTGCACCTTGGTCAGGTGTGGGGGGGGGGGTGACTAACTCTTTGGGAGTAAGAGGGGAGGGAGAGGGTCTGGAAGTGACGGGGTGGGGGGGGGGAATGTTACACCGGGAGAACTGCTTAATAAGCTCTCCAAAAAAGTCATGTTTGTTTACATTCTTTTATAGGAGCCAAAAATCTGTATATCATCTCTGTGAAGGGGATCAAAGGAAGACTGAATAGACTTCCTGCTGCTGGCGTGGGTGACATGGTGATGGCCACAGTGAAGAAAGGCAAACCAGAGCTCAGAAAGAAGGGTGAGTGGAGGTCCTGAGTCCTCCTGTTGCTTGGTGGACAGGTGCCCTTTACTAGAAAATGGAACAGTTACTCTACCATTTTCAAGGCTTCTTAAAAGCTTGATTTTCTTTGAGAGGAAGTCTGAACTATTTATCTGCAATTGAAGTTTTGCTCTTGGCTGTGTTAGAGACTATTCTCTTCCCTATCTGGTTTTGTTGTATCTGTCGCTTTTTTTTTTTTTTTTTTTAAATTGTTTTAAGTAATCTCTGCCCAGCCTGGGGCTTGAACTCATTACCCTGAGATCAAGAGTGACATGCGCTAGTGACTGAGCCAGCCATACACCCCATTGTTACATTTGTCCTTGTCCCCTTACACCCTAAGTGTATTTGCCACACTGAAGTCAGGGCCCATCTTTTAAAAATGTAAGTCTGGGGTGTCTGGGTGGCTCAGTCAGTTAAGTGGCAGACTTCATCTCAGGTCACGATCTCATGGTCTCTGAGTTCGAGCCCAGCGTCGGGCTCTGTGCTGAGAGCCTGGAGCCTGCTTCAGATTTTGTGTCTCCCTCTCTCTCTCCCGCTCCCCTGCTTTCTCTGTCTGTCAGGAACTGAATAAATATTTGGAAAAAAAAAATTAAAGTGTAAGTCTTGGGGCACCTGGCTGGCTTAAATGTAAACCTTGGCTTGTCATTTCCCTACTTAAGTTCTTTCTTGGTTCCCAATACAAGCTGCGAGGAAGTACATATTTACCCTGCCATTTCCCTGAGTTCAGTGGATAGTTCTAAACCACATCAGGTACCTATATCTGTAGAAACAAAAGCCCTGTCCTTGTAGAACTTAGTCCTTCTTCATGGTGCCTTCTCCAGCTCTGTTGCTTTCAGGTCTTGATTTCTCCCTCCACCTTCCTTGGTGCTTCAGATCCTTTGTACTTTGTGCCTCCTGCCTGGAATACTCAAATTCAATCATCTTTAGCTCACTTCCTCGTTAACACACTCCCCATCCACCAACACCCCCCCCCCCCCCGGCCCCCCATCCTCCAGTAACCTAAATCCAAGTGATATTTTTTGTGTAGCATTAGAGTTGTTTCTTCTACTTAAGTTCAGAAGATCAGGTAACTGTCTGGTTCATTGCTGATTTCTCAGCTACAAATGAATATGGTGGTGTTTAGTGTATATATATGTGTGTGTGTGTATAATTTAAAAAATTTGTTTTAGTATTTATTTATTTTTGGGAGACACAGTGCAAGCAGGGGAGGGAGGGGCAGAGAGAGAGACAGAATCTGAAGCAGGCTCCAGGCTCTGAGCTGTCAGCACCGAGCCCAACGCGGGGCTCGAACCCACGAAGTAGGGGATCATGACTTGGGCTGAAGTCAGACGCTTAACTGACTGAGCCACCTAAGCGCCCCAGTTTTTAAGTAACCTCTGCACCCAGCATGGGGCTTGAAGTCAGGATCCCAACATCAAGAGTCACATGCCCTACCAACTGAGCCAGCCAGATGCCCCAGTAAATGTGGGGTTTGTTTGGTTTTTTGTTTTTTTAGTAGGCATTTAGAGTTGACCAGGTGTCAGGCAAGTTTCCTTTCCTGGAACTACTGATTTGAAAGGGAAGAATGAAAACTTGCATAAAATGGTTGTGAGATTCAGATAAAGCGTGTAGAGCATTTGGCCTGGGACACCTAGCACTTTGTAAGTACAGAATAACATATTCTTCGTGTTTTAAGGCAGGTTCTTTTTATAGAGGAGATTAACTCAAGATTGTGACTTGTCAAAAGTTTGTCATGGTTGCTTCTAAATCTCTTCTGGTAGACACTAAAATGGGGAGCTGGTCATTGCTTATCCCCACTAGGTGTAGGAGTTGGTCGAGGGGAGAAGGTTTTGGGGCACTTCTGACTTGTAATGTCTTGTCTGGTTTTAGAGCTTCTGATACTCAGTGAACTTAACTTCAGCTCTTGGAACTTTCCTCCTGTACCTGTTTAGTCTGTCTGCCCTGGAATGTTTTCCTCTTCCTGAGGAGTTTGAGCTATCACTTGAATATACAGTACAAATATGATGGGTCTTGGCCACATACTGCAGTTACTCCTGGTAAACCTGCATAAACACACATCTCTACCGCTTGGTTTTTTTAGCCTTTGGGTCAAAAATCTTTGTTCTCCTTTAATACCACTTGAGGGTTTGGTAGGCAAGGAGTACCAAGCATTGTGGTTAAACATCGATTAATCAATGTGTAAATTGAGATCTACATGTGACTGGACAGGCTTTCCTCTTAGAACACTTGCTGGGTCTGATCTGTGGCCTGGAAAGCTGTCAGAGAAGGGCAGAGCAACCCACTTGTCACCGTTGGTGAGATGGCAGCAGTACATGTTGTTGGTCTCCATCTGATGATTGTGGGACAGACCAGAGAACACTTCATGGTTTTAAAAATAGTTGTGAATTTCCAACTCCATCAATGTCTTACTTGTTCTGGGTTCTGCCAAATGAATACATCCCCTCACGTTAGGCTTCCAGAAACAGAAGCAGAAACTTGAAATGCAGGCAGTGGAAAGGGGCAGTTTTGGAAGTCCAAAGTCTTGGATTTGTGTGGCCTTGTTCATCTGCTAGATTGGTCATTTGTGAGAATTTAAATGGTTATGAGTAGGGGTGCCTGACTGGCTCTGGGTAGAGCATACAACTCTTGATCTTGGGGTCATGAGTTCAAGCCCCATGTTGGGCGTAGAGTTTACTTTTTAAAAAATGGTTTTGAGTAGATAAGGGCTCAACAGGAGGCTCTTAGTAAATACTAGTTAACCCTCAATGTGTATTTCATTGTTAAAAACTTGATCAGAGTCTATGTATAGAGACAGTATTTGCCTCAAGGATAGCCAGGATCCCTGTCCTATAAAAAATCCTGTATTTGCAGTGTCTGACCTTGAATATGGCAATGTAACTGTTATCTCTATTTTCCAAGAGGAAAACTTGAACCTTAGATTATTAAGTAACTTGTTCAGTGACTGTCAAGATTTGCATGCAGGTTGTGTCAGACTTTAGTTCTTTCAAGTGCAGTAGGTGAAGATCTGGGAAAGTGTTCACTTTATGTGCAGGTAAGTTTTTAGAAGTTACTTAAGACCCTGGAAAAAAGTTCCTCAAAAAGTTAAACCCAGTTAATTACATAGGCAATAGAAGTTAAATTAAAATTGCCCAAGAGATGATCACTGTTAATATTTTGCCGTATGTCCTTTTTTCTTGACTTCCGTGCAAAAAATTTCTTGTTTAAATGGGACCATGACCTTCCCATTAACCCATTCTTGCTTCACAGATGATTGTACTACATATGAAAATTTACAGATAGACCTAATCATTTTTAAATGATTCTGTTTTGTGTTTTTGCCATGAGATAGATGGGTTAATTCCAAGTTTTTGCTCTATTAACATACGTATGTGCCCAGCAGTAGCAGTTAGGCATTTGAGATAAAGTAGAGTGTGTGGTCACGATCCTGGATGTACTCAGGGAGTTCAAGGAGTGTGTGTACACGTATGCACGCTAGAAGTTGCAGGGTTTCTTTGGCTAAATTCATGTGTAAATGAGCTGATAGTTATATAATCTAACATGGTACATATTCAGTTCCGACATAATCTTGGAGGGCAGTAATTTTTACATCTAGGTGTGTATTTTCTTAGAAGTTTTGATCTGTACTGGGGTGGAACATTGCCTAATGAGTTAATAGCTTGGCCTCTCTACTTTTTCAGTTTTTTTGTTTGTTTGTTTGTTTTTTAACGTTTATTCATTTTTGAGAGACAGAGCATGAGCAGGGAAGGGGCAGAGAGAGAGGGAGACACAGAATCTGAAGCAGGTTCCAGGCTCTGAGCTGTCAGCACAGAGCCCGATGCAGGGCTCGAACTCACGAACTGCAAGATCATGACCTGATTCAAAGTCGGACACTCAACTGACTGAGCCACGCAGGCGCCCCACTACTTTTTCAGTTCTAAAGGGGGTCCCATTTTGTGATACTAGGATCTTAACAGTCCCCACCTGTTGGGTGAAAGCATAGAAGGTGCTTAGCAAGTTTCCTGCTGGTATGTTGCTAATTGTTCTCCTGAAAGAAGGTCCAAATTTACACTTGAAGGAAATGCAGGCAGTTTTGACTTGGAGTAAGGTCTTTCCATAAGGGGCGATTGGTGTTTGATAAGGGGCTTGTCTCTCAGACTTGCTTTTAGGGAATGAAAAGCTAATGGTGAGTATGCATTCCGTCCAAATGGAAATGTTGGGGAACTGGGTGGGATGTGCTCTCTTGTGGTGGCACTGGGACAGGTTAAATGACTGCTACCCTTTTTTCCCTTTTAGTACATCCAGCAGTGGTAATTCGACAACGAAAGTCATACCGGAGAAAAGATGGAGTGTTCCTCTATTTTGAAGATAATGCGGGGGTCATAGTAAATAATAAAGGTGAAATGAAAGGTAAGAAAGTATCCACGTTGTTCCCTAGGTCTTTGAGATGGGACGATTTAACCTTGGGTCTGTCTGATCTTACCTGTCACCACATTCTTTTTTTATGCAGGTTCTGCTATCACAGGACCCGTTGCAAAGGAGTGTGCAGACTTGTGGCCCAGGATTGCATCCAATGCTGGCAGCATCGCATGATTATTTCCTTTATCTGTTTTAAAAAAGAAGTAAAAGTTATGTGCTCCCAGTGTTTGCCTTCTTGTTCTCTTGTACACATTACTCTTCTTGACACCACCTAGCCCTTGCTTCCTTTTGTAAAATGAAATTACTAGTGCAAACTTTCTGGGGACGTGTGTGAAACAAGGATAAACAGTACTTGCACTTTTCGACTCTATAGACACTTACGGACTTTCCAATTTCTGCTGTAAAAACTTATTTGGGTGTCCTTAAGTCGCAGATAGTGGGTACTGTTTGATAGGAGGTTACCCCAGGTAACTGCCTTGCAATTCATTTGAGATAATGTAGAGTGAATGGTCAGATCCTAGACACACATGGAGGTCCAGGAGCGACGTGAGGAAGGACCAGATTCAGGTGTATAGATGCATATTTGTGCAGTTCTGGGTTTTGGGTAAACTGGCACATAAATGACTTTATTTGTAAAATCTAACATGTATGTAACTGCCATTGGGTTTGCTTTTATGAACGGTGATTAAATTATTTTATTTTAAATTATCAGGTTTTTTGCTATCAAAACATTTTGACAGGATGGCTGTATAATGTACCTGCTAAACCTTAGTTCGAGGATAAAAGGTGATGGGGGCGCCTGGGTAGCACAAGCCAGGTCACAAGCTCACAGTGCCTGAGTTGGAGGCCCAGATTGCAAAGCCTGCTTGGGATTCTCTGTCCCTTCCCCACTCTAAACTTAAAAAAAAACTCCAAAACCTTAAAAAATAAAGGTGATGTGATGATACCAGCACAGTGGGTGTAAACCTTGGCAAATTCTACTTGAAGGAATTGGACATTGGTTTTTGTTTTTGTTTTTAAGAATCTAAGGCAGGCTCCACATTGAGTGTGGAGCCCTACACTGGACTCAATCTCACAACCATGGCATCATGACCTGAGCTAAAATAGAGTTGGATATTCAACCAACTGAGCCACCCAGGTGCCCCTGTAACTTTTCTTTCTAAACCATGAGAAGATTTATGTGATGTTTCAAGGCCTGAGGAAAAATGACCATTTGGCAGGTTTGGGGCAATAGTGTGGCCTAAAGATGTTGGAATAGGGTTTTTAGATTGAGGTTTGTGTTCATGTATCTTATTTTGAGGTTTGTGTTCATGTATCTTATTTTCGGATTAACAGTATTCTGAAAATACCCAGCCTTAAGTGTTCTCTTGGAAGGCTAGAGATGAGAGTATGTAAGGACCCCAGCACATAGTAAGATTACCCTTTTGTCCAAGATTCTGCATGGAATGTATTAGATTTAAGTAGTGGTCCTCAACCTGAGGAGTTAAAAAGACATGTACAGGCAATATCACAGGCCAGTTAAGTCAGATTATGGAGGTAGGACCCAGACCTCAGTACCTTTTAAAGATTCCCCAGGAGATTCCGAGGTGCAGCAGCCAAGATTGAGATCTGGTGCTGTCTAGACTGAGCCTATCTTGTTTTAGAAATACATTCAGAAGTCTAAAACAGACCTGTCTTCCTCCTGCCCCCTATCCTCCAGCCTGGTGAGATTGAAGTCTTTAATGTGACATGAGATGTAAAATTAGTCCTTTTTATCCTGTTGTGTGAACTCTACATGTGAAATTTCTCACCTTCAAATAGGAGTGAGGGCTGGGTCTCTTCCCTTCCTTGTCTTATGTCTTACATGTTCTGCCTGGGTCCATTTCAAGTTGTAACAGAGTAGACTCAAACTATAGACGTTAACCTATAATTTCAGGTTTCTAGGAATTTGCCTTTCATGGTATAGAAACCTTAGATATGCTGAGTATTGCCAGAATTAGTGGTTTTCTGCGTATATAAAGCAACCTTTTCTAATACACGTGCCTTCATATAGTGAGTATAAAAGACTTGTGATCCTGTTGTCTCGTGTAGGATAATAGCATCTCAGAGTTGGGTGTGAGGAGTAGTTTGAGGGTTAAACCATCTGTGTAAGAGCTTCTTCAAGGGGAAAAGTTGAAGAAGGAAATAAAAATCACCTGTAGTCACAACAACTAGAGGAAATCATTGTTCATGGTTTGCTATATCCTGTCAACATACACAAAAAAAATTAGCCAGGGGATAATGTGTCAACCTGCTGGTTTCTTGTGGGTTTTTGTTGTTGTTTTTAAGCTGGAGGAGGAATACTAGCTGATGGAAATAATTGGGTTGGATGGGGAGAAGTGCTTTACGAGGACTTCCTGGAAGTCAGGAGACCTGAATTCTGGCTCCGGATCCACCACTAAGTGGGTTTAGGGAATATCCCAATGTTTCTTGAGCTTCAATTCCCACTTGTGTAAAATGAGAGTCGGAAGTAGATGCTATCTGAACTTTCTGATCATTCTGGGTACAAACAAGCTTCTCAAGGAGACGGAGTTTGGGAAATGTATATAGTAGGGTGGGGGGCGGGGCCCAGTTGCGTTCACACTGCCCAAGTTCTGAATCCCCCTCTTCAATCTCCAACTCCTCTTGCGTGGTCTCCTGTTGGTCATCCTTCACCTCACGGCCACGCAAGCAACTTCCCTCACAGCCCTGGGGGTCTACCCTATTAGATGGGGCCATAGGGTTTGTGTCGCAGGAGTCTCTGACACGTCACAATGCGCAGGGGAGCCCCTACCTAGGGCCCTCAATTCCCACCAGAAAGGCCCTCGGAGGCTGTAGTGGTTGGGATGTCGCGCGTGTGCGAGTGTCCTCTGCGGCTGGAAAAGGGCTTCATCTTGGATGGTGTGGCCGTGAGCACCATGGCCCGCACCTATGAGCGCCTGAGGCCCAAGGTCTGGTCGGCGATTCCGCCCTACAACGCTCAGCAGGACTACCACGCCCGCCGATACTTCCGGAGCCGCGTGGTTCCGCCAGTGCTGCGCCGGACTGAACAGGTTATTTATAAGAGTGCCCCGGACGATCCCACTGTCCCCACAGAGCTCGACCCTGTGGCGGGGCGTTTTACCCCTCGGGCGGGCCCTCCCACCTCCTCGGTTTTCTTACTGAACCCCCGGAACTGGCGCAGGCGGATGACAGGTACTGAGTTCACTGGGCTCACAAAATCACTTTCCATCCCTGAATTTGAGAATTGTTCCCATTTTGGGTTTCTGCAAGCCTTAGCGAACGGGCCTGGAACCTGGCCTCTCCCAAACAGATCGGTGTCATTGTCCTTTTTGACGTCATGGACCCGACCTCGGGGTGATCTCGCACCACAGATTCTCTAAGAGCGCGAAAATCCTTGTGACCTCAGCGAACACCTGCCAGGCGGGGCGCCCTCCATCGGTGACGTCATAGCTGCAGAGGCGCCCCCTCGATGGGACCTTCTGTGAGCAGGCAGGAAGGAAGCTTCCCGAACCTCTGCTACCTCACTGTCCCCAGCCCTTTCCCCTCGTGGATGTTGCCCCTTCTCAGCAGAGTCCTACCCGGGATCAAAGATCCTGACGCTATTTGCTGATGGCTTCAACACCTTTGCCTCCAATATTTCTGTCTCCATATGTCACAGTGGTATGGGTAGGGGAGAGGAGGGCTTAGCGGGGGTTATTCTGGGAACAAATCTTGGGTTTTTTGTGTGTGATCTCAGTGTTTGTGTCTGCGTGTATATCGCATGTATATGGACACATCTGTATGTGCCATGCTTGAGGGTGTACGTGTAATTACTCATGTAATTTTTATGACAGAACCAGAGTCTAGGAGGAAAAAGGAGAAAAACTTGAGTATTTAAAAACTTGAAAATAATATGGTGTGCACACTTTTTAAATTTTCCATTTGTAAGTATTTAACCATCACAACTGTTTGTAGTAGGTATTACTTCATTTGCATAGAGATAATGGGGGTTTGGGGCTCCTGGGTGGCTCAGTGGTTTAAGCCTCTGACTTTGGCTCAGGCTCAGGTCATGATCTCACAGTTCGTGGGTTCAAGCCCCGCTTTGGGCTCTGTGCTGACAGCTCAGAGCCTGGAGCCTGCTTCAGATTCTGTTTACCTCTCTCTTTGCCCCTCCCCTGCTCGCATGTGCTCTCTCTCTCCCTCTCCCTCTCTCTCAGAAATAAACATTAAAAAAAATAATAATAATGGGGATTTTTGTTTACTTTTTGTTTTGTTGTTAAGTAAACCCTGCCCCCAATGTGGGGCTTGACCTTACACACCCAACATCAAGAATGGCATGCTCTACAGACTGAGCCAGCCAGGCTTCCCCAAATAATGTATGTTTGTTTGTTTGTTTGTTTATATTTTGAGAGAGAAGTGTGCAAGTGAGTGAGGGGCAGAGAGAGAGAGGGAGTGGGGCTCACAGAAGTGGGGCTCACCCGAAGCAGAGCTCGAGCTCACCCGATGTGGGACTTGAACTCACAAACCGTGAGATCATGACCTGAGCCAAAATCAGATGCTTAACGACTACGCCACCAAGTTGCCCCAATAATGCATATTTTTAAAGTAAATTAAGTAACGTTTACTATGCCAGGCCCTTTGTTGAAACTATCTCACTTAAATCTCTCAGCAACCCTCCTTAAAGCCAGGAGGAAATTGAGGTCCAGAAAAGCTGTGTCATTGGCCCAGGGTCACACAGCTTGTTAGTGGCAGAGCTGGACTGGAACCAGTCTGTCTGGCAACAGACAGCCCTTAACTGCCCAGCTATGCTGCCTCTCCCTGAGAGATAATATAGGTCAATACGTATATTTATATTTAATCTGTCTGGCCCAGTTACCCCTGGCTGTGACCTCTTCTCTCTCCCCGAAATAAGCCCAAAGGGAGTTTGCGTGTGCACCTCTCAGCATGGTGGCTGACAGTCTGTTTTCTCCCTCACTTTCAGGATCTCGGGGGCACAGGCAGGGATGGCTGGATAGTGGATTATTTCCACATCTTCGGGCAAGGACAGAGATACCTGAACCGGAGAAACTGGGCAGGGGCAGGCAAGTGCCACCTGGCTTTCCAGCCTCACCATGGACCCACTTGGAAGAGTGATGTGCATTCCCCCAGTTCAGAGAGAGAAACCGGGCCACAGACAGCCCTGTTTTCAGGGGAAGAGGCCCAAGGACTGCATCCTCCAGCTTTTCTTCTCACGCATGAGCAGATGGTGTCACTGTGCTCCTTATATTTAGTGATTGAGTGCCTACTGTACGTCAGATGCTTTCTGCCCTCACGCTATCCCTGTGCTGCAGCCGGGGAAACGGAAGTTTAGGGTGGTAAAGTGATTGGCCAAGAAGGGCTTAGCTGGGATCAGAGTTCCACTCTTTCCAACTCTAAAACCCATGTTCCCCTCACTGCTCCTGGCCCGAGCGGGCTGTGTCCTGCTCCTTTTCCGAGCCCAACTTAGCAACAAGAAAGGAAGGGTTGAGAGCTGTTTTTCTGACAGTGTGAACCCTCCTCCCACCCAACCCCATCGCCCTTTCACCACACTCTAGTCACATGATCCTATGCACCATTTGGCCAAAGTGAGCTCATCCATTTTCTCCAGATGGGTCAGAAGCAAGGGTGAAATGATTTCAGTCTTCCTGGGAGCAAGGCAAGTTCGGCCAAGCCCAGAATCTTCTGGCCCCTCCTGTGCTAGCACATACCATTCACACTCCTCCTGTATACTACTCGTGGTATGTGGTTTGGTTTCTAGAAAGCTGTCTCCTTGACTTCATCAACCCTTGGCTTTTAATCAAGACCCTTGAGACACTCCAGGATTGAGGTTTTAGCTGGGACATGGGGAGCATGTTCTATACCAGCCCTGGGACGGCGGGGGCGGGGGGGGGGGGGAAGCAAGCGGGAGGGGGGTGGTGGCTGAACGCAGGCTCAGGCTTCTCTCTGTGCCCCCAAGGGCATTCCCTCCAGCAGGTGACAGGGCATGATAACTACAATGCTGATTTGAAAATGATCAACGGGTTCAATGGTCGGTTTGGCTATCGCAGGAACACCCCAGACCTCCGCCAGCGCCCATCGGTCTTTGGAGAGGTCACCCGATTCCCTCTCTTCTGACAGCATCTCTTCCCTTCCCACCCCTTGACCTGAATAGAAGACAGATGTTTAGACGATCTCTCAATTCTACTTTTAGATAAACAGTGATGTTATTGTGCCTCCAAGTGTGCTATTTTTTTCCCAAGTTTGGGACCGGGGCCAGCTAGTTTCTTCACCTTCTGCTTCTCTAGCCTTTGGGGAGGAGGTGGGAGGAGAGAGGCCATCCTCAGGCCTGTGCCCTTACGCTCCATGCCCACGAGTGCCAGGCTTGAAAGGAGGCCTCAGTTCTCCCCCGCCCATGTAAGAAGAAACTGCACTGCTTACCGAGCCCTCCACAAAGCTCTGCCCCAGGCAGCAGCAGGGCCCTGGGTTAGACACTGGCTACTGATGTTCCATCAAGAACTGAGCCAAAAGGGATTCGGCCAAAGGGATTGTCATTGGTTGCCCTGAGAAGGGTTTCCTGATTTTCCTGAGAGTCATCCCATCCAAAATAACTGACATCTTCCTTCTCCTCTCTACCCTCAGTCCATCAAGAGTCAGGGCATGAACAAGGGGATATCTGGGGGTGTTTTTTAGCCTCTGGATTCTGATCTAGTAATTCTGACACAGTGCTTGTGGGCACTTTCTCTGCTGGTGCTCTATCAGTTTCCTTTTCAGCTAGTTTCCAGGATGTCATTTTTCAAGTGTCCCCACCCAGTTCACTGGTGACCAAGAGAAAAGCCACAGCAGATGATGGATACAAAAGAAGGTGGAGCTTTAGAACACAAAGCCTGCCAGAGCTCTGGTGTGGGTGGAACCTGGTGGTATTGAGTCACCTTAAGTGGACAAGGAAGAGAAGAATAATAGGTCATGGGGGTATAGCTCAGGGGTAGAGCATTTGACTGCAGATCAAGAGGTCCCCGGTTCAAATCCGGGTGCCCCCTTCCTCCTCCCTTTTGTAATTCCATTAAGTGGAAGTCAGTAAGGGCACCATGCCTCTTAACTCCCAGCCAGAGTGTCTAGAGAGGACAAAGAATTGTCAGTGCATTCTTTGATTGAAACACTTACTAATCTCCCCAGATTCCAAAGGATACTTAGCTGAGACCCCTGGATGACCTTGTTGGGCTTCAATTAAGACAAAGTCCCCTGGGGCACCTGGGTGGCTCAGTGGGTTAAGCATCCACCTTCAGCTCAAGTCATGATCTCACAGTCCGTGAGTTCAAGCCCCGCATCAGGCTCTGTGCTGACAGCTCAGAGCCTGGAGCCTGCTTTGGATTCTGTGTCGCCCTCTCTCTCTCTACCCCTCCCCTGCTCATGCTGTCTCTCTATCTCAAAAGTAAATAAAAACATTAAAAAATAAAATAAAGACAAAGTCCCCTAAGGAAATTCTGAATCTAGAATTAGGTATGAGAGCTTTGAACATAAATGTAGCAATCTGAGGGATGAGAGTACAGGTAAAGAGGATCATACAACATGCTTTTTTGAGAGTTTAGGCCAGTGCATGTAAGGCAGCTGTAAATTAAAAGATGAAACACGGCCCCTGCCCTCAGGGAGCTTTATGTCTGCTGGAAGTTGACATATTCATACACAGCTATCAGAGGAAGACAAGGGTTGTAGCTCAAGGAAGAAACATCTTTTAAAAATACCTACCCACCTTTTCTAGACATAACTTCTAAGTGAAGCTTTCCTACAATTTGAGGGGACATTTCTGCCTAATCTGAAGAGTTTATTATGGACATGTTGTTTCTGACGCCACAATCCCTTCTAGATGGTTCAGGGCACTTTCCTCTTAGTAGTTTATTGTGCCAGTCAGAGTTCTTGGCATGGAATAGATACCCACTCTGGCCACTGTAAGGAGAAAAGGAGTCTCCTAGAGGCAGGGGGGACTCATGGTGTTGATGGAAGTTTGGAGAACCTAACTCACAAAGCATTAACTATGAAGGGCAGCAGAGGAGGGAAATCCAGCTCTGGTCTCCTCTCTCAGGAAGTGTCCACTGCTGATGTCACCAATTCAGGGCACTTATCACCAAGTCGTGGTATGGTTCCAGCTGGACCTGCATCTCCAGGATACTTCCTCAAGCTTCAAGATGCCAAGTGCAGGGCGCCTGGGTGGCCCAGTCGGTTAAGCGTCTGACTTTGGCTCAGGTCATGGTCCCAAGGTTTGTGGGTTTGAGCCCTGTGTCGGGCTCTGTGCTGACAGCTCAGAGCCTGGAGCCTGTTTCAGATTCTGTGTCTCCCTCTCTCTCTTTCTGCCCCTCCCCTGCTCACACTCTATCTATCAAAAGATTTGATTGGTTGAGTCATGGCCTGACGTGTGTGCAGTTTTCTGCCAGGAAGGCAAGGAGGTAGTGTTGCCTCATCAAGTTTGACAGTGCGAGATAGTCCCCCTGAATTGGAGGGGTGTTTGGTGCAAAAATGGATGTATCGCCACTTTCCCTTCCTTGAAGAAACAATTGTAAGGAGAGAGCGTGAAAATTCACTGGTTTATAGTTCTAGTGGTCAAGAATTTGCTCTCTCACACCCCTTGATTTCCCATTTGCTAACGTCAGGTCAAAAACATTTTTTTTTAATGTTTATTTTGAGAGAGAGAGCAAGAGCAGGGAGGGAGGAGAGAGAGAGGGAGAGAGAAAATCCCAAGCAGGCTCTGCACTGTTAGTGATCTCAAGAACCGTGAAATCATGACCTGAGCTGAAATCAAGAGTCAGATGCTTATCCAACTGAGCCACTCAGGCGTCCCTGAAGAGACATTTCATAAAGGAAGAGCTGTAAATGGTGGATAAACCCACGAAAACGGATGCAACATCACGAGTCATCAGATAAATGCAAATCGAAATCATATTGTGACACCATACATGCATCAGAATGACTAAAATGAAAAAGACTGGTAACATCAGACGCCAACTCTTACTTGGTGGGAATGTCAAATAGTATGCCATTTTGGGGAAAGATCTGGCAGTTGGTAGAAAACTGAAATGTACTGACCTTCTGGCCCAGCAATTCCATTCCTAGAATGTTACTCGGGGTAAATGAAAACATACTTACAAAAAGACCTATATAGGAATGTTCATAGAGACATTTTTCATAACAGGCAGAACTAAAAACAGACTAGGGTCCACCAACAGGAAGGTGATTTTTTTAAATCTGTGGTTTATTCATACAAGGAAATCCTACTCATCCATAACAAGGAACGAATTACTGATTCAAGATGGATGAATCTCACCAACATAATGCTGATAAAAAACCTTACAGAAAAGATTGTACGTTGTATTATTCCAGTTATATGAAATTCTAGAACAGACACAATTAATCTATGGTGAAAACAAATCAAAAGAGTGGTTGCCTCTTGGGTGGGGGTGGGAAAGAGATTAGCCAGAAAGGGGAATGAGGGGAATTTTACAGGGATGATGTTAATGTTCCATTTGTTTGTTTCTTTCTTTTTTTAAGTACACTCCATTCCCATCATGGGGCTTGAACTCATGACCCTGAGATTCTGAGTCACATGTTCTACCAAATGAGCCAGCCAGGCACCCCACTGTTCCATTTCTTGATTGGGGTTTGGGTTACACCGGTGTATGTATCTGTCAGACTTAGTGAATGGACACTTAAGATTTATACATTTCATTTTATGTAACTTTAACATGAAATGAAAAACACTGTAAACAAATATGAACTCTAGTTAATGATATGCATGCTGAAGTATTTAGGAGAAAGTGCATTGTCTGCAATTTATTTTGATTTTTTAAATTATTTTGATATATATAAGTATATAAGTTATATATATTTATATGTAATAATTAAATTAATATAATTATTATATTTTTATATTATTTGTATCTATAGGTTACATATGTTTATATCACATATATAATTTTTGTATATAATATATTTATCATATATAATTATATATTTATATATTTTATTTAAATTTATATTTATACATTTATATTTTATTTAATATATATATATATTTTTTAATTTTTTTTAATGTTTATTTATGTTTGAGAGACAGAGAGAGGCAGAGTGTGGGCAGGTGAGGGAGAGACAGAATCTGAAGCTCCAAGGCTCCAGGCTCCAAGCTGTCAGCACAGAGCCTGACGTGGGGCTTGAACTCACGAACTGTGAGATCATGACCTGAGTGAAGTCGGATGTTTAACACCCAGGTGCCCCTAATATATTTTTATATAATATATTTATATATTTATATTTTATATTTTTATTTTTTACACATTAATTTATATTTATACATTTATATTTTATTTAATATATTTTAATATAATATATTTATATATTTATTTATATATTTATATTTTGTATTTTTATTATTTACACATTAATTCTAATTTATATTAACTATATAAATCAACATAATAAATTATATATATAAAAATATAAATATATATTATATAGAGAGAGAAAGAAATGTGATCAAGCCAGTATAGTAATATAGTAAAATGTTCACTGTGTTCACTGTAGAATGTAGGTGGTGAGTTTATAGATGTTCCGTGTAAAATTCGTTCATCTGTGTTGAATGTTTGAAATTTTTCATAATGAAATGTTGGGGACTGTTTTTAAAAAGGTGAACCAATATAAGTAAAAGTATTAAATAAATGTCATTGCTATATGAACATGACAAAAATCATGACAGTGGTACTTTTGAATGACTGAAGTAGGTGAGCAGAGCATTACTTCATTTAATACACACAGCAACCTTATGAGGTAGGTTAGGTACTAATAAAATCATTGTTTTGGTTATGGGGAAACTGAGGCTCAGAAAAGTTTCCCGACTTGCAATGTGGCATGCCAGCATCCCAGCCCAAGTGTGTTTTGACTCCAGAGCTCATTATGTTTTGCTGCTTGTGCAAAAATTTATTTCTCTGTGTTAATACATTACTTTGTACATTTCTCAATTGTAGCCTTTGTTATACTATAGTGATGTCAGGTGTTTAGATGTCTGTCACCTCCTCCACACCATGAGCCCCTTCAGGAAAGAAACAGTTTCTATCTTTGTAGCTTCCATACAAAAGTATAGTGCTAACTAGCCTATAATCATCTCTCCCTTAAGGTGCTGATGGATGAAGGAAGGAAGAAAGAAAGAAATGCTTCCTAACTTCGATGATGTTTTGGCTAACTTACCCCCAAAGTTCCCTCTCCCACCACTTTCTGCAAAGATCTATGCTTAACCAGATCACTTGATCAGAGCCTATCTGTGTTCACCTTGGTCAACAGCTGTGGGGCTATTTATGATTACTTGACAGGGCTGGTTGCTACAAGCCCCAAAGAAGCAAAAGTTGGAGCATCTGTCTCTGGAATAGCTGGGGAGTAGCAAAGACCTGACTTTACCTCAGGAAGAGAATTTGTCAGTTTGCAGACTGTGGCTATAATACAATTTGTCCAGTGTCTGACATCTATTGAATGGAGGGATGGATGGAAGGATGGATGGATGGATGAATGATGAGTAGCTGGATGAAAAGGCAACACAAGTCAGCCACGGTGATTAATTTCTTGATCAGTGATGTCTCGCCTTTCCTTATTGGGGAAGCATCTCTGTATCACGATGTTTGTAAACAACCTTCACATTTCCTGGTTTCAGACAAGACTATATTTTTCCTTGAAAACTAACCTTATTCTAAAAACATTTTCAAATTTTACTGTGCATCTGAATCACACGAAGAACTTGTTAGAATCTGGGGATTCGACCCTTTGGGAAGTCTGATTCAGTGATTCAGGGGTAGGGCCCAGGGTTCTGTAGGGTTGAATAAGACCTTCAGGGCAATCCATTATGGGTAGTCCCCAGGTCACAATTTGGAAAACACTGGTGAAAAGAAATTATTTCCTGCAATTTCAGTTCTCTCTCCCTCAAATATAGGGAGTCTTGTATTAAAATATTTTCCACCACAAAACTATGGCACCATTGACTTTTACAAGCATCCTTGTCCTAATCTCTCATGTCAATCAGATAGAGTCCTAGAAAAGAAGTTCTACAGATGTTAGTAACATGGTAGAATTGTTATCATCCACTGAGCATCTGCTATCTGCCAGACACTTTGTGAAATGCTTTACAAATGCTGTTTCATGTAATACAACAACTTTCACAGTAGGTGGTAGTATATTTATTATACAGACGGGGAAAAACCCTCAGAGAGGTTATATAACTTGTCCAAAGTCACAGTAACCTACATGGCATACAAAGTCATTGCTTTTTCAAATATACAACCCCTTTTATTATTGTGTAATTATTTAATTTTTTTAATGTTCATTTATTCTTGAGAGAGAGAGAGCCAGAGTGAGAATGGGGTAGAGAGAGGGGGAGGGCAGAGAGAGAGGGAGACACAGAATTCGAAACAGGTTCCAGGCTCTGAGCTGTCAGCACAGAGCCCGACGCGGGGCTCAAACTCAGAAGCCATGAGATCATGACCTGAGCTGAAGTCAGACGCTTAACCGACTGAGCCACCCAGGCGCCCCTATTATTGTGTAATTATTAATAACATTAATGATTACTGTTATTTTATGAGATCATACCCTAAAAAAATATGTTGGTCAACTTTGACTCCAGACATGAGCCTTTAAGGATTCAGCAATCCATTCACTCATTCATTTAACGACACTTAATTGAGCAACTATTGTGTGCCAGAATCTGTCCCAGGCATAAAGCACACAAAGATGACCTAAAGTCTCTAGTATTATGGAACTCACATGGATACAGACAAGAATACAGGCAATTTATAAAACAGCGTGATAAGTGCTATAATTCTAATTAATCTAAACATTGATATATCCTTCAATAAAAACAAAACAGCACTGTTTCTGGAACTGGACAAGCTGACTTTAAAAGTTCACTTGGAAGAATAAAAGTGTAAGAAGAGCCAGGACATTCCAGAGAAAGAGTATTGAGGGAGAAGTAGGCATACCAGTCATTAAAAAAAAGTTATAATAATGAGGACAGTTTGGTAATAGTATATGAATAGAGGGATTAATGAAATGGAATAGAGAATCCAGAAACACACTCAGATACGAATGGGAATACACTATATAATAAAGGGATATTTCACACCAGTGGGGAAAATACAAGATTATTCTGTAAAGCATTGAGGCAAATGTGTAGCCAACTGGAAAGACAATACACACAAATAAATTCCAAATGGATCCGAGACATAAATATTTAATATAAAATTAAAAAGTTACTTGCAGGAGGGGCGCTTGGGTGACTCAGTTGATTAAGCGTTGAACTCCTGATTTCAGCTCGGGTCATGATCTCACAGTTCATGATTTTGAGCTCCACGTTGGGCTCTGCACTGACAGTGAGCAACCTGCTTAGGATTCTCTCTCTCTCTGCCCCTCTCCTGCTTGCTCTCTCTCTCTCTCTCAAAATAAATAAACTTAAAAAAGAAGGTACTTGAAGGAAACATGAGATAAAATAACTCTGATCGAGGAGGGTATAGGATGGTGGGTGACTTTTTTACTGTATTGCCTTTTGCATCTTTTAAAATGTATTTATAATGCATTAGCTATTTAAAATATGTTAAGAGTGTTTGGCCAGGGAGATAAAAGTTTTCCTGCCAGAAAACAGTGAATAAGGGGTAGGAAGTCTCATGAGGCTGGAGAGGTTAAGAAGGGACAGGTCATGAAGGGCCTAGATATGTTAAAAATATGGACTTTAGGGGCCCCTGGAGAGCTCAGTCGGTTGAGTGTTCTGACTCTTGATTTCTGCTCAGGTCATGATCCCAGGGTCATGGAATTGAGCCCTGGCTGGACTCCACACTGAATGTGGAACCTGCTTAAGATTCTCTCTCTCTCTCTCTCTCTCTCTCTCTCTCTCTCTCTCTCTCTCCTCTCTCTCTCTTCCATTTGCTCTCTTTCTCCCTCTAAAAACAAACAAATAAATATATGGACATTATAGTATGAATAATGCCGAATTATAAAAGGTTTTAAAGCATGGAGATTGATACAGCGTTTTGCATTTTAGAGAGATCACTCAGTATAAAGTCATGCATAGATCCGGAAGGGATAATACTTTGAGAAGGGACATAAGAATTCTCCCAGAGGAAGGATGATGGTAGTCTGAACCAAGCTGGCGGTGAATGGTGATAGAGAGGTGGATAGATGTGAGAGATGTTCAGCAGTGAGGATCTTGTTGACTGATTGGATGGTGGGAGGGGAGGGAGAGGTCTTGAATGATTCCAGGATGGAAGTGGTGGTAATAAGGGATAAAAGAGGTGGGTTGGGGGAATACGGATAGGTTAGATAATAAGTTCAGTTTATGTGCCTCCCAGATGTCCAACTGGAAATATCTAACAGCCAGGCTTAAAAACCTGGAGCTTGAAAGATAAATATGACTGGAGGTAATGAATTTGGGATCCATCAGTTTATAGATGGTAACTGAAGCCCTGTGAGTAGACGAGATCACCCAGTGAGAGCATTTAGTGTGAAAAGACCCAAGACAGAACCTAAGAGGCAAGATGAAGTAGGAACAAAATGCTCCCTGAGAAGGGATTGCAGAAGAAAACAACACTCTAGAGAGTGGTGCGGAGAAGTCAAGTGAAAAGTATTTTGATGAGAGTGTGATGAACCGCCCCGCCTTAGGAACGACGCCCCTTCCAACGTAAACCAAGGGAAAGGAAATGGGGAAGCTGGCGTTTTAAAGGTTTGGTGCAGGGAGGGGCGCCTGGCTGTCTCAGCGGGTAGAGCACGAGGCTTTTGATCTCTCAGAGTCGTGAGTTCCGGCCCAGGTTGGGGGTAAAGATTATTTGATAAACAAAAAATAAATTTATTTATTTATTTATTTTTTAAATAAAGGTTTGGTGCAGGGAAGCCGATGGAAGTTCGGTTCGATGCTTTCTCCTTCTTTCAGTAAACTCGGCCTGGAGTAAGGGAGTTGACCCTGCGTGGAGGTTGGAGGGGAGTGCGGGCTATTTTTTTTGGAAAAGGCCGCTGCGGGGAGGTGTGCCCGGGCGAGGAGACAGACGTAGGCTGGTCGGCGCTGGGGCCCTGCGGGCAGAAGCCCGGTGCGGCCTGCGGAAGAGCCGGGAGGACGAGTCGTGGCGCGCTGCCATGGCAACAGGACCGCGGGGCGCAGTCCGCGGCCGACTGGTAACTGGACCGAGCAGCGGCGTTTCAACACAGCGCTCGCGAAACCGGGTGAGGTGCCAACCAAGAGGCCCAAAACGCGACGGCAGGCGCCGCCAATCTGGGCGTCACTGGCCGTGACGCTCGCGCTGCTGCGCGTCAGAGTGCGAAACGTCATCATCCCGCGACGCCGACGCTGTAATAGGACGCCCTCCCGGAAGTGGGCTCTAGATCTGGCAGTCGAAGTGGCAGCCGGTGGCCTCCGAGACCAGATCCGGGGAGGTCGCAGCTGAACTGTTTGTCTACGTTTCCTCCGGATCCCTCCTGAATCCTCCAGGCCCGCGCAGAGAGGAAACTTCTCCGTCGTCATGGGGGGCGGAGATCTGGTAAGTGGGGGAAGCCTGGGCGGGAGAGGACTGAGCGGGAGACCGACCGGGTCTGGGGACGGAAATTGGAGGGTGTGGGAGTGGGTGACCATGGCTACACAGCCGTGCTTTCGCGAGAAGGGAGCCGTAGCCTTGGAGAGGGGACCGATCTCTGGGGCCACGGAGGGACAGGGTGGAGACTTGGAAAGGTGTGTGAAGCGTGTCGCCAACGGTGGCGGCAGGTGTTTGCGTTGTTTGTTCGCGGGGACTCTCCCGACTGGAAATTCTGGGAGGGGGTGGTGGTGGTGGTGGTGATGGTGGAACCATGCTTACGAAAGGAGGCAGATATCGAGTCACGCAAGCTTTACTTTGTATGTCTTGTCTTGGGACACTTCTCTCTTCCTCAGCTGGGAGTTCAGTCATATTTTGGACTATAGTAGGAGTGGTTTGTGCCCCATTCTCTTTGCCCTTGAGCCGTATCCAGGGGTCTGTTTTAAACCTGAAGAGATCTTCTTCATGTCCACCTTTCTGACTTCCACTCCTCGTCAGTGCTTCATTCTGATCTGTAGTGACAGAGCTTTCTTCTGAATTTATAGCACTTAAATATAAGTGATGTGGCAATTTCTCCTGAACTGCATAGTTCATTTGTAGGGTGCTGAAGCCCCCGACGGGGCAAAAGACCCACAATGGCATGGTGCAAGGTCAGAAAGATGCTAATCTCTTTAAAGTGTAGCTGATTGAATCAGCAAATAGATCAATTCTACCTATCCAGTATCTGTATTAGAGTTTGTTAGGTGTCACTGATTAGAATGACACCTAATTCTAATGCTGAGTGTGGCTGGATCCCATGACCCTGGGATCATGACCTGAGCTGAAATCAAGAGTCATATGCTCAACTGACTGAGCCACCCAGGCACCGCTTTTTGTTTTGCTTGTGTGTGTGTGTGTGTGTGTGTGTGTGTGTCGGGGGTGGGGGGATGATGGCCCTATGCATTGTAGGATGTTTAGCAGCATTCTTGGTCCCTAGCCACTGGATACCAGTAGCACTCTTCTCTGGATGGGGCAACCAAAAATGTGTCTGGACATTGTCAAATGTGGAGTGCATGGGGGGGGGGGGCAAGATCACCCATGTTAAAGGAGAGAGAGGAAGACCAGTAGGCTAAGGCCAGGGATGGGGTGGGGACAGGGGATTGAGTGACCTGATGAAGGGAAAGGAAGGACAAGGAGGAAGAGAGAAAAGAAAGAAAAGAGAGCCCTCATTGACGGAATACCTTCTCCATGCCAGATACCTTGTGTTGGTTTTCTCATTTAGGCCTCTTAACCGGTCTCCTGGTCTCCAGTCTCTGCCGTCTCCAATCCATTCTTCACATGATAGCTAGTCATGCCTGCACTGTTTAGTGTTTCCTACTGTCCACAGGATAAAGCCCACTCCATTAACATGGTTTATAAGGCCCTTATTCTATTGCTTTCTTAGTTGGTTTTGTTGATTTCATCTTGGACCCCCACCCCCCGCCCCATCCCCCTTCATCCGCTTGCATGCCATCTTTAGCCACACGAAATCATCTGTGCTGTGTTCTTTGTTGCCGCTGGGCCTGCGGTTGTGTGTGCTGTTCCCTCTGGAAATCTGCCCCCACTCTACCCTGCTTCCTGCATCACTGGGCTAAATTGTAATTGTCCTTAGATCATCACTGCTTCCAGGAAACCTTCCCTGGTTGGGAAGCTGAACCAAAGTAGTGGCTTATGGGGAAGCGGGAGAGGAGAAGCATTCTTGAAGTCCGTCAAGGTGTAGTGCGAAGGGGAGCTCAGAACCAAGGGGAGAGTCCCAGGAAGGAAGGGTGAAAGAGGTACTCGGTGGGGTTGTAAACCACGAAAGGTTGGGGTTGTAAACCAAGGTGAAGGCAGGTTAAGTGGACTCGAGAGAAGGAAGATTGTGTTCGTGAAAATGAAAGGTCCCCTGCCAAAGACACTTGAGTTCTGTTGCCTTTTAGAGTTTACCTTCCCACCTCTCTGCCCATTCCCCCTTTACTGTCATCACTAACCCTTAGTTCAGGAATGGCCCGTGGAAGTCCGAGTCGTGTGCATTCCGAGTGAAAAGTGTTCAAAGGGAACCCGGACAAGGCCGGAAGGCTTACATACTTGAACAGAACCCCTGGATGTGTGGGAGATTGGTGGGGGCCAACCTCGCCGTTGTGAACGATGCCTTGCCCCTAGATGTCTGCCCTGGCACGCACAGGGAGCAGAGGGGTCGGTGGTGGTGGGGCCCACGCACCCACCGGCTCCCCGCATCGTCTTCTCCCTCCTTTCGCCACCACAGAATCTGAAGAAGAGCTGGCACCCCCAGACCCTCCGCAATGTGGAGAAGGTGTGGAAGGCCGAGCAGAAGCATGAGGCTGAGCGGAAGAAGATCGAAGAGCTGCAGCGGGAGCTGCGGGAGGAGCGGGCCCGGGAAGAGATGCAGCGCTACGCCGAGGACGTCGGGGCCGTCAAGTGAGGGGGCAGCCGGGGCTGCGGGGAGGTGGCGGGGCTGTGGGTGTTCCAGGGTGCGGGGACGGCCCCCAGCGGCATCATCCTTTGGCTGCAGACCTGCTGGTTAAGAGCATGGGTTTGGGAGTCGGCCCGGCCTGAGCGCTGAGGCTGGCTTGGGGTGTCCTGGCCTCACTGTGGCACCGAGAGCAAGTTCGGGGCCTCGGTGACCTCGGTAGGACCAAGGAAGGGAGAGTGTCCAGTTCCCAAGGTTTGTGGAGGATCAAATGAGATGACACCCAAAGGGCCTAGGGCAGGCCTGGCTTGTGGCAGGCGATCGACCAATAACCAGGCCTGAGGATGATTGCCCCCCACCCCGCCTCTCGGGACGTGTCCAGGTCTCAGACCTGCTTTTGTTTGTTTACGTACCGCGGACTCATTTCAGGGGCGCAGTGATGCCTCGTGGAGGGAGGCAGATGGTGCGTCTGTCCGTAAAAGCTACGTGAGCATGGACAGTCCCACCACTCGGTTTTACCTTATTTCAATTTCCTCTTGTATAATATGGGATAGGAGTAGCAGATAATTACCAGGCTACCCGTCTCATAAACTGAGGTGGGAGGGCATGAGAAAAATGCAAAGCATAAAGCGTACAGCGCGTTCTTAAGTTTTGCGAGAACAACACAGAGCCAGAAATGGGGTAATCGGCACCGTCTCCTTGTTCATTCTCCTCGTACGTTTGCCTTGCTCGCGTCCTTGTGGGCAAGTCCCCGGGGTGCCGTGTGGCATACTCTCCCCACTGGGTATCTAGGGCTCTTCCTTAATACTTGATGACAGGGTCTGTGACATTCAGGGTTGTGTGTGTACGTGAAACTCAGTTTCACTTCATGGAAATGGCATTAGGGACATTCTGGGGGCATTCAGGATAATGGATTGGGGAGAAGGCCCTTCTGACTCAAGTATGAAACTTGGAATGTTTTAAAATAAATAAGAGTTTTTAGGGGCACCTGGGTGGCTCCGTCCCTCGAGCACCCAACTCTTGGTATCGGCTCAGGTCATGATCTCAACGGCTTTGTGGGTTCGAGCCCTGCCTTGGGCCCTGCACTGACAGTGCGGAGCCTGCTTGAGATTCTCTCTCTCCCTCTCTCTCTGCCCCTCCCCCACTTGCGCTGTCTCTGTCTCTTTCAAAATAGATTTTTTTAAATTTGGGGAAAAAAAAGAATTTTAGAATTTTTAAATACAACAAAATATGACATTAATATATCCAATGAGATAAGGGGATGAAGTTTTATGTTTTTTGGTACCGTAGACACGCCTTAAATTATTTTACTTTATCTGCTTTATGTAAATTAAAGCCTGTAAAGCAAAAAAAAAAATTTACTTTTTTTTTTTATAGAGTGAGCAAGAGTGTGTGGGGGAGGGAGCCGAGGGAGGGGAGAGAGCGAGAATCTTAAGCAGGCTCCACCCTCAGCACGGAGCCCGAAGTGGAGCTACATCCCACAACCCCTGGATCATGACACTGAACTAAGCCACCCAGGTGCCCCTAAAATTTTTTTTTTTTTTTTTTTAGGTAAATTCTGCCCCCCGTGTGGGGGCTCAGACTCACAGCTCTGAGATCAAGAGTTGCATGCTCTACTGACTGAGCCAACCAGACACCTACGTTATAATTTAATGCAAATAGGGGCACGTGGATGGCTCAGTTGGTTAAGCAACCAACTCAGCTCAGGTCATGATCTCGTGGTTCATGAGTTCAAACCTCGCGTTGGGCTCATTGCTGTCAGTGCAGAGCCTGTTTTGGACTCTCTGTCCCCCCCTCTCTTTCTGCCCCGCTGACTCTTGCATGCTCCATCTCTCTCTCAAAAATAAGTAAAAATTAAAAAAAAATGTTTAATAAAAACTAATAATTGAATGTAAATAAATTTCACACACTCAAATTAATTCCTGGGCAGCTTACAAAGTGAACACACATTGTTCTATGTGAAATTTTAGACTTTGTGAACCCTTGATTTTCAAACAGGTACCAATTTTAGATTCAGTACTCACTAGTCATAAGAGTTTGCTTTCCCACTAACCAAAAGTAAAAAAAAAAAAAAAAAAAAAAAAAAAAAAATGTGAAATTCTCTCTCTGTCTTTTTTTTTTTTTAATTTTTATTTTAAAGTAATCTCTACACCCAGCATGGGGCTCAAACTCACAATCCCAAGATCAAGCACTGCATGCTCTTAGGACGGAGCCAGCCAGGTGCCCCTTGAAATTTTTATTCAGCAAAGCATTACACATCATATGCCTGATGTGTCTTATTTAATCCCCAACAAACCTGTGAGGTAGGTACAGTTTTATCCTCATTTTACAGGTGAGGACACCAGGGCTCGGAGAAGGTGCTTGGCTTTAGACCTGGGGTTCAAATCCCTGTTGCCCGACTCCAGAGCTAGTGCTCTTAACCATCATGTTGATTATACGGCCTTTCAGGAAAGTGAGCTTCCTAGAATGTTCTAGGCAACACTGATCTTCCTACTCAGACATCCTTAAGATCTGAAGTGGTCTGCCTTTCACAATCAATTCTTTTTTTTTTTTTTTTCGCCCCAGGCACAGAAATCCCAAAGGAAATGGTGGCCATGTTTCACGGTTATTTGCCCTTTGTCCTTGACCTTCTAAGCACTTATTATATATATTTTATTTTAATGCTATTGGACATTTACTTTAGTCACAAATACAGTCCAAGGGTGGATAAAGAAATGTATTCTCTCTTTACACCTCATCCCCTTCCCCCCGTGTGCTAAATGTCTCTTCATAGCCTGTTTGGCCATAGTTATCCTATGGTTTAAAAACAGACTGTACCTTGGTCTTCCCAAATCCTTCTTGAACTGCAACTTATTCTGTTAAAGAAGTCCTGGGAAAGAAGTCCTATTGGCATTGTCCATATAGTCTCCAATGGGGAGAGTGGTCACTGGGTTGAAGGCAACTGGGAGGAGTCTTCAACAAACTAAGGACCATTGAGAAACCACACAAAAGCAAAATAAGTCAGTCAGAGAAAGATATATCCTATGTTTTCACCCATATGTGGATCTTGAGAAACTTAACAGAAGACCATGGGGGAAGGGAAAGGGGGAAAAAGTTACAAACAGAGAGGGAGGGAGGCAAACCATAAGAAACTCTTAAATACAGAGAACAAACTGAGGGTTGATGGGGGGTGGGGGAGAGGGGAACGTGGGTGATGGGCATTGAGGAGGGCACTTGTTGGGATGAGCACTGGGTGTTGTATGGGAGCCAATTTGACAATAAATCATATTTAAAAAAAAAAAAAGAAACTGCACAAAAGCAAATCTTGTCAACCAGATACCACCTCGTCCAGTTAATCCTTGGATCACCCATCACAGCTGACCCAACAACCATGGCCGCTGGTCCATTTTTTGCTGCCAGTGTGGCTCCTATCAAGGCCGCACATGTGATGGAGTTTCAGAGGCCTTCGTTCCCTCTATCTTGAACCACACAACAATCGATCGTGGAGAACAGACCTCTCCAAACTACAAAGCTACCTCCCAACTGCGGAGGCCTGATTTTAATAGCTGTCAAAGCCTCCTGTAGTCGCTGGTTTACTCCAGCTGGAGAACGGTAAGAACCTTTCATTGCTCGAAAGACTCCACTCCCTGCGGCACTCATTGGAAAGGCCCCACCACAATCTCCCACAGTTCGCCAGGGCACGGCCCTGTCTATACTCCTCCATCTTGACTCCAGTGGGGCGAGTGAGGCTGGGCAAGCTGGGTGGAGCCCGACCCCAGTGGCCCACAATCAGTTTTTAATTATAGACCAGAGGGTTTCTCAAACCGCTCCTTTTCACAGGAAAAACAAAAACAAAAACAAATCTAAAACGAAAGCATTGTGACCCTCCATTGTTGGGTTAAAATATTCTTATTAAAAATGTCCAAAGACCTAACTAGGAAGACTTTCCTTCTGCTCATAGTTGTTACGTAATCGCAAACAAAAATAGATACGCCAGTTTGGAAAAGCCATATTCAAAAAACATTGAATTTCATGTTACGGGTAATACTGCTTTTGATGAAGCTACTTAGCCGCTCGCAGTGTAAACGTGCCATCGGCTGCTGCGGCGCATGCACTTAATTTGGCGTGCCTTTGCCGTCTGTTGCGGGAAGGTTCAGTTCTCCCACCATTTTTTCCCCCTCAGAAGCACAGGGCCATGTTTGTTTGGCAAATACCAGACATGACTGACATTACTGATACTGATAACTCTCTTTTGGCTTGAAAGCATAATTTCCTTCTTCACTTACCTCTGGTCTTTTCTCATCATCTTGAGTTATCTCAAATGTGGAATTCCTGCTTGTGCCCACGCTCCAAAAGACACCTCGAACAACCGCACACGTGCTCCCTGAAACTGCTCTCGGTCACGAGGTGATGCAGAATCTCTTTATTGTTTCAGATGATCCTCAAAATGAAAGCGTAACATAAGGACTTTGTAAAGGAGGCTTGAGAAGCCCTGAACAAAGGTCCGTGTCTCGGAGGATACTTTCTTCACAGAAATTGCTTTAAGTGTGGAGGAACGATCTCTCCACGAAATGGCGAGCTCCATGCCGGCAAGCACCATTTCTTCTCATGTGCCACGAGGAGCACAGCGTTTAGTCCCTACTAGGTGCTTGGAGAATGAGTCGTGCTCTTGCCAGCTGCCATCTCTGCCTCGTGTTGGGGTTGTGTGTGCAGGTCTGCAAGAGCCCTACGCTTCCTTTGATTGTAGTTTTTTTTGTCTTGACCTAGGAAAAAAGAAGAAAAATTGGACTGGATGTATCAGGGTCCTGGTGGGATGGTGAACCGTGATGAGTACTTGCTGGGGCGCCCCATTGACAAGTACGTTTTTGAGAAGATGGAGGAGAAGGAGGCAGGCTGTTCTTCGGAGACAGGACTGCTCCCAGGTTCCATTTTTGCCCCATCCGGTGCCAATTCCCTCCTCGACATGGCCAGCAAAATCCGGGAGGACCCGCTCTTCATCATCAGGTACTGGCGACGGGCCGGGGAGGGTTTTTTCATAGTTGCTCAGCTTTCCAGTCGGTTTCCTCTTGACTTTGGTCTGTTCTGTAAAAGGATTTGTCTCCATTTGGGCTTCCTGATGTTGGGAAGGAGGCTCCATCAAGTGTGTCTTATCTAGGCCGTATGGTAAGAGATGGCAAGTAGACCAGGGCAGACCAGATTTATTCATTTACCTTTGGCCCTTGAACAAAAAATAGGATAGAAGCAAGGTAAGGGGTACGTGGGTAGCTCAGTTGGTTAGGGGTGGTTTCGGCTCAAGTCATGATCTCGTGGTTCGTGAGATTGAGCCCCACACCAGGCTCTGTGCTGACAGTGCGGAGCTTGCTTGGGATTTGCTCTCTCTCTCTCTCTCTCTGTCTCTCAAAAAATTAAAAAAAAAAAAAAAAGATGAGAAAGGCTGGCAGCTTCTTGGAAGTTTGGGGATATGTATATCGTGGGATAGGTGGGTGAACGGGCCTTCTACCTACCCCCCGGCCCTCCTTTTTTGTGCAGCCAAACCCTTTAAAAAGAATCTGCCTCGAAACCCTAATGTGTAATGTATCAAAGTGGAGTTGCATTTTGCCATATGTATAAATTTGTTTGGTTTAATTTGCAGGATTTTATTTCAGGTGGATAGGTTGAACATTGAAAAACCTTTGTCATTTATATTTCTTCTTTTGAAAACATTTTAAAGTTATTTACATATTGGGGCACCTGGGTGGCACAGTCGGTTGAGCGTCCAACTTCAGCTCAGGTCACGATCTCACGGTTCGTGGGTTCGAGCCCCGCGTCAGGCTCTTGCTGACAGCTCGGAGCCTGGAACCTGCTTCAGATTCTGCGCCTGTCTCTCTCTCTGCCCCTCCCCAACTCACACTCTGTCTCTCTCTCTCAAAAATAAATAAACATTAAAAAAAATTTTTTTAATAAAAAAATAAAGTTATTTACATGTTAAAGGTATTGCATAGATATATATATAAAGGTATTGTATAAAAATTTATTTATTTTGAGAGAGAGAGAGTGTGAGTAGGAGAGGTGCAGAGAGAGAGAGAGAGAGAGAGAGAGAATCCCAAGCAGGTTCCGTGCTAACAGCTCAGAGCCCGACCTGGGGCTTGAACTCAAGAACTGCGAGATCACGACCTGAGCTGAAATCAAGAGTCAGACGCTTAACTGACTGAGCCACCCAGGCGCCCCACCATTTTGTTAGCCTCTTAATTAATTAAATTGTGGTAATTGTGTTAGCTGTGCTGACAGGTTCAGAGCCTGGATCCTGCTTCTGATTCTGTGTGTCCCTCTCTCTCCGCTGCTTCTCCACTTGCACTCTCTCTCTCCCAAAATAAATACGTTAAAAAAAAAAAAGGTTTTCACCTTACAAAGCTGAAACTCTTTACTCATGAAACAAGAACTCCACATTTCCCCTTGCCCCAACTCCTGCGAACCACCATTCTCTTTTCTTTGAGTTCTACTACTCTAGGAACGTCATATAAGTGAAATCATACAGTAGTTATCTTTTTGTGGGACTGGGTTATTTCGCTCAGTATAATGTCTTCCAGGTTCGTCCATGTTATACCGTGTATAACATGTCCTTCCTTTTTAAGGCCGAATAATACTCCGTTGTATACATTTTGTTTGTCTCTTCGTCTGTCGATGGACATTTGGGTTATTTCCACTTTTTGGCTATTGTGAATAATGCTACTGTGAACATTGATGTACAGATATTGTGCACATTATTTTATAAGCCTTTTTTTCACCTAATTATATATAGCAAGCATCTTTCTACGTCCCTATGTTTCTATAATACCATTTTTTATGTCGATATTGTGTGGTATACCATAATTTTTTAATACTCTCTTATGAGTTCCCTAATAACCTGTTTCTGAATTTTCATTGTTTTTTTTTTTTTTTAATTTTTTTTTTTTAACGTTTATTTTATTTTTGGGACAGAGAGAGACAGAGCATGAACGGGGGAGGGGCAGAGAGAGAGGGAGACACAGAATCGGAAACAGGCTCCAGGCTCTGAGCCATCAGCCCAGAGCCTGACGCGGGGCTCGAACTCACGGACCGCGAGATCGTGACCTGGCTGAAGTCGGACGCTTAACCGACTGCGCCACCCAGGCGCCCCTGAATTTTCATTGTTATAATATGGACGACTCTGTAGGGACCTCTTGATTATATCCGTACAGTAACAAATTCTTGGGAAAGAACTGGTTAAAGAGTGTGCATGCAGTGATAAGTATTGCCAAATTGTCTTCCATGAAGGCTGACCAGTTTACCCTCATGAATAATGAGAGTAAGACTCCTTTTTGTTTTTTTAAAATTTTTTTTAATGTTTATTTATTTTTGAGAGAGAGAGAGCAAGTGGGGGAGGAGCAGAGAGAGAGGGAGACGCGGAATCCGAAGCAGGCTCCAGGCTCTGAGTTGTCAGCACAGAGCCTGACGCGGGCTTGAACTCACAAGCTGTGAGATCATGACTTGAGCCCAAGTCAGATACTCAACTGACTGAGCCACTCAGGCATTCCCCATACTCATTCTTATACAACAGGGAGCCAGTGTGGACTTGCCCCACACCATTCAGTCCCTTCTGCAGATTTGAGGAAGAGTCCTGACTTCCACACCATCATGTAGCTTTTAACACACGTCCTGTCTGCGTGTATTTGGAAAAACGATTGCTATATGGATGGTCTTGTGGAGAGTACAATGAATGACTTAATCCCCTTCCCCAAAGAGATAGTCAGGATTTTTATAATGTTCTCTTTCTCTTTAGGAAGAAAGAGGAAGAGAAAAAAAGAGAGGTGTTGAATAATCCCGTGAAAATGAAGAAAATCAAAGAATTGGTAAGTAGTGCATCAAGTTAGGCACCAAGAGTGCCTTTTAGCTACTTCTCGTGAGAACTACTCACCATTCACTCTTACCTTGTGAGAGGGCAGACAGAATGGCTTTTACATTCTGGCTTTTAGAGACCTTCCCTTGGTGATTTTATGCAGTCTTCATTATCGAGCTCAATTAAGCTTATCTTCTCTTTTATTTTTTTGATTGGAAGAGCACCACGTGATGTCTTTTTTTGTTTGTTTGTTTAGAAAAAGGGGAGTATGGGATAGGCCTGTGCAAGTCCTAATCACACAGTGTGTTCAGGGGATCAGGTGATATCAAGCCTCGAGGGCCCATTTGTCGTTCACGTGACATATTCCGCGATTGTGTTTTGGATTAGTTGGCAAGGAGAATGGAAAGCTGGATCCTGCGGTCCCCGATTGCTTTCGGTGTTGCTGGGAGTTCCTCTGACAGATTGGAAATTCCCAGGCACCGGTTCTGGGGATGGTTTAAAAATACAGATTCCTAGCCCCACTCGCCAGAGATTCTGTTCAGTAGTCTAGGGGCTGTTTATGCACCCCCCAAGGTAAGACTCGCCCCTTCTTGTTGGTGGGGAAACTCCGCTGGGGTCCTGGGCCTCTGTAGTCCCAGAGGACGAAGTCAGGTAGTTTCGGGCGTGAACCAGGCCCCTCGGAGGGACCGACAGGGGCCTTCGTGATCTTGCATGGTTATGTTCTGGGTGTTTTGTAGTTGCAGATGAGTCTGGAAAAAAAGGAGAAGAAGAAAAAGAAGGAGAAGAAAAAGAAGCACAAGAAACATAAGCACAGAAGCTCAAGTAGCGATGGCGGCAGCAGCCAGGATGAGCGCAGCCGGGGGAGGTGAGCACGTGGGGGCGGGCCTCCATCATTGACTCATTCACTCATTCATTCCCCACGTAGTCACGGCTGCTCTAGGCGGGGAACTGCCAGGCACTGGGGTTTCAGTGGTGAACGCTCGTACGTGGGCCCCGTGCCCACAGAACTTTGCCATCTAGCACCAGAGTTCCTTGGAGGTCTTGGCATGGCCCCTAAAGGGCTGCCCGTAGCCTTGTAGGTCTTAGCTCAGACATCCTGGCTGTGACTTTCGTCTCAGCTTATGACTCCTCCAAGACCAAAGTGGGTTTTGTGTAGGCCTTTTTTTTTTTTTTTTTTTTTTTTTTTTAATGCATTAATGGGCCCATCTGGGTGCATTCTGTGTGCCTTCTCTGTGGGAACAGTGAGCATTGTCACCGCTGACTCACTCTTAGTCGCTGGAATAGCAAGCAGCACGAGGTGAGAGGAGAATGTGTTCAGGCGGTGGGGCTGAAGAGCCAGGCCCACGTGTTTTCACAGGAAAAACATGACTGTGCTGATGCATCTTCCAAAGACAGTCCAAAGCGAGAGCCACGCTCCCAAGTAATAGAAGAAGTGGGGAAGGTCACGTTTGAAGCAGGAGGAGGCGTGTTTCAGCACGAGACATTTAAACTAGACCTTCATACATTTTCTTTTTCAATGAATGTGTGTTTTAATCTCTTAGAGCTCAAAAGAAGACGGCAGATTCTTCCCCTGTTTTGTCCAAAGCCCCTGGATACGGCTTACAGGTAAGGGTGTGGGCGTCTCAGAGGGAGTGACCGTGGACCAGGGAATGCGTTAACTTGAGAGCCTTTTTGGACAGAGAGCATTTTGAGCAGCCAGTCAGGCATCACATGGGAAAAAGGGAGTTTGGGCAGCCAAAGCGGGCACCGCTGGGGAACTGGCCCATTCCTTGTCCTTGAGCCTCCCACCGGGGCTGGGGGCCCTCTGAGTGGAGAGTCTAAACCACCAGTGGGGCCTGCAGGCGTTCTGCCCGTCTCTCTGCAGATAACTTATGTGAAATGCAGGCATTTTAAGCCTCAAGGTTGATGACTTTTGACAGATGGACATCCCTCTGGATCCCTTTTTCCCATAGTAGGTTTAACCTTAGGGCCTGTTCTCCACGCTCTGTCTCTTGCTCCTGCTCAGGCTTTGGTGAAGCGCCAAACCAGTGGAGGTGACTGGGTGGGTACATTCTCTTAGGGGACTCTGCAGATAACTTTGCTAAGTTTGTGTGGTTCTCTGCGGTAACTGTGCGATGGGATCGGTACGCCCACTTAGCTTCGTACAGACCCTCATTGCTCATTCGTTTCCTTGCTTCACTGCATTTCCTCCTGAGCTGCACATTTTCCTCTGAATACCTTTTCTTCCTTTCCTTGGTGCTACAGATCAGGGACTCCTACCACAGCCAGGGACTGCAGAGTCCTCTGACGGCCAAGCAAAAGGGAATGCACGGGTTGAAGAATTATTCCAGGTCCAGAAGCTCCTCCCACTCACCTCCCAGACATGCCAGCAAGAAGAGCAGCAGAGAAGCAGGGTCCCGGGACAGGAGTTCTCGATCCCCAGGCAGAAGGTCACGGTCCCCAAGGCCAAGCAAACCGTGAGTGTAGGAATTCACTGGGAAATGGCTTGTAAGGGTGGGGGTTGCTCACCGCAGGTATTTCTGTTCATTCGTTTTTCCAAACGCCTTTGCTTTATTTCCTTTACATCATTTTCCCCCACCGCTATGTAAAGCTCAGTCCCCTAGAACTACATATTTATATATGTAGGCTCTTTGGAGTGAGTTTAGTACCAAATCTTCTGTTTCTTTAGGTATTTGTTTTTCTTCCACCTCTGCCCTCTGTTCCCTTCAATTTGGATTGCAATTCTAAGACTGTTAGCTTTTCTTCCATCCTTTGAGGGACACGATAAAACCCCTACCTTGAAAAGGCTTTTCTCCTTTCTGCCCTCTGTGTGTCTGTCCCAGGCACAACTCTAAGGTCAACAGGAGAGAGAGAGGCCGCACTAAGAGCCCATCGCCTAAAAAAGAGGTCTATCAAAGGCGCCACGCTCCTGGATACACCAGGTGAGTCAAGAGCCCCGTAGGTGAACTTCAGACTCTGCGGGCCTGAGTCTTGGAGTGGCTCAAACCAGGGCAGGTGGATAATCTAAATCACCTTTTTTCTTTCTTTTTTTAATTAAAAAAAAATTTTTTTTTAATTAAAAAAATTTTAACCCAAACCTCTCTCTTTGAGAGAGAAAGAGACAGTGCGTGAGGAGAGGAGGGGCAGAGAGAGAGGGAGACACGGAATCCAAAGCAGGCTCCAGGTTCCCAGGTGTCAGCAGAGAGCCCGACGCGGGGCTTGATCTCACAAGCCATCAGTCAGATCATGACCCGAGCCAAAGTTGGACGCTTAACCGACTAAGCCACCCAGGCACCCCTACATCACCTTTTTGCCAAACCTGCTTTTATTCTTCATGTCAGCTTTTTTTTTTTAATATTTTATTTTTTATTTTTGAGAGAGAGAGAGAGAGAGAGAGAGCGTGAGCAAGGGAGGGGCAGAGAGAGAGAGGAAGACACAGAACTTGAAGCAGGCTTCAGGCTCTGCACTGTCAGTACAGGGCCCAACGTGGGGCTTGAACTCACAAACTGTGAGATCCTGACCTCATGAGCTGAAGTCAGATGCCATCCAGGGGCCCCTCTTCCTGTCAGCTGTTAACAGTCTGTCTCACCTCCCTACACTGCGCACACCGAAAGGACAAAGTAAGAGTTTTAACTTGATGAACAATCGATTAAGCGACTGTCTCTGGACATCTAAGCATGTTAATTCTCTCAAGAGATTTCCACCGAGAAGCTTTTCTTGAGAGAGTGCTCCTTTCTTGAGGCACCAGCTGAAGGAGAAGCAGGGTGCTCTCCTTGAGGGCCAACACCCTACGATGGACTCCGTGTTCACGTTGGGTGTGTAGTGGGTCAGACGGAACAGGGACATAAAGCCCTGGGACCTGAGGGGAGTTGGTTGTGCCCATGAAAGGCTGTCCCTAGGGGTCCGTCTTGCTCTTAGAATTTAGAGGAGCCAGGCAACTCTTGTGAACTTCCTTTTACTGCCCAAATTGGCTACACGTTCGAATCACCTGGGAAGCATAAAAAAGAAAAAATCGGGGCGCCTGGGTGGCTCAGTCGGTTAAGCATCTGACTTCAGCTCAGGTCACGATCTTGCGGTCCGTGAGTTCGAGCCCCACGTTGGGCTCTGGGCTGATGGCTCAGAGCCTGGAGCCTGTTTCAGATTCTGTGTGTCTCGCTCTCTCTCTGCCCCTCCCCCGTTCATGCTCTGTCTCTCTCTGTCTCAAAAATAAAAATAAACTTTAAAAAAAAAAAAAAGAAAAAGAAAAAATCCCATTACCCAGCTACACCCCAGCCCTACCACATCAGAACCTCTGGGGGTGGGCAGCCAACGTTGAGAACCGCCGAGAGTCTATACCCACCTCTTTTATTCACTGTGTTAAAACAGAGGCAGACCCTACATGTCCCTTGCAACTCTTAATTGCCCGACTCCCTGAGTCTCCAAGGAACAGAAACTTTTAAAAGGTTTAGTCTTGACTGACAGCCTTTAAAAGTATGTTATATATTTCCCTGCCTTCCCAGACAGAGTATGTTACGTAGAATTTGACCTATTATCAGTTGGCAGTTTTTCAGCTGTGCTGTAATTCATGCTGCTCTTAGGGTAGATACTCGTGAGTGTAAGTATTTGTTTCTGTGTTTTAAGGCTTGTGGGCGGCAGGCTTTTTCAGATCCTGCTTTGTTTTTCTCTCTTTTGCCATCTACCATCACTTTAAGTTTATGTATTTATTTTGAGAGAGAGACAGCATGAGCAGGGGAGAGGCAGAGAGAGAGGGAGAGAGAGAATCCCAAGCAGGCTCCACACTCAGCACAGAGCCTGATGCGGGGCTTGAACTCAGGAACCGTGAGATCATGACCTGAGCCGAAACCAAGAGTTGGATACTTAACCGACTGAACCACCCAGGTGCCCCTCACTTTAGTTTGTTTTATTTTATCAGCCTTCCTTACCTCCCTTTCAATTTGTGTTGAATTTTGTGACGTAAATGGTTTAGAGCCCTCAAGACCTCTCTTCCCCAGGAGTAAAAGCACAGAAACTTTAACGCATAGACTTTATGATTTCATTGTCTGTTTTGGTTTGGTGTTCCAAGTGGTCAAGGTTGTTTTATGTACTTAAGATGATGCTGAATTAAGAAAAAGAAAAATTAGGGCCATAATTGAGAATTCTGTGAGAACTCTTTCTTTTGTGTATTTTAGCTGGTGATCTAAAATGACTTTCTTAATGGCTGAAAAGATGAAGGTTCTCTTTTATAGTGAGATGCTCAATTTAAAGTAATTTTTAGGGGCGCCTGGGTGGCTCAGTCGGTTAACCCTCCGACTTCAGCTCAGGTCACGATCTCACAGTCCGTGAGTTCGAGCCCCGCGTCGGGCTCTGGGCTGACGGCTCGGAGCCTGGAGCCTGCTTCCAATTCTGTGTCTCCCTCTCTTTCTGCCCCTCCCCCGTTCATGCTCTGTCTCTCTCTGTCTCAAAAATAAATAAATGGTAAAAAAATTTAAAAAAATTAAAAAATAAAGTAATTTTTATGGGCCAAGACTGTATTTTTTCTTGTAAAAAATTTTCGGGGTCTTTTGGGATTCCCATTTAATTAATATTAGTTTTGATTGCTTTTGAAATTTCTTACAGGCAACACAGCCCTTTTATAAGTTAAAAATATATGTGCTCAAAACAGACTAAAAAACCACTACTATGATGTCACACCCCAGAAATGCCTAAAATTCCTTCTATTGGGCTTATAAATTGCCCAGAATAAAAGTGGCTACAGGCAATAAAAAATAAAGCTATTACTCTTATATTAATTACTATTATTTTAGAGGCACAATTACTGTTATTATCGAGGCTTAAATTATTTTGATCAGATAATACCCTTAAAGATACATTTTATTTTATTTTATTTTATTTTTATTTTATTTTATTTTATTTTATTTTATTTTATTTTATTTTATTTTATTTTATTCTATTCTATTTTATTTTATTTTATTCTGTTTTGTTTTGTTTTCTTTTCTTTTATTTTACTTAACATTTTATTTAGTTTTAAAGAGAGAGTGAGCACAACCGGGAAAGGGGCAGAGAGAGACGGGGACACAGGATCCGAAGCGGGTTCTGTGCTCTCAGCACAAGCCTGATGCGGGGCTCAAACTCACATACCGTGAGATCATGACCTGAGCTGAAGTTGGACACTCAACTGACTGTGCCACCCAGGCTCCTAATGGTTGTTATTTTTTTTATTTTTGAGAGAGAGACTGCGAGTGGGGGAGAGGGGCAGAGGGAGAGGGAGATCGAGAGAGAATCCCAAGCAGGGGCTTGAACTCACAAACTGTGAGTTGATGACCTGGGCTAAAATGAAGTCAGAGGCTTAACCGACTGAGCCACCCAGGCACCCCTAATAATACACATTTTTAAAAGTTAAAAACTATTAAAAATCTTCTCACAAGAGGTGCCTTGTGAGACCCAGAGCCTGCTTCAGATTGTGTCTCCCTCGCTGTCTCTGCCCCTCCCCCTCACACTCTGTCTTTCTCTCAAAAATAAAATAAACATGAAAAAGAAAAATCTCACAAAAACTACCAGGTCCTTGCTCTGCCTGACCTCACTTCCAGTCATGCTGCCTAGTGGCAAACACTTTCAGCTTTTTGAGTGGTTTCTTTTGGCAGCTACCAGTCTCTAAAAATATGCACATGTTGCTGTCTCTTAAGTCATCAATTTTATGTATGTATGTATGTATGTATGTATGTATTATTTATTTATTTTAAGATTTGATTTTTTAAAGTAATCTCTACCCCTAATGTGGGGCTTGAACTCACAATCCCAAGATCAAGAGTCTCATGTTCTACCAACTGAGCCAGCCAGGCACCCCTTAAGTCATCAATTTTATCTATCTATCTATCTATCTATCTATCTATCTATCTATCTATCTATCTATCTATATTTGTATCTATTTACTTATTTATTTATTCCTATTTATCTATTTATTTTTAAGTTTACTTATTTTGAGAGAGAAAGAGCACAAGCAGGGGAGGGGAAGAAAGAAGGGGAGAGAGAGAGAGACAGAGAGGGAGAGAAACCCAAGCAGGCTCTGCACTGTTAGCACAGTGCCCGACACAGGGCTCGAACCCACAAACCGTGAGATCATGACCTGAGCCAGAGTCCAGAGCTGGGCGCTTAACCGATTGAGCCACCCAGCTGCCCCTTAAGTCATCAATTTTAGACATTAGGTATTTTCTTACTATTGGAGTAAATGAGCTCTTATACACTCCCAGTCCCATATTTCTTCTCCCTCCATTTATTCCATTAGGTAAATATCACAGTTTTTGGTTTTGTCAATAAGTGGATTCATGTTCTTCCATTATGTAAATATTGTTCATCGATACTTTTCATCGCCAAGCAGAATATTGAGGTTATATCCCTTTTCTTGTATGAGTTTCATATTTTTTCTAGGGTCAATATTTGCCTCTTTCAGTTTTGACTTACGGATTTTATTTCTGGGAAATGTTCTTGTATCATTTCTTTGATAACTTCTTTGTTCTCTCTGATTTTTCAGAGCTCTTGTATGTTCTGATTGTTCCTTTTTAAAAGCCTTTCTCGGGGTGCCTGGGTGGCTCAGTCTCTTGAGCATCCAACTCTTGGTTTCGACTTTGGTCATGATCCCAGGGTGTGGGATTGAGCCTTGCGTTGGACTCCGAGCTGAGCCCGGAGCCTGCTTAGGAGTCTCTCTCTCTCTCTCTCTCTCTCTCTCTCTCTCTCTCCCCGCCTGCCCCTTTCCCCTGCTTGCAGTCTCTCTCTCTCTCAAATAAAAAATTAAAAGCAAGTAAAACAAAAGCCTTTCCCATTTCAATGATGTAATATCTTTTATTTATCATCTCTGAGTGAGATTTTTAATCACTTTTTGTTGCCAATTTTAAATAGTTTTATTTAAGATGAATTGTACATTTTTTAAAAGTTTCGTGGTTTATCTTTGTTAAGTTCTCTTTTCCTCTTCCTTTGGTCGCTTTCATGTGAGAGGCTTTCCTGAAATGTTTGGTGATATTTCACTGTCTCTTCATAGGCATTAAAAAGCTGAGATCACTGTATTGTGTATGGGCAGGGCTTGTCTACTGGTGGAGATTGGTTTTTTGTACTGGTTTTTAGCTGGGGACATTCTTATACCCTCTGGTTACCTTTGGTTCTCCTGTCAGGAACCATTAAATGTTTGTAGAAGAAAAAAAAATCCCCTCTGGTTGCCTGACCAATGGCTCTAACTCTGGCTGCTGGCATTTTGGGACGTTTGGCTATGCCGGATACCTCTGCAACTTCTGATTTCCTATCTGGTTAATTCTTCAGACACTACAAGAAACGTCTCCCCTTTGGAGGGTCTCCTGTATTCGTTTGGGAGAAAAATCACTGGCCTCCCCCAAGTTAGGCATGAGGTCCCAGGGTGTCTTAATTGCTTCCCATACAGACTTTAAATCATCCCCTTTGTTTTCAGCCTTACTGCCATCCTTCAAAGTACTGGATGCCTGCAGTCCTTGAGCCTTTCCTGGATTTTGCTTCTGATTAGTATTGGGCAATTTATTTATTAAAAAAAAAATTTTTTTTTAATGTTTATTTTTGAGAGGGAGGGAGACAGAGCACGAGCGGGGAAGGGACAGAGAGAGAGGGAGACACAGAATCCAAAGCAGGCTCCAGGCTCTGAGCTGTCAGCACAGAGCCCGATGCGGGGCTCGAACTCACAAGCCGTGAGATCATGACCCGAGCCGAAGTCAGACATTTAACCAACGGAGCCACCCAGGTGCCCCCTAGTATTGGGCACTTTAAAGGGATTCAGGGGCGCCTGGGTGGCGCAGTCGGTTAAGCGGCCGGCTTCAGCCAGGTCAAGATCTCGCGGTCCGTGAGTTCGAGCCCCGCGTCGGGCTCTGGGCTGATGGCTCAGAGCCTGGAGCCTGTTTCCGATTCTGTGTCTCCCTCTCTCTCTGCCCCTCCCCCGTTCATGCTCTGTCTCTCTCTGTCCCAAAAATAAATAAACGTTGAAAAAAAAAAATTTTAAAGGGATTCAGTTTTCTCTAACCTGTTAAAGTAGTTACCACTTCTTTATCCACTTCCATCTTCCAAAAATTTTTAGACATCTCTTATCCAGTGTCGTCTCCTCTCCCGTTCTCTTTGTGGTTTTTTTGAAAGGGAGCATTGCCATTTCACTGTAGACAACCGAATGTCAAGTTTTAGTGTCTTAAGTTTGTTTCTCAAAATTTGGCTCCATTTATGTATGTATGTATGTATTTGTTTTAAAGTTTTATTTATTTATTTTTCAACGTTTTTTTTTTTTTTTTTTTTTGGGGGGGGACAGAGAGAGACAGAGCATGAACGGGGGAGGGGCAGAGAGAGAGGGAGACACAGAATCGGAAACAGGCTCCAGGCTCCGAGCCATCAGCCCAGAGCCCGACGCGGGGCTCGAACTCACGGACCGCGAGATCGTGACCTGGCTGAAGTCGGACGCTTAACCAACTGCGCCACCCAGGCGCCCCTATTTATTTTTAAGTAATCCTTATGCCCATTGTGGGGCTTGAACTCATGACCCTGAGATCAAGAGTCACGTGCTCTTCCGACTATGCCAGCCAGGCACCCCTTATTTTTTCTTTTAAAGGGGGATCTTTCATGGGGTACCTGGCTGGCTCAATCTGAAGAGCTGCGACTCATGATCTCGGGGTTGTTAAGTTTGAGCCCCACGTTGGGTGTAGAGATTACTACAAAAAAATAAACTTAGAGAGGGATCTTTTTTTTTTTTTTTCTCTAAAGACTTTATTTTTAAGTAACCTCTACACCCCACATGGGGCTTAAACTTACAACCCCAAGATCAAGAGTCGCATGCTCTACCAACTGAGTTAGCCAGGCACCTCTAAAGGGGAATCTTCCAAATGGGTACATCACACCCATTTGAGAAGCAATGGATTCCGATTTCTCATGTTGTTAAATAGTGATTGAGCTCCTTCATCACCTCCTCTTCTTGCTCTGACTTCATTTTCAATGAGTGCCGGGAAAGACTTACCTATTACTTTCTGAGGTTAAGTTGAGTTGACTTGAATTCTTCAGGCATCTGGCTTCTGGCTTAGTCCTAAAGTGGTATACTCATGGGCTGCGTCCATGAATTTCTACGCATTTCCAGTGGGTAGATGGTAGATGTCAACAGTCACATGGCTAACTTAGTCCTCCATACTTCGATAAGTTGTTGAGCAAACAGTGGAATATTTTGTTTTTTGGGGGGGAATATTTTGTTTTTAATGTTTCGGAATAATCACTCCAGGGATTATTGAGAGGGTATGGAATCCTTCATTACAAGTCTTTGAAATTTGGATGAAACCACCTGACCCAAGATGTTAGGAAGGAAGGAAACTCATGCTGAGTTTGGCCCTGGGTTGGGCATTTCCATGGAGAGAGCAGTGCGATGGAGAACCTGGGGTCCTACCTGATTTCTGTTCTCCCTGAAGTGTTTGGGTTTTTTTTGCTGGGAGAGAAGTAGACCTGATGGTTTTTGTGTTCAACAGAAAGCTCTCATCAGAGGAACTAGAGCGAAAACGGCAAGAGATGATGGAAAATGCCAAGTGGCGGGAGGAAGAGAGGCTAAACATCCTCAAGAGGCACGCTAAGGATGACGAACGGGAGCAGAAGCTGGAGAAGCTGGGCTCCCGAGATGGAAGGTTTATCCAGTGAGTGCATCTTCCTGCTGCCTAAAGGCTTTCATGGCTATGGTTCCAAGGAGGCAGTTGGGCAGCTGACTCACTCATCGTGTTCCTGGTGTTTCTGTGACTATGCAGAGAGAACGGGGAGGTCAGCCTCCAAGCCACCTTTGTTACTACTCCCAGCATCTAGCCAGACAGTGGGATGGTTTTGATTTGAGGAGAGGAGAAGTGAATTAGTATTTTCATTGAATCTCCTTGCCTTCCATGTAAATAAGAGTTCATGGCCCAGGGGGCCTTTTTCCTTTTCTTTTTTTTTTGTCTTTTTTTCTTTTTTTGCATGAACAGGGGAAGGGCAGAGAGAGAGAGGGGCGGGGAGGGAGAGAATCCCAAGCAGGCTCCACGCTGTCAGCACAGAGCCTGACGTGGGGCTTGATCTCACGAACTGTGAGATCATGACCTGAGCTGAAATCAAGAGTCGGATGCTTAACTGACTGAGCCACCAGGCGCCTCTCAGGAGGCCTTTTTCCAATGAGGCTTTACTTACTTTCCAAAACAGATAAATTTGCCCTTAGGGATATTGGTTTAAAGAATGGAGTTCCAAATGGACTCACTCCAAAGTTATCTACATGGGCTTAAAAGAGCTTGTATTTCTACATGGGCTATATGACTGGCAACCCGTTTCTTCTAATTCTGCCAAAGAGTTGACCAGCTGACAAATATTTGTAACTCATATTATTCTCCTCTCTTCTGTTCCTAGTCGCATGAAGCTGGAGAGTGCATCTACCTCCTCCCTGGAGGACCGGGTAAAACGGAATATCTACTCTCTGCAGAGAACCTCAATAGCTCTGGAGAAGAACTTTATGAAAAGATGAAAACCATCCCCTCTTTTGTTGGTTTTCCTGAATTTTCCAGGGAGGCTGCTGATCCCTTAAAAATTCTCTTTATAAGAGTTCAAGTGACTTCTTCCACAGTTGTCAAACCACCACTGTTCAAAGTGACTCTCCTCCAGCGATTGCCGAAACAGCTCACTTCCTTTAAGAACCAGTGTGACTCGCTTTATGGGACCCTCAGTAACTTTTGCTGGGTGCTGAGTGGGTTTTGACTGTGTTTTTAATGAGTGGGCACTGGACCGTGTAGGTGTGAGCACTTGCCCTGCCATGGAAGGGCTGCTCCCTGTGGTCGTGATACTGATTATGCCACTTCTTTCCCACCCGTGTAAACTGTGTGCCTCGGTATAGACCGGACCTTTCAGAAACCTCCCTCCAGAGTCACCCAGGTAGATGGCACCTAGTGGGGTAAATGAACATTTACTGGGTTTAGTAGATAATGGGACAGAATGATGTCTGCTTAGGGCAGAGCGAAGGGGGTGACAAAGAATCTGGAAGGGAAAACAATACAAAAAAGCACTGAATGAGCTGTTGAACTATTTGGACTATCTTTTCAACTGTAAAAGTGTAGTGTGTATGTGTATAAATGTATAATTTTTACAAGCTTTTTAAAAAGTTAGCTTTGTGAGAATATCTTGTTCGGTAAGTGACTTTACTATGTCATGGAAATGTATCTTGTTATCGAGTAATACGGTAAGGCAGGTCAGCTTTTTTTCCCCCTCTGAATCCAGCTAGCTTAGGAGAAGCCTGGGTTTGTAGATCGGATCTAGTGTATCTATCCTTTTACGCTGCTTATAGTCTCCCATGTGGGCAGTGCAGTGGTGAAGTCAAATGATTTTAGGAGTCAGGACCAAATTACCAGTGTGCTCCCACCCTGGCTCTTAAAAGAAAATAAAATGGAAGCTGTTCCTTTCATGGCTTCCTTTTTATCATGTAGTAATCTTATTACAATGCTAAAATTTCAGGAGGTGTTTGCTACTAATTTTTAGTCAGGTATTAAAAAAAACCCAAAACTCATGGGACCGGTCTCCTGTCTTTACTCCTTCCCCTTTTCTATTCTTTTACCAGAAGCCTTTCATTTGACCCATGCAGTCCTAGGCCCTGTTGACCCACACATTAGCTGGGCCAGTTCCTTGTTCTGCCAATCCCTAATTCTGCTTAAAACGACGTTGGATCTATATTTTTGAGCACTTACGATGCCAGGCACTGCAATACTTAAAGCCCAGTCTTTCCCCAGAAAGAAAGTAACGTACACTTGTTATTCATTTAATCACCTCATCGTGCTTCTCTATGCTAGAGTTAATTATGTCTTTTATTTTATTACTTGGTAATAAAGGCTACATTTATTTTTTGTAACTGTTTAAAGAGCAACCACGCGCGGAGTACCGAATTTACGAATTCCCCCACAGAACGATATTGACCTGTTAATTTGTGTCGAATGTATGGAGATCCTTCGTCCAAGAGGAATTATGTAACAAAGCGTGGGCAGTTTACCGAAAGATTTCATGAAGTGAGCCAGAGAATAAGACGATTATGTTTCTCGGCTGTAGGATAGAAGTCTTAAGGTGCCGCCGGTCTTTTAACTGGACCCTTTGGAGGGAGGAGGCCGAGCGGCAGGTGGGTGGACGCGCGACCCATTCATAAAACCCAGGGCTCTCGGCTTGCTTCTCTCATTGGCCCCGGGGGGAAGGGGCGTGACCCGCGGGTGGAGCGCGCTCCAGGCCCCAGGGAGCGGGAAGATCCACGCTTGGGTGGAGCGAGGGGGCGTTCCTTAGTTTTCCCGGCAGGACTGCCTTTTCCCCTCGCCGTGTTCCTCCTCTCTCCCCTGGGGTGGGATGGTACGTCCCACCCTCCTCGCATTCCCGCCCCCTCCTCCTCTCCGGAGCTGTGGCGCTGCCGCCATCTTGGCACGTCAGGTTGAGGGAAAGAGCCAAACCCTGGCTTCAGGGGGCCCGGACAGGAGGGACCCTCCGGCGGTAGACAGCGAGCCCTACCCCCAGCCCTCCTCCCGTTTTTGCTCCGGCGCGGGGCTCTGAGGCGTCCCAAGGCCGGCCGGTTCCTGTCAGGCCCGGGGAGGAGGGGCGGGCGGGGCGGCCTCTGCCTCCCCGGGACGGGCGCTACCACCCGGGCGGGGAGGAGAGCGCCTGGTGACGGTGGGGCGGCGGCGGCGCCCGGGGGCGGGGTGCGGAGCGAGCCGGCCGACTCCCTGGAGCGGAGCGGGGCGGGGCGGGGCGGGCCGTGGGGGCGGGCCGTGGGGCGGACGGAACCACCGGGGCGGGGTGGGGAGGTAACGGGACGGGCGCTACCATGGCGCGGTGAGGGAGCGGGGGTGGGGATCGGTCCCGGGGAGGCCTGGGGCCGCTGGCTTGTGCGCCGTCTCGGCCGCCCCCCCTTTTGCCGCCGCCGCCGCCGCCGCCCCGGGCATGTCGTCCAACTGCACCAGCACCACGGCGGTGGCGGTGGCGCCGCTCAGCGCCAGCAAGACCAAGACCAAAAAGAAGCATTTCGTGTGCCAGAAAGTGAAGCTATTCCGGGCCAGCGAGCCGATCCTCAGCGTCCTGATGTGGGGGGTGAACCACACGGTAACCAGCTCCCCCGCGCGCGCCCCTCCGAGCGCGGCGCCGCGCGCTCCCACGCCCCCCGCAGGCCCGGCCCTCGCCCCGCGGGCCCTGCCGGTGACGCCTGCAGCCCCTCGCCAAGCCACTTGCACGCCCACCCCACCCTTGCACGCCGTCCCGGCCGGGTGTGCACTCCCCGAGCGCCAAGCGAGGCCTGGTGTCTCCGACGGTGGTATGCCGTCGCCCCCTCCCTTCCCTCCAGCCCCTCTAGCTTCCTGCGTCTGGCTTGCTCGCTTCGGGCAGTCCCTGGAGCGCTGGGGGAAGGCCTGGGTGCGGCGGAATCGCTTTCATCCCTTCACCCTGTTTGTTGCATGTGTTTCCCCCCTTGTTCCTTTAACCGGCTGCCAGCTCACTGTCCAGTTGACGGAGCAAGTGGCATTGGCCTGCCTGAATATTCCTCTATTTCTGGTTATTTGGTTGGTGTGGCTGCTTAAAGTTTCCCACCCTGCAGATCTCCCTACCCCTGACTGTGGAAATCCTTCCTGGGTTTCCTTTTTTTCTTCTTGAACAAGATGTATCAACTGGAGAAGCACAGGCTTCCTTGAACCACAGACACTTTACCAGGGTCTTCCTTGGTTAGGGAGAAGAGAGAATGTAACCATTTGAGAGAAGGTGAGGCCTAATTATAAGGAGGGCTATTCATAGTAGAAATAATGTGTCTTCTTGCATTCGCCTATGGTGTTCATGTCAAAGACACTGACTTCTCTTTTGATTGAGCTTTCTGTTGTATGGTCATGAAGGGTGTGATAGTGGATGGTGGTTAGGGTGAGAGGGCGGTCCCCTGGACCTTTGGGGTGCTTTGAGATTGTCCTAGGAAGTTGGAGCCCAGCATTAGTGCTTGAGCTGGAAGACTTTGTGCCCTGATTGTTTAGGGTCTTTCTTTTCTTTTCCATCCACTTGCTCCTTGCCTTCTGACCACTTGCACTGTGAGTCCCTACACCAGGAATGAGCAGAGGAAGTTAAAGGACCTGAAACACCAACTTCACCAACTGGAAGTTTGGAATGAGGAAGATGAAGCTGATGGCTTGGGTTTCCTGTGAATTTCAGTTTAGGCACCTGACTTTTCAGAGCACTTGCAATTATCCTCAAGATCAAATGATGACAAAGGGGCCTGGGGCCAGCAAGACTTTGTGCTTTGCTTTGGTAGAGGAGCCTTCGGCTGGAGATCGATGAGCCTTAGTCTGAGCCAGGGCTTTAGATCTTTACATCTAGTACAGAAAAGTACATGCATATGATGAGGTCTTTGTTGGTGTTTTGGTCTTGGACAGGTTACGGTTTTCAGTAACCTCACTCAGGCGAGGGTCCTCCTGGCCAGGGGTAGGGACTAGCATTGCCTGGAAGCTGCTCTGGGCGAGTAGTCCAGCAGACTTTGTTTCTCCTGCTTCCTGCTGCTTCAGGGGTCATCTGACAACATTGCAAGGGAAACTGGGTCATCAAAATGTGAACCTTGTGTCCCTGCCTGGAAGTCAATCCTTAATTTTGTTCTACAGCCTGCTTCTCACTAGAAAGCATCCTGTCTATATAGAGAACTGGTGGAGGTCTGAGAGTCAGGAATATTGCAGCTAACTACCTTGGGTCCATATTTTATACACGAAGAAATGGAGGCCTCAGGTGGGGGATTAGCTCACCCATGGCCACGGCAAAAGATGCAGCTCATTGTCCGACACCATGGGCTGTGTTGGCCACTGGTGGTGCTTGAATGGCAGGTCTCACTTTCTGTGCTTCCTGTTGTTCATTCCATCTCTCAGCCGAGTGCCAGGATAGGTGGGGATTATCGTCTTGTTGGAGAACCTGAATGCACCCTCAGGTATGTGTGCTTGTGCACGCCGTTTCTTGGGAGTGTGTGTGACGTTTGGCCATGAGTCTGCCCAGATGTGGGCCTCTGAATGGCAGATGGATAGGCATCTGTTGATTCTTACTTTCTTGGACTAGAGGGTCACCCTCCTTCATTGCTAACTTGAAGAAAGTTCGTTTGAGGGCTAGTTGGGAAGGCATTGACTTTAAGTAAGGCCCACGGTTCTGGGTGTACTGAGTGAGCACCTCAGGGGAAAGGCACTGGGCACCACTCCCTGGACAGGCCAAGCAGCACAGGGCAGTTAGTTCCAAGCTTTATTGCATTCATCTCGGCCTGCCATAAGGTCTGATACTTTAGGGTCCCCATCTGGGAGATGGAGGTGTCTCTGCAGAAGAAGAGTGGTATAAAATCTTGCAGTTCTCTAGGGGGTCAGGACTGCATTGTTCTTGGTGGATTGCTAGCCTTTCTGGGAGGTTACCTTCCTTCGGAAGCCCACTGTTGCCACTCTTTGCAATCTGAGGTTTCAGATACCACGTTTCTTTGATTCTTTAGTCTCTCACCCACTTAGGCGTTTAGAGCATGAAGGTCTGTGACTGATGGTGCATGGGATGCTATGTCTTTATCGAGAGCAAAAGTCAGTTACTCTGTCCTGAAGTGGTTGATTGACTTCTAGATGGAAAAAGACAGGTTTTTGAGCTTGGTGTTGTTACAGGAGCTCCTCTCCTGGACAAGAGATGCGGCCCGTGGACTTTGTGGAGGGAGACTGAAGGAAAAGGAGAAGAGTCAGAAGACTTTGGATCTGTCAGGGAAGAACTAGTAAAGAGAGAAAACCAGGGTTTTTGTGGATGAAAAACAGTTTAGAGGCTCTTGAGTTAGGGAAGAGATTGTCTTGGAGAGGGGCGTGGAAACCAGAGATCTCCAGACCTGGGTCGATAACCTGTTGGCCATTTCAGGAATCAGGTATGTGTGAAGATTCACCCAGGTTATCAGAAAGAGTGGGAGCAATCCATGGTAGCGATATTTAACCATACAGGAAACTGATAGACTGTTCTACACCATTTTACATTTCCCCCAGCAGGGTTGTGGGGTTTCCAATTTCTCCTCATCCTTGGCAACACTTGTTATTGTCTGTCTTTTTTATTATAGCCCCCCTGGTGGATTTGAAGTGTTACCTCCTTGTAATTATGATTTGTGTTTCCTTGATAACTAATGGTGTCGAGTATCTTTTCATGTGCTAATTAGCCTTTTTTATGTTTTCATTGGAGAAACATCTAAGACCCTTTGCCCGTTCTTTTAAAAACACTATTGTCCTTTTTTTAACTGGGTTGCCTTTTTATTACTGAGTTGTAAGAGTTCTTTATGTATTTTCGATACAAGTCCCTTATCAGATATATGATTTGCAAATATTTTCTCATATTCTTTGGATTATCTTTTCTGCTTTCTTGATGGTATCTTTTGAAGCTCAGGTTTTTAATTTTGATAAAGTCCAATTTATGTATTTTTGTTTGTTTGTTTGCTTGTACTTTTGGTGTCATATCTAAGAAGGCTTCCCCTTATCCAAGGTCAATGAAAATTTACTCCTATATTTTCTTCTAAGAAAAAGTCTGATAGTTTTAGCTCTTACATTTAGGTCTGTAATCCATTTTGCATTAATTTTTGTGTACGGTGGAAGGGACAGATTCATTCTTAAGTCTGCTCAGTTCTCCCCCCACACTTCACCCCTGTTCTGCCCATGTATTTTCTTTGCCTAATGCAGAACCTCTTCTACCTGCCTTTTTGTCTTGCTCTGCCACTTTTAAAACCTTCAGTAAATATTCCCATTCTAGTGAGGCCTTTGGATAACTTTGCCCTTTGCCAGGGCTTCCCACCTCACCGAGAAGAAAAGGAGAAGAAAACCCACGGTGTGCAGAAGGACGAATAAACGTAGGGGTGAATTTGTTGGCACGTGTGGCTCTGTCCGTGCTTTTTTCCTCTCTGGTTTGAGGTCTTGCTTGGACTTCCTTGGTCTTGGGAGTGTGTTTTTCAACACAACATGTTTTCTGATGGAGGCAGGTGACACATGATTGTCAGCGGTAGCCAGCCCATTGCTTGAGCCAACCACAGAATTGCAGGACAGGTCAGGAAACCAGCACGTCCTGCCCACGCCTTCTGTGTAACAATTCCTATGAAGGTCACACAGGGAAGTAGAGGCTTCTGGAGTCAGAAGTTCACCAGACGAGAACTAGCGACTGAATTTTCATCTCCAGTGGGATCAGCCGAGGGCGAATTCTCTGCTCCTAGATTTCTCACTCAGCTTGTTTAGCCTCCTTATTATTCATGCTGATGGCTCATGGAGTTAATCATGTGGATAATCCAAAAACCACTTACGCGATGTGAGATACAACAGATTTACCATCCTAACACGTTGTATTTAGCGTGATACTTGGATGAATATGCATTCCGCAAGTGCACTTCTGCTGAAGGGCAGAGGGGTTGGTTGGCCCAGAAATGTGCTGGATAATAAAGGAAAGGCACATCTTCCTGAAATGTTGCTTTAAGTCATGACCTTTCGGGTTTCGAAACTTTTAGTTACTCCCCTTTACCTACCGAATAAAGTTTCTTCTTCTCTGCCTGGTATTTAAGACTTTTTAAGGTCTAGTCATAGCCTTCTCCATAGCTGACTTAATCTTCGTTCCCATGCTCCAGACCATGAGTCTTTGGCAAAGTCACAACAGCTTTGCTGTCTCTCTTCTCTTTGTCCCGGTGGTGCCATCCTTCAGTCCCCTTTTTCTAGCCATGCATCCCTCTGGCCAACATTTAGTGTGCAATTACTATGTGCCAGTCATTGTGCTAGGGGCATAAACATGGGTAAGGTGGTCTCTTCCTTCTAGGGGCTCACAGTCTAGTGGAAAAATCAAGCATGTAAGCAAACAGTTACCCAAGTGAGTGTGATATTTAGGTTATAAAGATGCACAGAGGAATGAATAATTAATTCAGCCTGGGAAAGACAGAGTGGGTCTCACAGAGGAAGTGTCATTTAGCCAGATCCTGTATGATTCTCTTAGCTTCATCCTTTCCTCAATTCCTGCTGCCAGAGTCTGTCACCTGAACTATTGTAATGGCCCCATAAATGGTCTTACTGCTGCTTATTTTTGCCTTTTCCAGTCCTTACTTGATTTTGATTCCAGGATACCTTTCTGTTCCATTTGAACATGTGAATTCCCAGACTTAAACCCAAGAGGACTTCCCATTTCCTGCCTAGTTAAGTCCAGATTTATATAGTGGACAAGTCTAAGTTCAAATCCAGTCTCTGCCCTTTGTTATAGCTTTGGAGCTTCATTTTCCTTTTCTATAAAATAAGCAAAAACACTTGCCTTGCAGATTATTAGAATAGAGGCAAGGGATGGAAAATGCTTCCTTAGTCAAGGTAGCTATCCATAAGAAGGATCACACAGCACAGTATAGGGGCACCAGACCGACCTGGGAGCAAATCCTGACTCTGCACATCCTGTCTATGTGACCTTGAGCAAGGTACTCTGAACTTCTTTTGCAAAATCAGATTAATAGCAGTTCATGTGACCAACCAGGTATTAGAAATAATAGCACAGAGCAGAAAATATGTGATACATGTGATATCTATGTATTTGTATATACAATATATGATAATATAAAGCACCAGCCACTTTTAGGTATTTGGTAAAAAGAAGCGGCTGTTCTTTATTAATACTGATAATATGAACATGTTAGACCAGTCACCTATCTTCCTATGTTGTCTCCCTCCACTCCTTAGTGCTGCTGACCTACCCTCTCACCCTCCAGCCTTCTCACCCCCCAGCTCTGTACTTAGGCTGGGCAATAGACTTTTACAACTCTGAGGCTTGGTTCTGACTGTTCCCACCACCTGGGATTCCCTTCCTCTTATTTATTTATTTATTTTTTTTTTTTGGAGAACTACCATCCTAGGCCTTTCTCACACATTCTCCACAGCTTCCTCTAGCCAGCAACTCTGACTCCCACTCCCAGGCAGCACCAGTTTCTTAATCTGTTTTGCCACCTCCCTTTATTCATAACTCCATAGCACTCATCACATTGTATTCTTTGTTGTCTGTCTTCTCAGCTAGACAGAGATCATGCCTTTTTATTTTTGTATCCCCAGCTCTGGCACAGCCCTGGCACATAGAGTAAGGCCCTCGGTACACTGAGTGGAAATTAGCTGAAGAGGAGTTTGGCAGAGTCTGAGCCAGGTCAGGAAAGGCCTTAAATGTCAGGCTAAGGAGGTTTGCCCTGCGGTTGATGAAGAGCCATGGAAGATCTTAAGTAGGGGTGTAACATGATCTTGTAGATTCTTCCAGTGTCAAGTGCCCTTGGCAATACCAGGAGAGGCATTGGGTGCCCTGTTTCAAGCCTGATGTGTGAGAGCCAGGAGTCTTTGTGACCACATTAACCTCACCCTCTGAGCCTCTCCTGTTCTTGATGTCTCTGTGCTGTGTTCGCACTTACTTGTATACTACTTGACTTTGAATTTCTCTTATGTCACGGGTTTGTCTCCTCTCCCTGATTAGAGGAGAAGCCTCCTACTTCTTTTGGGTACATAGTGTGCATGTTTCCCCCGCTGTGCGCCCCCTCCTCCCTAACATGAAGTGAAGCATGTAGTAGGTATTTTAGTAAGTGCTTGTTCAATTGAAATTGAATAGAACTCTCTGGGGATGTAAAATTTAGCACAACTAAAAAAAAAAAAAAAAAAAAATAGTACAGCTAATCCCCAGAGTGAATCATCTACATGGGGCCCAGTGGAAATGAGAGGTGAGTCTCCATAGTTCAGATGTATGGATTGTTCGCCAAAAAGTATCTCAGAAATTTCCTCCCGTTGGGTTGTGTAGTCAAGAATAGAGATGAAGGGAGAGCTGAAAACCAACCAACTGAACAACCACTCGAACTAGGCTGAACTAAAAGTTAACAGAGAATTAATGAGTGTTCCTGAATAGCTGCTGTTAGAATAATCCCCCCCCCCGCCCAGCTTGCCGCAGCTGACCCTCTCAGGCAAGGGCTTCAGTCTTTTCTAGTCCTCGCAGCATCAAGCCCTGCCCTGGCACCAAATCTGGATTTGAGACGATCCCAGAATCTATGGATAGCAAATACTAGAACATTTTGGTATAAAACTATACTCTTGGAGCCAGTGGTGTGTCCTTTCTAGTGTGGAGGTGTGAACTAGAAAATCCGGAAGCTGCACATGCTCTATGAACTTCTTAACTTCTTTAGCTGTCAGAGCCGGGCAGTATATGCTGGGGCGGGGGCGAGGGGGGCAGGGGGAGGAGGTGGGCCAGCTACCATGAATTGTTTGTGTTGGCAGGAAAACAAGGAAGTAGAATGGTTTCCTCCGTAGGCACAAGCTTAACAATCGGGCTCCCTTGTGAGCAGCCCCTGGAATGGGAAGAGTGTGTGTGTGTGTGTGTGTGTGTGTGTGTGTGTGTGTGTGTGTGTGTGTGTGTGTGTGTGTGTGTGTGTGTGTGTGTGTGTGTGTGTGTGTGTGTGTGTGTGTGTGTGTGTGTGTGTGTGTGTGTGTGTGTGTGTGTGTGTGTGTGGCTGGTAAGCCAATGGCAGGCATCACAGACCTGAATGCTGGGAATTTTCAGGTCCAGTCTGATGAGTTTCGGCAAATGTATATAGCCATGTAATTATCAACCCAAACAACATATAGAACACTTCTGTCACCCCAGAATCACACCTGTCATGTCCCTTTACAGTCAACCACCTCCAGCCCAAACCCCAGGCAGCCTCTTTTTGGATTTCTCTCACTGTAGATTTCTGCTCTAGAATGTCATGTAAATGGACCCATACAGGATATACTCTCGTGTGTATGCCTGTCCGTTTTTGCCAGCAGTTTGAGTCTCTGCCCCACTGCCAACTTCTGCCAGTACCCTGCTTACCCGCCCCCCCCCCCCGCCCCTCCGCCACATATATATGCCTGTGCCTTCCTTCATTCCCCCAGAAGCAAATTAGGTTTTTCACTAACTCTAGGAAAATATCGTTCCCCAGCCTGGTTACTGCATTAACTTGAACTTCTATGCTCTGACATTTCTAAATAAAAAAGGTTTGGAGCATGAAAGGGGCAGCAAATTAAATGCTGTTTCCCCCATTCATGCTCCTAATGACTCTAGGTTATTCCCTCACTGCCACATGGGCCTCATTGAGATAATAGGATTTGCAAGGAAAGTCTCTGGGAGACATAAGGCTGTGCGTCCCCTCCCCCCCAGCCATTAAGGCAGACCTAAGGTTTCCTCTGTAAATCCTGAATGCATTAGTGGCCACTGGGTAGAGGGTCAAGTGTCAAATACTCTGCTGTGAAGGGAGAGGACATCTGTGGCTAATTAGACCACTAATTGGCTAAGCTGGGGACAGGGAAGGGCAGGATGAGCTCTCAGCTCTGCACCAATGGGAAGCCTGCTCTCCAGCAGCCTCCTGCTCCCTGAAGGGAGAAGAAAGCCCATGGGAAGGTTTGTAAGGCACCCCACCCCTTCTCCCCCAGTTTAGCAGAAGGCAGGACCTGGCTTTAGGAACTGGCCCTTTTAATTTTTAATTATTTAAAATTTATTTATAGTTTTATTTTTTTATTTTTGAGAGAGAGAGCATGAACATCCATGAAGATGGAGTTGGGGGGGCGGCGGGCGACAGAGGATCCAAAGCGGGCTCTGCGCTGACAGCCCAGAGCCCAGTGTGGGGCTCGAACTTCACGAACTCTGAGATCGTCACCTGAGCTGAAGTCAGACACTCACCCAGGCGCCCCTATTTTTAATTAAAAAAAAAAGTTTGGGGCGCCCGGGTGGCACAGTCGGTTAAGCGTCCGACTTCAGCCAGGTCACAATCTCGCGGTCCGTGAGTTCGAGCCCCACGTCAGGCTCTGGGCTGATGGCTCAGAGCCTGGAGCCTGTTTCCGATTCTGTGTCTCCCTCTCTCTCTGCCCCTCCCCCGTTCATGCTCTGTCTCTCTCTGTCCCAAAAATAAATAAACGTTGAAAAAAAAAATTTTTTTTTTAAAAAGTTTATTTATTATGAGAGAGCACAAGTGGGGGAGGGGCAGAGAGGGAGAGAGAATCCCAAGCAGGCTCCCTGCTGTCAGCTCAGAGCCTGACATGGAGCTCAATCTGAAGAACCTTGAGCCGAAATCAAGAGTTGGCTGCTTACCCAGGCACCCCAAGAACTGGCCCTTTTTTAATCAGGAGAGTGAGAGTGAGCCAGTGGCCAGATGTCTACCTCATCTTTTCACTTAGTCCTTTATTCTAGGGGCACCTGGGTGGCTGAGTCGGTTAAACATCTCATTCTTGATTTTGGCTCAGGGCATGATCTCATGGTTCATGAGTTCAAGTCCTGCATCTGGCTGTGTGCAGGCAGCAGGGAGACTACTTGGGACTCTCTCTCCCTGTCTCTCTGTTCCTCTCTCTCTGTCTCAAATAAGTAAACTTAGGGGTGCCTGGTGGCTCAGTCGGTCAAGCGGCCAACTTCGGCTCAGGTCATGATCTCGCGGTCTGTGAGTTTGAGCCCCATGTCAGGCTCTGTACTGACAGCTCGGAGCCTGGAGCCTGCTCCCGATTCTGTGTCTCCCTCTCTTTCTAGCCCTCCCCCGTTCGCGCTCTGTCTCTGTCTTTCAAAAATGAATAAATGTTAAAAAAAATTTTTTTTTAATAAATAAGTAAACTTATAAAAATAAATTTAATCCTTCACTTTGGAGATGAGTTATCCACCCACACAAACTCATCCAGCTGCTTTAGTACCATAACCTGGTTTCTTGAGTGACCTCAATTTGTATGAAGATGTTAAAGGCCACCATACCCACATAGGTTGTGTGATGTTTCTTCATTGATCTACTTATTACTACATTTGACAAATATTTGTACAGTATCTGCCAGATGCAAATCATGGTGCCAAGCACCATGGAGCCTCTGGAGATCAGTTAGATGACCTTTGCTTACAAGGATCAGTAATAGGGTCTTGCCTCGCTTAGAGTCTAGCAAGCTTGTGAGGTTGATAAGCACTAACCGCAATATGAGGGAGGCTGTGTGATGGCCCAAAGGACAGATGCAAACACGGCTTCAGGAATTCCAAAATCAGAAAGAATATTTATGGTCTAGAGAATCACGGGGAGCTTCCTGGAGGGAGGTGCCTTTTGAGCTGGACCTTATCAGGTGGGGAGAATTTCAGTAGGTAGAGATGAAGTTGGGAACTTAACTTGAAGAGAAGAGCAGAAATACAAAGACCAGGAGGGACTCCATAGACACGTTTTTAGTGAGATGGCGGCATTCACGTTTGTAGCATATCGCGTCTCTTGCTTTGCAGATCAATGAGCTGAGCAATGTCCCCGTCCCTGTCATGCTAATGCCAGATGACTTCAAAGCATACAGCAAGATCAAGGTGGACAATCATCTCTTCAATAAGTAAGTTACCTACTGAGTGGGCTCAGGTTTATGTGGGCAGTCCTTTCCCTCAAGGCAGAGAGCTTCTGAAAACTGGCGCACGATAGTGCCAAGCCAGCGCCTGGCAGGGTATGACAGGGACACCTGGATCTCAGAGCTGACAGACTGGCAGGGAAAATCCATTCATTATGGGCCTCTCCCCTTTGCGGTGTTCTGTCATCGCCTTTGTCTACCTGCCTCCAGTGTCCTGCGGGGCATGTGGCCAGGCCCAGGGTGATTCATCTGGGGCCAGGTTAGGTAGCAGTGAGCTGCTCACGAGCTGTGGTGTCTAGTGTGAGGCTGACAGCAGTGGCCCTATCTTGATCTCCGTCTGAGGCAAGAAGCTGCCAGACATGTTCCTGGCCCGGAATGCAGCCAAGCTCTTCCCTCTCCAACGGGTGTGTGAAAGACAGGCCGAGCATGGGGCCCAGGGGCGCCATCCAAAGTAATTCTTCCCACTTTCGTTCACTGTGGCTTCTGGGATCGGCACTGGGGTCGGAAGCTTGTCTCAGGTTGTTGGAGCAGCCATCTCACCTGGTCCAGTGTGGGGCTGGCTCTGAGCCCTCTGGAAGCCTCACGTTTTCATCCTACTGTGGGTCACCCCGGGAACCATTCGCTGTGCACACTCCCCTCCGTTCTGCATTTGCATCCTGGCTCCACTTTCCATTGCCCCACCGTCCCCGCACCTCACCAGCTGGGCTCTGTCACCCCACCATTGCCAGACTGCTAGCCTGGAGGGAAGCTTGATTTGAAAATATCCCTTAGTGGCCTCTCTGCCACAGTAAGTAATAACGACATCTTATTCTAGAAGACATCTGTCTTCATGGCTAAGCGGCCACCTGTATAGATGGAAAACTCCTGTGTTTCTCACACCACTACCACACGTCACTTCACTGGGTTTTCCACACGTCAAGCAATTCTGTAGGACACTAGTCGGGTGCCCTGCCAATTCAGTTCAGCTCTGACACTGTCCACCTGCAGTTAGCATCAGGCCCCACAGGTGAAGAGCTTAGTCCCACAGAACTGCCCCCCACCTTCAGACGCCATTCGCAAATCTAGGTCGTCACCTGGGCTTCTGACCAGCCTGCTGTGGGGCCCATGTTCCCCCGACCCTCCCCCTTGGGTTCGGTTAATTTGCTGGAGGGGCTCACAGAACTCAGGAAAACAGTTTATTTACTTGATTACTAGTTTATCATCAAGGGTACAGCTCAGGAAAAACCAGTTAGAAGAGACACATGGGGGAAGGTATGTGGGAAGGGGTGCGGAGGTCCCATGCCCTCTCCAGGTACACCGCCCTCCCCACACCTGCATGCGTGCAACACCTGCGAACTCCGGAGCCCTGTCTTCATTAAGAAGGCATGATTGAGGAAATCGACTGGTGATTGGTTCAGCCTCTAGCCCCTCTCCCCTCCCTGCCATCCAGGGAGTGGGACTGAAAGTTCCAGCCCTCTCATCCTGGTTGGTTCCCCTGGCAACCAGCACCTATCCTTTGAGGCTTTCCAAAAATCACCTTATTCACATAAGCTCAGATGTGGTTGAAAGGGGATTGTTATGAATTAAAAAAAAAAGACCTCTTTATTGCTCTTATGACTTAGGAGATTCCAAGGTTTTTAGCTGCTCTGTGTCCGAAACAGGAATGAAGACCAAATATATATATTTCTTATTATACCACAATATCACACCCGGTAAGGAAGAAGAGGCAGCCCTTGGCTCTGAGGCAGGAAAGGAGATTGTTCTTTCCCAGGGGTCAGGGCTCTGGAAGTGGGCATCGAACCACTGCCCATTTCAGGGTCCGTGGCCTCTGGTGAAGTTCTGGGACCTTGACATCTTGGCCTAAGGCAGAGCATCAATTTCTTCTTTTCTTTCTTTGTTCCTTTTGACCTTCCAACGACTGTTTATGTGCTAGTTATTAGCCTGCAGTGCTCCTTACTAAAAGATGGGTACATGAGGCAGACCAGGCCCCTGCCCTCATGAGAAGCCACTGCTTTTTTATTTCCTCGAAGTATATCATCCTGGAGTAGTCAGAGGGATGTATTTCTCAAAGGGACCCCCCAAGGAAGGTGGCCATTGTAAAGACGGAGGATTTGGAGGAGGCATCCCTTCAAGGTGATTCTCTACCCTCCTGGGAGTCTGAGTTTTTGACCAAGGAGTGGGAAGGGTTGAGGTTGGTGCCAGCAGCCCACAGACAAGGCTTCCTGAAAAGAGAGGATTCCAGTCATTTGAGATCTCTTTAATCCGAAGCACCCTTGTCCTCTGTCCCGGGGGAAGCCCAAGGCAGGGCCTCAGGACGTGTTGATAGCAGCGTCCCCGAGGAGAGGGTCCCGTGGTGGAGGAAGTCCGCTCCGTTTAGCAGTCAGACTGCTGTCTGCCTCACAACTGCTGTTCCCATGCAGCCATTGACAGGTAGCAAGTACAGCTCTCGTGCAGGAAGGGCCTGCACTCTGTCTCACTTCTTGGCAGGTAAGGTTTTTTCCCTTTAATGTCGATTTCGTCTAAAGATAACACACAGGAAAAGTACACAGATTGTAAGTACACAGCTCGACCAATTTTTACCAAGTCAACACAAGGGATGTAAAGTTTTAAAACTCTTACGTGCTCAGAATCACCAGGAGTATTTGTTAAAAATGCAGTTTCCAGACTCCTCTCCAGAATTTCTGGGGCCTAGAAACCTCCATTCTAAGTGCCACAAATTGTTCCGATTCTGATGACCTGTGGACCAAACCCACAGAAGTTCTGATGTAAGGATTAGACGGGCAAGGAGAGGCTCACAAAGACATTTCTCTGCTTTGCCCTAGGGAGAACCTTCCCAGCCGTTTTAAGTTTAAGGAGTACTGCCCCATGGTGTTCCGGAATCTCCGGGAGAGGTTTGGGATTGATGATCAGGATTACCAGGTACCGGGTGTCTTTGCAAAGTCGGAGGGGTCAGGGAGTGAAGTGGGGCCAGGAAGCCACAGGACGAGGAGAGGCAAGACTGGTCCACCGTTCTTATGCTACATCTTCCTGTCCTGTCCTGCTCCCGCCCACCTGGCGGTCTTTCCCCCGGTGCTGGCAGGCTTCTGGAGGGGTGAGGGCCCTGGAAGTGGTTCTGAAACTGCCTCGAAGGCTCAGGCTGTCTCCCTGGGAGGGAGAGGCGCGGGAGGGAGAGGGCTGCGGAAGCTGCTTCATCTCAGTCTGACATTCCCAGTCTAGGCCGAAGAACCCTTCTCCTTCGTAGTTTGACTTAAAAGAGAATTGTTGCCAGCGGGAGATGAGGCCTCTTAAAGCAGATAAGACAGAGTAGAAAAGGAAGACTTCAAGGGTAGTGTAACCTTGCCAGGTATGAGTGCCACCTCCTAAACTTGTCCCCTGTCCTCTGTTGGGAGGGGGGGATTGGCGAGACTGGTGACTGCCCCCTCCAGGGGCTGATAATGCCATAGAGGCCTTTGGCCTGCTGGAAGGAATCAGTCCCAGTATCAGGGACGTTATAGTCTGACTCCTAGTGTGTGGTTTCTGTTACTGCTCCGCCTAGCACCTTCCTTGGACCTTCTCCCCCTGGCAGATAGCCTGCTGGTGATGGTGGGAGAATTTTCCACTTCACTTTGGTAGCAGTTAAGAAATACAACTGACTTTCAGTTGTCTGGGGGGGCAGGGGGGGAAGAAAAAAAAGGAGTGTACAGCCTACTGAAATCGAAAATGGACGCCCGAATCTTTTTAGAGACCATAACACCTCCCGGCCTGGTCCCAGTAAGCCCTTCATAGCGTAGTTCCTGAGGAGCAGAACGCGCCTCGGTGAGTCCCCCTGCCCTCCCCCTCCGCTCTGGAGGGCCTCCTGCAAAGACGCCATCCCCGAGAGGAGGGCACGGGGATGTGGGAGGAGGAGATGCCAGGCCCGGAACGGTCAAGAATGGCTGTGTCTAGGAGGTACTGGGAGGTCCCTCCAGCCCCGTCTGTTCGGACTGAGCCCTGAGCTGAATCACGACCTGATTGGAGCTGGAGGTTTTCTGAAAACTCTTGCCACTACTGCAACCCCACGTTGCTCGGACGTCTTCCTCCCGCCGTGGCCCCTTCCCTTCCCCTCGGTATTCTAACCACATCCTCTCGGTGTCTGCATTTTTCCTCTAATAACCTTGTGGGCGAATGATTGTGCTCACAACTGACAGAGGCAGGGCGGGCGTAGTTCAGAGAGGGGACTCGAAGGATTTGGAGTCAGAAAGCGCTGCCTGCAGACAAGGCAGCAGTGGAACCTTCCTTTGCACCTGGGCTGGAGGCCTGCATGTCTGACTGGGAGAAGGACCAGGCTGGGAGGGTGAGGCCCTCAGCTGTGTAGCCTACTCAACATTTCTGGGTCGGGGACACCCTGCTTTGGGGATGCCCTTTTAATTCAGGGAGCATCTCACCATGTCACATTTCAGTCTCCCCATGACGGTGGTGCTCCCTCCTTCCCCCGGGGTCCCGTGAGGAGGCATTCAGTGAGGGGAAAGCATCGAATCCTAGGTAAGAGCTGAGGAAAGGGCTTGGAGAGGAGGCGTTTCTGTGAGCAGATCCCCACATGTGTGCTTGGGAACGGGGACATCTGGGACCTCCCTCTCTGCCTCACCTTGCAAAGGTCTGCTTGGTGAACACATCCCTTTGGTTGACTCACGTGTCCCCCGCCACTCCCTCTAGAGGCTTCTACTGCTCTCTGATCCTAATGGGAGTAGGGCCTCAAGGAGGAGCGGTGGCACTAAGCTTTGTCTTTGTCGCCCCAGGAAAGTGGGAAAATCATCTCCGTCTGCCTCGTGTTCCAGGTCAGGGAATTCAGGAGTGGACAAGTTAAATGGCTCACCCAAGGTCATGTTACGTGTGAGCGTCAGGATTCAAGCTCAGCCCCAACGTCTGAGGCAGAGATTTAGTTTACAGGGCAGTTCTAGGGGGTCAGAATGAGAGGAAGTGTCTCATAGTCAGCCCTCTTCCCACCCAGTCAGGGATTAGGAGCTGGTGGAAAGGAACAGCTCTTGTCACTCTGCAGGAGGACTTTCGGGAGAGAGGTGAACTTCCGGTGAGGCAAGGGGTGGGTAAGGCCCTGCCTGTCTCGGCGTGGCTGGCTTCAGAGCAGTCTGGCCCAAGTAAAGGTCAGAGTCTTTGTTCCCCTCCCAAGACCAGCCCGCTTTTGTCTTGGTCCGTCAGAATTCGGTGACGCGCAGCGCCCCTATCAACAGTGACAGCCAGGGCCGATGTGGCACACGTTTCCTCACCACCTACGACCGGCGCTTTGTCATCAAGACTGTGTCAAGTGAGGATGTGGCTGAGATGCACAACATCTTAAAGAAATACCACCAGGTATGGTGAGTCCCGAGCCTGGGCGGTGGAGGAAGGATGGCAAGAGGGAGAAGAGAGCCCCTGGGGAGGGACGGGTCCTCTCACAGCGGCCCACACCTCCTGAGAACCAAGCACTTGGCCCTTCCCGGTGCCATGTGTCTGTGAGCTGAAATGCCTACTGGAAAAAAGGGAAAAAGGAGACATGAAGGCGTGTTACCGATTCAGTCCCATCGAACAGCTGCTTCTTGTCAGAGTCGGGAAGTTTCACACTCGGGCACCTGCCGCGTGTCTTCTAAAAGAGGCCCTGTGGGCTCGGCAGGCTCGCTGCTTCCCCCTTCTGACTCCCCGCTCATCAGGAACCGGTCCCGGAGAAAAGCAGGGGGCGGTGCGGCGGCCTGCTTGCGTCTTCAGGGAAAGCTGGCTTGTCTCTGGGGCCCCTGAGAAGTGGTGAAAGGGACTCCTGGTCTTTGGGGGGACAACGAAAACCCTGCCCGTGGCATGGCTGAGGCCTCCCGGTGCAGGGCCGTTCATTTTTCCCGGACAGCCGGACGGCAGCCCCGCCTCTGCACGCCCCGTGCCCTCCGGCTTGCCCGTTCAGGCCGGCAGAGGAGAGGCCAGACCCGTCTGAGGTGCTGACACACCTCTGAAATGGCAGACACGTTCAGTGGCGTCCCAGTAGTGCGAAACCAGAAGGGCTCTGCGACTGCCTCAGCCTCTCCCTCTGCCATGCCCGCTGGGGGCGGGGGTGGCCATGGCCCGCTGTATGTCCAGGAAACCCCTGTGACTTCACAGGACCCCTTTGAAACCGACCGGTCTGGGAGCTAGACTCCCTGGGAGCGTCTGAGCCTGGGGCGAGCCCCGTCCGTCCTGGCACCTTCACACGTTCCTCAGCATCCGCCTTCCTCCCTTCGCTCTAGTTCATTGTGGAGTGTCACGGCAACACCCTTTTGCCGCAGTTCCTGGGCATGTACCGCTTGACCGTGGATGGCGTGGAGACCTACATGGTGGTCACCAGGAACGTGTTCAGCCATCGGCTCACTGTGCACCGCAAGTATGACCTCAAGGTAAAGGGCTCTGTGGCCGCCCTCCCACGTGTCGGGAGAGCCGGGGCACGGTTTTGGCGTGGACGGGAGACTCGGGAGTTGATGTGCCTAATTCTTACGGGTCAAAGGCTGTTTGAGGTCCAGATGACAGTGACAGGGGGTTATTTATCGTACCATATTTATGGCACGGTCGATGTCCTTCAACTCCTGTCAGTGGGACGTGCACGCCGAGGGCAGCGCTTTAGGGACAGGCTGTGCTGATACACGCACTCAGGCGTGTGTCCGGGCCCCGCGGACTGACAGCACAAGCACGGTTCTGGACACGGAGAGGAACACGCTTGTGACTGTGAGCCACCGTGCTCCACTGTTCTCGAAGCTGGCTTCCTGACGTGTCCCCTCACACCTCTCTCTCCCTGCTACAGCCATGAGGGTTTCTTTCCATTCCAGTGCCTGTGCTCTCCTCCTCCAGCAGCTCGCGCGGGCTGCCTGGCCTGCGTTCCCTCCCTGCCCTTTTCTCCACCTCCACCAGCTCCCACCTCATTGCTTCCTGCTTTCCCTTCTGGGCTCAGCTCAGATATCACTTCTTGCAGGAAGCCGGCCTTGGCCTCCACCGCTGTCCCTCCCCAGTCTGGACCCGCCCTGTGCTAGTGCTCTTGGTGTCCTCCTCCCTCGTACCACCTAGTACTATTGTAACTAACGGATTAATTAGTCGCATAACTGCTTCTTACTGCCTGTCTCCCCTGTTAGAAGGAGAGTCCCCTAAGGGCAGGGACCGGGTCTTGGTTCGGGGCTGTTGGCCCAGCACGTGCCTAGTGTCCGATCAGAGCTCGGTCAGTGGTCCGTGACACGGGAAGTGAACAAGTTGCTGCCTCCTGGCCTCTAGGACTCTAACCAGCCTCCTTCAGTTCACCTGCTGCCTCTCCCCAAAGACTGGTGCATGTTTTCTCGCTCAAAGGACTTTGCCTCAGCTGGACCTCTCCTGACGGCTCTTATCCTTTCAGGGCTCCACTGTTGCCAGAGAAGCGAGCGACAAGGAGAAGGTATGCCGGGACCTGTACTGAGCGAGTGTGGAATGGGCTGCTTGGAATCAGAAACACCTTCTGTCGGTCACCCTGTCCCTTCCTCCACCACAGCCCCCAGCCCAGTTCCCAGACGTGTGGCCTGTCGGTGCTGTGTCACCGAGCTCCCGCCCATCCTCATCCTCGGCCCCGGCCTCTCTTTCCAGCCTTTAATCTCTACCCTTGCTGGGTTGGTCATCGTCCTACAGGGCTGGCGATCTCTGTCTCATAGTCCAGCCTGAAGTGGGGAGTGGCTGCCTGAGCCCCGAGGTAGTTCCGGCTCAGCAGGAAGACGTGCTTTGGTCAGTCCTCAGTGTCTGACGTATGTCAGATATTTGCCATCCCTGCCTGCCCGAGGCCTGGGACTGTAGCCTCCTGCGCCGAACCTATCGATTGGGCAGGCGACCATCTGTGCTCTAAGGACCCTTCCCTTTCCTGTACCATCACCTCTGGGGGTGAATGGTACCCAGCCTAACACACTGCTGTTGCTCTCCCAGGCCAAGGACTTGCCGACATTCAAAGACAACGACTTCCTCAATGAGGGGCAGAAGCTGCATGTGGGAGAGGAGAGTAAAAAGAACTTCCTGGAAAAACTGAAACGGGACGTGGAGGTACTTACTAACCCTCGTTTTCACCTTGGTTGAGGAGGCCCCCTCTTGTCCTCAGAGCAGGAGCCTGTTCAGCCTTAAGAAAAATTGAATCCGCTACTTTCCAGGAGTGTGGACAAAAGGAAGGCTGGTGATTTGAACAGTGTGGGTGCGAATGAGTATTCCATTGCGGGGGAGACATTTGTGCCGGTGGAAGCTTTGTAACTCAAGTTGGAATGCTTTCCTTCACCTCTTCGCTAATCTATTCCAGCACCTTTTTCAAACGCCCCGAAACTTTCTTTCTGGAGGTGTCCCTGTAGTGGAGAGGGTGGCAACGAGTTGCTGAGATCCACCAAGCAGGCCCTTCTTTGGCTCCCATTCTCCACTTACCCAGCAGCCTTCTGGTGGAACGGGGCTTCCCGTGGAGAAGTTCTTCCAGGGCGGGCAGGTGCTAAATAGTGAACGCGTTACTGGACCGCTTGATAACCCAGTGTTTCCTATTTTAACAAATTGGGAGCCTGCTCATTAAAACGAGACCCTACAAACTTTTAAAATGTTTTCTTTTTTTTATTATTGTGGCAAAATACGCATAAGATAAAATTTGCTGTCTTAACCATTTGTGAGTATATCGTTGAGTGACATTAAGTACATTCACGCTGTTGTGCAGCCGTCATCACCATCCATCTCCAGAACTTTTCATCTTCCCAAACCGAAACTCCGTACTCATTAAGCACTAATTCCCTGTTTCTCCTTCTGCCTAGCCCCTGGCAGCCGTCACGCTGCTTTCTGTCTCTGTGAATCAGACTTTTTTTTTAATGTTTATTTATTTATTTTGGGGGGGGCAGGAAATGTGATTGGGGGAGGGACAGAGGGAGAGGGAGAATCTCAAGCAGGCTCCATGCTGTCAGCGCAGAGCCCAACATGGGGTGTGATCCCATGAACCACAAGGTCATGACTTGAGCCAAAATCGAGGGTCATATGCTCAACTGACTGAGCCACCCAGGCGCCCCGTGAATCGGGCTATTTTAAGTGCTTTATATATAAATGGATTCATACAGTTTTTGTCTTTTGCATCAGGCTTATTTCACTTACCGTCATGTCTTCAAGGTTCATGCATGTTATATATAACACATGTCAAAGTGGCCTTCCTTTTTAGGGCCGAATAATATTCCACTGTATGTTTATACCACATTTCGTTTACCTGTTCATCCATCAGAGGGCAATTGGTTAAGGTTCTCCAGAGAAATAGACTAGGGTGCCGACAGATAGATACACAGACAGACAGACAGACAGATGTTTATTATAAGGAATCAGCTCACAGCTGTAGCTGGCACATTAGAGACCCAGGAGAGTGGGTGGTTGAGAGTGTCGCCCGGCTGTGGCTTTCTTTTTTTTTTTTTTTTTTTATTTTTAAAATTTTTTTAATTTGAGACAGAGAAAGAGAGAGAGAGAATGAGCGGGGCAGGGGCAGAGAGAGACGGAGACAGAATCTGAAGCAGGCTCCAGGCTCTGAGCTGACAGCTCAGAGCCGGATGCGGGGCTCAAACTCATCAGCTGTGAGATAGTGACCTGAGCCAAAGTCCGACACTTAACCAATAGAGCCACCCAGGCAGGCGCCCCGGCTCTGGCTTTCTTATGGGGTGTTTGTTCCCTTTTCTTTTCCTCCTCATTTTCATCCTGACTGTTAAAGAAGCTGAATTACATAGTTTTTCAAGCTTTGCCTGTGCCCCTCAATTAGAAGTACATTTTACCTCACAGCCCAACACGCACAACTGAAACACCGCCTGCCTACGTCGTGTTACATATGTTTTCTATCCTGTTCCGTAGTATTTAATAATAAAAACTGCCCAGTCCCAGCCAACTAAATTAGATTTCTGGCTCCCAGTGGGTTGAGACCTGTGGCTTGAAAGCCACTGCCCCGTCACACCCACCTCTCCAGCCTCCGTGCAGTGTGGGACTCCTTTCTTCGCTGGGACTCACCACAGCGTCTCTCGGGCGGTTTCCTCTTCCCTCAGTGTTCTACGTCCTCCCGCAGCTTCTGCCTGCCTGTCTGCTCCTCCTCCGTCAGGCCGCCTGGGCTCCTCTCCCCAGAGAGGCCCCTCTCCTTGCTGCCCTGGCTCCCGCAGCTACTTCCCTTGAGGGACGGCCTCGTCCCTCGAGGGACAGCCGTCTTCCCCACTGGGCACTGAGCTCACTGAAGGCGGAGACTGATGTTTTATTCTCACCCAGGGCTCAGAATCGGAGAATGGACTTGAAGGGAGTGCCTTTTCTCCTCTTTCCAGGGGTGTCCCTGTAACCTCTCCCTCCCATCTCTCCCTCCTCACCCTCCCTAGTTCCTGGCCCAGCTGAAGATCATGGACTACAGCCTGCTGGTGGGCATCCACGACGTGGACCGGGCGGAGCAGGAGGAGATGGAGGTGGAGGAGCGGGCAGAGGACGAGGAGTGCGAGAATGACGGGCTGGGTGGCAACCTGCTGTGCTCCTACGGCACGCCTCCGGACAGCCCCGGCAACCTCCTCAGCTTCCCCCGCTTCTTTGGTCCTGGGGAGTTCGACCCCTCTGTTGACGTCTATGCCATGAAAAGCCATGAAAGTAAGTGGGAGCCGCGTCTGTCTGGCCACGGGGCCAGCTGCTTACTGCCCTCCTCCCTGCCGCCTCTTCTTCCTTTCCTGCTTCCCTCCCCTGCAGGTGCCCCCAAGAAAGAGGTCTATTTCATGGCCATCATCGACATCCTCACGCCATATGATGCTAAGAAGAAAGCCGCGCACGCTGCCAAAACAGTGAAGCACGGGGTGAGTCCTCCCTGCCACGTCGAGGCCCGGGGCGGGCAGCCTTGGGCCTCCTGCTCTGAGCCGCTCCCTACCCCGCCCCCACAGGGAGCAGGCCCCCTCCCAGCCTCCCGGTTCTCCCTGCCACCCACCCCTGTGCTCTCCCCACCAGCTGATCTGCCCGGCCCAGTGGCCCCTACTTCTCAGCTTATCGGTTCCGTTCCCAGAGCTGCTGGGCAAGTTGTGCGTCCTGTTGCCTGCAGGGAATAGCTCTGTGTACACGCCCACGCTGCTCCCCAGAGGCCCTTTTCCCCATGGACTTGAAGTTACTGTCTCCAAACACAGACCCCGCCCAGAGATCCAGTCTCTCCACCACCTCCCCACCGCCTTGCCGCTACTCAGTGGGTTCAGGCGGGGGCTTGTAAGTCAAAGGAGCAAGGCCACGGTGGTTCTGAGACGGGAACTGCTCCTCGAGGGCCTGCCCAGGCGGGGGTACAGCATTCAGTTCAAACGCTGGGCCAGAGACTTCCGGATACCCAGGCTCCTCCCGGCTGTAGGCTCTCAGGGCCAGGGAGCTCGACCTGAGTCAGCCTCTGTGTGTTACAGGCGGGGGCCGAGATCTCGACTGTGAACCCTGAGCAGTACTCCAAACGCTTCAACGAGTTCATGTCCAACATCCTGACGTAGTTACCTTCTACCTTCAGCCAGAGCCGGAGAGCCGGATGTGGGGTCGGGCCAGAAAAGGGAGAGGGTGTATTTGGGCTAGATGGGAGGGTGGGGAGCGTGGGGAGCAGTGTAGGGGGAGGGGAGGGCTTCAGTGATGAGACTGCAGCCTGTGACATTGAAAGACTCTAGCTGGGGAGGAGGGGATGTGCTGTGTGAGCACGTACCCACAGGGTGTAGCCTTGATCTTTCCCCCATTTGACCCAGGTTGAAAAGGGGTTTCCTTTTTGTTCCCTTGTAACCTTTTTAACAATACGTTGGGGCTAGAGATGACTTTGTGGGTTTATGTGGGTTTTGTTTCTGAAATCTCATTGCTCCAGGTTTGCTATTTATAATGATGTGTGTCATCACCCCATCACCCTCCCCATCCCTGCCCTGCTCTCGGTTCCCTTCAGTGAAAGAGGCACCCCCATGGACCCGGCCAAGGGGCCTCTCAGGGCCAAGTGCTCTGATGGCAGAGGAGAGGTCAGACACTTCAGTCCTGCTGCATTTGATCTTGTCTGGATTAACTTTTTCATTTTATGGAGTATTGTGCACAAACTTCCTCCACCTTTTCACCTTGGATCCAAGTGAAATGTTACCTGATTCCTCCATCTAAATGCTGTCCTCCAAATCAACAGCAGGCATCTTGGATCAGAATCAGAGATCTCACAGGGGCGTGAGTTCATCCTCATGGGATGGTGAGGGGTGGGGGTAGCGGCTGGGCTCTTGGACAGCTGGTTCTCACAGAACCCTGCGATCATCACCCACGCCTCTGAGCTCCTTTGGCTGCTGGAGTTCAGATGTCCTCTGTCTAAAGCCTGCCTCCCGTTGGTCAAGAGGAACTAGAAAGCATCTTTAGGTACAGCAGGAGCCTTCATGCTTCGATGGTTATTTCCCCTTGGGAAACCCCCAGAACCTGATGAGTATCCAGTGAGGCCTTGTGCCCTCCATCCATTGACTTCCTCCTGACCTTCTCCCACGCACCCTCCCTTGTAGTTGAGCTTTTAGCTGGGGGAGACCTCCACGTGCCTGGGATGCTCCTTGCAGAGAGGCCTCCTCAAGCCCCAGGGCCACCATGTAGATAATCTGATGCCCGGTGCCTGTGGTCTGTCCCCCTGGACGGTTTTGGCCATCAGGGAGTGCTGCCCCCCACCGTGGAGTGTGGCACCCAAGCCTGAGCTTGCCGCGGAGTCACTTGAAGATGTGACCCAGGAAATCCAATGTGGAGGCCTGAAACGGGATTCGACCTGGCCCAGCTTTGGGGCTGTTTTCCTTGATGCCCCCGTCTTAACTCTGAGCAGATCTGCCACCCCAGGGGTGCTTCGGGAGTGGCTTCCTGCAGCTTCGTGCAGGGTCCCCACCCACCTGCTGAGCTACCCAGGCCTCAGAACTGAGCCGGGTGTCATTCTGTGATGCCATCAGAGCAGTCTGGTCTGGCTCAGAGAGAAGAGCCCTGTGTTGGGGGAGGTACATTCCTGCACCTTCTCACCCCCTCACCCGGAACTGGGGATTTGGGATGATCTATGGTAAAACTTTTGTAGATAACCCCACAGGTGCGATGAAAGTTTATGGAAACATTTCAAATGGATGGATTGGTTTCCTGTGGCTCCCTCCAAACCTGGCCAAGTTCAGCTTCTGGAGCAGGAACCACCGCCTCCGTGCCCTACCTGCAGCGTTTAGGTGAGGGGGGAATGGAGGCAGCATTCTTGGACTCCAGTGAGGCTGCTGGAACTGTTCTGGAAGAGGCGAATAGGTCAGACAACCGCCCCCCGGCCCAGGAAGGGGCCGTAGGCAGCTCTGAATGATCAGCAGCAGCAAGGCCATGAAGTGACTTGGGGAAGAACTTGGAACCAAGTGGCTCACGGAGAAAACAGATCTGACTTAGGACGGGATTACGTAGGAACGATGTTTGGACTTGATTTCCCCACCTCCTAATCAAGAATGGAAATTTGGATCTGTCCCTCGGGAGGCCCGCATCTTCTGAGCTTGGCGGGCTGTCCTCCAGCAGAGGCCACAGCCTTGGGCTCCCACCGGCTTCCTGCCTTTGGTCTGCTGATTATGTTGCCATCATGTGTGTGAAAAGTGTAACACAATCCATCGGTTAAAAATGAGCTACCAGGTATCTAACTTCTTTAACATTGAGTTTTGTGTTTTTTGTGGGGTTTTTGGGGTTTTTTTTTTTTTGTATATTGTTTACATTTTGAGAGTAGCATTCTGTTTCAAATGCTTTTTTTTTTTTTTTTTTTTTTTTTTTGACAGTATTGTTGTTTGGGTCAAAACATTTGAGCTGTGGTCGGGTGGACTTTAGATTTTTTTAAAAGGTCATTCTCTGTGCTATCTTCAAAACCTTGGGTTTGGCCCTCTAATTCCTTTGGCATTCAAATGTTTAAAAGCTATTTATCTTGGTTTATGCCAGTTTTCTTTCTCTTCTTTCTGTAATGATGCCGATGTGTTTGGTTTGTGGTCTGAATGTGGAGAAAGTGAACTGATGGCCAAGCCTTTGTCTGCCCCCACTCCTTTCTCAGAGCCCCACCTTCCCGCTCTCCCTGCAGAAGGCATCCGAGAGCAAAGGACTACCCTCAGCCTTCCTCTCTGGAGCCCTGAAGAAAAGCTCAGCTGTCCCACGGCACCCTAGAATAATTTGGGGGTCTCCTAAGAACCAGGTGTAAGGATAGGACGTGACGGACTGGGTGAAGCCCGGGATGGGGGTCAGGGCAGGATTCCTCTCCATTCCCCCCACCTTGACCACCTAGCCAGTCGCAGCTTCACCCGTCCTGAGAGTCTGGGGCTGAGAAACCCAGGCTGGTCCTCTGAAGACTCCGCGTAGACCACTAGATGAAGGCCTCTGGCCCTTGTTCCTGTTAGTGAACCACTGAGTCTTTGTTGTCCCCCCCCCCCCGCCCCAGTGCAAGCTCCTTCCCTGTGCCCTGCGGTTTGGGAGTACAGGGCGGGCTGGGAAGCCAGCAGTTCTGGGAGCAGACTGAAGCAGCGCTCCATCTCTCCTTATCTAGCTCAGGGGTTACTGGTCTGTGGCGGGTGCCACGAGTCGCTCCTGTGGCTGTTCTCAGTGGCACCTTCTAAGTTCCCACCACAGGCAGCTCTCCCTCCCCTCTCCCAACTCCTACTGTTTCTCTCGCCTGTGCTTTAGGCCTCAAACAGGTCCCCTGGTAGCGCTCAGGGCTTGGGACTAGACTCCTGCCCTAGTTGACTTTCCCTCTTCAGTCTGCCAGGGTCTGCCCTGGGGAGGTGGACCAAAGACACAGGACTTCTCTCAGTAGCCAATCCCCACCCCCCCCAATTGTCTTACCAATTCAAGTTGGGAGGGAAAAAAACTTCAGCACTCCCTAGCACCTGAGCTACTCGAGTGTTAGGGGCCAGAAGGGACAGTGTGTTTAAATGGCCCTTACAGCTCTGGCCTTATATGGCTCCCCCAAGTCTAGGGACCTCACTTCTTTCTGGCAGAAATGGGGGGGCGGGGGTCCAGCCTGAGCACATAAATCAAAGGGAAAACACATCCGAGCAACTGCCCCCAAACCTACCAGCCACCTGCAGGGGCAGTGACTGCCTAGCTTTCCTCTGAGATGTGCCACGTACGAAGAGTGCCTCCAGAGGGAAGGGGAGACTCAGCTGTCCCCAGCGAGTTGTGCCGAGATCCTTCAGAGGCTGGGGAGGAAACTTCCAGAGGAGTTCCTTCCCCCTCGCTCAGAGCTATTTTGTGAGTTGTGAACCAACAAACAGCCTTTAGGGGGAGGCCGGTGCCGCTCAGCACACCTCAACATCAGGTCAAATCATTGTAATCAAAAAATGTGAATGAAGCTGAGATTCAGCTTTTGGGGGAGCAGGATAAATACGACCCCTTCACGTGTGTGTCACTTCTCGGTTCTCACCGCACTCTCCATTTTTTAAATAGGAATTTTCAACCCCTTGTGCTTGTCTAATGTCTGCTCGGAACAGTTCGAGACACTGTTACTGTTTAAAAATGCATGCATGTGAAGATGAATCTCCAACCCAAGGAACAAATAAAACTCAAAAAACTTTGTGTACACATCTGTCATGTGTCAGTCCTTTGGAAACGAGCCTTTATTTTTCTCAGAATTAAAAGGTTTTGGCCCCAGTTTCAAAGGCTGCTTGGGTGAAATCAGTGTCTGGCTTGAGTTTGGAGAAAGAGTATATACAGGCCGTGACTTTGGCCGCCTGCTTTCAGATGTGGCTAACAGAGCAGCGGTTAAGAGCACAGGCACCAGAACTGGGCAGCCGTCGTGACCTTACTGCGCACATTGAGAAATGGACAAACCACCCGCTTCTCGCCTCTCTACGTAAAACCAGCACTGGCTAAGAGCCACACACAACTACCACCCCTGTCCCAGCTCTCCCTTGACTGGCTATGTGGCTGACTTTGAACAGGTGACCTCTGTGTACCTCATGTTCTCCATTTAGATTGAGCTTAAAAATCTAGTGATCCTTCCGGTGTGGTTCTGGGTGAGCAGGATCAGCAGCGCCTGGGAATCAGAAATTCCGTGTCCCTCTGCAGATCTGAATCAGAAAGTTTTTTTTAATTTAATTTTATTTAAATCCAAACATGAGGTGTAATAATGGTTTTGGGTGAATCAGTTTTAACAGGTCCTCCAGGAGATTCTGATGGAGGCTGAAGTTTGGGAGCCGCCACCACAGGTTGGAAGCTGGAATAATTTGGGGAACTTTTTGGAAAGACAGGCACCCAGGCCTTTAAAAGCCAGTTAAATCAGAATCTTGAAGGATGGTATCAAAGTATCTTTGTGGCTAATGTGCACCCAAGGTTAAAAGACACCTGGGTGGCTCAGTCGGTTAAGCGTCCGACTTCGGCTCGGGTCACGATCTCCAATTTGTGGGTTCGAGCCCCATGTCGGGCTCTTTGTGGACATCTCGGAGCCTGGAGCCTGCTTCGGATTCTGTCTCCCTCTCTCTTTCCCTTTCCCCTGCTTGTATTCTCGCTCTTTCAAAAATAAGCAAACATTTTAATAAAAACAACAAAACACTGATCCATAAGCCTATTACTTGTAGTTACTTAGCCAAATTTCTACCTGAAACTATGAAAGATTTAAGAGTTTTCCTATAGGGGTGCCTGGGTGGCTCAGTTGGTTAAGGGTCTGACTTGATTTCAGCTCAGGTCACATTCTCATGGTTTGTGTGTTGGAGCCCTGGGTCAGGCTTGTTACTGACAGTGCGGAGCCTTCTTGGGATTCTCTCTGCCCCTCCCCTGCTCATGTGCTCACTTTCTCTCTCTCTCAAGGAAAAAAAAAAAAAGTTTTCCTGTAGAATTGAGTGCAAAGCATTCTAGGCTTTGGGGTCAAATAGAATATGGGTTTACATCTTTGCTTTACCATTTATTAAAGTCACCCTGAACAAGTTAACTGCCCATAAAAGAAGATTACGTCAGCTGCCTTAAGTCACCATGATGATTAAATTCTAGAATGTGTAAAGCACTTTGTGCCGGGCCTACCACACAGCAGACGCTCAGCAAGTGACGTGTCGATGTTCTCCCCACTGGTGTACCGGTAGAGTTGGCTGCAAGTCCAGAAGAAAACCCAAGGGCTGAGCTACACCCTGAGGAGCTATCTGTAAGTGCCTAGCGGGGATCAAAGATCTCGGGTAAAAGTCCCAAAGACAAAGAAGCAGAAGTGAAAGAAAAAAACTATTTTATTTAAAAAAAAAAAAAAAAAAAAAAGTAGGCTCTGAGAACAGAGGGTTAGTCCATGCGGGCCTTCAGTGTCCTGGTGGTAATCCTGTCCTTCTCACTGCAGAGGGAGAAAAGTCACAAAACATCTATGCCATTCTAGACTGCAGAACGGAGCTGTCCAGCCAATTCTAGGTTTGACTGTCTTGCTCATGTTCCACTAACCTTAGCCTGTCTGCTCAGCCTGGGATGAGGAAGGGGGGAAAGACACGAGACTAGTGACAGCTCTCCAGGGCGGGAACCACCAAGAGTAAGAGGACGGCCTGACTGCACAGCCCGCCGAAGAAGGGTAGGAGCTCCCCCAGGCCCGGAGGACCAGTCATTTAGGAAGGACGTTTCATCCCAAGGAACATAAAAGGGCCCGAGGGTGAATTGTCTGCTATCAGCCCCAGTCTGTTTTTCGTGATAATTGAGCAAGCTATCCCATAACTAAAGGGTCCAAATGCTTATTTGGGGATGTGCCCAAGGAAAGCTGTCAGGAGGACATCTACTTCATCCATTCAGGTTCCTGGTGACAGCTCCAGACGAGAGGAAAGGGGATGGCAGTTAGGGAGCCGGCTGGGGCTGGAAAATCATTCCCAGCGCCCGGAGCACCAGCCAGTCATGGCTCAGAATGTCACCCAGAGGCGGGAGTTGGGAGAGGAGGGAGTCACCTAGAGTCTTGACCAGTCTGCAGTAGCGCTGCTGTGGCTCATCCCCACACAGGTCCCTGAGACTTTGGGGACACTTCCTACTGTGAGCAAGTAGGGAGGAAACTCAGGGTCACGGAGCCTCACCTGACAGAGGCCAGGGGAACCGCAAGAGGCTCCTTGCCGCCACCCTTGGAGAAACATGGATTTCTGCTATCCCAAGCCTGCCACAAGCACCTTTCCTCCCTCACTCCTGATCAGGGGGATGGGAAGATGGGGTGTTTGTGGGGGAGGGGAGAGGCAGGTGTACGCAAAGCTTCTAGACTTTTTCCAGCTCATACTCACATGACGTGGACAATGACTCCCATGCCTGACACTGCATCCCGATCCACGGCATTCAGCATGGCTTGTGAGATGGTTTCAAACAGGTGTTCTGGATCCTGCCAACAAGCAGAAGCCTCAGACCCTAACCTGGTTGAACCCTTTAACTCTCTCTTTTCTAGGCTCAAGATCCCCAACTCTGGCCACCCTCACGCCTGAAGTGAGGGACGGTTCCCGGGATGTGGGAAGCCCCCTCGGCCGCTCAGAAGGAAGCAGGTTACGTAAGGGAAAGCGAAGCCCTGAACTGCCTCTACTAACCAGCAGTGTGACCTTGGACAAGTCACATGTTCCTTCGCTAAGTTCAATCCCCCTTCTGTAAAATGGGGAGAATCCCTATTTGATTTCCACGTGCTTTGGGAGTTGTCTATGGGCTCTCCTCCTGGGTGTCACACAGGTACCTCAAAACTCGATCTGTCCAACCGTCAACCCACTCCCCAGCCCCCCAAACCTTCTCCTTCTCCTACGTCCTCCATCTTGGTTGGCTTAGTGAGAAAACTCACGACACCCTCATTGTCTCCACCTCCCTCACTTCTGGTTGAAATGACCAAATGCTCTAGACGCCAGAGGCACCCCTGCCCCTCCCCTGACGATCTTTGCTCAGGCCTCACTCAGCGCCTCCTGCAGGCGAGCACGAGAGCCTACGGCATCTACCTGCGGGTGCCGGTTCCTACCTACCTTTGACATCAGGTACCGGGGAAAAGTTCAGACCCTGGAACGGCATTCAAGGCCTTTTGAAGTCGCAGCCCACTCTTGCTCTCCGCCATCATCTCCCCCCACAGAGCAGCCACAGCAAGCTCTCTCATCACCGAACACACTCGCCCCTCTGGTACCTTGGCACAGGCTGTTTCTTCCGCCAATCAGACCTTTTGTTTCCTCTCATCCTGGCAAACTGCATTTTAACACGCGTTTGGGGGTCTGTCTTGCTTCACCAGACTGCAGTGAGCCCTTGAAGACAGGCCAGCGGGGCCCGGCAGAGCTGGCACAACAGCCAACCCTTCCCATCAGGGACCGTTCCAGTCTTCATGTGTTTCCCTCACACTGCCCCTCCTAAGGTAGACTACGCTGTTATCCCCATTCTACAGCCGAGGTAACGGAGGCACAAAGAGACAAAGTGACATACCTGAGAACATAACTAAGTGACGGGTGGATCCAGGTTTCCAACCCAGACAACCCGGCTCCAGAGCCCATTCCGCTGACCCGCCTCGGCTGTGACCCTACAGCTTGTTAAATGTTTGTTCAACGAACGGGTGTGAAAAGCCCGTAAGGAGTTACTCCAAGGTAAGGAACCATCTGCTGTTGCGGCAAATATCTGACCGGGGTCTCCTGACAGATGCTGTTCTCCCTGGAGCCAGCCTGCACCAAGGCCCGGCCGTTTCTGGACACCGTCCCGAGGCCAAGCAGCTGTGGCTCTCTCCTACCTGCGTCACTCTCTTCATCGTGTGCCACATAAACACATTTTTCCCCGATGGCCAAGGGGTGGACACCTCAGAGCCCGGCCCCACTCCATGCCACCAACTCACCATGTTGGGCTCCCAGAGGGACTCGCACATCCCATACATTTGTTCGGAGCAGGTGCCGCTGACCACAAAGTCGTCAGTCACCATGGGGCAGCCGATGAGGTCTAGGGAGCAGATGAAGGGCTTGAAAGTCTTCGGGTCCAACCCGGCGATGACTGGCTCTGTGTAGTAGGGGCCAAACCTGTGCAGGCCAGGAGCAGAGAGAAACCAGGACTCAAGAACAATCGCCTTCTTGTTCAGACCTACCCAGAAGACTTTTTTTTTTTTTTTAATGTTTATTTATTTTTGAGAGGGCAAGCGAGCATGAGTGGGAGAGGGGCAGAGAAAGAGAGAGAGAGAGAGAGAGGAGGGAGGGAGACACAGAACCCGAAGCAGGCTCCAGGCTCCAAGCTGCCAGCACAGAGCCCGACGCGGGCTCGAACTCACAAACTGTGAGATCACGACCCGAGCCAAAGTCAGTCGCTTAACCGACTGAGCCACCCGGGCGCCCCTCAAGACTCTAAGAGTCACATGTTCTACTGACTCAGCCAGCCAGTTGCCTCCCATAGGGCCAGCTTTGATTCACCCTTTGATTCACCCACCTCCTGGCATCTGACAATGCTTTAAGACTTCTTTTCCCTGACACCTGCCTTCATAGCCTCCGCCCCCCTGACCCTCTCTTCCACTTCCTATTTCTGGGAATTCTGAGTTCTTCTACTCTTCCCTATCCTCACCAAAGTCCTACCACCATTCAATTCTCTATTCATGTATCTACCTGTACCTCCACTCCTTTCGAAAACGGACTTGAAGCAGTTTATAGGAAACACACTAAAAAATAAAAATCATTAAAACAATAACAAGACACCCAGGCTGAACACAAAGTTTTGTTCTGAGTCTCCTGGCAGACAAGGCAAAGAAGGATACTCAGGAAGCTGGGTTATTTTCGTTGTCTGCCTACAGGAAATAGGAGATTATCGGACACTTGTCCTAGACCCTGAGCTCTGAGTAGAATTAATCTCAGAAATCTATCATAAAATACTCAAAAGCTGGGACACCTGGGGGGCTCAGTCAGTTAAGCGTCCGACTTCGGGTCAGGTCATGATCTTGCAGTTTGTGAGTTCCAGCCCAGAGCCTAGAGCCTGCTTCAGGTTCTGTGTCTCACTCTCTCTTTGCCCCTCCCCCACTCATACTGTGTCTCTCTCTCTCTCAAAAATAAACATTAAACCAAAAAAAAAAAAAAAAAAAAACGCAAAAGCTAATGGCCGTTATTCTCAATAAAAATAGTAAGTAAAGATGTCTTATCTTTATTTTTAAAAAATGTTTATGGGGGCGCCTGGGTGGCGTAGTCGGTTAAGCGTCCGGCTTCAGCCAGGTCACGATCTCGCGGTCTGTGAGTTCGAGCCCCGCGTCAGGCTCTGGGCTGATGGCTCAGAGCCTGGAGCCTGTTTCCGATTCTATGTCTCCCTCTCTCTCTACCCCTCCCCCATTCATGCTCTGTCTCTCTCTGTCCCAAAAATAAATAAACGTTGAAAAAAAAAAAAATTAAAAAATGTTTATGTATTTGTTTTGAGAGAGAGAGAGCAAGCACAAGCAGGGGAGGGGCAGAGAGAGAGGGAAAGAGAGAGAGGGAAAGAGAGAGAGGGAAAGAGAGAGAGGGAAAGAGAGAGAATCCCGAGCAGACTCCCCGCTGACAGTGCAGAGACCAACATCGGGCTAGATCTCACGAACTGAGATGATGATCTGAGCCGAAATCAAGAGTCGGACACTTAACTGACTGAACCACCCAGTCGCCCCATCTTGTCTTTATTTACCCATGTCTTATATTGGCTCTCAGTAATACCTAAGAGCATGACCTTAAATTATAGCTCCGTAAAAAATAATTCTAAAAAAAAAAAAAAAAAAAATCCTACTTAATTCTCAGGTGAAGGAAAGGGTTGAGACAGTGTGCTTTGGTCTTGTGTCTCTCCAACAGATCCCTGGGTATCAACTTCTGTAAGAAATTTAAGATCTTGTATGTTCTTCTCAATGAAATGGAAATAAACTTAATCTAAGAGTATTCGAGACTGGCTGGGTAACAACCTTAAAACTAAATACAAGGGACGCCTGGAAACCAATTTGACAATAAATTTCATATATAAATAAAAAATAAATAAATAAATAAATAAATAAATAAATAAATAAATAAATACAAGGGACGCCTGGGTGGCTCAGCTGGTTAAGTGTCTGATTTCAGCTCAGGTGATGATCACTTGGTTCGTGGGTTGGAGCCCCACATCGGGCTCTCCACTGTCAGCACAGAGCCTGCTTCGGATCCTCTGTCTCCCTGTCTCTGCCCCTCCCCTGCTCACACTCCCCTGTGCTCTCTCTCTCTCTCTCTCTCTCTCAAAAATCAATAAACATTTCCTGAGAAACTTAACAGAAGACCATGGGGGAGGGGAAGGAAAAAAAAAAAAAGAGGTTAGAGTGGGAGAGATCTATGCCTGGATGGATTCTCTGGGATCCATGAAAACTTTTTTTTTTTTTTTTAATGTTTATTTATTTTTGAGACAGAGAGAGACAGAGCATGAACGGGGGAGGGTCAGAGAGAGGGGGAGACACAGAATCCGAAGCAGGCTCCAGGCTCTGAGCTGTCAGCACAGAGCCCGATGTGGGGCTCGAACTCACGGACCGTGAGATCGTGACCTGAGCCGAAGTCGGACGCTTAACCGACTGAGCCACCCAGGCGCCCCAAAACTTTTTTCTTTTAAAAAGACTCAGGGGGCGCCTGGGTGGCTCAGTCAGTTAAGGATCTGACTTGGGCTCAGGTCATGATCTCCAGGTTTGTGGATTTGGGCCCCACATTGGGCTCTGAGCTGCTGGTAGACAGCCTGCGTGGGATTCTCTCTCTCTCTCTCTCTCTCTCTCTCTCTCTCTCTCTCTCTGTCTGCCCTCCCCCCACTTGTGCTTTCTCTCTCTCTCAAAATAAATAGATCAACTTAAAAAAAAAAAAAAAAAGGTTCTGTCCACTGCTCAAGTTTGCAAATCACAGAATTAGTCGATCCTGCTAGAAAATCCCTGACTTCAGGTGGGCTTGTACAGAAAGCTCCCGGTTAGCTGAGAAGCTAGGACTTACCAGGTCAGCCTGAAAAATCCTGTAGTGTTCTTTTTCTTGTTAAAAGATTGTTTTAAGTTATCTCTACGCCCAGCATGGGACGCGGACTCATGACCCTGAGATCAAGAGCCGCGTGCTCTACCGCCTAAGCCAGCCAGGTGCCCCCGTATTTTTATTTCCAATAAACACCATGGGGCACTGGCTCAGTCAGTAGAGCATGTGACTCTTTTCTTTTTTAAGTTTGCTTACTGATTTTAAGTAATCTCTGTACCCAGCACGGGGCTTGAACTCACTACCTTGGTTGTGAGTTCAAGCCCCGTGCTGGGTGTAAAGTTTGCTTGTTCTGTGCTGACGGTACGGAGTCTACTTGGGGATTCTTTCTCTCTCTCTCTCTCTCTCTCTCTCTGCCCCTCCCCTACTCTCTCTCTCTCTCAAAACAAATACATAAACATGCTAAAAAACAAAAACAGAAACATGAGCCATTATTCATATACTTAAATGTGAGGTAATTTTTACAGGTGTGAAAGACATTTCCCCCATCTACAATCAGTTTAAAAAATTGTTTAGGGGCACCTGGGTGGTGCAATCCGTTGAACATCCAACTCTCGAATCCGGCTCAGGTCGTGATCCCGGGGTCATGGGATCGAGCCCTTCATTGGGCTCTACGCTGAGTGTGGAGCCTGCTTAAGAGTCTCCCTCTTCCCCTCTGCCCCTTCTCCCTGCTCTCTGTAAAATAAAGTTTAATTTTTTTTTTTAACATTTATTCACTTTGGAGAGACAGAGCGTGAGTGGGGGAGGGGCAGAGAGAAAGGGAGACACAGAATCCCGAAGCAGGCTCCAGGCTCCGAGCCGTCAGCACAGAGCCCGATGCGGGGCTCGAACCCACAAAATGTGAGATCATGACCTGAGCCGAAGTCGAACGCTTAAACAACTGGGCTCACCCAGGCACCACACTCTAAAAAGACATCTAAGGAGCACCTAGCTGCCTCAATCAGAGTGGCGTGCTACTCTTGATCTTGGGGTTGTGAGTTTGAGCCCCACGTTAGGTGTAGAGATTACTTAAATAAAAACTTAAGACAAAAATCATTTAAACCTTTTTCAATTCGGGATTTTGATAAACACAGTTACACGTGGCAGACAATTCACAGCTGAGGATATTAAAATACACCTAAAAAAAGGTAACCCTTCTTACAGTTTTTAGCTTTTTAATACTACAAAGGCAACAGTATCGATCCAGGTATGAAAATGGCAACGACTCAGCTTTGAAAGCTAAAGAGTACTTCTGTGACTTTTCCATAAAGTTCAAAATTATTTCAAACTAAATGATTTAAAAAGAAATAAAGGGGAAAAAAAAAGAACTCCACTTGTCATTTTGCTACCCAGCTGTGCCCAGAGATGAGTAGAAAAGTCCCTGTGGGGGGTGCCTGGGTGGCTCAGTGGGTTAAGTGTCCGACTTCGGCTCAGGTCATGATCTCACGGTTTGTGGGTTCGAGCCCTGTGTCAGGCTCTGTGCTGACAGCTCAGAGCCTGGAGCCTGCTTCGGATTCTGTGTCTCCCTCTCTCTCTGCCGCTCCCCTGCTCGCACTCTGTCTCTCTCTCTCTCTCAAAAATAAATAAACAGTAAAAAAATTTAACAAAAAGAAAAAAAGAGAAAAGGAAAGTCCCTGTGGGGCTCTCCTTTGCTTCCATCCCAGCTTCTGCACTGGATTCTAGAGCTAGGCCTCTGCTTTCCTCGTCACAAAGTCTTCAAAGAAAACGGACAAAATTCAGGTACCCAATTCCTAGGTCCCGAGACTCTAGGGCACACTTTGGTGGGGTTAATTCTGCTGCCTGGAAGCAAGTTTGTCTGCTGTGTGCGTTCCCTGCCTTCTTCTGAAGTAGCCCTTTCTTTCCTGGTTGGTCGTCAGGCCCACAGAAAACAGACCCATAAAACAGGGTTATCACCCTGCAAATAAGAAATGGGAGAGGGAGGAGGAGGAATCATCCTCCAGCCATGACCACGTGGCCACAAAGTCCCGGGCTACACTTCCGCTCACCGTTTCTCATACAAGAGGTTGGCCACCATGCTCATGAGGGTGTAAGGCTTGATCTGCCGACCTTCCTTCAGCTCGTACAGGTTCAGCCGGAACTTGAGGCGCTGGGCACTGTGACAAGAGGAGAAAGGAGTTAGGACGTCACTCCTGAAGGTGCCCGAGCGTCCACTCTGTGGAGGGCAGGAGGTACGTAGGGAAACACACAATCGCCGCCCTTGCCAAGCAAGACTCCTCTCTTCCTCTCCCGGTGATTTTCTCACCAGAAGTCCGGCCTCATGTCCACGTTTCAGACTTGCCCAACAAAGGCCACCAGTGCCACAGCTCTGAGCCCAGGACAGGCCCTGGCAGGGAGGAGGAGCAGACCAATGCCAGAAGCAAAGCTGCTGAGTGGGTCAAAGGACGCCAGAACAAAGAGCCTTAGACACAACCTGAGCTTCTCTTACAGGTGAGGAAACTGAGGCCTTGCGAAATTAGCAGTTACCTCCCACAAGCCTACAAAGGCGGTGAGAAAGCCTCCAGAAGAAAAGGAAACGGTGTGAGGGGCGGAGAGGAAGGCTGACGGAGGCCTTCACAGTGACGGCAACTTGAAGCTGTTGCCCTGATGCCAGAAGGAAGCATTTCCAAGTCACGTGTTCTTGAGACTTAGGGAGCTTCGACGGAGATGAGAGAAAACGTTCTGACCAACTTCCACCCACATTAGTGAACTAGTCTCTTGATCTTCTAAGAACTAAGTCCAGGAACTGCTGTTCTTTGGGCCACCAGCTTCCTGGAGGACATGCCACTTGTGACATCTTCCCTCTTGAAACCCTAACCTGATCCTTTTCCTCTGGCCTCTCGTCTTCCCCCACCACTAAATGTACAGTTCAGCTCTCGAACGGCAGCTAATTTTTCTCCTCTACATATTCTGTCCAAAATCTGTTCCCAGAGGTTTAAAAAATCACCGATGCCTCTCTAGCCCCGAGATACGATTTCAAGTTCCCAACTGCCTGAAAGATGTTCCTTAGGTCGCCTCGTCCCTTCAAAAAATCAGTCATCACCTTCCCCTAAAACTAGCCCGCCCGAATTTCTGGATTTCGGTCAACACGCTCAAATCAAAAATCATCTTTAAGACATTTCTGGATCACCTATATGCCAAGTAGTAATCTAGACACTAGTAGCAGATGAAAAAGACACAGAGCCCACCCTCAGTGAATGACTCTTTGGCCTCACAATAGCCAAGCAGCCACTAAGGCTGTTACACTCTCAGAAATGCCTTCCTTTCCTTTCCCATCACTACCATCCCATTAGGACAATAACCCTCATACCTTTTTTTTTTTTTCTTTTGGACCAACACAATAGCTACCTCTTTCATCTCCCAGACTCCTCTTCCTCTTAAATCACAGGGCTTCTATCCACTAGATGAGGAATCTAGCAGTTAATATGCACTCATCTTGGATCAGGTATCTTTCTGTATCCCTTTCCCAGCTAGACCTGAAGTTATTTAGGGACTGAGCACAAGCCCCAGGAAGACCTGCATTGAGATCCTGAGTGACATTCATCAACTTGCACCTTGGGCAAGAAACTCTAAGACCTTCAGTTTCTTCATCTGCAAAATGGGACGGCAGCATGGTAATGTACTTAAGCGGTTTAAATGAGTCCCTGCATGTAAGGTGCTCCGTGCAGAGAAAATGAGTAAATGCTGGTGGAAGTTGGCTAGGATACAATTCTTTATGGCTTACGGTGTGTCCGGCAAAGTCTCTGATTCACTGGTGCTGTTTGGTAGATGGCTGATACCTGGGCCACTCAAGACACCAGGCAAGGCTAGTCCAAGAAGAGGCCTGCGTGTGGGCGGGGACCCCCGACACTTACACAGTCTGGACATCGGTGGCCAGTCCGGCCAGGCCTATGTACAGCCGATCGCCCATGGGAAAGATCTTCTGGAAGTCCGTGGTCACCATCTGGGCCTGGATCCCGAAGCGCCTGTCGGCAGCGATGGCCACACAGTTCTTCCCCTTCATGGCCATGACGGCCCCTCCGTTATAGGACATAATAGACTGCGGCAGACAGAGCGGAGGAACTCAGCGTGACGGGCCAAATGCGGCCAGAGCCCCCGGCGCAGCCCCTGATCCGAAGGCTCCTATGTGCACCGTCCTCCCCTCTGGAGGCGCCTGGACACCCCGAAGCCCAGCTGTGACATTAGCGCTGTGCAGCTGCGGGGAGCCGCCTTCGAACCCCTGGTCCTCACCGCGGTCGGCTTCCCTTCAAACGACCACCAGGCCCTCTCCGCCTCCCAAAGCTCCCGTGCCCCCTCCCCGTTCTTCAATCCCTAACCCGCGTCCCTTCTCGCTCCCCATCTCACCATGACTGCGGCGTACTGGGACCTGCAATCGCCACAATTCCACTCAACCGGCTGAGGCCCCCGCTGCACAACCACTCTTGCTGCCTTTTCCCTGTTCGCCCAAAGGCCGACCCTTCCGGGACATTTTGACTTCCTACTGGCTGTGCCTATCTGTCAGTCATCAGAACCGGAGTTTGGTTGAGGAGCCAAAACCGAGAATGGGAAGGCGGAAAGTGAAAAGTCACTGTTGAGTGCGGAAGAGCCTGGCGCCGCGGTGCAAGCTGGGATCGCGGCGGAACGGGACTCCCGGCTCGGAGGACCTGGGCTGGGACCTGTGTGCACGTGGGCTGGTGAAGCCCAGAATGGGGGCTGCGGTCCCAGCTGAAGGACCACGGTGTTGTGATCGCGCCGTGTGGCTCGGGTGTATTACGCTAGCTTGTTTCATTTATTCTTTCCAGAAATCCTTCCGTCTCTTATGTGCCAGGTACTATGCTAGGCTCTGCACATTCGCTGGCCTAGAACGGTGCCTGGTATTTAGGAGGCGCCGATTCAGCACATATTTAATGTTTCGAGGGGGAGGGGCAAAGGGAGGGCGTCGCGGATGGGCTGCGGCTGCAGGGGTTCAGGTTCAAAGGGGAGGTTTGGAGACCAAACGTGGTTATGCTTTTTGAGACCCCCCTCCCCACGTATCCCCCAAGACTCAGGTCACCCTAAAAAAAGGACGTTTCGGGCTTTTCCATCTTCTTATCTTCCCCTAAGAACGATCCAGAGGAAGCCCCGACTACCCCTCCCAGAACCAATAGAGGAGGGACGTAAAGGTCCCTCCTCCTCCCTTTCCTTGATTGGGACCCTTTCCTTTCTCCCCAGGGCCTGACTGCTTTCGCCCCGATTGCAGGGTTTCCGTTGGATTCCTGCGCCGTCATAGGCTCGCTCCCATTGACTCGGCTCACCGCCACGCTGGCAGTTGTCGCAGTCTCTGTGGCGCAATCGGTTAGCGCGTTCGGCTGTTAACCGAAAGGTTGGTGGTTCGAGCCCACCCAGGGACGCTGCCTTTTTTTTTCTCCCCCCCCCCCCCCTAAAAGAAAAACCTAAGCGGTATCCTCCCAACATCTAAGATGCCAAATTCCGTTTTGAAACGGCAGATGTTTTTATCTATAGCAAGTCAGAGGGTCATTGTGATTGAAAATTCCTTGATGTTCGGTCAATGATGGGATTATTTCTCCAGCACTTTCCTCCACCGCCTACCTCCCACCCCGCCCCCAGGCTGGATTGCAGGAAAGGCAAAGACAGAGGTTTTTGTCTCGCTGTGCAATACGTTTCAGGTTGCATTTTTCGTAGGATTAAGAATGAATTTACAGTGGAGGTGGGACAGTTTTCCATTGTCTGCCTCAATCGATGTTACCCTCTCGAAATACTATGTTTGGAAGGGAAGAAAGTGGCGCCAGAGACAAAGGCAGGAAGAAATTGTGGGATGAAGCAAAAGGTGAGAGACAACAGAGCGGTGATACAGAGAGACAGAAAAGGGAGATGACGGGGAAATAGGTGCGGTGAGTGGAAGGAAGACACCAAGAAAATGGAGGGAAAAGAGAAGCAGTTCATATGCGAAGCCTCCAAAAAAGGAAAACAACAACAACAAAACTATTTTTTCTAGAAATACCGAGCAGTGGGGCAGAGAAGGAGAAACAGAAGCAGAAACTGACAAACGACATTGTCTTGGGGAGAGAGAAGGAGCGAAGGACACAGAGGCAAAGACAGTCATAAAATCTCTAGAGGAGCCACCCTCTCCTGCCCTTGTCATCATCTTCTAGGGGATCTTAATTTCACAGTAGCTCTTGGCATGTGCCAGAAATAATTAATTAGATTTCCCAGCGCTCCTGCCCTCTGGAGGCTTCTAGTCTGTGCCAGACACAGTGATTCTTCTGATGAGAAGTCGTCAGCTAGAGACCCCTGTGAGATCGTACAACTAGCACAGAAGGCAGGGTAAGCATTGGCACCTAATGGCAGCCGGAGGCACATTCCAGGATGAAGAGCTAAGTAAGGGACTCAGGCAGTTCTCTTGGATATCTGGTTTCTCCTCAAGATTGGGCCCAAAGGACACCTCTTGTGAAAACCTTCCCCAGTGCTTACCCACCCTTACCAGGTGCTCACAGGGCTGGTGCGGGCAACCTGGAGGGATACCCAGTGCCATGGAAGCTAATGGGACAGGCTATGTAAACCCACTGGGCCGTGAGCTCCTTGCAGGCTAAAGCCTGGCTCATCAGCTTTAGGTCTCCAGTACCTAGTACAGTATTTCACATTGGTACATGACAGGTGCTTCTTTGTCAAGAGACCAGAGAGCTTCACATGTGAGAAAGATTGGCTCTCAGAAAGTTCTCCTGATAAGTCAGAAAGGCCAGGGAGGTGGGGACTGGTTGCCCAGGATGGAAACGATTAAAACGAAGTTTTAGTGAGTAGTAGGGTGTTCATCCCTCTGTCTTGTGGTTTGCTAGTGACTCTCCTAGGAACGAGTGGATGGACCGGCGTGAGTGTGATGGGCCCCCTAGCTGCAACACTCCGGGATGAAAGGACCAAAGTGCGGATTTATCAGCCCTCCTCCTCCTGGCTGATACCTGTCCCCCACCACCCCCCACTCCGGTACACACACTTGGAAGGCAGCCCTAGGTGCCCCTGTGGATCGTGTGTAGGATGGAGGTCTTCGGGAAGCCCCTACAGGTTTCTCTTGCCCCAGGAATCTTTTAGCAGGAAAGGAGTGACACTCCCTGCTGCGCTCCCCTCCCCACAAGGCAACTGGGGGACAGTAGAGGATGCGCGAGTCTTCCCTGGCAGAATTCGGGTTGCTGTCGACCCACTTGCCCTGGGGACAGTGGGTGTGTCCATGCCAAAAGCCCCCTTTCCAAGAGGGGCGGCAAACTCCTGGTATTCCCGCGTAAGGACAGGGGAGTAGGTGACCGGGCTATCTAACCCCTCCCCGCATCTTCTCCCGCGGGTTCTCCGAGCACCCCCTCTAAGAGGAAATCTCTCCCGCCCATCCTCTTCCTCTCCGCCCCATTTGGCTGCTGTGGGCTGAAGGCTGAAGCTTCTGAGGTCACTTGGCGGCCAATGTCCGCAGGTCTCCTTGTCGCCGGCCAAAGGGTGAAGGCATTCAGTCCAGGGGGGCCCGGCTTCGGGGCGGCTTGAGCTGCGAGCGCTTAAGGAAGCAGGAGGCAGGCGCTACGAAGCTTGCGGAATATTTGTCTCCTAATTTCCTAACTCGAGCCACCCACCGCCAGTGCGCTTAATGGCCCTTCTGGCCGGATAATCAAGCTCTCTGGAGGGACAGACCCGGTGACCATCTCTAATAAATCTTGAATAACGAATAAGCGAATCGACCGTCCTAATGAGGCAGGGCCCGGGTCGTCGCCGTAACGGAGTATCGATTGGCTTTCCCGGCGCCAGCCTCAGCCGCTCCTCCCTGCCTTTCCAAGCCTCCCTCTTCGTTTTCCCCTCCCAGCGGGAGCCACTGGGGACGGGAGCCCGAGCGCTGGGAGGAGCCGGGAGCGACGGTCGGAGGCGGACTGGCACCAGCCGCCTTTGCGCTCGCCCGGCTCCTCCCGCCGCCGGGGCGAGGGAGGCGCACCAACCGCGCAGGGCTCGGAGCGCCCCGGCGAAAAATGCGGGAAGCAGCGCAGGGGAGGAGAAAAAGCGCGGGCCCGCTTTCGGGCCCCGGCGCCTGGTTTTCTAGTCCAGTCGGGCCTCTTGCATTCGAGCGGGTTATTGTGTCCCGGACCGGGAGTGAGTCCCGGTCTTCAGATGGTCTCCCAGCCCAGGTTACGTTCCATTCTTCTCCGCGCGAGCACGCGGGAGGCGCCAGCCTCCACCCCAGCAAACCGACCCCCCCCCCCCCCCCACTCAGACTACCCCCTCGGCCTCTCCCTCCGTCCCCCGGCAGTTCGCTTCCCCCGGGCGCCCTGGCTGGGTCCCGGGCGGTGGCGTTTTAGAGCCAGTGATCCCGCCGCCGAGAGGGGCCAGGGGGGTGGGGAGGACACGCTCTCTTCCCACCGTTGCAGTTGTTAATTTTAAGGGAGTGTCCCTTAGAGTGAATGAAAATACCCTGGACGCGTGGCCGGAGGTGTCGGGTCCCCCGCCGGAACCCAGCGCCCTTTGGTCCAGGCCGTGTAGGACTGCAGAACGAACCACATCTCAGCCCGGTCCCCCTCATTTCACCATTTTCCAGGCGCCCCAGCTTAGAGGCGGGGATCGCAGGGTCAGGGGGTTGGGGGGCACACACACAACTTGGGGGGGGGAGGGTTAATTGCAGAGGTTAACAGAGAAGAGGATACATCCTCCAGGGTCAGGGTCTGTTTGGGAAGAGTGAGGTCGCATCCTAGTTTAGGGGGCCCCGCACCCGGTGTGGGGGCAGCCGCGTTAGCCTCTCCCCCTCCTCCTCTTCCCCTCTCCGCAAACACCCTGAAGGAATGAGGTCACGTGGGTGAGTAGTGGGCGGGACCTACTCTTGTCTGGAGGAAAAAAAGCCATTTTGTACCCCCCCAGCCCCGGTCCCTCCCCTCCCCCCTCCGTCCCCTCCCCTCCCCTCTCTCCCTCCCACCCCAAGCCGCTTTCACAAACTCCTTTCTTACCGTAGGTTTCTCCCCTCCCGCCGCCAGAGCGAGCGACACGGCTGCGGCCCCCCTCCCCCCCTTCCCTCCCTCCCTCCCATCCCCCCCTCCCCGAGACCCACCGGACCCCGAACCCAGGTAAGTGGAGGCAGACTCCCTGTCCTTTCCTTCTCCGCAACTGGAACGGGGCTGGGGGGCCGGTCCATCCCTCCTTACACACCCCTGCGGGAGGGGGAGACTCCGAACCGGGCCTGCTTCTCGCGTCCCCGCCCCACCCCGCCAGCCCCTATCCTAGCTCGCCCCGTCCGCCTTTCTTTCTCCCTTTTCTCTCCCCTTTTCCCTTTCCTCCCTTCCAAGATGGCCGAAATGGATTCCCCCTTTTAGCGATTTGGCGTCTCCCTCGACCACCACCTCTTTGTGCCGCAGCCCCCTCGCAGACCTGCTCCTGAGGTAGCGAGGGGGAGGGTCCGAGGCAGCCACCAGGGCTGTGGGCTGCGCGCGGGGCCGGATCTCTGCCCCCCTCGCCCGCCCCACGAGCCAGAGCGGCCTCTGGCCCTGCCCCACTACCCCTTTCGGTCTGGGGAGGGGTCGCTCTCTGCTTCTTCCGTGGGCACTGGGGCGTCGTGGACGCGCAGGGACTTGAGACCGGGAGGAAAGCGACATGCCTTTTTGATCGCTGCGGGGCCGGGGGAGGGCGCTCCTCCATGCCCGGGTCCCCGGCCTCTCGGGCACCTCCCCCAGCGGGTCCCTTTCCCCCCAGCCCCGGACTGGGCGCCCCGCCCCCTCCCCGAACCACCCGGGCAGAGCCTCTTTCTCCGGAACACCCCTCCTTGGGCTCCGCCGAAAGTTTGACTCTAGGGAAGGTAGGAACGGCCACCCGGTAACTGAGGTCCCTGATCCTCTGACCCAGGCTCCGGGGGAAGCCCGGGAGGAGGGAGTAGAAGGGAGAAGGGGGGAGAGTTATCGCGATATTTCCCATCGCCAGCGGAGGCAGGAGGGGTCTGACCGACTGGCCCCTCTTCCACCGAGGAGCCGGGCTGCCCCCTCCCTCCCCCGGCCCTCCTTCCTCTAGCCCTGAGGGGGTGGGACCTCTTGGCCAGCAGACACCCCTGCCCCTCCTGTCTCCACAGTGGGCCTAGGCATGCCTCTCCCCCTCCCCCACTGCCCCCATCTGCCCAGAATTGCTTCGGATGGCTTGAGGTGGGGAAGGAAGAGGCCTGGGGGTGGTGGATTTGCCTGTAAATATCGTGGAAGTGTTACCCCGCGCTTCTTCCTGGTCTTTGTCTCTTAGAGGAACCCCCACCATACGTATATATGCCTCAGTCTCTCCTGAGCTCCCTGTTGCTTGGGGGGCGAGAGGGGGGGAAGTAGGGGGTTTGTCTCCTGGTTGTCTCCCGCTGTCTTCTGATGCCTCCTTCTCTGGGCCTCTCGCAGTTTGTATCTGTTCCTGAAACTCATTTCTCTTCTTCTCCCCGTCTCCACTCTGTTCCAAGGTGTTAGTACTTGGAGAAGGAGCATAAAGCCGGCTCTGTTGCAGCTTTTGGGTAGGGAGGTTTTCCCAGGGGCTCCCTGGTTTGGAGTTGGAGGTTGTGGCCTTAGAGCTGTCTTTGGAATGAGGCCGGAAACAGACCCCAGGTGAGACCTGGGACTCAGTATCCACCCTGTGTGGCTTGAGTGGAGTTCAAGTTGGAGTCTTTGGGGGTGGGCAGGAGGGCGGGGGGGCTCTCTGCTGCCCCTGGCCTTGCCTGAGAGGTCTAGGTTGATGGAGCTGTTGCCATGGAAATGGAGACAGCCTGAACAGGAAGAGGCTACATCTTTGTGCAGGTCAGATGCCCACCCTACTCCTCCAGCCTCTGGCCCCCCGAGTGGAGGTTGGGAGCTGCACTGCCTTTGTTGCTGGAAGACTTATGTTATAATTTATCCTGGGTGGACCGGGGATGCACAAAAGGTTAGTGTGTATTTCCAGCTCTGGTTTCAGGCAGGGATGTCAGACGGTGTGCTGCTGGGGTGGGTGGGGGTGGCTTATACATCTGGCAAGTGTGGGCCTGGCTCTGGTCTGGCTGTATGTGTGATGGGGTGTGTCTGGCCTGGTGTGTGTGTGTGTGTGTGTGTGTGTGTGTGTGTAGTGTCGTGTCTGTCTGGCCTGGTGTGTTGTGTGAGAGAGATGGAGGGGGTGTGTCTGGCTTTGTGTGCCTCTGTGTATATTCGGCAATGTGTAGCCCTGGGTGTATATTTTGGGTTTTGTCTTTGTTTGATCTTAGGAAGCTGAAGGGGGAGAGCAGAGAGGGGACAATGAGCCCGGCTTCAGGAGACTAGAGGATGTTTTTGACGCCGCTGGCAAGGAGGGGCAGATCCCGGGGTCAAGGATCAGGGAACATCGAGAGGTTGACATTGTCCCCAGGCGGACCCCTGTGCTCCCCCTCCATACACAAATACACAGAGCTTGTGCAGTTGGACCCACACAGCTACCAGAGGAATGCACCTAGTACATTCTGGCTCACTGTGCTTCCATGGAGCCTCAGTTTCTCTAACTGTTCCGTGGAAGTGGGGTGAGGCAATTAGTCTCTGTCCCTCTTCCTACTTCAAGGTGAGAATGTGTGCTGATGGTCATGTTTGGGCCAGACTCTGACCTCCCCCAGAAGGCTCACTGAGCAGTCTTCTAAGGAACCTGGAGTCCTTCTGCCTTCCACCTGCCTGGATGGAGTCAGGCCAGGCTTATTGGTTTCTTAGATGAGAGGGGAGCCTGGCCTGGGTGCCAGTGTGTAGAGAGCACTGGAACAGGAGCCAGGCAGTTTCTACTCCTAGGACTGCCACTGCCTTACTGCATGACCTTAGCTAAGTCACTTCTTTCCGAATTTCTTCATCTGGAAAATGAAAGGATTGGACAAGACGCCTTCTAAGATCCCTTCTACTTCCGCAGTTCTAGGTGTCTGCATGTGACCTTGAGTGACTTTTCCTAAGACCTGGTGATTTTCTAGTGGGGAGTGGGGCTAATTTCACGTGCAGGAAAGGCAGAGCAGAGAATGCTGTCGTGGGGCATCTGAAGGAGCAGAGACCTCTGGGTTATCAAAGACAGCCAGTTTTGCAGAAGAAAATCAAAACAACACAAAACAAAAACAAGAGAGCCCTAAAGTGCAGAGAGCTTCCAGAAAAAGACTGGCTAGAATGGAGAGATGGGGGTGGTCTCTAATTAGTAGGGGCTTTGAAGAAGGGGAAAGACAAAGCTCAGGCTTGAATGGCAAGGAGGAGCTGGCGCTGGGTGCTGACCCAAGCTCCTTTCTTGCCACTGTGGCCAAGACCCGGATCCCCAGGGGCCAGGATGGGCTGCCCAGCCATCATGCCCTTGCAAAGAACAGTGGTTTGGGGACAAAAGGTGTTGAATGACTTGGCTGCAGTTGGGCATGGGGGACAGGGCACAGGTCCACTGTGGTGGTGTCAGTGGGACTGACCTGTTAAGGCCCCCAGAGCTCCACAGAAGCCACTTCCAAATGGCCCTTGGCTCCCTTTTCTGCTTCACGGAACTTCTCTGTCTTTCTCCCTCACGCTGTTTCCCATCTCCCAACCTCTTCCCTAACGTGATGACAGCTAGAAGTCCAGCCACCGTCACCCCTCTTCCGTCTCCTTCCGACGATACACCCGCCAGTTGCAGCTGGGAAGGAATTGGGTGTCAGGTGTGGGGGGCGAACAGTGGGGGAACCAAGCTCCTGTTTACAGTTGTTCTTGGCACCTGCTGGCAGGGCCCTGCAGGTAACCATGGCAATCAGGTGAGGAGCCAATCAGTGCTTCTCCCCACCCCCAGCCCCAGAGGTAGCAGTCTGAGGCCCCTGGGGATAGGGTGGCGGGAGCTGGGAGTGCGGGCGAGGGGGGCCTGCTCTTACACCAGACAAGGAGGAATATTTCTATACAGTCAGCTCCACAGCTCCTTCCTTCTCCCGCGCATCTAGAAAGGAGCTTGAGAGATGATCTTGGCCCGAATTCTCACAAATGCTCACGGAAGTGAGAGGGTAAAGGTCACGGCCCCTTGCCTAGGAACTCCTGCGTGTTGAGGCCACAGTCTACCTGGCAGGAACTGCATGCAAGTTCTTAAGAGCCAGTGTGTGTTGTGAAAATCCAGCCAGTGTGTGAATGAGGTGACTGAGGCAGTGGGAAGCGCCTGTGTGTTTTGTGTGTACGTACGTGTGCGTACGTGAGAGGGAGAGACAGAGCCGGGTGTGAGATGCGCTGATAGCAACCAGCATCGACCAGAATGTGTTGTTTCTGTCTGTGCATGCACACAGAGGTTCATTTGGATACACACACACACACACACATGCACACACGCACAGGTCAAGCAGTCGTACAAAGTAGTTTTGGAAGCCCAGACATCACGTACACATCCAATGGATATTACACACACTCAGCGAGACAGCCACTTGGAGTTTGTTCTCTCCTCTGGATGGTTGTAATAATATTTGGGCATCTTGCCAGGGACAGGGTTACTATGGAAACGACCAAACAGTGGAGTAGCCAGCAAGCCTTCTGCGTAATTGTTAAGGGGGGAACCCTTGCAGGGAGGCCGGCCTAGGCCGCCCTCCTTGGGACAGGAGCCCCTTTCCTTCCTTAGGCCGCTGTGTCTCCGCTGGCTCTCTGGGCTTGCTTGGTCCCCTCTGTCTGCCCTGCAGACTTGGTGTCTCTCCTGCGTGTGGCCTTTGTGTCTGTCTCTCCATCTCTTTGGGTCTCTGGCCAGCCTCTGTTGGCTGTTTGGGTCCTGGCCAAACTCATCCTGGGGTCTCTATAGAAACTGTTGATCCTGGCTGTGAATTTCTGGTCCTAGAAAACCCAATATGGTGGCTTTAGAAATCTCTCTGGAAAGGAGAGAAGGGTGTATGTTGTGAAGGAGTCATTGGGGCTTGGCCACTCTCCCAAGCCCCACGCCTTGGGCTTTTACTCTGGGAAAGAGGAGGGAGGGAGGGAGGGAGGGGCCTTCCCTTCTAGGTGCAGGTTTGGTTTTTATACCGAGAAGTTAGGCATATCAGCCAATTCAGAGTTGGGCTCTGACTGACCTCCCAGGTCCCTGCCAAGGCCTGGCTGGGTGCTCGGGGCTGCTGCAGAGAGAACTTTCTGCCCAGCTTTGGCGGGCATATCTCTGAGAGCCTGTGATGTGTCACTGGACAGCCTGGGGACAGGCAGCCGGAGTGGCAGCAGTGTCCACGTGGAGAAATTGCTGTGTGTGCCTGGGAGGGAGGTCCCGGACTGCGTGTGGGACCGGGGGACTTGCACGGTGGGCCGTCCAGCGGGGACTGTGCAGAAGGGGCAAGAGCAGTCTTTTTTGCCCAGGCTCTTTGCCACTACCTGCAGGGTCAGGGCTGGGGTCAGGCTGGAGCTGCGTGCTCCCAACTTCGGGCGTGTAAGGACCATCCTCCGTGTTTCCTGGCTGAGCGCCATACCTGCATGGCCAGCGTATGGTGGACCTCCAGGGAGCCACTCCGGGCCCAGTCTGGATGTAGAGCTAGGAGGACGAGGTGGTGCGGTGCTCCCTCTAAACCTAGGGTATCCCATGGCCACAGTGTTTCCGGGACTGCCTTCCTGGGGGAAGGGTGATGGGGTGGAAGGAGGGGAGGATGGAGTAGAAAGACCGAGGCAGGGGCCTTGCACCTGGGTAGAGGGGGGTCTAAGTGTCCTCAGCTCCTAGCACTCACTTCAGTGAATGTGGATTGGGATCAGGGACATTTTGAAAAACTCTGTTCTCTTCAATTTTCCTGCCTCCTCTGGAGAGTTGGTCTAACTTCATCTTTCCTCCTGCTCTTGAGATGGAGCCCGATGGTGTCGCTCAAGGTGGCACGCATCTCCAGAGCCCCCGTACCCGGTGAATACTCAAGAGGGGCCAGGAGGAGCCAACCCCATGCACGTAGCCAGTCTGGCCTCGGAGGCAGAGAGCAAAAGCCTTGGGCTTCGGGACAGACGTTGGGTGGTGTGGACTGTGGGAGGGGCTCTTGGGCCTCTGGGTTTCTGATTCCACTTTGATTTCTCAGGGTGACGCTCCCCAGGCCCCCTGCCCCCCACCCCGGCATCATGCATCGGACCACACGGATCAAAATCACAGAGCTGAACCCTCACCTCATGTGTGCCCTCTGCGGGGGGTACTTCATCGACGCCACTACCATCGTGGAGTGCTTGCATTCCTGTGAGTTGGGCAGAGGGGCCGCTGCTCAGGACGGGCAGTCTTTGGCCAGGTTGGAGGGGCACTGCCTGGGGAGGGCAGAGCACAAGGCCCTGCCCTGGAGAGCACGCGCGTCCGTGCACCCCGTGGCGGTCCCTGGCCGCAGAGAGACTCCTGAGGGGCAGGGGGGAGACGGGAGGGGTCAGCCCGGAGGTTTATTTCAGGAGCTTTCACCTACCTGACCCCTCGGTTCCCTCCTCCATCCTCTGGCTGGAGCTGCAGCCCCTGAAGATGCACGTGCCCCCCCACGTGCACACTGGGCTTGGTGGCAGAGGTCCAGGACCCTGGGAGGTGTCCAGCAGGCGGGCTGTTGTTTTGTACTCCATCGGACTTGGGGCTCCCCTTCTGCTTGGTACATGACACTGGCCTGACACCCGCACGCATGCACTCCCACGGCCCCTCCTCCCCCAAGGACGGAGGAGGGGTGAGACCAGGACCACGTTGAGCCTTTGAATGGGCTGAGCTGCGGGGACAAGGTGGAGAGGAAGGGATACCTGAATCTGAGCAGAGGCCGTCGGGGGCTGGTCCTGGATTACGAAGGGGGCTCTGACTCTCCTTTCTTTCTCTACCCCCCACCCCCAAGTCTGCAAAACCTGCATCGTGCGCTACCTGGAGACCAACAAGTACTGCCCCATGTGTGATGTGCAGGTCCACAAAACCAGGCCGCTGCTGAGCATCAGGTGGGCCCGGCACTGTCCCTCCCGCCCATGCGGACTCTCTGGGTCATCTGCCCTCTGTCCCTCAGCCCTCTTTGCATCCTATAGCCAAGGTGGCAGGTGGGGGAGAAGCAAGGCCCCTCCCCTCCCTCTGTGTCGTATCCGGCTTGTCTAGGCTGAGAAGTACTAGAGGGGTAAAGACCGTGCCTCTGGGGACCCTGGTGCCTGTGCCCCGGATCTAAGGAGGGGAGGTGGGAATAAGGGTTTCTGGCTGGGGAGAGCAGGGTGAGGTGGTTGCTGACGGGACTCCATGCTGTTTCCAGATCTGACAAAACCCTGCAAGACATCGTCTATAAACTGGTCCCTGGGCTTTTTAAAGGTATCTACCTCCGTTTCATCCTGCCCCCAGCCCCACGCTTCCCTGCCTAGTGCTCCATCCTCACCCTGCTTTCCTCTTCCAGATGAGATGAAACGACGGCGGGATTTCTATGCAGCATACCCCCTGACTGAAGGTGAGCGTGTTCGCTTGCCTGTTCCCCTGAGCAGGTGGTGCCGCCCTGGGCTGTCCGCCCTGCACGTGCCGCCGCGTCACTGCCCCGGCCCAGAGGATGGTTGTGCTCACCACCCCCCACCGAGCTGTGAGATCCAGGGTCCTTGGTGGGGCTCCTGTCCCCGTCCTAGGCCAGCCCCTCAGCTCTCTCTCCTTCTGCAGTCCCCAATGGCTCCAATGAGGACCGCGGCGAGGTCCTGGAGCAGGAGAAGGGAGCTCTGAGCGACAACGAGATTGTCAGCCTCTCCATCGAGTTCTATGAAGGTGTCAGGCAAGTCTGAGCCACGCCTGGTTTTGGGGGTCCTAGGTCTGGCCCCCTTCCCCTAGCCCTGGCCCCCTTCCCCACCCTGGCCCCCTTCCCCTAGCAGGAGAAGGTGTCTCCAGGAAGGTCTTCTGGATGTGTGTGTTGGGGGATCCTGCCTGCTTCAGGGGTTCCCTAGCTTCATTGTTTCTCCTCCCCCAGGGACCGGGAGGAAAAGAAAGGTCCTCTGGAGAATGGGGATGGGGACAAGGAGAAGGTGAGTGCTGGGGACCTGCCTAGGGGTGGGATGCGGACTGGGAGAGAGTGCCTGGGGCGGACCCCAGCCCTTGGGTGCTTCTCCCTCAGCAGACAGGGGTGCGGTTCCTGCAATGCCCAGCAGCCATGACCGTCATGCATCTCGCCAAGTTTCTTCGCAACAAGATGGATGTGCCCAGCAAATACAAGGTGAGTCCCTGGGCCCTCTCAGAAACTGAGTGCCTGTTGTGTGGCTGCATCTGGCAATCTGTGCATCCCAGCCACTGTTCTGAGCAGGCTGGGTGACACGAGGACCTGCATGGTTGTGTAATTGAGCTGAGTAGAAGGGTAATTGAAACCAAGATTAGGGTGGAGTAGTCTTTGTCTGTTGAAGCCAGTGTGCAGAGATGCACGGGAACCAAGACGGAGTGTACGTGTGTGTGTGTGTGTGTGTGTGCATATGTGTGCACATGTGCATGGTTGCATGTTCAGAACTGTGGCAGAGGTATGTGTGCAGAAATATAGGGGGTTGTCTGGGGCCACCTGGCTGAAGGAAGGCCAGTCTGAAATTCCACTGGAGGTCTTGGACAGCACTTCTCAAATTCGAATACGTCACTGGTTCTCTAAAGATCTTGTTAAAGCATAGATAGGTTCTGCATTTCTAGCAGGTTCCCAGGTGTTGCCAATACTACTGGTCTGTGTACCACACTTTGGGTATCAAGGCTCTAGGACAACGGATCCCAAACTTTGCTGCAGATCAGAATCGTGTGGGAGGCTTTAAAACTTGACTCATGTCATACCAATTAAATCAGAATCTCTGGTGAGATCCAAGCATGTGTTGTTGTTTTTTTTTTTAATTTTTTGTTAATGTTTATTTTTGAGAGGGAGAGACACAGAGCGTGCGTGGGGGGAGGGACAGAGAGAGAGGGGGTGCAGAATCTGAAGCAGGCTCCAGGCTCTGAGCTGTCCTCACAGAGCCTGATAGGGGGCTTGAACTCATGAGCGGCCAGATCATGACCTGAGTTGAAGTCGGACGCTCAACCGACTGAGCCACCCAGCTGCCCCAAGCATGTGTTTTTTTTTTTTTTTTTTTTTTTTTTTTCCAACGTTTTTTATTTTATTTTTGGGACAGAGAGAAACAGAGCATGAACGGGGGAGGGGCAGAGAGAGAGGGAGATACAGCATCGGAAACAGGCTCCAAGCTCCGAGCCATCAGCCCAGAGCCTGACGCGGGGCTCGAACTCACGGACCGCGAGATCGTGACCTGGCTGAAGTCGGACGCTTAACCGACTGCGCCACCCAGGCGCCCCAAGCATGTGTTTTTTTAATGCGTCCAGGGTCATTCCACTGCAGCCTGGGCAAGAGCCAGTGCTCTGCGAGATCTTTCTCACCTGGGCTTTTTCTTTGCCCCCCCCCCCGCCCCCCCTTTATCTCTGGAGGACCTGCCAGAGATTGAGGGATTCAGACAGCTGTGTGGGTGGCGGGAGGCAGGGGTTGTTAATGATGTGGGTATCTTCTCTGGATCCTTCCTTCTCCGTCTGGTGGTCTGGAGTTCGGTTGGGACAAGCCTGACCGGGAAGTCAAACCCACCGCGAAACCCCAAAGTAGTAAGGGAATACCTGCAAGTCCCTCCTCCCCATCGCCCCACTTCCCACCCCTAGCTAGGAGCCTCTCTGCCAAACGGCTGGAGCCTTGAACCTGAACCGGGTAATGGTGTTCTCCATCTCCTCCTCCAGGTGGAGGTTCTATACGAGGACGAGCCACTGAAGGAGTACTACACTCTCATGGACATAGCCTACATCTATCCCTGGCGGCGGGTGAGCTGGGCGGGAGGGTGCAGGGCGGGGCCGGGGCCGGGAGGGGAGCCCTGCAGGGTCTGGCATTGGTCTGTGGCCACAGTGACCACATAGTGACCAGTAATCACGGTTCATGCCTTGTCCCATGAGCTGGGCACGTCCAGGGTGGTCTGCCACAGCAGGCCGGCCGCTTCCGGCCGTCTTCCGATGATGGCCTCCCACACTCTAAAGGGAAAAAGGATCCTTTGGCAGGTGACATGCCCTGATTTGGGGCAGAAAGCAGGGTCGGGTGGCCGTGGAGGAGCGGATGCTGCTTCCTGCCTTCCAGCCTCTCTCCTCTCCGGTCCCTGGCCTTGCACGTTCTGTCTGCCTCTCTGGGTCTTTGTGTGCCCCTGTATCTCTGGCCTTGCTTGGTCAGTCTTGTTTGCCTATCTGCTCCTCTCCAAGGCCCGGACCCCGTTCCTCTATCTGGGCACTGTGGGGTGAGGGTTGGGTAGCTTCCTGGGTGGCCTCTTTCTCCCGACACCCTCCCCTTCACTGCCTCTCTGCCCCCTCTCCCTGCAGAATGGCCCTCTCCCCCTCAAGTATCGGGTCCAGCCGGCCTGCAAGCGGCTCACCTTGCCCACAGCACCCACCCCCTCGGAGGGCACCAACACCAGCGGGGCATCTGAGTGTGAGTCAGTCAGCGACAAGGCTCCCAGCCCTGCCACCCTGCCAGCCACCTCCTCCTCCCTTCCCAGCCCAGCCACCCCCTGCCATGGCTCTCCCAGCTCCCACGGGCCCCCGGCTACCCACCCTACCTCCCCTACTCCCCCTGCGACAGCCAGTGGGGCCACCACAGCTGCCAACGGGGGTACCTCGAACTGCCTGCAGACACCATCTTCCACCAGCAGGGGGCGCAAGATGACTGTCAACGGAGCTCCTGTGCCCCCCTTAACTTGAGGAAAGGGACCCTCTCCCTCCTTTTCCAGCCATGCCTCTCCACCCCTCCACTTTTTCTGGGCCCCTTTTCCACCTCTTCTACTTGCCCCAGCTCCTCCCGCCTTCGGGGTGGGGGGCGGGTTTTATAAATAAATCTATATATATATGTACATAGGAAAAACCAAATATACATACTTATTTTCTATGGACCAACCAGATTAATTTAAATGCCACAGGAAACAAACTTTATGTGTGTGTGTATGTGTGGGGGGTGGAGTGTTCATTTTTAGGGGGTCTTGTGTAATTTGCCCTGCTCTTATTTTGGGGGTGTCTGGCGGTGGACCCGAAGGGCCACTTGAGGCTCAGTTAAAGCTCTACTCCATCCTCCTCTTTCCCAAGGCAGATGGGGTGTTGGGGGAGCCCCACCAGCCCCCAAAGCTTTAGGCACAACTCCAGCCGGCTGTGAACGGGGTCTACCCTCTCTCTTTCCCCATTTTGGCTGCTGTCCGGCCCCACCAGCACCCCTCCCCCCCCCATTGTTGAATGTCCAGAGACTTGCTAAGACAGTGCCTTTTACAAATGCAGTCTATCCCCTGGTTCTGAGGAGTGAGTGGGTGGTGAAGATGGCATCTCCCTTACCTCCTCCTCTTGCAGTGGAAACTTTGTGCAAAGAATAGATAGTTCTGCCATTTTCTTTTTTTTCCTGTGTGTGTGGCCTTTGCATCGTTATCTCGTGGAAGAGAAGATTCGGGCCATGGGAGGCCTCAGCCCTTGAAATTCCACCGTGGCTTTAGCAATGTGAACTGCTTCACCCGGTTCTGCCCCTGCCCCCCACCCCACCCCACCCCACCCCGAAACTCTGACTAGCAAGGCTGGGAGGAAAGTCCCATCTGGGGGCCTGGAGTGCCGTGGAGAGGCGGAGTGGGGCTAACCTCAGACAAGCACAGACCCCAGATTGTGCCAAAGGCCAGCAGCCCTCCAGTCCCCTCCCCACCCCCAGCTGAGGCAGAGTCAAGAAAGAGCGACAGAGGCATCTAAAAGCACAAGAAGACAGAAGCCTGTAGGCTCTGACCTCTGCTCCGTCCCGCGAGGTCAGTGGGCTGCCCCCTGAAGGGCAGACCCCACCAGATTCCTGCCCACCTGTTTTCCCTCCAGTGTACATAGCTCAGATCGGGGAGGAGGTGAGGAGGCTAGACTTCCTTGCAACTTAGGTGTTTGGGGTTGGGAGCGCCCCCCCCCCCCCCCCATCAGGTTTGTCTGTGTTTGCACCTTGTCCTGTGTCTGAGGTGCTGTGACTGTACCCTCCTGCCCTGGGACATTTGTATCTCCTGGCTTTGTAATAAATGCTGCATACTCTCTGGACCTGTAGTTCTTTGGGGGACAGGGAAAGTGGCGGGGGGGTCCTTTGCCCTCCTCCTCGTGTCTCTCGTCTCTGGGCTCAGCCTGCCTTGGGAGACCCCGTATGGAATGAAAGTGAGCTGCTCCCTCCCTATGGCCAGTGGGATGCCCCATCCCAGGTTAAGATCCCGAGCTGGGGTAGGCCACGCGCCTCACGCCAGCGACCACAGGAGCACCATTTCTGGGTGGGTATTCTGTTTAATGCCATTTTCACCAGCAGGCGTTGAACCAGGGGCATGTTCCCCAGCTGCCCAAGAGACCTCAGGAATTGGGAGCAAGCCCTTCACAAGCCAGCAGTGGGTACTGGGGTCCCTGGGTGGTCCCTTCTTGGGTTCAGCAGTTTCCTTCCCCACAAACGGGGTACCTGTCAGAGGCCTGGGAGCCACGCCCTCAGAGCGGGGAGCCCACTTCTGCCTTCTGCACCCGCTCACTCCTGTGAGTGCCATCGCAGTACGGGGGTTTCTGGGTGGCCTTGCAGGTACAGAGGGCCACTACACGGGTCTCCTGGGCCTTGAACTTGAGTGGGGATAGGCCAGTGCGTTGGAAGAAGTGGGAGCCATCACAGAAGGGCTGGTAAGGGAAAGACAAGTTAGAGACACAACCCCACCTGCTGGGCTGAATAGCGCACAGTGTTTAGGGCTCAGGCTCCTGAATGAGACTGCCTGGGCCCCCTAGTTTTACCTCCTTCATCTGCAGTGTGAAGGTAATAGGAGAGCAGTCCCTAGGCAGTAAAACAAATAATGGTTCTTTTGCATTTTGCCTGTAGGAAGCGTTAGGTTAAGTATGAGTCTTTAATGCATTAGTCTCTGGGGGATCCAGAGGGCCAGGATAAAAGGGCAGAATTTTCAAGGTGAAACAGCACTGATAGGTTTTTTGATTTTTGAAGGTTTATTTATTTATTTAATTTTTGAGAGAGAGATGGGGCACAAGTGGGGGGGGGGGCAGAAAGGGGGAGAGAGAGAGAGAAGCGGGGCTCAAACTTACCCAATTCGGAGCTCAAATTCCCCCGATGCAGGGCTCGAACTCACAAACTGTGAGATGATGACCTGAACTGAAGTCCGACGCTTAACCGACTGAGCAGTTAAAACCCCACTGATAGGTTTTTCTAAAACATCTCTGATGGGGAGTTTGGGTGGCTCAGTCGCTTAAGTGTCCCAACTCTTGGTTTCGGCTCAGGTCATGATCTCAAGGTTCGAGAGTTCGAGCCCCACACAGCATGGAGCTTGCTTGGGATTCTCCATCTCTCCTTCGCTCTCTGCCCCTCCCCAGCTTGTGTGCTCACTCACTCAACTCTCTCTCAAAATAAGTAAACTTAAAAAAATAATAAAGTAAAATGTCTCGGGGTCTCCACCGGCTCGTGAAATTCATTTCCATCCACATATTCTATGGGTAAAAACTTCTCCGTGTGGGAGACAGCCTGCCATGTACAACGCTTTAAGACTGGGGTATCAGTTTTGTTCGGCTCCAGGAAACATGGGCACACGTTACAGGGAGTGGATGTTACAGGGAGGAAGGGGATGTCCCACGGGGAACTGGCTGCCTGTTGTAGGAATATATTTCCCATCCTTCCGAAAGCTGCTCAAGCAGAGACTGGGTAATGGAAACTGAGGCCTGCCTTGACTTGCTAGTTAGTTAGGCAGGCCTCCTGACCTTGAGGTCAAGGTAGGGTAGGAGACGAGATGAGAGAAGTATACAAATAAAACCCAGCAACCTGTCCCAGAGGGCAAAAGCCAAGAAGGCAGAGTGCCAGGCTGTGCTAGGCCACACTATGGTTGGCATTCCCTAGAGCTGCTCCACCCTCACGAGGACCCGCTCAGGGTCAAGAGAGTGGCAAAGTAGGACTTGGGACCCTGGGCTGGGGCACCACATGACACCGCTTGGAGGCGCACAGTTCAGAGCTCAGTTTAGGAAGGAAAGGGGCTCAGAGGCTAAGAATGTGGGTCAGGTTCCTGCTGGAAGGAAGGCTCCTGGGGCGGAAGGGAGAGGAAGGTGAGGGCAGGCAAGGCGACCAAGGAAGCCCCATCACTAGAGGCTTTGCAGAAGACACTGGCAAGGGGCACCTGGGGGTCTTCCCAATGTTGGGGTCCAAAGCCTGGGAACCTTTGGCTCAGATGCTTCCTGGAAGGGGGAAGAGAGGGGGAGAAAGACAACCCAGACTCTCTCCTATGAGCGGGGAGTCCAGACCACGCCTCCGAGGGGTCGCACCAGAAGAGGGCAGAGCCCTCTCAGAACTCAAGAGAGACTGAGTTTCTCTCTGGCCTTGTGTCAAACAGTGGATACAGAGAACAGGGAGCTCAGGGCTGTGGGTGGTGGTGCTGGCCAGACAGCATTCTTTCACCCCCAGCCTCCCTTTTTGTGTGTGTGTGGGTGGGCGGGGGGAGGGGGGGAGGAAGAGGAAGGTCTTGGGCAGGAGCTCCCAGGAGATACCTGCTGTCCCAACCAGGGGTGTCATATGTTAATGACAGGGGGTAGGGGTCTCTCACCTGCTGCTTGCTGCGGCCACACACACACCACCTGTAGGTTTTCCCAGCCACCAGCTCCACCCTAATGGGTGTCTTCAAGGCCACCACGGACTTGGCTGGCGTTTTAGGGAACCATCGGGCCTGCGGCAAGGGAAGATGAAGGGCTTGGGGTCAGCCCCATGCCCAGCAAGCACTTTCCTGCCTTTGGACTTGTCCAGTTTCCCAGTGGCTTAGGGCAGGCTTCCTCTGCAAGATGCTGATCTGATGCCACCCCACAAGGACATTCCCCCAGGTTCCCACAGGACACCATAAGGACCCTGAGCTCCAGACAGGGAAGAGATTTCAAGCCCATGTAGGCGCTCCAGCTGGCTTCTGGGCCCAGCTACCTTCCTTTCAACTCCAGGCTCCCACTTGGGGACTAGGAAGGGAAGGGCCAGGATCCTGCCAGCCTAAGCAGGGTCACCTGCACCTGGGGCTGTGTTTATCAGGCGCTGCTGTTCCCAGCGTGGAAGCCTGGCTCCCTGCCCTGTGCCCTCTGGTCACCCTACCTCCCCTGAGCCAGTGGGAAGGTGGCTACAGTCAGGGCTTTCTGAGGTTGGAGTCAGGGAAACAGGGCCGACTCTCTCGTTCCTTCTCTGATCTCTAGTTTTAGGGTCTCTGGGACTGGGGGGACTTGGGCAGAGGCAAGGGGAAACTGGGTACTTACCAGCCAGGAGGAGACGCCCCGCCTCTGATTCAGCGTCTGCAAGGTATGTAGGCATGACTAGACGGTGGTTTGGAAACACACAAAAAGAAAAGAAAGAAAAAGTGGAAAGCGTTGGACTTCCAAAAGGGTCATCTGGGAGGGACGACAGGACCTGGCGGGGGAAGGGGGAGGTAGCAGAAATAAGAGAGTAAGAAAAAGGGGTCACAAGACAGGAAGTGGAGTTGCTGGAAGGTGCGGGGGGCACCCAGCCTGCGCTCAGCGGGAGAGGGCCGCAAGGCGCCAGGCGAAGCGGGACTTGGGGACGCGCAGCCGCGGGACAGCGGGGCGGGGCCCTGGAGGGGCGAAGGGGCGAAGGGGCGGGGGTGGGCAGGCGGCCGGCGGCGCGGGCTCGGGGTGCTCACCCAGGCCGCGGGCCGCAGGGGCGCCCCCACGCCACCCATGCCGGTCCCCGCCGCTGCGCCGCGCCGGCTCCGCCCCGCGCCCGGGTCACCTCTCGCTCCCGCCCTCCCGACCGGCCCAGCCCGCCGCGGCCCGGAAGACGCCGCGGGGCTCCGCGAGGGTGGGGGCCGGGGCCTGCGCGGTCCGGTGCCCGCCGCCGCCGGAAGCCAGGCCGCCCTCCCCCCACTCCCACCCCCGCCCCGCAGCCTCCCCGGCCCCCCCGGGGGCGTGTGGCGGGGGCCGTCCCGGCGTCCGCTCCGGTTGCTGCGTGCGCGCGGAGCCACCGGCGGGGAGCTTCGCCTCCGCCTTCCTGGCGTCCCCGTGTGGGCGGGGACCTCCCGGGAGCCGGCCTCTCTGGAGAAGGCCGAGGCAGCGGCTCCGTCTCCTCACCCAGGGAACCTGCTTTTTCAACAGATTCCCGCCTGGCCCAGGCGTACACATCACGTCCCTGTGGGTGGGCACAGGTATTTGGGTCTTTGGAGCATACCGGTGCGCGAACTACTCACTCTAAGTGCTTAGACAAATGGAACCGACCCCCCCCCCCCCGCCCCCGCCTCCCTCCCGAGGTTCCCACAGTTGGCACGCCCCTCCCTTTCCCTTCAATAAAGCCAGACAATGCAGGGGTCTTTGGATTTTTTTTTTTTGTAAAACATTCTTTTATTAAAAGAACAAGTGCTGTTTACGAACTGCCCTTCGTACAAATAACATCCGTTATACAAAGATACAAGATCCGGGTTATGCACAATTCCAGGCTCGGAAGTGAAAGGAGGGGGCATTGCCTTTTGGGCTGAGGATATAAAGGAGGTTCTAGAAAGAATGTAAAAGGAGCCCCTGGGTTTGCAAACTCTGGCTTCCCCTCCCTGCTCCCCTAGGAAGGGTCTGCTACATTGAGACAGGCTGGGATGGACAGAGGGAAATGGGGCTGGGAGTCAGGGTTTGGGTCTCCAGTCCTGCCACCTGAGTCCCAAGTTGGGCTGGAGGAAGTGAACAAAGGACAATGAAGGCACCCCTCAGTCCCCAACTTTTCAGTAGATCAAGTCAAAGTGGTCGGGAGCTGGACACACTTTGATTCCAGATTGATGTGACTGGAGGGAGCCAGGGTACTGTGCCCTGCCCCCTCCACATTCCCCACTGAAGGGACCTTAATCCCTCTGGGCACCTCTCCCCAGGAAAAATACATTGAGATAGAGGAAAATTGGGAGCAAGCTGCCTACTCCTAACTTTGGCCCACCGCTCACCAGGGAAGATGCTCGAAGTTGGCCAAGGGGAGCCCGTGCCTCTGAAAAGTTGTCTGCATTTCCAGCTCAGGGGGGAAAGGGAAGTGTGGAGGTTACCCTTTCTCAGAGCTGGCCCCTGGCTCTGGCTCCCCTCACTTGCCTAGGCCTTCCCCAGGAGTACTTCCCTAGCCCTCAGTACAGGAATGGGTGGGGTGCTCTTGACCTCAAGGTTAGGGCACCAGGAGGCAGCAGCAGACCCAGGAGCCTGAGGGGAAGACACACACAAATAGGAAAAACTTAAAAAAAAAAAAAAAAAAAAAGCAATCTTTAAAGTGTCATTGTCTATGGAAAGGATCCATCAGCTCTGAGCTAAGACAATCAGTGCTACATAGATACCCTCCCACCTGGGCACAGCCCTGCACTCACACACACAGGGACAGACAGACAGCCACATGGAGGTGGTGCAGTGGGGGGCAAGAGAGCCCAGGACCAGGAGGCCTGGGTCCTGAGGGCTGGTCCTGGCTCTGCCCCGAGCCCCTGCCCCTCCTAGGCTTGGAGCTATCACCTGTGAAGCAAGGAACTGGCTCAAACCACCCCTAAAGACAGGTCCCTTCCAGCTGTGACATTCATGCACCAGTCGTGACTTCGGAGCTGGACAGGGGTTCTGCATGCACAGCCCTCACACCTCCACACTGAGCGTGATTACACACGAAGCTCTGCTCATGCATTTTCAGACTTCATTTCCGCCCTGCAAACCACATCCTTTCGCTCTGCTAGGTAGAGATATACAAATCTGTGTCTTTTTCCCACTCCCCATCCAAATTCGTCCTGGAAAAAGGGACCAAGGCTGGGAAAGGAGGGTGAGGTCAGTATAGCCATTCCCCCTGCATTGGGACCCTGAAGCTCTCCAGAACTTTCTTATAAAGCTCCCTCCGAAGAAGGAAATGTACTCTCTCTCTCATGCCCCTCTGTCCCAAACTGAGGGACAACAGCAATCCATACCCAGCCTGGGTCCCTTCTTCAAATCTAACCTACCTGGTGCTGCACCCCAGCCTGGGGAAAGCTGGAAAACAAAAGACTCTTGGAGATGAGAACCCCAGACTCTCGGGTGCTGGGAGGGAGGGGGGAGGTCTTGGTTCCAGTGCACTAAATCATAGGGACCTCTCACTCTCTGCCCCAGCAGCCTTGGAGCGGGTTTACTTTCCTCAGCATCCAGAACAGAAGTTGACTTCAGTTCTTAGAGGGCCGGCCTTGGGCAAGGGTGTGAGTGTGAATGGGCAACTCTTCTAAGAACCTCTGAAGGTTATTTTTCTTTTCAGGGGTTCGGGGGCAGGGAATTAGAGAGCTTAATAGATGAAGATGAATAAAATGCTGAATTCTATCGTTTCTTCCTAATTGATATTTAGCATTAATAAAAAGTGAGTATTTCTGAGGTCATCACAACTGCCTTCCCCCCTCCCCCCAAGCCCTTGCAAGTGCCTAAGAAATTGCCTCTGAAGGATTCCCACCCACCCCCTCCTTTATCAGCTCCCTAACATCTTACAAAGTCTTATCAACAGGAATATTAATATTATTTTCAGTATCAGAAAAAAACCAGTTGAGCAGCACAGGCAAAAATATATCTGCACTACGTTTCTGTCGTTGCCAAAAATATACACATCTTCTTTTCTTTATTTAAAAAAAAAAAAAAAAACCAACAACAACAAAAACCCAAACGGAAACACACACAAAAAAATCCACACATGCAAACACTGACGAGACATGAGCTTCAGGGAAAGCTGGAAAAGCCTTCTCCTGGCTCCAACCCCAGTGCAACTGAAACACAGACACAGGCTTCACCCTTGCCCTTCTCTCCTGGCTGCCCTACTGGCCCCTCACTCAGCCTTTGCCACCAAAGGCTCTGAGCAGGTGGGGGCTCTTTAAGGTGAGAATTGCCCCCACACCCTGAGGGGGGGAATAGCTGGTGGGTGAAGGGACAGTTGTCAGGTCAGCTCAAGCTGAAGGCTCCCCTGGTCGGTGGGGGCAGGAGTGGGGGTAGGGTGCAGGGGAGCAAGCTGGCTAATTCAGGGAGGGAGGTTTTCACTAAAGGAAGTGGCACTTTACCCCCCCCTCTTTGCCCCATCCCCCCATCCCTGGGACTCCCTTCGTGCCAGGGAAGCAGGACAGACCATCAGCGGCGGGGGGGGGGGGGGGGGGGAGAGGGGAGGTTTGAGGGGGCACTGAGACCATGTGGGGTCTGGGGGAGGGAAGGCAGGATATTACCCTGATTCAAAGCCCCCAGCCCCCGGTTACTCTCCAATATTGGAGTACTGTTCTGGTTTTGTTAACCATTCACGCCCCAGAAAGGGACCAAAGTTGGTGAGGTGGGGAGGGTGCAAACAGAAGCTGGGAGCCCCCTTCTGGTGCCGCCTCATCTGAGCACTGCTCCTATCCCTGCCCTCGGCTGCCCCAGGTCCAGGGGGAGTCAGACAGACAGACGCGAGCACACACACACACATACACACACGCACGCAGACACACATGCACAGGCTCACAGGCACACGCTCTCTGAGTCAGGCAGCTCCATCTTCCCACCCTCCGCACTCCTAAATCCAATAGTGCAAACAAGGGACAGGGCACTAAAGGGGGCTGGGCCTCCTCCCCTGCCCTTCCCCAGCCCGTCACTGGGGGCTCCAGAGAGGTGGGGAGGCCTGGGCTGAGTTTGATGCCATCCTGCCCCTTCCTCAGCTCCCTAGTGTGTGGGCTTTTACAAGCTCAGCTTGTAACCCTTGTTGGGGTGCAGGGGCAAGGGACCGGTGAGACACAGTCCAAGGGATCTCTTCTGCCACCTGCCCAAGTTGGGAAGAAACTGCAGGTAAAGCAGGACTATTCCTTTCATAAGAGACTTCCGCGCAGGGGCAGGCCCAGGGCCTATCCCTCCCCGCCTCTCCCCACTCAAGTGCTGATCCATTTTATGTGGAAGGTCCAACCAACCCCCCACTTATGCCATGGCCCACTTTGCTCTTGGAGGACCTCAAAACATTTGCTGAGAGTGGGGGCTCCTAGGTGGGCTTGGAGCCTGTCCTCCCTCTGAGCCCCTCACAAAGGGGTCAGTGCAGAGGGAGAGGGGGCCAATGGAAGGGGCATCCCTCTCCGTCTCAGTCCTCGGCACCAGGAGCACCCCACACTCCCCAGGCCTCGGCACATGATCTGCGCTGAGGCTCTCCAGTGTCTGGGTGCAGGTGCCTGCTCCAGGCTAGGACCCCTCAGGCCAAGATCTGCCCCCTCCATCTGGGGGTCAGGAGGGGCTGGGTGGATTTAGCCTTTTTCCTGGTTGGCTGAGGTTCCTTTGTCAGCGGTCTGGAAAGAGAGGAAGGGAGGCTGGGGGTTTAGGAGGTGTCTGGTCCTAACACCCAGTTGAGAACAGCTGCCTGGGTCAAGGAAGCTGTTGTAGGGTACAGTGAGGGAGCCCCGCTGAAGCCCCTGCCCTGGGCTCTTGGGCTAACGTGTTCTTTATTTCGTGGGTGTTCGTGTGTGTGGGAGGGGGGGGAAGCGGGGAGGGGGGGCAAGTTGCCCTGCACAAGGGCACCCAGCTAAGCAGGTAAGTTCCAGCCAATACCAGCACCCTGGGCTCTGCCTGTATACCTTAAGAGGAAAAAGAGAGGACCTTTCTCCAAATGGGCCACCCAGAGCATCATCTTTTTCTAACTGGTCCACTCAAGAGAGGAAACAGACTTTTCTAACTGGTCTTCCCAGAGGAACACTATTTTCTAATTGGTCCTTTTTCTGTTAGCCCATGCTCAGAGTTTATCGTGGATCTAGCCCAGGCCCTGGGGTCTGGGGCAGGGCACTTTGCTGGCCTAGGGGTAGTTTCCTTCCTCCTGATGACACATCTAATGATGTACCTTCTGATGTTCCACCTCTGCCCATCCCGGAGAAGGGAGACAGGAGGACGGCCTTGGGCCCCCTACTCACCCCTCCTTTGGGACCACTGCCGTCCGCCCCCGACAGGCTGAGGAAGGGGTTGGTCTGGGCAGTGAGGACTGGAGGTCCGCCCGCTGCTGCTACTGCTGCGGCCGCAGCTGCTGCAGCCATGAGACTCGTGTTGTTGCCAAGCGAGGGAGCCACCAGGGCTCCGGCGGGCAGCAGAGGTGGGGCAGACGCCGTGGGCAGCAGGCCAGGGGTGCCCGCGGACAGCAACGGGGTGGAGCTTCCTGCCAGCAGGCTGGCCATGGGCAGCTGGGAGCCCCCGGCCATCTGCAGCCGCTGCAGCTCCCGCTTCTGCTGGATCTGCTGGATCATCTGGTAGACAACAGTCTGGTGTTCCTGCAAGGGGGCCACACCACTCATGGGCCAGTGGTCCCCAGGGCTAGCTTGCCCTGCTTGGCCCAGGCCCCATCCCATCACCCTGGAACTATGAGGAAGGAGACCTGGGGGACCGTCAAGTTTCTGTTTCCATCTCCCTACCTGGGGACTCAAATCTTCCCATCTGGATCAGAAAGCAGTCACTGCCATCAGTGTTTGGCAACTGGGGCACTACTGGCCAAGTGCTGGAGGATGTTTAACATCCTTGGCCCCACCCCCTCACTGAATCAGTTCCTGTTGTTATGACAACCACAAATGCCCTAGGGGTGGCACGACCCCAAGCTGAGATATAACTAAGCTAGGTCAATAGTATTCCAGCCCCCCCACCTTTTGTTTTGTTTTGTTTTGTTTCATTTAAGACTCATTTATTTTTGCTTTAAATAGGCAAGGCATTTTCAGTGTTCCAAAAACCAAAACAAAATATCAAGGTTTACCTTAAGAGATCTTGCCCCCACCCCTGTTCCCATTGGGCCCCTATAGGTAACCAGCTGAATTGGTTTCCTGTGTATCTTTCTAATGTTTCTTTAAGGGAAAATGATTATGTTTTCTATTTTTTCAACTCTCTCCTTTTTAAAAGGAAGAACTCCTTTTCTCCACAGGAAATCTTAGCAGAACCCAGCATGTAAGACAGACCCAAAAGGGGCTGCTCTGGTTGAGAGGGTGTCACCTGCTCAGCCACAGACCCTGAAGATCCCCCTGAAGATCCTTGGGGCTGGGATTGGAAATGCTCAGTAACTGAGGACCCACCACCCTCCAGACCTTGTCACTAGGATGTTATCTGGGGCCACTGGAGCACCCCTTCCGCAATGCCCAGGGGCCTGAGAGCAACCCTCATCCCCTTTGCCCCCACATGTCCCACAGGGGCCCAGCCTGGGGCTGCCCTCCCTCCTTCTATGCTGGCCTGGCCCAGGCTGGCCCAGCCCCTGACATGGGCCCCCCCTACGGAGCTGGAGCAGGCTGGGAGGGGCGGGCATTACCGGGGTCAGCTGTGGGGAGGCCAGGAGCTGTTGGAGCTGCTGAAGCTGCTGCTCTTGCTGCTGCAGGAGATGTCTCTGCTGCTCGGTTAGGCTGAGACAGGGGGACAAAACACACACTATGGAAAGGGGCAGGGACATATGCCTCCCCCCTCCCCGCCAAGTTCCCGGACTCCCTCAGACCCAGGTGGAGAAAGGCAGGGATGTTGCGGTTTTGGAGGGCTAAAGAGAAACAGAGCGAGTTCAGATACTGCCCTGGGAGGGATACAAGTCAGATGGAAGAGCTTTCCCAAAAGGGAAATCAAGATTGGGGGTGCAAGAAAGAAACCGGCGACTTTGTCCCTGGAGAGCTACCATCCAGAGGGCACTCACATCTAACATCTGGGGAGTACCTGGGACCAAGAAGTGACTAGATTCTATACCTTGTGAGACTGGAGAACATTTTTCCTTTAAGGGGGACTGTGGGTGTTTGGGGGAGTCCCTCCCAGAGCCAGCCTCCCCGTTCCCTTCCCCAGGCTGAGCTCTCCCTCACCTGTTAAGACAACCTGGCAGCTGCAGCGTGGGGGCCCCGCCAGCCTGGCTCAAGCCCGCAGGGTTGGGGGCGGCAGCCCCATTCAACCCCCCCAGGAGCCCATTGAGGGGCAGGGCCCCGCTGCCCGCCAGCCCCCCCAACAGCCCCTCAGCCATGGGCATGGCCCCCAGTCCCGCTGCCCCCGGTGCCCGACCCAGCCCGTTCTGCGGCTGGGGCGGGAGCGGGGCAGGGGCCCCGGGCAGGGCCAGGGGCAGAGTAGCAGGGCTCTGCTGGAGCAGGGGCAGCGGTGGGGGCGTGCTGTGGAAGGACAGCGACGAGCTGCTGCGGCTGGGGCAGCCTGAGTGTGGGTCCTGGGGAGGGAGGGGGAAGGGAGGGGTCAGAGGGGCAGGGGGCCAGCATGACCTCTCTGGCCCCCGGCCCAGCACCCACCAGCATTCTCACAGAGCACAGCCCCCCTCCACCTCACCCAGCAGAGCCACCCAGGAGAGAGAAGCAAGGCCCAGGGATAAAGGCTAAGAATCCAAAGAGTCCTTCACAAATCACGTTTACAAATCACTTCCTGGGGGCCCAGCACCCCTTGCAATCCTGGTTTAATCATGAACAGTGACGATGGTGGTGGCCATCTAGCGAACCAGAGCCAGGGTTCAATGTGTGACCTGTACCATCTCGTTATTCCCACACATGGGTGAAGCCATTGATTCTTAGACAGGCTCTGTTAACTCTGCAGGCAGGAGAGCAGTGGCTGGAGTGAAAGGCTCAGGTTCAAACTCTATGGTCCACAATTCAATGGCTTCACTGGCTTCTGTGTTAGTTTACTCACAATGTGGGGGTGATGGCAGTCCCTACTCCACAAGGTTATTGTGAGGGCTAAACAAGCCAATGCTTTGAAAGCCTCAGCACAGGACGTGATTTCAGAGAGCGAGTCTGTCATTAATATTCGCTATGATGATGACGGTGATTGCGCAAGTATGTTAAGAAGCCAGTTCGATTCCAGTAGCAACCACCACATAACAATAGCGACCGGTACCCCAACCCCCACCAATTACACAGGGATTGTTTTGTGTGAGGCACTGTGATAAGCCCTTCGCAAATACTTCTCAGGGGCCTTCCCTAACCACCTCATAACTCCAGAAGGACCCCACCCCCACTCTTCCTCACCACCCTCAAATTATTTCCATTTTAGCCCCTTTCCTGGTTCGTGATTATCATTTTCTTGGATTTACAGTCTACCTTCAGGAGCAGGACTGCGTCCATTTTGCTCACTGATTGCGTAGCCAGTGCCTGGCATCAAAAGTAGGCACTTCATAATCATTATTTATTGAAGGAATGAACGGATCAGTCAACCAATTGCTCGGCCAATCACTTCACTGCCCAGCCTCCAATAGCTGTAGGGTGGAGATGAGACCAGAAGGCCCTGGCGCTTCCCCTCCTGCCCCCCCTTGCCTCTCCCCGCGGCGCCCACCTCGGAAGACGTGGACAGAGAGTTGTCCAGGCCAAGGCTGTTCTTCCCCGGGGGGCTCTTGCTGGTGCTTAAGGAATCGCTGCTGCCGGCTGAGGGAGGGGAGCAGGGAAGGAGGTCAAGGGCTGGAATCAGGGCCACGTCGCATCGCCCAGCAGAGGCCCCTACTCCCAGACTGGGTGGGAGTCCCCTTACCTTGGGGAGGCAGGCCATAGGGCCCAGGGACTGGGCCGTTGGCGGCAGGCAGGGCGGCAGGCAGGGCGGGGAAGGGCACAGAGAGCTGCACGTTGAGAATCTGCAGCCGCTCCTTCTTGGCCGTCAGGCTCAGAATCTGTTCCTGAAGCCGCTGGTTTTCCTTCTGCAGCGCGTGCAGTGCCTTCAGCATCTCCACGACTGCGGAGAGAGGGTGAGAGCGCCTGAGCCCGCAGGCCTGGAAACGGGAGGCCAGGCCTGGGGGCGGGACGAGAGAACCGGAGGCGGGGCCTGGAGGGCGGGGCCTGGAGGAGGAAATCGGTCTGAGACCTAAAAAGAGAAGGCAAGGCGCCTGCCGGCGAGACTTGGGTGAGCTCGGAGAGGCGGGACCTCGGGAGCCGGAGGTGTGAGGACTGGGGGCGGGGCCTGAGGTTCGCGGGTAGAAGCTGTGATAAGGGTTGTGGAGGCCGGAGGAAGTTGGAGCATAGGAAGGTAAGGGCCAGGAGGCCGCGGGGGCCGAAGGCGGGGTGCACAGGTGGCGGGTCCAGGTGCGGGGCCTAGCAAAGGTTAAATACAGATCAGGCCCGGGTAGCCAAGAGTTAAGGCCGAGGCGGGGCCAAATGCGGAATCTTAAAAGGTCTGGGGACCTCGGAGAAAAAGGTGACCGAGTCTGGGGGTCCTAGGGCAGGTCTCCCAGCCCGGCTGCACCCCTCCTCACTGTTGACACCGGCCTCGCCGTCGCCCTGCTTCTCCAACAGCTGCTCCATGTTAGTTGTTCCGGGGGCTGCTGGGTCTAATTGGCTGCCCCCGCAGGATGCAGACGCTGTCTGGTCAAAGAGTGCGGGGAGGCTGCTGATGGGGGACCTGGGGTCAGAAGAGAAAACCAGGGTCAGGCTTACCTCACGTCCCCACTCCTGCCTCCCTCCTCCTCCCTCAGGGGTTCCAGTCGTCCCCTTTTGGACCCCACCCTCTCCTGGCGCCCTTCTCTCCGCCCTCTCCTCCCCTCAGTGTCCCTCCAGCCCCGCTCCCAGCCCCTCCCCCAAGCCGCCGCCCCCTCCCTCACATGGAAGACAGACTCTCCTGGGGGGAGGTCCCCCGACACCGGAAGCTGCAGTCCTCCAGGTCTGGCTCTTGGAAGGAGAAGGGGAGCAGGGATCAGCGGGGAAGGGGTGCCGTCGGCCTCACGGTCCCCGCCTGGGAAGTGGTGCGGGATCTGGGACTTTACCGCACACCCCTTTCCCCCAGCATCTCCCCCAACCCCAGACTGGCAGTTCTAGCTCTTAAGACGCTGGTAGCCCTGGCTTAGAAACCTGGCCCCTTGGGAGGCACAGCCAAGGGATCTGGTCTCTTCCCCTTTCTCTAGGCACAAAGGCGGCCGCTGCCTGGCTTCTTTTGGAACCCCCTCCCAATTTCTTTCCTGGTGTTTTCAGGGTTATAGAAATTCGGGGTCTACACAGTCTTGGATTGAACTTGGGCCCGATACTTGCTATGTGACCTTGGGCCTGAAACTAATATCTCTGAATTGGTTGTGATGAAGACTAACAATAAGGTAATAAATGTGAAGTGTTAGCTGTCCTGCAGCAAGCCCGTAATAACTGTAGCTATTATAGTTTTGTGCGACTTTTCACATTCATAAACTCACAAGTTGGGTTGCCAAACCTTTTTGTTGGGCCACAGAATTCCAATGTGCGGTTTGGAAAAGGTAGTCACCCTGCGCTGTCGGGTCATTAATTCTGGAGTCGGATTCGGCCCCTTTTAGAAAGTTTACCTGAACTGGCGGCCGGGAGGTAGGCTCCGCCCCCTAACCGGCCAGGTGGTGTCTCTGTGCCAATCAGCTCTCTGGGGCTGGGACAACTCTCCCGGGAGAGGGAGGGGCGCTTGTGATCCTCCCCCTTAACTCCTAAATACCCGGAGAGCAGGTTGCCCAGCTAGTGGACTCCCTAGACGCCCATCCCAAGGACTTACTAAGAGGCCAGCGGGGAATTACGCTGCAGTGACCAGAGAACGGGGCTTGAAGTCAGGACCAGAATTGAGCTCCAGCTCTGCCCTTCTCTACTTGAACTGCCTTGAGCAAGTCATTAAGCCTTTTTCTTCTGTGAGATGGAGCAGTAGTAATTAATTCTGCCAGGTCCTACCCGTCCCATCAGGGGATTTTAACGTGAAAGTATACCCTGGTTTGCTGTGTGTGGATTTTTTTTTTCAGGGTGGGCAACGGCCAGAGGGAGGGGGCAGCCAGAAAGCCCTCCCATCCTTTCTGGGGTGACATGCAGGTGACAGGTGCCCCTTTGGTCTTTGGGAAGAAAGGGGAATGGGATCAGAGACACGTACCTGTGTGGCTGCTCTCGGCCTGGGTGAGGAGGGGGTTAACGGCACCCATGGGGGTTCCAAAGATGTGGGTAGAAGGAAGGCTAAAGGTAGAGCCAGCCAGAGAAAACACCTGAGGGAAAGGAGGTATAGTCCAGCCTGGTGGTTATTCTTGGATCTAGGGCACAACTGTGTCGGGGGAGGAGGGGATCAGGTAGGTGTACTGGGGAGGAGAGAGGGCCAGTGAGAGGAAGACATTCTCAATCTCTCCCATGGAGACCTGGGGCCCTAGGCAGCCTGTCCCCCACATGTCTAGGGATGGAGGAGCCCAGGAGTAAGGCCTCACCTGAGTGGTGGAGATAGAAGCAGAGGAGGAGGGGAGGGTGCTGGTGAATGGGGAGCGGCTGAGGCGGGGCAGGGCCGAGGTCCCTGGGGGCCCCAGCAGGCTGGAGGAGAGGGGGGTGCTGCAGACAGCTCGCAGCATTCCACCACTGCCGCCGTGGGAGATGGGGTCCTTATTACTGGTGTAGATGCCTACAGGCAGAAGGAGGACACAGAGGGAAGCTTAGTCACCATTCCCCCTCGCCCTTCCTCCACCAGGTGGCTGGGGCAGCCCCTCCCCAGAGAGAACACTCCCCTGGGTCTGGCCACACACAGCAGTCTAATGCTCTCGCTACAAAGATGTCACATCTGCCTGTGACGTCTGCTTGATGTACCTGCTTATTAGACTGCCCTGCCCAGACCTGGGGGAGTCCTGGCTTTTCTATTAGGTAGGTCCTGTTGGCAGTCTACCCCAAACTCTCTCACTACAAGCCTGCAGATGATGGGTATGGGGGAGTGTCTTGGAGGTGACTATCTCTTCCCTCCTTTATCTCTGTCTTTTGGAGCAGTTTCTATCATTTCCCTCTCACTGCATGTTTATGCCTCTGTTCCCTCACTAGACTGGCTGGGCCCTGAGATGTCCAAGGGTCACTAACCTGCCCCTAGCAGGGGAGACTCCAGGCTCAGGCTGGGAAGGCTCCCTGAAGGCCCAAAGGTGCGGGAAGCCAGACCACCCAGGCCAGAGCTGACCAGGGAACCTCCGGAGAAGGGTGAAGCAGCAGTGGCAGTAAAGCCAGCCAGCTGGGCACTGGGCAGCGAGGGAGCAGCTGGACCCCCAGCCCCCTCCTTGTTCCGGCTGCCCTTGGGACGTCCTGGTCCATGTCGGCTCCTCTTGCTAGCTTTGTGCTTCTTCTCCTTCAGGCCTGTCTCGGGGGTCTCCTCAGCAGGTGCAGGGGCAGCACTCAGTGTGGGCATCCGCTTGTGGGTGGCTGCTGAGGCCCCGGACCCCGACACGTGGGGAGACTTATAGTCTCCAGGGGACGGGGCCCGGGCCCGGCCCGAGCTGGAGGTGGTGGTGGAGAAGCGCATGATGGGCCCAAAGCCAGAGAAGACCACCTTCTGCTCAAAGAGATCAGCCTTGGGGGGCTCAGGGGCTGAGGGAGAGGGGGGAGCCGAAGGGGTGGGGGCTGCGGGCTTGGAGTACTTGTCCTCCTCTGGCTGCTCCAACTTGGGGAATGCCGAAAAGTCGGGAGAGCTCTGCAGGGACGAGACTGCACAGAGGGAAAACGGAGTTACAGCTGGGCCCCATGTCCCTCCCACCCCACTCCCAAGGGCACTAGCTGGAGAGAGCTCTGGGCAGGGATTGGGGAAGCCACCGTTCCTGTCCCAGCTCTGCCGCTGTCTCTATGTCTTGGGATGAGGGTCCCCAGCTCCGGCTTTCCCACATGTGATAAAAGAGAAGGAGAAGAACTCCTGCCTAACTGATCTCACTGTACTGTAGAGATTATAGGAGATCATTAGTGTTGACACTGTAAAAATGGCACCTTATGGCACAAGGGGATAACAAGTGCATACTGTTAGGGCAGCAGAGGAGTGGGACCTGAGAGGGACCGGCTGGGGGGGTGGGGGTTGGAGAGGAGTCATTTGGTGGGGATCTCCCATCTTTAACCAATTTAAGAAGCAAATGAGATGCAAACCAGTATGCAGAGGCCCCTGCTAGAGAAGCTCTGGGCTGGCTGAAGGCTGTCCCACCCCCAGCTTCCTCCAGGATGCCCACACTCACCTGCAGGCTGGAAGGGCCCCCCAGAGGAGGAGGAAGAGGAGGAGGAAGAGGAGGAGGAGGAAGAGGCGGAGGTGAAACTGCTCACACCTTTCCCACTGCTCAGTTTCTTCCCCTTGTGACTCAGGCTATGGCTGGAAGACTTTTTCCCCTTCGAGTCCCTGCTGCTCTCAGAGGTCTCCTGAGTGCTGGCCTCATGGTGGGAGGAGGAGGAGGCTGAGGAGGGGACCTGAGAAAGGAGGAGAGGGAAGGCTCAAGGCCCGCTGTCCCTGCTCACCCAAACCCGGAAGTGGGGCAGGAGAACACAGGGCTCAGGCTCTACAGGGAGAGCCCAAGTTTGCTTTGGAAAGGACTTGTGGGTGGGGAGCTCAGAACAGGGAAGTGGGTGTGAGGAGAGAGGAGTTGGTCTATCCTTCACCTGAGGCAGAGGAGAGTGAAAATAGTCCCCAAGCCTGTACTGATGTGCCCATCTGATCATTCATCCTTTCAAGAAACGCTTAGTGGTGCCAAGAGGGCTGGACTTGGATGGGCCTGTGCTGGGGAGAGGGACCACTGCCCCGGCCCCATCCTTGAGGCCTCCAGTCACCACCCTGCCCTCCCCGCACACCCTGAGCTGCAGCCCAGCAGATACCCCATTTCCTGGCCACGCTTGTGCCCCTCCTAAACCACCTGAGCTCGCAGTGCCCAGCCCTCTGCCAGGACAGCCTGGCTTCGCTGTCCCTGGAAAACTTCTCATCCTTCCCAATTCAACTTGGAAGTTCATGAAATTCTTCCATGGGGCCACCTGGATCCCTGGGGTGGACCCAGTCACTCTCGTCCCTTAGTTCCAGAGCTCTGTGCACTCACATCAGCCACGTCAACAGTTGCCACACTGTTCTGAAATACACAGTCCCCGTGTCCGAGGCTTCCAGCAACCCCTCTGAGGGCAGCAGGGTACTGGCTGGAGGAACATGGGCTCTGGGGTCAGGCAGAGCTGGCTATGAGCCTCGTGGGCTCTACCATCGACTGCTGTTACGTTATTCGGTCTCTCAACCTCGCTGAGCTTGTGTCCTTACAAGACCAACTATGCCTCTTTGGAGAGTCACGAGGAGCACAGAGCCAGATACGTAGTACGGGGTCAATAATGATGATGGCTCTGATGCCAGTGGCTGCTATTATTATACCGCAGAGACAGTGTCCTGTGGTAGGTTAAGAGTACAGGCCCTCAAGACTGCCACTCCACCACTTACTAGCTGTGTGCTCTTAGGTAAATTACTTAACTTCTCTGTGCCTCAGCTTCTTCATTTATTGGACAAGGTTAAAAAAAAAAAAACAAAACACCTAATTCACTGGATTACTTTAAGGATTAAATGAGCTAATAATCCCCACGTACTCCTTCCATCCCCCTGTTCTAGAAGTGACATTGGCATGTGGTGAGTGAGTGAGTTAAGGCTTCGTATTACCGCCAGGGATGGTGCGTTTCCTCCTGGTAGAGACCAGGTATTTAGTACATGAACAAATGCTAGAGGAAGGATGGATAGGGCGATGAGAGCCACCCTTCCCTGGGTGGAGGCCTGGTCTCTGTCTTCCTCTTTGTTCTTTTCAACAGCTGGAGTTCTGAAGGGAGCCAGATGTGGTTCTGAGAGCAAGGGAGGAGAGGGGCTAGGGGGAGGGGTAGCTGAAATGCTGGGGTGGGTGGAGGGGGATGGGCAGAACGCTCCTACATGTCCAAGGGGACAGCTGGCCACTGGGGACTCCCATATCTCTGGCCATATTTCCACCTGCGTAAAGGCCCCAGGGAAAGGTCAGAGGGCAGGAATGACAAGCTTTTCCAGGTGAGCCCTGGAAAGCAGGCTGGGAGGGGGTTACCGGGAGGGACAGTTGCCACAACATCACCCTGGAAACCTGACACCTGAGCCTCCTGCTAAGATGCCCAGAGCTCCGCCAACCTCCTAAGGCAGGTGGAGGTGAGTGGGTCATAGTGGTGACAGGAAGAAGCAGCTTTTCTCCAGGCCCCTGTGCTCCTTCTGTGGGTGGGTGGGTTGTGGGGGGCGGTGGCTGGAAGGAAGGGAAGGAAGGGCTGCTCTGGCTTGGATTAGCGACTCCCTAGCCTCGGGTAGGGCCTGCCGGTTGCTCCTCCAGATGTTGCCCATTTCTGGAGACAGGCCTGACATACCAAGCCCTGGGAAGGGTGGGAAGAGTGGGGGTTTTGGGGTGCTGTCCATGGGCCTGCCCCATGCCACCATGGATTTCGGTTGGGAGCCAGGCTCTGGGCAGGGTCCTGATGTGGGGGAGGGGGGAAAGCGAAGGGGTCCTCTCTGCCTATCTCTGGGGAAATGGGCCCCAGAGCTTGGGAGAACCAGCTTGAGTATGGTGCCCGCAGACAACAGCCCAGGGCTGAGGCTCTGTCTGGACAGAGGCAGATGTAAACATCTGGCAGCCAGCCGGCAGGGCAGCACCCCCCACCCCACCCCACCCCTACCCTCCTGGTTGGTCAGTGGTTGGTGGGGCTGAGGAGCACAGGCACCCGCTGGGCTAGAATAGGGGAATGGAGAGGGGTGGGGTGGGGTGGGGTGGGCAGTAGAGGCACATTAACCAGAAGCTGCTGAGGCAGTGCCCACAGTCCCTGGCTCACTCTGACCCTCGCGGCGTACCTCCCTCCCCTACCGTGGCCGTTCCTCCTGGGTGTGGGCAGCAGTACCTTGTCAGCAGTGGGGACCACAGGCGGGGTGTGGATGCTGGGGGGTGACTCAGGCCGCTTCTTGTGCTTCTGTTTAAGGCGTTCTTTGTCCTTTCGACTCTGGGGAGGGAGAAGTGACCAGATACAGGTTGTGGGGGACAGTCTGGGGGAGGATAAACATGACATGTGCATGAGGAGAGGGGTCGCCTCTCAGGGATGGGCTTTGTGGGCATCATCTCCCCCTGTGGAGGGACTGGGGGACTTGGGCTGGAGGAGATCGGCTCAGGCAGGTCACTCTGAGAGCCAACAGCCCCTCCCCCTCATCCCCACTGCTTGCTAAAAATAGCCTGTCCCATTATCACGCCAGGGACACAGAGCACCACACACATGAGCGTGTACCTGTGAGGCTGTCCACCTGGGGCGTGGAGCCGTGCAGAGGGTTGGGGACCGGGTGCACCGTGATGTATGGCGCGAGGGGACATACAAAACTGGGCTGACACGGCTAGACTGTGGAGGTGTCTGCAAACGTGCAGGGCCATGTGTTGAGGGCTTGGGAGACACTGTCACGTCACGGGGAGGACATGGAGATACGGAGAGCCCCAGAGAAGCCACGCCCTCATCTTACCCTCCATGCCCCTCCTGTGTCACTTTCTCAGCCTCCTGCTGGCCCTCAGTGGCCCCAGAGGAAGGAAGGGGGCACAGGGGCACCTTGTGGTAGCTTCTTAAAAAAGTTATGTGTTTGCAAGTGTGGGCAGGAGGGGGAGAGGAAGAAGACATTTATTTACCTTCTTCTGGCCCCTTTCATGGTGGGAAGGGTGCTTCTCCTGCTGGGTGGACGGAGAGGCTGACCGGCTTCTCCGGCCAGCAATAAAGCCGCTGCCACCTGCCCCTGTACCACCGCCTCCTGCTCCTCCGCCGCCCCCGCTGGCATGCCGGGATGTCTTCTGGGGAAAGAATAGAGACGAAATGCCAAACCCTCCTTTCGATAGCTTAGGAGAAGATTCCTGAAAGTCAAATGATCCCGGGGGCCAGTTCTTCCCACCCGCCTTGTCACTAAAAGGACCTTGTATCTTCAGTGATGCTCTGCTCAGCAAAAGGCATTCTCTAGCCTTAAATGCCAGCACTTCCCAAGCTGGCTTATCCAATGCAGATTCAGCAGCCAAGGCCCAGAAGAGCTAGAGGCGTCTTGGCCCCAGCAAGGTACCACTGGAGGTAGGACGAGGACCTGGGGCTCTTATTTTCCACCCTCCTCTTTCCAGGGTGCCTCTCGACCCATCTCAGGCAGCCTGAGTCATGGCCCAGGTCTGCCTCTTTCTCTGGGGTAGAGGACAGAGGGGGGCCCTCATGGGGAGTCCCTGCTCCCCTGAACCCCATACCCCTCCTCCCCACCAGCCCAGACACTTCCCTCCAGCCATCAGCTCTTTCTCTCTTGATCCTGGCCCTCCCCCTCCACCAAACACAGTGGTTCCTTCCATCCCAAAGGACCTGATGCCCCTAAGAAGGGGGAAGTAAACATATGCAACAGCAAAAACCCAGATACATGATCCTCGTGCTGCCTCTCCCCCCAGCCAGGGCCTGCCGCCTCCTTCCCTTCACTGCTGATGACTGCCCCCTGCCTGACAGCTTCACCTGTGCCAGACTTGCAGGTGTTTCCTCTAAGGTCACCCACTACCTCCCAACTGCCAAATCCAAGGACTGATTGCAGGCTCCGTCCCACCCGGTTGCTCCCCCGTGGTGGGTACTGCGCCTACCTCGCCAAGCACTAGACTCTCCCCTTCACGGACTCCATCACACCTTGCCCCACCACGTCCTGCTGGGCACTTGAGGATTCCAGCCCAGCCTTCTATACTTGGGCCTGCCACCACTACCCTTCCTGGGGGACAGACAGCCACCAACACCGAACATCCCCATTTGGCACCTCCTATTAGCCACACTGAGCTCCCTACCTTGTCCTAAGTCATCATCGAACCCTGAAACCAAGGTGACTGTATGATTTATGATCCAAACCAGGATACTTTTGAAAACAAAAGGGGGAACTATTAATAATTACACCGGGGTGATGGGCATGAAATGGAACTATCGAGGCCAGAACAGGACATGCCAACCCTACAGAAGGCCACTGCACCCCCTGTTCATAGCATTCCCAGGTGTCCAAGCACTGAGAGCCAGGATCCTACATAGTACCCTGAAATCCTCCTTCTCAGCCATCCCCACATGTGAGCCTGTCTACCTAGAAATCATTCTAGAGTCCAGCCTCACCCCTCCAGCCCTGCCCCCCCCCCCCTTCTCACAGCTGTCTCCCAGCCGCCAGCCTCAGCCCTTCGGATCCAGCTTCACAGTGGCTTGCCAGGGCAATCTTCCTAAAAAACAAACCTGATCATGTTACCCTCCTGCTTACGAGCCTGTGGCCTGGGGGTGAGGTCCAAGCTGCATTCCCAGTCCGGCTGCAGCCTCCCTTGCCAGGATACCCCCTAGTTTCTGGAACATACAGGTCTCTCCACAAACATGGAATAGAACCCCTCCTCCAGCCTCTCCTTGGGCTCCTGAAGCCTAGGGCAGAAGCAAGCCCCGCTCCGGCCCTGCCTGAGCGTCCAGTCATCTCCTGCCTCATCCTCACCAAGCACCGTGTTCTGTTCACAAGTTCTCTTTTCCATCTCAGGACTTTGCCTATGCCAGTCCCTCCCCCTAGGACTCATTTCTTTCTGTCTTTGCTTGGCAGGTCCCCAAGGAGCTTGCAAGTCAAACTGTGTGTTCTGATTCCCACACACTAGCTGTGGGATGTTGCACAACCTAAGTGTGGGTCTTAGTTTACTCATCCGTAAATTGGAACGATACGGTACACCTAGTTCTTCGGGTTGTGGGGAGGACCACGTAAAATGACACACGGAGAGAGCTGAGACAGAGGCTGGGGCACAGTAACCCCCTTGGATGTCGGCTCTTACTGCTTCCACCTCCACTCAGCTCAAATGCTGCCTCTTCCTTAAAACCTCCCAGGCTCTGACAGGCAGAGTCTGAGCCTTGTCTTCTGGAACGGACTGCCTGGTTCAGCCCTCTTTCGCCCACCTCGGGCTGGGCTTCAATCTGTTCCTTATCCAGTGGCATGCTCCTCGGGGCAGACACTGGGTTCCTTCCACCTTTGTCCTACCAGTGCCAGGCACCAGCCTGGCCCAGAGCCCACACCCTCTAAAGCTGACTTAGAGGGTATGGCTGACTGACCCACTGGTGCCCTGGCCGAGGAGACTCACCATTTTGCTGAAGTGGTATTTGCAGTAGCCGCAGTACTTGACGTTGTCTACCTCCAGCACTTCCTCCTCGCACAGCAGGCCTGCCATTTGGGCACTAACCGGAAAAAGGTCAGCCTGAGAAGGGTGTGGCCACAGACCAGACCAGCCGCCTTCTCCCCACCCTCCGGGACCACCGCTAGGGTGAGGCCCAGACCATCTGGCGAAATCACCGCCATCACCACCAAAGAGACAGTTGTCCATGGCAAACCTCGGAGTGGGTCGGTGCGGCCGGCCAGGGATCCCGGAGAACCCTGGAGGGGGTGCGGGACGGGCAGGGGTCTCACCAGGTGACGTGGAAAGCTTGCCGACATCCGTGGCGGTTACAGGTCATACAGGCTCCTGAGGCTGCCTTGCTCTCCCGGCCCTGCTCCTCGCAGATGTAGCAGGTCTGCAGGACACAGTGCAATTGTCCCCTCCTCCCTTCTACCTGAGGGATCCCTTGGTCTTCTCCTCCACTCTATTCTCTCCCCCGTGATCCTAGGTCGGTGCCATCCAGTGGGAGATTTTGCGATGATGGAAATTTTCCCTACCTTGCTGTCCAATACAGTAGCCACGAACCACACAGACTACTGAACAACTGACAGGTGGCTCGTGTGACTGAGGAGTTGAATTTTAAATTGTGTTTAATTTCAATTAGTTTACATCACCACGTGTAGCCGGTGGAGACTAGATTGGATGGCACCGTCCTTGGGCGGGGAGCCCTGTAAGGCCGGGGACTATGTCTGCCTTGCTCACAGGGAGCTTATGCCCACCTCTGGGACTCTGCACATTGTTCCTTCTGCCTGGACCTGGAACCCCATCCTCCTCAAGGCTGGCCTCAGCCTAAATGTCGCTTTCCCTGACCGATTTATCTGATGTAAGTGCCGATGATTTATCTGATGTAAGTGCCCCCTCCCCCACCCCACAAGGTATTTATTTCAGTACCTTGTTTGTTTTCTTCACAGCACTTACCACAAACTGCGTTTTTTTTTTTTATTTGCCTGTTTATTGATATTTACAGCCTTCCCACACAGAAGTGTGGGTTCCATGGGGCAGGGACCACATCTGTTTTGAGTACCTCAGCCCAGGTTCGGCACATAGTAGGCACTGAGTAAAACGTGTCCAGCCAATGAGCAAGTGAACTGCTTGCTAAGGTCCACCCACTGGACCGTGCAGTATTACCGCAAGGGAGGCTACTGCTTCACTTTGAGCCCCAGAGCATAAGCACGTGCCAGTCAGTGGCAGGTGCCTACCCACCTCCTGAGTCCCCCCTTCGGCTGGACAGAATCAAAGGACACTGGATGGAGAGAGAGAAATGGAGGGACCCAAGGACGGTGGGCCGGGGCGCGGAGCGGGGGTTGGTACAGGGCGTGGCACGGGCGGCTGACCTTGTTGAAGCGATCGTGAGGCACGTACTGCAGCACGATGGGCTCCATGGTGAGCACGTTGGCAAACTGCACCTCCGGGATGTAGAGGGCACATACCACGTGGGCCCAGCCTGGGGTGGCGGGGGGCTGGCCTCAGCTGCCATGGCAAGCCTCAGACCCTGGCCCCTCACAACCCCACACTGCGGACAGTCCCCTCCTCCACAGCCTTCCCATCAGACTCCAACCTCCATCCCCACCCTGCCCCCCTCCCCCCTGCAGTCCACTCCTGACTTCCCAGACCCTGCTCAGGGGGCCTTGCTGACCTCAACCGATGAACTCTGGGGCTCAGGGACCCCCTCACCTCCATTATCAGTCCTCTTCAATGCCCCGTCTTTGTGTGGGCACAGCTCACACCTCTGCCAATGCAAGGGGGCACAGGGATTTGGAGGGGGGTTCCAAAAAGGAGTGGGGGATCTGCTGAGCTGGGCCCTTCCTCAACACACTCAGAGGGCCCCAGGACGAAATAAGCTGTCTACGGGGGATGTGTAGGGATCTGGAAGAAACGGGGTTGCCCATGAGTGGTAACTGTCGGAGATGAGTGATGGGGACAGGAGGTTCGTTGTAGTATTCCCTCCACTTTTGCACATGTTGGAAACTTTCCATAATAAAAAGTTCAAACAAACTAACAAAAATAAAAAGCTCAGTGCAGGAGGTGGCGCAGAGTGAAGGATGAGCTGCGGGAGAGCTGGGTTGGTGATAGATGTGCAGGAAACAGGAAGTCCTGTGTGACAGTCCCACCCCAGCCTCAGCCTCAGCGTCCCCTAGTTTAACTGGGAGGAGACGCTCAGGTGTACAGAAGTGGGGAGGGAGTCTCAAACTCACCACCCTGGCTGCTCGCTCCTGAGATTCACATTTCCGGCAGAACCAGGGTCCCGTTGGCACCTGGACGATGCCATAGCAAGCTGGGGGTTGCGGAGAAGAATTGCCAAGTCAGCCCTGGTTTTTCCCAGAGCAACTGGGGGAAGAGGGTAACTCTAAGGGTTGCGTGGGGGGGGGGGGTTGTTGTTCCCCTGTCTGGAGTCACTCACTAGACAGCAGGACCACAAGGAATGCCCCACAGCACATGGCCAGCCTTCAACCACACAACCAAACACTCCTGGCAGGGGTGAGAAGTCTGAGCCCTTGACCTTAAACTTCTAGAAGACTCCCTACCCCATGCTCTTTCTGGACCTGTTTCCCAACTCCTGCCTGGGAAGAGTCCTCATCATCAGGAATAGAGGAAACCAGAGGGACAACATTTACAACAGTCAAACACGTTTTGTTATGGGGAGGGGGGGGGCATTTCTTAAAGGGCCAGTAAGAGAAGAGGTGGGGAAGTAGGGGGTCCAGGGACCTCATCTTAAGCCTGTAACTGTAATAGGTACAGGTCAAAAGGCAAGGCCAAGGGCAGGTGCAAGTGCAGGTAACCAATAGGAGAGTGGCGGGAAGAGCGGGCAGCGATAGCATTAAGGGCTGTCCCGGGAAGGGGGGGGGGGGCAGCTGGCTGTGCCAGACAAGCCGGAGATGCCAGCCTGCGCCCTCGGCAAGACTCCTCAAGGAGTTAACTCCCGAACCATGTGCTGTTGGGGGAAACTCCAAACCTCCCTCTTCTCTTCCCGGCCCCCTGCACAACCTCGCTCCTATCCGCAGCTCTTCCCGGAGGATTTTAGGAGTCCCTTCTCCCCTGGGACCCTTCTCCTCCCTTCCCAATTCCGCTCCTCCCAGTATCCGGAAGCGGGAGGGGGGGATGACCCCCCCTTGACCTCTCCCTCCGGGAGCCGGGACCAAAATAACCGGGCGGGAGGGGACACCTCGCAGGTAAACATTCCCCCAGCAGCCCCGACACTGGCGGTGTGGGGCGCCGAGAGTGCACTCACTGCCCCCTAGTCTGTCCCCAAACTCCCTCAACTTGGGGTGGGGGGCGCGGGACTGGAACAATAGGCAAGAAAACAATGCCTGACCCGGTCCTCCAGGACCGGGCGGGGGGAGCCCCCTGACGCCTCCCTTCCCTTCAGGTGGGGTGGGGGAGGGGCGCCCGAGCCCCAGGAGGTCCCCGGAGGGCGCGGCCGGGGGCTCCCTGCTCGCGCCGCCCCCGGGGTCCCGCCGCCCCCCGCGGGCCACCCCCGTACCTTGGTGGACAGCCACGCTGCACGCGTGCCCATCACAGTAGACCAGCGGGTTCTCGGCCCAGCCCCTCTCGTCCGAACATACGCAGCAGCCTCCTACCATCTCCTTCATACTCCCATGAGCTCCCTCCGGGGCTGGGGCGGGGGGCCGGCCGGCGGGGGTCGGGGGTCAGGGGGGGAGGGAGGGAGCGGGGGGCCGCGCGCCTCCTCGCTCCCTCCTCCTCCTCCTCCGCCGCCGCCGCTTCTTTTCTTTGCCTCCTCCTTCCTCCTCCTCGGCGTCCTCCTCCTCCTCCTCCTCGCTCGCTCTGTCTGGCCGCCCCCCCCGCCGTGCTCTCGCCCTCATGCCCCGACGGGCCCCCCCCCCCCCGCAACAATGAGACCCGCGCGCCGGGTTCGCCCCCTCCGCGCCGCGCGCCCGGCTACCAGGGCCGCCCGGCCGCCGCACAGCCCGGGCCCGGCGGGGGAGGCGCCGAGTGGCACATCGCGGGCGCCCGCCCGCCCCGCGCCCGCCCCGCGCCGCCCGCTCACGCGCCGCCCCCCCGGCCCCCCTGCCCGGCCGCGGCAGCCATGGCCGCGCGCCTCCGCTCGCTCGCTCCCGGCCCGCCCGCCGCCCGCCGCCGGGTAAAGTCTTAGGTTCAGGGAACAAAGCCTGGCTTGGTAGGGAGCTTTTCGCTCGCTCAGTCGCTCGCTCGCTCCGCGCGTATTTTCCCTCTTTCTTTTTCTTTCGGTGGCTGTCGGCTGTTGCGCCTGAGCTCTCCCTGTGCCTGCCCTTGCGTCTCGGGCCGGGGTCCCCGATTCTCCATACCCCTCCGCCCCTGTCTTCGTCTCTTCTCTTGAACCCCGAGGAAACTCTGAGGTGGAGATCGGAGGAAGGGGCGCTAGAAGGAACAGGAGCTACGTGGGCCGCTTGCCCTTCCGTGTCGGGGGTGCTCTTTGGGTGGCCGTTCGTGGGCTCTTTCCTCGGAGGCCCCTCTGGAGGGTAGACACTTTCACACACAGACGTTTGTTCATTACACAAATATTTATTGAATGCTTACTGTGTGCAGCCGCTGGGACAGAGCAGTGAAACAACATACAAAACAGGTATAGATTCCTGCCCTCAGGGAGCTTCCGATCCAGCTTATAGACTCAGGCGCGCGCGCACAGGGACTCAGACCCCTTAGAGGCACACCGAGGCACCCACGGACACACAAACTCACCCCCAGCCTCATCCAGCCACACCACCGGACTCTCCCAGAGACACAAACCTCAGGTCCGACCCCGCAGGCACGCTTATAGACCCACGCCAGTTAAAGACCCACGACTACGGAAGTGCCTGCAAACAGCACAGTTACACTTGACCTCTAGGCACACACACCAGCACACAACATAAACTCACACACAGCACCCCCAAAGGATCAAAGCCTGAAATTGGGTCTGGGAAGAAGTGAGGGGCGTCAGCCCGATGGCTTTATCCCAACACCGGAGTGGACCAGGGGGACGCAATCTGATCCCCCTTCCCACTTCCTAAAGTGGGGGACGGACGCCCTCAGGAACCAAAGGTCACGCTCCCTCCGCGGGAGGTTGGGTGGCGGAGGGGAGAAGGCAGTCCGGAGGGCTTCAGCGACACTTCAAAGACCTTGCGCCCGGGAACGCTTCCTGCGGGGGAGGGGCAGACGGAGAGGAGAGGAGAAGAGCGGCAGGGGTACTTGAGGGTGGTGGAGGTTGCCCCCCTCTTCCGCGCACTGCCCCCCTGGCCGACTCTTCCGCCGGGACCGCCTCCTTTTCACCCGCACCTGTTCAACCGGAACATCAAGGGGCCAGGACCCGCCGCCACCCCTCCCCTCGCGTCTATTTAGTACCTTTCATCCGGGAAGCGGGGGGGGGGGGGGGGGGGGGGTGAATCCCCGCCCAGGACTGGGGGGGGGGGGGGAGTAGGACGGGGGAGAACTTGTCCTTGACCTGGTCTTTGGCGTCAGGGATTTACTCCCTAATCCCAGCGACACTGGCGTTTGGGGAGGTCGGGGAAGCTGAGCCCTGGGCTGCAGCCCTCCACCTCCCTCACTCCGGCGAGGACCCAAGAATCCCGGAGGGCTGCCAGGACGTAGAAGCTCTAAACGGGCGCGGCGGGGAGGAGGCCCGTCTCTGCTGCTTCCGTGCCTGGGGGAGGGGGCCGAGAGCTAGGGGTTGTCGGGGCCGGCGGGAGGACCCGGATTCCTGCGAGGACCGGGATCCCTGCGAGGAGTGCCAAAAGCCGGTATCCTGGTCCGCTTTGTGAACTTCGCTCATACGAAAAGTTAAGAAAAAGACGAGAAGTCTCACTTAGGAGTTTCTAACGAATTACTTTTACTGACAAGAATAAAACTTGAAGAAAATTAAACGCAAAAATGTCAGCCCTAGCCATGCACCATTTTCGGAATATTTGAATATTTGCTTTCGGGACCAACCGCGGCCGAAGTTTCGGGTTTCGCCGGACGAGGGTCACTCGAAGGCCCATCGGTCCCTGCATCCAGGGGCGGGCGACGTGGGGACTGGGGCGGAGGAGGCTTTGTCTTTGGGTCTCATCCCGTGCGGGTGCAGCGCCCGAAGAGTGTGTGGTGAACGCGAGATACTTGGGCACTTAGTAAGTGTATTAGGAACACGGTTTCGTTTAATCCTCCCCACAACTCTTGGGGGTGGGTGTTAATATCTTATTTTAAAATAGATTAGTTTTGGTTCCGGCGGATAAGTGACTTGCCCAAAGTCACACAGCCTGAAAGCGGCAGAGCGGGGACTTGAACCCGATCTGTCCTCTGGTAGGGCTGGGGGTCCGCCACCACGTGTAGGTCGAATGCCTGTGTTTAACTGAGATGTCCGCCCAGCGCAAGTGTTCCCTTCCGAGGTCACTGGGGAAACCCGGTGCCCCGAGGGTTGGGCTGGATTAGTGGCGGGTGTTCCCATGGCTGAGCTGTAAAGCTCGTTACCGGTCTTCCAATATTTTCCTGAGAACCTACTGTGTGCTTACACACACCACGAGCAAGAACAAGACTCAGCCAACAAGTGGTTCAAGTTCGTCGTGCTCTCTTCGGTGTAACTGAGCACTGATTTGGGATGTCACGCTGATCCTGGCTGTGCAATTTTTCGCGAGTGACTTGACCTCTCAGGCTCAGCTTGTTCCTCTTGAAATGGGACGTTAACTCCCTCTGGCAAGCGCTGCAGTGAAGATCTAACGAAAATCCTTTTGGAAAGCGCTGAGGCACACAGTAGGCGCTCAATCCCTGCTCCGCCCGCCCCTCTAAGCTTGCCAGGGCAGCAGCGTGTTCCCGCTCCCGCTTCCCGCCTCCGGCATCCTCGCCCGACTCGCGCGTCCCGCGGCTGAGGGACTGGGGCAGAGAGGACCAAACAGAAAATTATTTCCGCCCGCTCGGCCCGCCCCGCCCCGCCCCGCCCCGCCCGTCCCCGGAGCCAGAAGGGGATTGTGGGGCCGCCGCGGCCGCCGCCGGAGCCGAGCGGGGCGGAAGCGCGCGTAGCGCTGCTGCTCGGGCCCGACCGCGCCGGCCCCCGCACCTCCCAGCCCGGGACTTCGGGCTGTGGTCGGGGCGGTCCCGGGGTCCGAGGCGGCTGCCGCCGCGCGCGTTTCCACGAAGCCTGTCTCTCTGGTTCCCAGAACCGAGCGGGGGAGGCTGAAGAGTGTCGAGGTTTCGCTTCTGCCTAGCCGGCCGGGCGCTTGGTTTCGCGCGTCCCGGGGACTGGGGGCGCGCCCTCCCCGTTAGAAAGCCCCGGGCTCCGGGAAAGAACTGCGCCGGCGCCCGCGGGTTTGCGTTTCGTTTGCGTCTCGCTTTTCCCTCCCGAAAGCAAAGCTTCTGACCTTGGGGCGTTCAGAGAGGTTAAGTTACTTTCTCTAGGTAACCCAGTAAGAGGCTTCAGGTGGTTTCCTGCTGGGTGGGAAAGCCTGTACGTGGCCGAACAGAAAGAGGAGCGCTAGCGTCAGAAAGACGTGGGTTCAAGACCCAGCCTAGCCACTTACTGGCTTTGACCATCGGCTAGTATTGCGTTATCTGCGACCCTCAGTTCCCCCATCTCAGAGTGTGGACGCTAGTACCAGCCCCAGGGTTGATGTGAACAGTGACATTGTCAAGTCCCCGGCACAGGGAAGGGTGATTTCCCAGTCAAAGGTTATGACTCTGCGGTGATCTCTCCAGTAGGCCTGGCTGGGGTGCGAGGGCGGGTGTACAGGTTCTTTCCTAAGTCAGACCTCCTGTGCAAGAGGGAAAGAGGATTGATTTAAAGAGGAACTGGTGGGAGCGAGGGGATTCCCCAGGCATTAGGCGGCCAGTCGTCATGATTATTGTAAATAGTGACTCTGCATGGGTGGGATTTTTGACTTTTCAGATCTTTGTACGGGAACAGCACAGTACTTAGTGTCAAATCCTGCCTCTGCCATTAGCTAGCAGGGTGACACAGAGTCTCAGAACCAAAGTTTGCCAATCTGGAAGATGGGGACAATTGGATGCCCTCTTCCAATCGTCGGGGCTTTGGCAACTCCAGCCCGCCCAGGTCCCAGCAGGTGCTTTAAGAGCTTCGAGTGAGCCCAGGTAGTCCCTCGGATCACATTAGAGCATGGGGGACTTCCTTTAGGGATGGAAGATGGATAGGAAAGGAAGAGGTTCGTGGAGTGAAGTAGCCATCTGCCCCAAGTTTCCCCAGAGCTACCTGGAATCTAGTTCCAGCCCTGCCCCTAGCCGGCTGTGACCTTGGCCAAAGCACTTGCCCTCTCTGGCATTTGGTTGGGTGACCAGATCTTGAAAATCTCCTTGGAGTTAACATTTTGTGGTTGATGACTTTGCTCTTGGGAAGTTTCCAGACTGAGAGATGCCAGATGAATAGCGTATTTGCCCTGCTGTGTTCCCCTTTCCACCAGTTCCTCCTGAAGTCTCCTCTCCATTCTTCCTGTTCTAGTTGCTGTCACGACAGAAGTTGAAAAAGTTGTATTATTCAGTCTTTTAGCAAATACTTCATTGAATCATCATGGATGGGCCCTCGGAGAGACACAGCACCCAGGGTGGTGGGACTGACAGACCTATAGAGAAATAACTTCAAGGATATAAGAGCCATGCTAGTGTTCAGGACAGTGGTGACACGGGCAGAAAGAAAGTAACTGTGTTCATGGAGTCAGAGAAAGTCTCAGCTGGGACCAAGTGTGTACAGGCAGATAAGAGGTAGAGCATTCCAAGCAAGGTGGGGGGGGGGGGGGCGGGGGGGGCGGGGACAGCACGTTCAAAGGCACAGAGGTAGGAACCAGCAAAGTGTTCCTTGTGACACTGAAGGTGTGCCTTGTGGCAGCCACCAGGTGGTTTGTGTGGCCAGAGAGCAGGAGGGAAGGTTAGAGGGAAAGCCTTCAGGCGGACGCTAGATTAAGGAGACCTTGGATGTTTTGGTGAGGAGTTTGGGTTTAATCCTGAGGGCAGTGGGGAGTCTCACTAAGGGCTTTTAAGAGGTACAAACCATATTTGCACATCGGTTGTCAAGTCTGGGGTTGGTTAGAGTTGGGGGGAGGCTAGAGGTTGGGAGATTGGTTAGGATAGCAATTCTCAACCTTTAAAATGCATGGGAGTCCCTGGGGGGTCTTGTTAAAATGCAGATTCTGATTCAGTAGGTCCGAGGTGGGGGTCTGAGATGCATCATTTTTAACAAGTTCCCAGGTGATGCTGTGTTGTTGATCCGGGAGAGCACATTTGAATAGCAGGTGGTAGGAAACTTATAAGGGCCCTGCTGAGAGAAGATGGTTTGACTCCAGCAGAGCGGAGGGGGATGAGTGGAGGGCTGGGTATGAAGATGTCAAGAAGGTGGGATGTTAAGAGTAGGACTGGGGCTGCTTGGGGGGCGGGCAAGACCGAGGGGATGACTCCCAGAGGTGTAGCCTGGGGGTTTGGTGGATGGGGCTTGTCTGTCCTCTCACCGGTAGATCCCAGGCGTGAGGGGAGGGGAGGGGGTGGAGCTGGTAAGGAACCGCTTGAGACATGCTGGCATCGGGTGTGGCACACGGGGCGGTGATGCTCGGTAGGCAGTTGATTGTTTGTGTCTGGATCGGCAGAGTCTGGGCTGGAGAGACCCAGAGGGAGAGGGCCAGAAGGCTCTCCTGAGAAGTTGGAGGGTTCGCGTCATGGAAGTCAGAGAGGGACTTTGAAGAAGGAGGAAGTGATGCCAGGGTCACATGCCATTGGGAGGTCAAGAGAGGAAAGGGTTCTGCAAGGAGGAGGTCCCTGGTGATCTCAGCCCGGAAAATTCCAGGCGCTGGCGGTTGTGGGTCAAGCGTGGATTGGGAGGCGAGAAGGGAGGGGGTAGTGGGGTGCGCGCTAGGGGGGATGGGAGGGTCAGGAGACAAGGATGGACACCTGGGAGGATTGTGGTGCCGGCGGCAACAGCTCACTTTTGATGGAGCTGATGTGCCAGGCACGGTGCCAGACATGTAATGTGATCGGTTCTCTTCTTGTCCCCATTTTACAGGGGAGGGGACGAGCTTGGGGTCACAAAGAGCATACAGCCAGTAGGTACAGAAGCAGGATTTGAACCCTGCTTTTAAGCATGGGATCCAAATTGTCCGTAAGAGGGCTGTTCTGGAGCCAGTTCAGAACTCACCGTCCCCTTCTCCCCAAGCCTCTCCCTGTCTGTGACACCAGTACTAATTCACTGCCGGTTATTTAGCCCACCACCGTTTGCTGACCCCTACTATGTGTATGCCAGATAAGGGGGCAGACGGTGGTGATGCAGAGAGGATCGAAGCAGGTTGCAGCCCTGCAGACATTCAGGGTGGAGAGGAAGAGCCAGCTGGTGGGCAGGCGAGTGGCGCCACACAGTATGATGTGTTATGATGGGGGCTGGGCCACCCTACGGGGAGAGCCCCTTCCCCGGCATCTGCCTGGGGAAGTCGAGCAAGGCTCCTTGGAAGGGACAGGGTCAGAGCTGTGACTTGAAGGTGACCAGGAGTTTGCCGGGTGGTCAGGTGAGGGAAGCCCTGAAGGCAGAGGACCGGGAAGTGTAAGTGTTAGCGCGAGAGCACCACTGTGTTCTGGGGGGAGGAGGGTTCGGTGAAGGAGTAAGAGGAGAGGGCAGGGGAGGAAAGCGGACGTGAGAGCAGATGGGAGGGAAGGGATCAGGGCACCTCACATGTGGACCAGACTTGACCCCAGGAGCATGAGATCCCGTGGAAGATGCTGAGCAGATGCACATGATGACGAGTCCACTGTGGCCGCAGCAGAGTTGGAGGTCAGAGGGTTCACGCGGATGATGGAATGACCTCGGAAATTATTGCAGTGCCAGGATGTAAGTTCCATTGAGCAATGATTTTTTTTTTTAATGTTTATTTTTGAGAGAGAGAGACAGAGTGTGAGCGAGGGAGGGGCAGAGAGAGAGGGAGACACAGAATCGGAAGCAGGCTCCAGGCTCTGAGCTGTCAGCACAGAGGCCGACTTGGGGCTCGAACCCACGAACCGTGAGATCATGACCTGAGCCGAAGTCGGACGCTTAGCCGACTGAGCTACCCAGGCGCCCCTTCACTGATGTATCCTAAACATCTGGGTCAGCATCTGGCACGTAATGGGTGTTCAGTTAATACTTGCCGAATGAATGAATGAATCAGCCGATGAGTCAATGGATGAATGACCATTGCTGGGAGTAAGGAGTCAGGCCTGTACTGGAGTGTGGTACTGGTGTGTAGGGATGGAGAGACAGGAGGTGTAGAGGGTGAAGTAGAGAGAAGGGAGTGATGGACAGTAGGTAGTCATGGAGTGTGAAGGTGACTCCCAGGTTTCTTCTTCTTTTTTTTTTTTAAGTTTATTTATTTATTTTGAGAGAGAGGGAAAGAGAGAGAGAGAGAGCAGGGGAGGAGCAGAGAGAGAGAGGGAGAGAGAGAATCCTAAGCAGGCTCTGCACTATTAGCACAGAGCCCAATGTAGGGCTCGAACTCACGAGCCATGAGATCATGACCTGGGCTGAAACCAAGAGTTGGATGCTTAACCGACTGAGCCACCTAGGCGCCCCTACTTTTCTGTCTTAAACAGCAGGGCTCCTGAAGAAATGAGGAGGAGGGGGAACAGGATCGGGAGAGTTGATGAATTCGGACCGGGGCTTGCCGATTTTGAGGTCCAGCGGACTGTCCCTGAAGAGGGTTGGATGTGCGTGTCGCTTTAAAAGTTGTAAAATGCTTTTGAAGCACACGTGATATTCTTCCCACCTCCTCTGCCATATCCTTGATACTCTGAAAAAATATCAGAGATATCTTTGAGCATTGTCAGCAGTAGATGGTAACTGAAGCCCTGGTGTGGGTGAGATCACGCTGGGAGGCTGTGCAGGTGCAGAGAGCAGAAGGCCAAGGCCGGACGCATTTGAGAAGGGGCAGAGGGAGAGAAGCCAGGCAAAGAGCATGAGAAGTGTCCAGAAATGGAGGAGGACCACAGAGAAAATGGTGTCATAGAAACCAGGGAGGAGAGAGGAAGGAGAGAGGGAATGGCTTGCAGGGCAGGTGTCTCAGAGTGGGGCAGCTGGTCCACGTGGCGGAGGGGATGGCAGTGGATTGCATGAGGAGAGGGAGACAGTGTGAGTCCAGACGACCTCCCCAGGGGCTGGGCTGAGAGCTAGATGGAGACACGGCAAGGGGAGAGGCGGGGAGGTCAGGGAGGGCTGGCTGGCAGTTTTCCAGGTCAGTCTCCCGCACGAGGCTTGGGTGGACCAGAGCAGGTGCTCTACTTCCCCCAGAGAGAAGGAAGGAAGTGAAGGATGTCACTGGTGAATGTCTGAGTGTAGGACTTTTCTGCTTGTTAGCATGCATTTTCTCTTTTTACAACATTTTTTAGTCCTCTGGGTTTTTTTCCCCCAGTTCTATTGAGATACAATTCATAACTTTGTATTAGTTTCAGGTGCACAACATCATGATTTGATATATGTATATATTGTGCAATAATGATTACTGCAAGGAGTTTAATTAACATCCATGGTTCTCTATTTTTTTTTAAATCAACTTTGTATGGAATAATTGACATATAATCAAATGCACGCATCTTAACCGTACAAGTGATGACTTTTGACAAATCTATACAGCCACGTGGCCGCCTCCCCAGTAAAGATATAGAGCATTTACATCTCCCCAGAAAGTTCCTTCATATCCCATTACATTCCTCCAGACGCAGGCAAACACCGATGTGATTTCTATCACTGTAGATCAGGAGAGATTCATTTTGCTGGTTCTAGAGCTTCATAAAAGTGGCATCTTACAATGTGTACTCTTCTGAATTTGATTTCTCTTACTCTGCACGGTAATTTTTTTTTTTTCTGAAACAGGAAGCACAGCCATTGCTGGGTGGGGGGCTCAGGCGGAGAGCAGGAGAGGGAGCCCCTTGGGGCTGGGGGACATCGGCTGGGCAGTATTCCCCAACGGTGGCCCGCAGCAGAAGCAGAGAAAGCAGCTGCGTGGCTTTGGGTTCAGGTAGGAGTCGGTGCTCAGGTAGGGCGTTGAGCCTTCTGGGTGCAGTTTACCTTGGCCATGGCAGGGTGCAGGGTGAGGCCCCGCAGCTGGCTGGTGTGAAGATGAGGAAGTCTGGACTCAGAAGGGGACGCGGAAGGCCTTCAGGATGGATGGCGGAGTTGGGCTTGAAAATCCCAGAGTCGTGCCTGACTTCCCACTCTCCACTGTTGGCCTGGCCACTTCTGTCGAAATGTCCCTGGGACCCTTGTCTTTGTTCCCGGGCCCAAGCGCCTTGAGCTCGAACCTCTGCTTGTCTAGGCTAAGCCTCTGCTGGGACCCATCCCTCCTCCCTCTTGTGGGGTCTCTTTATCCTGATCTGCAACCCCTCTCGCATCTACCTCTTTCCTCTCACCCTCCAAATGGGCTCAGGCCACCTCCGTCCAAAAGGCCACTCCCTGGCACTTGTCCCCTGGTCTCTCTGTCTCCCACCCCTGCTCTGCTTTGTCAATCAGGAGACCTGATTTACACCACTCCAGTTGACTCTCCGGCCCTCCTCACCCCTGCCGAAATTGCTCTGCCAGGGGTCAGTCACCAGTCACCACCTGTCGCCAGTGTTTTCTGGAGGTCAGCGCCTGGCCAGTGCCCCGCTTTCTGTTTCAGAGGAATGCCTCACTGGGTGATCTGCCCTAGAACTCTCCATCTCCCCTTCGCTCCCCACCTCCCCCTGCACCAACTGCTTCCCCCACAGCCTCCTCCATCTCCACTGACGGCAACTCAATCTTTCTAGCTCTTCGGGCCCCAAACCTGAATTTCTGATTTTGCTCACGCTCTGCTCTGTCCGCAGATCCTGCCAGCCTCACCTTCACGATGCACACACGAGCCCAACTCCTTATAGGGAGGGGCCCGTAAGGTCTCACAGAGCCTGCTGCCCCAACCCCTCTGGCCCCGTCTCCACCCTTCCCCTCGTTCCTGTGCTGTGGCCACACCAGCTTCCTTGTTGTTTCCCCGTGCACAGCTGGCATGCCCCTGCCTTCTGGTGGGCCACCTTAAAACTGCAACCTGTACCCTTTCTGCCCCACCCCTTATCTTCCTTATACTTTTCCTTTGTCCTTAACCGGCTCATTATCCCTGTGTTTCTGTGTGCGGTTTGTGGCCCCCTCCGATGTAAGTGCCACGAAGACGAGGCTCTTTTTGGATTTGGTTGCTGTATTCAAGGGCCTAGAACTGTGCCTGACACATACTTGGTGCTCAGTAAACATTTACTGAAAGAACTGAAGGAATTCTGAGCATCTGTCTTCGTGCCCTGGACACGGAGCTGTGGGCCCAGGATCCAAGTGTCGCCAGTCTGAGGCCCTCATGCTGTGTTCTGGAGGAACCAAGTGGCCAGGACAGAGGCCGGTGGGGGGCCCTCTTGGTGGCTGTGCCCGCGGTGCCCAGGGGGTGCCGTGTCCGATGCCAGTTCCTGCTGAGAGACAGCTGTGCTCTTTGCCTCTTGGCCCCAGGGCTCCAACACTAGGCGATCCTTCCCATTTCTCTACTTTTCCTAAGAAGCCAGAGTCGGTTTCCCAGACCCCTGGCTGGTTCATCTCAGAATCGTTAAGGCCAGCAGCTCCTTGGTCACCGTCCTGCTTAACCTCTCCACGGCACTGAATCCTCACGACCGCGCTGCACGCCTCACTGTCTCACGTTTCCCAGCCACCTTTGCAGAGGTCCTTTGCCTCTGCCCATCCCACAGGGGTCCTCTTCCCGATGCACATGACTTTCCCTGGCAGAGCGTGTTCACACCTATGGTTTCTACCCTGATCCATGTCCCCGTGAGTTAGTCCTGACTGTTCTCTAATCCAAGACCTCCCCCCACCCCCAATCCCGGGCTCCTCAGACTGCATCCACTTCCACTTATATTCGGTCCCTGGGAACTGCGACCAAAACTGAAATGACATCTCCTCATCCCTGGGCCCACCCCTCCTCTTGTCCTACTTCAGTTAATAGCCTCCTCTCTCTCCTGAGAAAGAAACGTGAGGGTCCTTCTCGAATCTTTATCTCTCTCCCTCCTCCTGTGAATCAGCCCCCAAGTCTCATAAAACTTGCCTTGTAAATACCTCTTAAATCAAAGTTTCCCTAAACGCAGCCCCCTTTCAGCCCTAAGCATCCCTGTGGCAACCTCAGCAGGTGCCTCCCAGTGGACTTCTGTTAACCATCTTTCTCCTCACTGTACCTCCCAGTGGCTCTTGGAACCGATCTCTGGGCTACACTTCTGCTGGGCACGGAAGGTTCAGGTTCCAGGACCCAACCTCAGGCGGCTCCCTATCAGAGGGGGCATCCACACTTCTAAGCCCCAGAGGCAGACAGATGCTAGCTGAGAGGACAGACAGCCCATCCACTGGCTTCAGTCTCTGACCCACTCGAGCCAGGAGACAGACTGTAGGGCTCTAGGCTCACTGTCCTCCTGTACCTCGAAGAGAAAACAGGTCTCATCAGAATGAATGTAAGAGTGTCCTTGCTTTGAATGAAATGCCAAAGAAGGATAACTTAAGCTAATTATCGAGTCATGCCGGAAGCCAAATTATAGACATTGTCATGTAATAAACACCATTTCTCAAGAGAGCGGCTTGGAGACATCTGGGCAGCTGGAAGCCTGAGCTCATTATCTTCCCCTCCAACCTGCTCTGTCTCCTCCTACGTCCCACCCATGATGTGCGGGAAGCCTCAGCTTCCCCTCCTCCCCACAGCCAGCTGCCTCCAAGTGTTGCCGATTCTCCCTCAAATACCTGTCCATGCTTGTGGTCACTGCCTTCCATCAGACCTTCACCATCTCTTGCTGCAACCTTGGGTGAGTGATGGGTGATGCCTCCATTTCCCTCATCTGCAAAATAGGATTTTTCTTTTAAACAGAGCGGAAGGTTTCACTTTGATCAAGTATGCCAAACCCCGAGCACACAGTTGAGTTCAGGCTGAGCATTCAGGAAATGCTAGTTCTCCTTCCCTTCGTGCTTCCTCGCCCCTTTCCCTTGCCAAGTCTGACCACATGATTTCCTTTGCTTAAAAGTGGTCCTTAATTCCCAATCCTACAGGATAAAATCCAAATTTCTTATCAAGGCAGTCACCCCTTTGAGTTCCTGCCCACAGTCCTCATCACTGTTCAGCCACACTGACCTACTTCATTCGTTTATTAAAAACGTGGTCATCCATGGGGCGCGTGGCTGACTCAGTTGTTATAGCATGTGACTCTTGACCTTGGGATCCTGAGTTCGAGGCCTCTGTTGGGCATAGAGCTTACTTTAAAAAAGTAGATAAAAAAAAAAACAAAACAAAAAAACAAAACAGTCACTCCAGAGTATTATCCCACAGATTATTTGCTGGCCCTAAAGGAAGAAAATGCAACTTCTCAATAAATAAATCGGCTCTCACCAATGGCACCTACCAGTCAGTGTTCCGTTACTAAGGCTGGAACTCAGGCATTGAGGACACAAGACGTCGTGCAATATGAGGGAAGCATTACCCACGAGGTGTTTTTGCTAGTCTAGTCAACCTGAATCTAATCAAGACTGTAGATCTAATTTCCAGTTTTCAGGAAATACAGGATAAACAACATCACAAGGAAGCAATCAGAGAAATCTAGAAGGTGGGACATGATGTCTGTAATTTACTTAAAATACTTCAGCAATTCAACAACTCAATGGCATGGGGGAAAAAGTTATTCTAGATTTAAATGAGACTTAAGAGACATAACCAATTGCAATGTGTGGACCTTATTTAGATCCTGGTTGGAACAAACCAAATGCAGAAACATTCTGGGAGGACGCTTAGGGAAATTTGAATATGGGCTGGATGTTAGATGATATAAAGGAATTATGGTTAATTTTGTAAGGTGTGAGCATAATATTGTATTAAGAGAACTTCCTATTTAGGGATGAACAGTCATGCAAACCCTAAATCACTTGAAAATATTTTAGCAAAAATGATAAACATGCAAAAATGTTCATAATTCTTAAAAAATTTATTTTTAATATTTATTTTTGAGAGAGAGAGAGAGACAGAGACAGAGCTTGAGCGGAGGAGAAGCAGAGAGAGAGAAGGAGACACAGAATCCAAAGCAGGCTCCAGGCTCTGAGCTGTCAGCACAGAGCCCAACACGGGGCTCGAACCCACAAACTGTGAGATCATGACCTGAGCCGAAGTCGGATGCTTAACCGACTGAGCCACCCAGGCGCCCCCCCCAAATGTTAATAATTCTTTATATAACTACCCATCTAGGTAATGGGTACATAGGGGTTTATTTATTCTCTCCTTTCTAGGTTTTCAGATGTGCGTAATAAAAAAGATTTTTAGAACGTATTTGAGTGCCAACCACATGCCAATCACTGGGCTGAGGAAAAAATCTAATGTGCTTCTTGTCTACGTGAAACAGACTGTGGTAGGAGAGAGGTGAATAATCAGTTAATCACACTAATAAATAGTGACAACGGATGAAAATGCCTTGAAGGAAGGTGCACAGGTTTCGAGGGGGGATAAAGTTGGAAGGAAGCTGACCTGGCCACCGTCCGGAGGAGTGGGGGGAGAAGTTTTCTCCAAAGAAGGAATGCTTCATCGAAGCTCTGAATAGGAGCAGGCGTTGGCCAGGTACAGGCGAAGGGAGGTGGGGGGAAAGTTTGCAGTTGGAAGGAACAGTATGTGCTAAGGGAGGGAGCGGAGGGAGCTCGTTGTTTAGGCACTAGAGGAGACCTGGGTGGCTGAAGGGAGAGAGGATGGCACAGGGGAGGTGGGAGGGGGTAGGGGAGGGAACCCATCCCCTCTGCCCAGGAGGACCTGTGGGCAGAGTTGTCAGTCTTAGGTAACCCTGCCTGTGAGCCGAATTAATGATTTCACTCTGCATCCGGAAAGCAATGGGAAGCCATTAAAAGGTTTTGGCGGGGGGGTGGAGGGGGAGACACAACCCGACTTGTGGCTTAGAAAGATGACTGGTAGCTATGCAGAGGGCATGGCAGGATGTGGGGGTACTGCCAGGGCGGGGGGAGTGGAGGTGGGCAGAAACAGACACGGCCACATGATTTGCAGGAAGTGTTAGCTTGGAGGGCACTTGGGTTTCTGGCTATGGAAACCTTCCGGGACAGGTTTCCCTGGAAGTGGCACATGGGGCAGAGGAGGCGGGTTGGTGCTGGTCTGGGACAGGCTGATTTTGCTGGGCTACCGAAATGCGTGAGGTAGAGGCTGGGCGGGCAGTGGCGTGTCTCGGTCAGAGCGGAGAGGAGAGGTGTCCGCGAAGCGCTCCCAGCTGGACGGATGCTAACTGTGCAGTGCGCACAGAAGGTCCAGAGAAAGACGAGAGAAACTCCGGACAGAGCCTTGAGGACCCCCGCCCCTTGGGCTGAGGAGGGGAGAATGAGCCTGCGCTCGCACCACAGCGGGGAGCAGCCAGCGAGGCAGGTGGACGCCCAGGAAAGCGGTGCCCAGGAGGTGGAGGACTCGACGGTTCCTAGAAAGAGGAAGTGGCCAGTCATGTGGGATGCTCTTGAGAGGTCAAGACAAGAGGGCTGACAAGAGCCTGCCAGTTTTGATGAGAAGGAGGCCACCAGGACCTCAGCAAGAGCTATTTCGGTGGCGGGTGGGGGTGGCAGCAGATGGAAGTGGGTTGAGGAGTAAGTGGGAAGTGAGAAAAGGAAGACAGTGTGTAGACAGCTCTTCGGGGAATTTGACTGTGAAGGGGAGGAGAGAGGGATGGAGACCAGAGCCTATGGGGTCAAGGGAAGATCTGGCTTTTTAATGGGAGGGACAGGCTGATGGAGTTGGCTGTGTGAGAGAGATGAGGGATGGCCCGGAGGGCGGATGTGGCGGGACCAACGCCAGGGCGCCCCCTCTACTTAACGGGAGAGAGATGCTGATGGCAAGCGCCTGTCTTGATGGCAAGCGCCTGTCTCTGCTCCTTGCCCATACTGTTTCCTCAGTTGGAATTCTTCTCTCATGCTTCCTTTGGTATTCCCATTCATCCTTTAGAACCTAAGTGGGAGGTCCCCTTCTCTGAAAAGACTTCCCTTCTGTACGGTTGCCCTGACTGTCCTGTTCCAAGGACCATGGTCACCCCTCCATTGCACCTTCCCAAAGTAGCCCATAATGTCCACCTCGTCTACCAGCTGCATCCCCATGACCTCTGAGTACCCAGAGCCTGGTCTGGGGCTTGCCGCAACGAGGGGAGAGCGCTCAGTGACTGTGGGGTGAATAGATGAATGAACTCACTACAGACCTGTGGAGGAAATACAGCAGGAGGAGGGCAAGCCTGGAATAATTCCTAGGGAGATGTGGAGCAGGGGTGGGAAAAGGGAAGAGACAGAAGGGGGAAAGGCTAGACTGTTGCTGAGAACATTGCCATTCATCAAGGGCTTCTATGGACCAGGCATTAAACTTACGGGTTTCGGGGTGCCTGGGTGGCGCAGTCGGTTAAGCGTCCGACTTCAGCCAGGTCACGATCTCGCGGTCCGTGAGTTCGAGCCCCGCGTCGGGCTCTGGGCTGATGGCTCAGAGCCTGGAGCCTGTTTCCGATTCTGTGTCTCCCTCTCTCTCTGCCCCTCCCCCGTTCATGCTCTGTCTCTCTCTGTCCCAAAAATAAATAAACGAAAAAAAAATTAAAAAAAAAAAAAACTTATGGGTTTCTTATTTACTCCTCACAGTGTCCCCAGGAAGAGTATTGTCTGCTGGTATATTCCCTGGCTTCCCCCAGTTTCCTAGACTGTAAGCTCTATGGGGTGGTGGCGGTGGGGGGGGGTTGTCTGTCTTGCTCGCCACTGCGCCTCCAACGCTAGACGGGCACGCAGATAGGGTTGCCAGGTGGAACACAGGATGTTCAGTTAAGTCTGAATTACAGAGAAGCAAGCATTTTTCTAGTCTAAGTATGTTCTGCAATTTGTGCTACATTTGACGATCCTGTACACAGTAAATATTGATGAGTAAACCTTGCTTGGCTGAATGACACAATGGGGATGCAATCAGTAAATTCCAGATCGTGGGAACTATAATTTAAAAAAAAAAATTTTTTTTTTTTTTAATTTTTGAGAGAGAGCACCAGCGGGGGAGAGGCAGAGACAGAGGGGCACAGAAGATCCAAATCGGGCTCTGCTCTGACAGCAGTGAGTCTGATGTGGGGCTTGAACTCATGACCCTGAGATCAAGAGGCACAGGCTTTACCTACGGAGCCAGCCCTGCACCTCCAGACTGTGGTGATTCTAGTATCAATAAATTGCAAGGAGAAAATAAAAAAAGAGTTAAAGGAGGAATTTATGAATTAAAAGAGAGTTAAGAGACGTATCATCTACTTGAAATCCTTCTTTGGATCCTAATTCAAGTAAACCAAAGTGGAAAGAAAAAAATATTATAAGATAATGAGAAATTTGAACATTGGCTGGCTATGTGATGTTAAAGGATGACCATTAACTCTTCTTAGGTTTGATAAGAGTGTTGGGGTTATGTTTGTTTCGAATGAATCGTTATGTTGTGGAAATATGTATTGAAATATTTGGGAATGACATTGTATGTCTGGGATTTGCTCTAAGATAACATGGAATATGTTCTATACCTTAATTGTGGTGGTTACATTCATTCATGAAAACTATTTGAACTGTACATTTAACATGTACATTTATCGTATATGAGTCATCCCTCAGTAAAGTTGGTTTTATTAAAAATTGGAGTAGGGGAGGAAGTGGGTGGGGGTAAGCCTGAAACAAGATCGGCTATTGGCTGATAAGTGTTAAGGCTGGATGTGGGGTACACAGAGGTTTGTTATACTTTTCTGTTTACTTTTGTATGGGTTTGAAAATTTCCATAATAGAGCACTTTTTCAATGGCATGAAAGGAGATGCTATTTCTATTTTGCAGATGAAGAAACTAAAGCAGAGGTTAAGTAACTTGGTCCCGAATTACACAGCTGGTAAAATGATGAGGCGGGGATATGGACAGACCATCTGAGTCCAGAACTTAAGCCATTAATCATGGGTACAGATTTCCAGAGGGGGTAGATCAAAGTGTGCTTTTGGCTAGGGGGACGCAGCCCTGCTGGGTGGGAACAGAGTCTGACTTAGGGAATTCTGGAAGTAAGAAGGGCAAAAATGGTGGTGGCTATGTTGCAGTGGGTCAAGAAATAGTTTCCCTCTTAGATTCATTGTCATGGGGGTAGACTTATGGTTAGGAGTGTGGTCTTGGGACCCAGCTGCCTGGGTTTGGGTCCTGGCTCTCACACCTGATAGCAGTGTAACCTTGGGAAAGTCACTTAAAATCTCCATCCCTGGGACCCTGGGTGGCTCAGTCAGTTAAGCGTCTGACTCTTGATTTTGGCTCAGGTCATGACCTCATGGTTTGGAGTTTGAACCCTGCTTCAGGCTCTGCGCTGACAGCATGGAGCTTGCTTGGGACCCTCTTTCACCCCCTCTCTCTGCCCCTCTCCTGCTTGCTCTCTCTCTCTCTCTCAAAATAAATAAATAAACTTAAAAAAAACTTCTTTCCTTACTTATAACATGAATATTAACAGCAATATAAAATGGTGTAGCCAGTTTGGAAAACAGTTTGGCAGTTTCTTAAAAAGTTAATATAATTTGGGGCACCTGGCTGGCTCAGTCAGTTGAGCGACCGACTTCGGCTCAGGTCATGATCTCATGGTTTGTGGGTTCGAGCCCCGCGTCGGGCTCTGTGCTGACAGCTCAGAGCCTGGAGCCTGCTTCGGATTCTGTGTCTCCCTCTCTCTCTGCCCCTCCCCCACTCATGCTCTGTCTCTCTCTCTCTGTCTCAGAAATAAATAAACATTAAGAAAAAAAATTTTTTTTAATTAATATAATTTACCATATATTGTGGCAATCCCACTCTTAACACAAAAACATATGTCCACACGAAGACTTGTATGCCGATGTCCACAACAGTATTATTCATAATAACCGAGAAGTGGAAACAACCCAAATGTGATTGGGTAAACAAAACGTGCTATGTCCTTACCATGGGATACTACTCAGTGATACAAAGGAACATACGTACTATGGCACAGGTAAACCTCCAAAACATTACACTTTTGTGAAGAAGTCAGATGCAAAGACCACATAGGGTGTGATTCCATTTCTATGAAATGTCCAGGAAAGGATCTATAGAGACAGAAAGTAGATTAGTCACTCGGGGCTGGGGGTGGGAATGGGGAGTTACTGCAAGTGGAGATGAGGGATTTCTTAGGAAATGTTCTAAAATTGGACTGTGGTGGTGGTGGTGTAACTCTATAAATTTAATAACAATCACGGACTTGGATACTTAAAATGGGTTATGTATGGTACGTAAAAATAAAAAATAGTGCCTATCTCATAGAATTGTTAGGGGGATTACATAACCTAAAGTTCCTAGACAGAGACTGGAATGCAGTCAGTGCTGTAGAAGTTCTTATTATTGGGCTGGACCTCTGGGGCCAGTTCTCTGCTGTGCCTCCTTCCAGGGAAAGGGCCATTGGGTAGGTATTACTCCCAAATCCTTGAACAAAGGCCTTCGGGTGAAATCCAGATGGGTCACGGAAGGGGAAGGGTCTCCCCAGCTCTCTTCCAGGTCTCCCCAGGCCCTTCCTATCTCTCGTTCTGGAGGTGTCAGGTGGAGCCCAGCATCCAGACCTTTCCCTCTTTTTCTGCCATGGGAAGGAGGGGCTCCAGAGAAGAGTGTTGCCTCCTTCTCTGGCCGGCTGAGGATGGGGTCAAGTGCCCTCTACCGTCGGCAATGGGAATTGCAACAGCTGGGCCAGCCCGCTCACATCGTGTTTTCACTCTACTGACGGTTGTGAAGAAGCTACTGTTGTCCCCTTTTCACTGACCGGGACACTGGTACTCAGAGTGTCTAGGTGACCTGCCCAGGGTGGCACAGCAGGCACCCCCCCTCCCAGAAGTCCAAACCTTCTGAAAATGGACACTTGATGACTCCAGGTCCTTTCAGCTGGAGAGTTAACTCACACTAACCCCTACAGTTTGTAAAGTTCTTCCATGCCCACAATGAGGTTTCCCATCCGGGCTGTATTCTGGGGTGCCTGATTCAAGGAAGGGGAAGAAGGAAAAGTGGAGGTGGAGGGAATTCCTTCTCCAGGGAAGTAGTCCTAACAGTAATGATCCCCAATAAAGCCCCTAAACCCAGATCTGGAGCACCGAAGGCTTTTGGAGTGGGAGAAAGAGGAGGCCATTGTTCTGCATTGTTATGTAAGATGCATTCATTTATTCATACTGAAAAGTCTCTTGAGCATTCTCTCCTTAAGTCAACACTGCACTAGGCACAGGAATGCAAATACGAATGAGACTGTAGGGGATAAAAGGAGTTTCCCAGTTCAGTTTCCTGCAGGGGGGGCCCAAGCTCCCTTCCCAGGCATCTCAGTGGCAAAGAGGTTGGAGTACAGTCAGGTTGAAGCAGATGCCCTCTGCCCCGCAAGCAAAATAAATATGTTACTGCTGTTTCAGGGTAAGAGTTCTCAACATTGTCCCCCGGAAGAGACAGCTGTGAAGATAATCATTCTTCCAGAAGTTTCCTCGTGTGTGTGTGTGTGTGTGTGTGTGTGTGTGTGTGTGTGGTGCGGGGGGGGGGGGGGGGAGGGGAATGAATGGCCGAGGGTGGGGAGGGGAGCCAAGGCTTTTGGAGCACTCAGGAACCCTGGAGTCTAGACCTGGCGGGACCCCAGGATCTCCCCTCACGACAACTGCCCTGAGACTTCTTCAGAAGATGCTAGGGGGTGAGTGTTTGTAGCAATAGAACACCATACCCCTTAGTTCCTCAAACCCTGGCTCCTCAAGGCCTTTATCTGTGGTCTCTGCAGAAGGGAGATGGGGAAGGCAGACCTTCCTGACCTCTTTCCACTCAAATGTTATTTGATGACATGTAGAAAACCAATTCTTCTGTCGTCACTGCCAGAGGGGCCAGGATGCATCATTTGCAACCCTCAGAAACCCTCTATTACCCTGGGCCCAGAATGAGATATTCTCTCTGTGACACCCTCCCCCACTTCCACATTGTTACTCTAAGCTATCATACCATTCTCTCTTTATGTTTCTGGGGATGGGAAGCAGCCATATTCTAATAACCTGATTTTTATCAAGAAATATTCCAGGGATTCATTCATTCACTTACAAATATTTATTGAGCACCTATCATGTCTGGGCACTGTTTTAAGCAGTGGGGATGCAGTGGTGATTAAGACAAACTTCTCATCAGCTCATTTCCAGACTAATGAGAAATAGAAAATGAAGAATAAATACATTCACAGACTTTCATATAATAGTAAGCTGTACAGAAACTAAAGAAAGTTAAGGGGATGGAATGTGCTGCGGGGAGGTGGTCCTACATTTTCGCGGGGGGAGGAATTCACTTTTTTTTTTTTTTTTTTTGCTTCACTCTTCTTGGGAGTGATAAGAATGAAGGTCTGGGTGTCCCCTCCTCTGGACTCCTCAGCCCATTTTGACAGCTCAAGCTTCAGAGGGCAGAGTCTTGGTATTGGAGGGGGCCGCAGAGCCAGCCCCTCAGAGTTCAGTCAAGGGATCATTAGGAACGGCATTAGAGAAACGGAAACAAATCTATTTATCTTCTTCCATGGGTATAGTAATATCTACCCCCCGCCCCTCTCTGAATTTACCTTTTCCTTTCCTCATCTTGCACACACCGAATTCCTAACTAGTTTTCAACACTTTCTGAGCCCAGCGTGTGCCAGGCACTGCCCTAGGGGACCAGAACAGAGGTAGGAAACATTCTCTGCCCGCCGTAGTCCTGCTGTCCAAAGCTTGTAAACAGCCATTGTCTAATTTCACCTTTTCCCTCAACACTGTTTTTGTGATTCATCTATGTTGATTCACGGAGCAGCCCAAGCGGGTAGATACGAATATTCCCATTTCGCAGATGCGAAAACCGTGACCGCTAAGGGAAAAACGAATAGCTTTGCGACGGCTAAATAGCGGGACGCCACCGGGCCACGTGCAGCGGCGCGTTTAGCCCCTCGCGATCCCACCCGCACACGCTCCTTCCTTCCCTCCCTCCCAGCCGCCGCCGCGCCGGGTCCACGTGTGTGTGTCTGTGTGCGGAATGGGGACGGGGGCGGTGCCGCCGGAGGGGTGGGGTCCGGGCTTAACGTCACAGGCGGTGCCGTCCAATCAGCGGCGGGCTCGCGGCCCCGGCGCTGGTATTGGGGCAGCGAGGGGGCAGTTCTCTATAACGCGGTCTCCGGGAGCCAGCGGGGAAGAAAGAAGCCGAGCGGGCGGAAGGCGCCCTCCCCGCCGCCTGGGCCCGGGCACCGGGTGCCGGGCCCGGGGTCCTTCCCGCCTCCCGCGGCCGCCGGCCGCTTTGTTTCCCCAGCCTCTGCGCTCTGGGCTACTCAAGAGGGGCTCCCGCCGGGGCTGCGCGGGGAACGCGGCGGCGGCAGGAAGGGCGGCCGACCGGGCCGGGACTCGCAGGGACCCAGGAGTCCGGCCGCCGGGAGGGCCGCGTGACGAGATCGAGGAGGGAGCCAGAGCCCCGCGGCCCAGGGTTGCGGGCCGGGGGCGCCCGTGAGCAGAGACCTCCCCGTCGAGGGGGGGCGATGTTCCCCTCGCCCGTGGGCTCTTCGGGCAGCCAGGGCACACCGCCGCTGGGACCAGGGCCCCCGCAGTGGGCACCCCCCCGGGCGGTTCCATGGAGACTCTGTGCCCCGCTCCCCGCCTCGCAGTGCCGGCGTCCCCGCGAGGGTCGCCTTGCTCCCCGACACCCCGGAAGCCGCGTCGGGGGACACAGGAGTTCTCTCCACTGTGCCTGCGTGCCCTTGCCTTCTGCGCCCTTGCCAAACCTCGAGCGTCCTCTCTGGGCCTGGGGCCTGGGGAGTTGGCGCCGCGGGCCCCGGTGCTGGTGGGCCCTCGCGCCCCGCTGTGCACCGGCGGCTGGGCCCCGGATGGCCTGAAGCACCTCGCGGGACAAGCCGGGCGGTCCGGTGATCCGAACTCCCCGGCCGGTCAGGATGCCGAAGCCGCAGTGTGCTGGAGCCGTGGCGAGGAGGAAGAGGGCGGAGGCAGTTTCCCGCACTTCAGCTCCCGCTCCGGCGTACCTCCCGGCCGCTGCCCGGCGCCTCGGCGCCCTCGGGAATCTCCGACCAGCTCCGCCTCGGCTCCGCCTCGGCCAGCCTCGGGTCTCGACTCCCAGCCTGGCCCCGCCGCCAGCCCCCATCAGGAGCCCAGTTCCCGGCCTCCGCCGCCACCTGCGGGCCTCTCTACCGAGTCCGCGGGTCCCGGGGCTGCGCCGGAGCCGCCCGCACCGGGACAGACGGCCGCAGTCGATGGAAACCCCCCGCAGGCCGCCCCCGAGGCACCAGCCGCTAGCCCCTCGACGGCCAGCGGAGCTTCGGCCGCGCCCGGCGATCTCCGCCAGGAACATTTCGATCGTCTGATCCGCCGGTCGAAACTTTGGTGTTACGCGAAGGGCTTCGCCCTCGACACTCCGAGTTTGCGCCGGGGGCCCGAGCGGCCGCCAGCAAAAGGGGCCGCCCGGGGAGCCGCCAAGAAACGCCGGCGACCGCCACCCCCCCATCGCAGCACGCAGCCCCGCCGCCCTGCACCGACGCTCCCCACGACGAGCACCTTCAGCCTCCTCGACTCCTTCCCCTGCCCCCCGGCCCTGGTGGTAGGGGAGGACGGAGACTTAGGACCGGCATCCTCGCTTCGCCTCCAGGGAGACTCTAAGCCCCCGCCTGCCCACCCACTGTGGAGGTGGCAGATAGGGGGTCCTGCTGTCCCTGAGCCCCCAGGCCTTAAATTCTGGGGGATCAACTTGGAGGAACTCTGAGCAGAGACCTCTCCTACCAATGGGGAAAAAAGTTGGGGCCACGGCCAAACTTTGGGCTCGAGGACGGGGCCTCGTGTGTCGCATTTGCCTGTTCCCTTTACGTTTTAAGGGCTGCGGTCAGAGGGACCTCAAATGACAGTGATCTTCAAGCACCTAGCTGTTTGGGGTGACACCCCCTCCCCCTCATCCTTTGGAGTCGAACCAAGGGCTGGAGTCAGGAGAAGGCTTAACGGAAAAAGGCTTAATGACATAGATTCCAATCCCTCCCCTCTTCCATCTCGGATCTCTGGGGGCAGGGCCTTCACCCCAGGGGGAGCAAAGGAGGCTACCGCTCAAAGACGAGGAAAAAAAAAAGAGGGAGAGAGACCTTGGTGATGGACAAACCGGTTGTTTCTGTGGGCGAGCCTGGGGATGAGGGGGCTGTGGTGGGGGTGGGGAGGTGATTGGCAGCTCCCTGGGGGCATCCCCCACCCCCACCATCCAGGCCTTTAACCCTTCACTCCCCTCAGGCATTCCCCCGCGCTCCCAGCATCACTGGAACCTTCCTAGAGGGGGCAGCTCGGGCAGGGGGAAGATCACCCCCTCCCTGTTCTTTTCCTAAGCCCTCTCCCCGCCCTCCCTCCCCCCAAGGCAGGTGACTTCTAATTGGCGAGATCTTCAGTCTCAGCCACCAACCTTTCCCTTTTGTCCAGTTTTGGAGTTTCTTCAATTTTTCCTGTTTGTTTTCAGTTTGTAAGGTCTAATGGGTGAAAGAGGACCTTCTCCCTGGATCCATCAACCCCCTCCCCCAGTTTGCTTCTCCAATTAGGAGGGGACCTCCTCCCCCTCCAAAAGCACAGACTTTGCCTGGGGAAAGGGCCAGAGACTGTCCCAGGGAAAGTAATGGAAGGTGGAAGAAATCAATAAAATCAGACCAAACCAGTTGCCTTTCGAGGTCCTCTCCACCGATTTATGGATGGGAGGGGATGGAGGTAGAGGGCAGGCCTGGGTCCATTTTCGGACACCCAAACTCAGCCCCCTCAAAGGCTAGAGATGAGACGAGCAGCTCTTTGTAGAGGGGTAAGTTAAAGAGCTCTTGACCTAACCTCAAGGGTCTGGCCAGGCTTGGAGGGGCAAAGTTTGGGTTTGAATGGGAACTGGGCTGAGCCACCATCAGCTTCCTCCCCTAACTTCAGGCATTTCAGGAGTTGTCAGGGACCTGATGGATCCGATGGGGGCAGGGCCAGGGGATTAGTTTTGAGGTCAGAGGTTCTGTTTTCCAGGGGGGAGGGGAGAGGTAGGCCTGGACCACGCCCGGTGGCTGGGACGACCCCCTAGAGCCAGAGAGGGGGGTGAAATCGCTTTCTCCTCTGCCCAGGTGAGGTCGGGGAGGCGAGCTCTTAGGGAGACTCCCCAAGTTTGGGTGTGACGGGAACCTGGGGGTGGTGGATCTGCCCGACAAGTGAGGAACCCAGTGACCCTTCTGCCCACACTAGTGAATAGCCACCCCTTTCTCCCCAAAACGGGGGCGAGGGAGGAACAGTTCCCATATACGATACTGGGGAAGGACTTGTCTCCTTTTCTGTGAAAATGCTTTGTAAAAAGTTGTTATTGTTTGCATAGAGCAGATTCTTGAGAAAAACTGTTTTGGGCCACAAAAGTTTTGTTTGTTGTAAAAGCTGTCTCTTAATTTTTTCTACCCCCCCGCCCATGGGGGTGAAGGTGGGGGTGGGGTGGGTGGGCGTGGGTTGGGCTTTGCTCTCTTTCTCCTCAACATCTGGCCTTTATGAACCCTGCTGACCTCCCCTCCCCCCTCCAGCTGTGTTGTGGGGAGGTGGGGGGAGGGCGGGGAGAGTGCCTTCCACTCCTGGGCTACAGGGGTATCCGTCTTATTTTGCCCCCCCCCCCCCGAGAATGGGGAAGGAAGCCGTGAGGAGTGGGGAAAGAGTCGCTGTGAAGAGGGGGTCATGTGTGCAAAGAGAAATCCAGAAAGGCAGACCCCCCCCCCCCCCGTTTTAAAAAAGCTCTCTGCTTTTAGTAATTGTGGTCCGGGTCAGCTTTGACCCTTTTCAACCAGCCTGGGCAGGAGGGTGTGAGCTCTGGGCCAAGAGTCCTTTTCGGACTCCACTTCCCTGAGCAGTGGCATGTGATGCAGTTAATTTGTCTTCCCTCCTCCCTCCTCAAATGAAAGCATCAAACATTAAACGTTAGCCTGGAAGGAGTCCGGGGCGGTGAGTTGAAAAACACACCTTTTGGCCAGACCTGGAACTCCCCTCGCTTGCCGAATGGTTTAATTTGGAGAAACTCAGGGCTAGAAGCCTCTCTAGAAGCTTTCTAGTCATTTTGCAGAATAGAGAACTGCATTTGTTTCCTGTGGCTGCTGTAACAAATTACCACAAACGCGGTGCCTTAAAACAACAGCAATCTTTTTCCCTTCTAGCTCTGGAGGCCAGAAGTCCGAAATTAAGGTGTTGGTAGGGCCGCGCGCTCTCTGAAGGCTCTAGGGGAGAACCCCTTCCCTGCCTCTCCCAGCTCCTGGAGGCCCCACCGCGTTCGCCGCGGACCGTCTGCACGTGGCCCTCCCCTCTTCTGTCTCTTATAAGGACACTTACTGGGTTCCGGGCCCACCCGGATAATCCGGCATGACTTCATCTTGACAATGTTCATTTCGCTACATCTGCAAAGACCCTGGTTCCAAATAAGGCCGCATTCACAGGGTCCAGAGTGGGGGGAGTTAGGACACAGATCTTGTTGGGTGCCACCATTCAGCCCACTGCAGAAACCGAGTCCCTGTAAGGAGAAACTTGCCCAGATTTTCTGGGGGAAGGAAGCCTGTGCTGCAGTGTGTGTGTGTGTGTGTGGGGGGGGGGGTGGTTCTGGGGTACTGCCCCTCTGGATGGGGGGAGGGGGCTGCACATCTCCCTGAATTGGAGCAGCTTGGGGGAAAGGGTCAAGTTGGACTCCTTACTTTTTCCAGACTGCTCTCATGGATGCTAGGACTCCCCCTCCCCCAACACTCATTGAGCCGGGAGGGGAGCTCAGTCTCCCCAAGAGGGTCCCTGGGGGCTCTCCCTTCCATGTTTCCTCAGTCTCCAGAGCCTCCGCCGCCCCAGCCCCTGCTCCCAGATTGTCGGTGTGGGTGTGCGTCCTTTCTTCTACCTCTCCCCATCCAGGCTTCGCATCCTCTGTGGCTCAGCCAGTGATCACGGCGTGTTTGGCGGGATCAAGGGTCTTAGCTTCTGCCTGGATCTCTCTTACTGGGTTTTCTCTTTTCCTTTAGTTTCAGAGGGTCTCTCTCCATGGGTCCCTATCTCTCCACAGCTCTGGGGCCAGTTGTCTGCCCCATCATCAGGACCAACTGCACGCCCCCGAAAGAAAGTGAGTACCTCCTTAAATCTTATTCCCAAGGCGCCTCGCCTGCCTCACCCTAGTCCAGCCTGTTCACCAACACCTCCCTCCTCCTGGGAGCCGCCCCCGCACCCTCTGCTTCTTGCCTCTTAAATCTTTGCGACTTGACTTCTCCCTGAAATGGCTTTTTCCAGGGTCACTCATGACGTCCCACCCCCAAACACAAGTCCAATGGTCGCCTCCCGGCCATCCTGACCCCTGTATCTCTCCGTGACCCCGCTGGATGCTCACCAGTGCTCTGGTTCTCTCCTGTAAGAAGTCCCTCCTCCGTTTTCTGTGCTTCCTCTTCCTCTGACCTCAGGAAGCTTTAACACACAGGGAGCCAGTGATGTCCAGGTGGTGTCTACTCTCCGCCCCCAAGGCTCCCCACGATTCCCTTTGTGTCTCTCTCTCTGAAGTCTTCATCCTGCACTTGCATGGGTAAGTGAGTCAAAATTACTGTCCCCGCCTCCTCTCCCTCCAGCTCTACCCCTCTCCTGAGCTTTGGTCTCCTATCTCTGAGTGGTTACTGTCAATTCATACTTTCCCTATTGAGGACCAAGCTTCTTGTCATCGTCCCCTGCCCACCTTAGTCCCCGCCCCCTCCCCCATCAAGCCCACGTTCTGGTTAGAGCTCTGCCTTTCTTCCCAAGACTCAGCCCCTTGAATTCTCACCCGCTGCCTCTCATTTGACTCACTGCTGTCTATTTCCAAACCTCTGTCTCCTTCTGGCCTCTCCAGTAGCTCTTTGTATCCTCTCCAGGAGGGTGCAGCGCCCACAATGTCTAGCCTGGACCATTGCAGTAGCCACCTAACTAGTTTCTGTATCTCTGGTTTTCCTCTGATCCCCTCTGATCCCATTACTTTCGTACTCAGCAGGTCCCCTGATTTTATTAAATGCAACCCCCTCGGCCTGTCATTTGGGGCCTTCTATGATTCGACCCTAACTCGCGTGGCTCTGTTTCCTCACTTTATACACCACGTGGTCCATCACATTGGATCGCTTTTCCTTTCCCAGCCACCCTCCCTTTTCTCTACCTTCATTCTCCAAGGCCCATGTGAAATGCCATCTCTCCCCCAAAGTCTTCTCTGATTCCCCCAGTTGAATGTCATCCGTGGCACTTTTGGACCCTCTTCACTCTTTTCTGTCTGGGGCGGGAACGGTGGAGTGGGGTGGGAGAATGTGGGCTTTGGAGCCAAGCACTCCCGTTCCCCCTTTCCAAGGAGAACCTGGGAAGCTAAGTCAGGCCACCGGGAGGAATCCCCTTTCTGACCTAAGCTTTCGTTTCATTGCTTTGGCCTTAACTGAGTGTTATGAACACTAAGTGGCCCCTTCAAAGTCACTCCTGTAATTGTAGAAACTTCCCAGGAAGACACGAGTGTGCCAACGCCCCCTACCTAGTGTGTTTATTTTTTAATTAAAGGTAAAAAAATTGAGGTTATTGATGACAAGGTTATGATTGTGATTTTTTTCTTCATCTTTCTACAGTCATCTTGTTTCTCTTGCTTCATGTGTGTCCTGTACACAGTAGGCACTTAATCAATACTTGTCCAATGCGGAGTGTACATTTTAAAAAGGCTTATTTATATTTAAAGGGCTGGACTGCAGCTTGGGGAGTGGCACTTGGCCAGGATGCAGTTCCAGAGGCTTCCACTAGATGCTGCTGTCTGCTAGCACCAGAGGCTGGAGAGGGTGGGTGGGGAAGGCGGTAAGTCTTCTAAGCTATTGAACACCTCCCCGGGCTGGGGCCTGGGGAGAGGGATGTATAGGACAAGATCTCTGCATTCGAGGAACTTCGGTGCTTTGCAGGTGTCCTTGCTTTCATAACAATCGATGGGTATTCTTATCTCTGTTAAATAGATGAGGAAATGGAGGCTCAGAGAGGTTAATCGATTTGCCTGAGGTCACACAGCCAGTGGAAGAGCAGTTTAATTCTGGGCCCTCTGGGTTTTCCCCTAATAGCAGGCGTCATAGCAAACACTTACATGGCACTTGCTTGGAGGCAGGTGCTGTTCTCAGTGCTTTACGCTTAGTTACTCATTTAGTCCTCAGGACGGTAAGAGGTAGGTACTATCAGTATTCCCATTTGGCAGTTGAGGAAACTGAGCTACAGAGAGGTCAGGCCTCTCTGAATTGTGCTGATGGAGTTTGTGCCCGTAATGACCACACTGCTGCCATGTTTTACTACCCCAGCAGCGACCAGTTACCGACCAGAGGTAGCCTCCCGCCAATATCTGGGGGTCACAGAACTCTGTGCCAGAGACAAAGACACAGAACCTGACCCTGAGGGGCCTTAAGCTGCATGGAAGAAGCAGGACATGCAGCCTCCTCCTTAGGGTGTGGGCTCTCCACAGACATGCTGGGCTACTCTAGCTGAGTGGTTTACCCTTTCTGGGCATGGGGAGAGGGATGTGTGATATCACCACCTAAAACCAGAGGACTCTGTAGCAAGAAGTGACTCTCAGACACCAGAGGTTTTTGTTATCCGTGATAATCAATTGCAAAATTATAGCACTTAAAAAAAAAATAGAGATGGGGGTGTGTTAGCATCCGACTCTTGATTTCAGCGCAGGTCATGACCTCCCGGTTCATGGGTTCGAACCCCGCGTCAGGCTCTGTGCTGACAGCTCGGAGCTTGGAGCCTGCTTTGGATTCTGTGTCTCCCTCTCTCTCCGCTCCTCCCCTCCTTGCGCTCTGTCTCACTCTAAGAAAAATAAACATTAAAAATAATTTTTTTAAAAATAAACATAAAAAAAGAGTCTTTATCTTTTAAAAAACACAGGTAAAGTTATCTACTTTAAAATGCGCAAAAGGCCTGTTTGATTAACATTTACACATGCACATACCTGTGTGATCACTACCCGATTCTAGTCTAGCCCTCTGAGTAGCTCCCTCAGACTTAGTCCCAGTCAGTCCCCTGACCTGGACATAGCCACCTTGCTGGCCTCTGTCGCTGCAGATTCACTTTAACTGTTTTCAACCTTCATAGAATTGAAAGGTATTTTTTTGGTCCTGGCTTCTTCTGTTCAGCCTTATACAATGGTATTCATCTTATTGTTTCACGTGGTAGTTGTTTATTCTTTTCATTGCCATGTAGATTTCTATGGGATGAATATTCCACAATTTGTATATTCTGCTCATGGATGTTTGGGTCATTTCCAGTTTTTAGCTTTGTATATAAAGCCGTGTGGCCCAATTTTAAAGACATTGGGAGGGGCAGCGAAGAAGTGAAGGGCGCTAACATTTACCCAAGCATTAATTGGACAGTGGGTTACGGGCTGGAGATGAGAAATGGCTAAAACCTTGTATTTCACTCCCAGCTTAGTAAGGGAGAGAGACGAATGAGCAAACAGCCCCAGTACTGCATGACAAGATCGAGATCAGTGAGGCCGGGGGCACAATGGAACATGTAGGAGGCCTGGGGGATCAGGGAGGACTTCCCAGAGGAGGAGATATCTGAGTTGTGTCTCAAACATACATAGGAATTCATGAAGTGAAGAGGTCCAGGGAGGCGCTGAAGTCAGAGCACGAAGTGAATGGGAGCTTGAGTGAATGGGACTCTTTTTTAAAAAATATTTATTTATTCATTGAGAGAAAGAGAAAAATATTTATTCATTCATTTATTTATTCATTGAAAAAATATTCATTCAAAGAGAGAGAGAGAGAGAGAGACTGCATATGCATGCATGAGCGGTGGAGGGGCAGAGAGAGAGGGAGAGAGAGAGACTTCCAAGCAGGCTCCACGCTGTCAGCGCAGAGCCCGACACAGGGCTCGAGCCCATGAAACGAGAGATCATGACCTGAGCCGAAATCAAGAGCCGGACACAACTGACCGAGCCACCTAGGCCCCCTTGAATGGGACTCAGACAGATCTTACTGCCCATAACACAGGGTACATGTGACAAGAGATGAGGTAGACAGAGGTCAGATCACAAAAGATCTTGTGTGTCAGGGTAAGGAGTTTATTCTGAAGGCAACAAGGAGCCTCTGAAGAGTAGTCCAATCAGATTGTGGCGATCATAAATTTTCCTTTACTTATTTTTTGTTCGACAAATATTAACCGAGCCCCTACTATGCGCAGGGCATTGAACCAGGCATTGAGTGACACCGTGAGCAAAATAGGCAGGGTCCTGGCTTTCTGGAGCTTGCGGGCTGGGGGGCAGACAGATCGTAGTCAATAATCACACAGCTGAGACAAGCACTGTGAAAGAGGTGTGCCAGGGGCCAGAGGCTATGCCCGGGGGGGTTGCCCTCATCAGGGAGAGCAGAGGTGCCTTTGGGGAAGCAGTCTTCGTGATTAGCTCAGAAAGATGACTAGGAGTTCATGACAGAGAAAGGGGTGGTGGGGAGACTGTTCCAGGCAGGAGGGACAGCTGGATAATGGTCCTGGGGCTGGGGGCATTAGGTGCCTCAAAGAACTGAGTGTGGCCGGAGCCTAGAGTAGGGGGAGAGGCTGCACCGGGGCAGGGCCAGGTCTTGCAGGGCCCTGTGGGCCGAGGTAAGGATTTTGGCTTGTTCTCAGAGCACTGGGGAGCCAGAGATGGCCAAGCGGGGCTGTGACAATCAGATTTGCTTCGGGGCTCAGGGAAAGACCGAAAAGGGAGAAGAGAAGTGGGCTTAGGGCCTTGACGCATGCCCACGTTTCGCCGGAGGATGGTGCGAAGTATTGGGGGGCAGGTGGAGGCAGGGAGACCAGCTTGGAAGCTGTGAGAAAGGGTGGAGGAGTCAGCAGGAGAAGGAGAACAGAGTCCTCATCGGAGAGGCCTTTATACAATAGAAATACCAGCATTGGTGACGGATGGAGAAGAGGAGTCTGGGAGTCTGGCTGCGATCCCAGATTTGGGCCCATGGTGCCCTGGTGGGCCTGCTGCCCAAGAGGGAAATCTGGACTAGAGATAGAAATGTTTGGAGTCGTTTGCATATGACTGGGCAAGAATGACCAGGTAATGTGTGTCAACTGAAGAGAGATCCAAGAAGAGAACGGTGCGGGACACTAATGAAGGTGAGAAGGACAGCTAGGAGGTAGGACGGAGGACAAGGAGGCTGTGGTGACCACTGTTGGTTGGCCACCAGAATCTGTGCTCCCATGGCTGCCCAGCTGACTCGCCTCCCAGCCTCCCTCGCGGTCAGGTGTGGCCATGTGATTTCGCTCCCGCCAATGGGGTGCCAGGGGGAGGTAGTGTGGGCGCTTTAAGACCCTAGATATACCTTTTCTTTCTTTCTTCTTTAATGTTTACTTATTTTGAGAGAGAGAGATAGAGAGCGAGCAGGGGAGGGGCGGGGGCAGGGGGGAGACAGAGAATCTCAGTCTCTGCCCTGCCAGCGCAGAGCCCAACGCGGGGCTCGAACTCACAAACTGTGAGCTCGTGACCTGAGCCGAAATCAAGAGCCACCGAGGCGCCCCTAGATATCCCTTTTCCCTTTCCTGCGCTGGAGCCCAGCATGGTGGCCACCCAGCTCCAGTCTTGAGTCACCAATAATGCCCTAGGGGGCAGTGCAGCAACACCACAGAAAGAACCCGGGTCTCCGAATGCCTGCCCAGTGGGTCCCCACTGCCCTGGAATGTTCGCTCTGAATGTGTGAAGAAAGCCTTACATTTTTAAGCCACTGTCTTTTCTGGATTCTTTGTTATAGGAGTTTAGCTTGACTAATACAACTCAGCCTAACTCAGCTAATACAATTTAGCATATAACCCAACTAATGCCATTGATTAGCCTAATAAAAAATTAGTAGCCTAGCACCATATAAAATTAAAATGCAATATAATAACACCCTAGCCCACATAATACACTATAACTCATCCTAACTAATACAAGAGCCAAGGGAGGACAGTATATCAAGAAAGAGAAAGAGGGGGACAGTGTTGAATGTTGCACAAAGATCAGATAAAATAAGGAATGAAGACCGTCTGCCGGCCTTGGCAACAAGGAGGAAGGTCACTGGTGACTCTAGCGAGCCCTTCCAGGGGGTGCGCTGGGTGAAATGGGAGGTAAGGAAGTAGAGACAGCAGGTGCCGCCATCTCTTTGAGGAACGTGGATGTGAAGGAAAGAGATAGAGAAGCATCTGGAAGGAGACTCAGAGAAGGCAGGTTATGGTGGAGCTGGGGGACATTGGGAGGTTGGAGACACTGGGAAAAGGATGAGTGAGGGAGGCCTCCGTGGAGGGGCAGGGGCTGAGACCATGAGCTCAGGTGGACAGGGAGGGAAACGTGTGTTCCCAGACATGCTCTGACTCACGTGCATATGCACACAGACACGCACGCACACAAGACACACACACACACACACAGACACTCGCGCACACACAAGAGACAAAGAGCAGACAAGCGTGAAGACGGGCAAGTTGGCAGCTGTGGGAGCAGGGAGGCAAAAGGACTTTCCAGAGAGCTTCCATTTGCTCTGAGAAGTAGGAGACTAGGTTGAGGGGTGTCATGGGGGAGGGGAGACGCTTGGGTAGAGCTCAGCTGAGAGAAGGAATCTGCTGACAATACAGAGACAGTTGGAACCCCAGAGCTGGTGGAGGCACCAGACTTCCTGGGGGTGGGAGCTTTTCCCAGCTGAACAGAGCCTCTGGGGTCTAGGAGTGTAGCGGGCAGGTGGGCAAGGGCAGGGCGGGATTTTTTCCTTTTATAAGCAGAGGAGGTCAGAGATCATGAGAATGAAGGTCTGAAGGGATGGATCCAGAGGTTGGACGGGGGAAGGCAGCTAAGCCAGGGGTGGGGGGCAAGAATTCAGTAGGAAACTGAGAAGCATGGAGGACGTTGGGGAGGGCACAGAGCAGCTGCATGGAAGGAGGGAGGACTGGAAGTGGGGTAGGTTGGCTAGTGGAGGCTGCTTACCCTTCCAGCTTTGCAGGGACCCCAAGGCCACCCGGGATGACAGCAGGACTTGGGGTGGAGAGGCATTCTGGGAGTGAAGAGCCAGAGTCTTTGAAATATGGGGGTGTGGGCAAGGCACATAGTGGCATGAGCCTTCCCTCTGCCCCTAGCCTGTCCTCCCTGGGCCTCAGTCCCCGTGTCCTCCTGGGCCCAGTGACTTCCTGCAGCCCAAGTTAGGGCTGTTGGGAGGCAGATGTGGGAGATCCCCTCTACCCCCACACAGACATCGACAGGCAGACTGAATATGACCTCTTACATTTATGTGGCAGAGCTTAGCCATTTACAAAGGCTTTCATATCCTCTACCTGTGCGATCAAGTCTTTGTTTTCGCAGAGGAACATCTGAGGGATTAAGGTGCCCAAGGACCTATAGTAGGGGGTGTTTTCCCCCACCTCCTGTGATGTCAATAGACCACGGCCTCACGACCTTAACTTTATTGCCAGGAAAACAGAAGAGAAGTAGCCGCCACCCTTGATCCCTCTCGTGGAGGTACAGGGTCCCGTCACGGGGAAATAAGGTATCTCGGGTCCCTCGGGTGGGCACAGTGGAGGGAAGAGGGGGCCCTGGGGATCCATTCCTGGGTTTGGGGTGATTCCCGACCCCATGGCGGTGGCAGCATGGCAGCAGGGGAGCCATGTGCCTCCTTCGGTGTTTTCCTGGCCTGGAAGATGGGGACCTACAAGCAGGAGCTGGAGAGGGAGCGGGGAGCCTCTGTGGGGAATTGTATCTGTGGCTTATGAGGGCTTGTATGTCTGTCCATGTGGGTCCATTGGTCCTGTGAACAAGGGAGCCTTGTGTGTGTGTGCCCATGAGGCGGTCCCTGACGTGTTCCTGAGTAGGGGAGGCATCTCCGGACATGCAGACATGCACACATGTGTGATAAGTCTGAGTGTGTTGGCGACGCACGCCTGTGTCTGGTGATCCCGAGCGCACTGAGCGTGTGTCTGACTCTTGGCTACGCAGGGCTCTGTGTCCAGGAGTGTGTAAGGCTGTGTCCCCTCTGAGGCAGAAACTAGGTCAGCGTGCATGCGGGAGTGAAGTTAGGGATCGATTCTCCAGCAGTAACAGGCCGAATGGGGAAAGAGGGCAAGGGTGGAGGAAGGGGAGGGCACAGGAAAAGGTATCCTTGGACCTGGGAGCCCCCAGCCTCTTCCTGACACCTGCCCTGGGGGAGGGGGATAAAGAAAGGAGCGCCAGTAGGGGAGAACCTTATCACACAGGGACCAGGAATGGGGGTAGTGGAGAAAGGCAGAAGGCGAGATGTGGGGGGCGACCTGGCCTGGGCCTAGTGGGGTGGGGAAGCCAGATGTTGCACGAAACAGATGTCTGGAACTTTGGTCAAGAAAAAGGTCTCTTTTTCCCTTGGAAAAGAGGCTGGTGTCCCTCTGGCCTGAAACCTGCTGCAGCAAGAATCCATAGCGACACCCCTCCCTCCATCCCTCCTTTCTCTCCCTTGACCTGGAGGTAAAGGGAAGCGGCAGGTAGACCCTGAGTGGCCTCTTGCCTGGGTGGGGTAGGGGATTGAGGGCTGTCTGGTCAGATGGGAGAGGGAGGGCTAGATTTCATTAGGAAAAAGATGGAGAGGGGCGCCTGGGTGGCTCAGTTAGTTAAGCGTCTGACTTCAGCTCAGGTCATGATCTCGCGGTTTGTGAGTTCGAGCCCCATGTCGGGCTCTTTGCTGACAGCTCAGAGCCTGGAGCCTGCTTCGGATTCTCTGTCTCCCTCTCTCTCTGCCCCTCCCCTGCTCATGCTCTGTATCTCTCTCAAAAATAAATACACATTAAAAAAAAAAATGAAAAAATTAAAAAAAAAAAAAAAGATGGAGACCTTCTGTCCCCAGGTACTGATGGGGGGAGGGGTCTTTGCCAGAGATCTGGGGAGAAAGAAACCTCCATTCTTTTTTTCTTTTCCCTGGGGAAGGACACAACAAGGTCAGGGCACGCTGCCAAGGGACCTGGCTGCATGGGAAGGGTCTCCTATCCCAGGGAGTGAGATCCTTACTCCTTTGGGCCCCAAGTTCCCTAACCAGGGAGACCCTTGTTTGTCTTTTCCCCCAGTGCTGGACCCCCTTGGAGGCCCCTAAGCCCTAACCCCACAGCCCTGCATGTCCCTGTGTGTGCTGGGAACTGGGAATCAGAACGCCAGGGCCCCGGATACGGCAGTGGGGCCCCCTACCCGATGCCAGGCCTCCTCGGGTAGGACATGCTCTCCCCGTGCCAGGTCCCTGTGCCGCCCCGGCCCCGCCTCCACCTTCCTGCTTCCTCCTCCATCCGAGCTGCTGGGGCGGAGGCAGCACCTTCTCTCTCAACACCTTCCCCCTGGGGCCCAGCCAAGTACCACTCAGCCGGTGGCCAACAGGCTCACAGCAGCTCCAGAGCTGGCGGCTCGGCTCCCATCCCTCCCCTTCCTTCCGCAGCATCCCGCCCCTCCCTTCCCGTCTTCCTCTTCGTCTTCTGCATCCCAGGAGTCGGCGGAGAGCCCCTGCCGTGTCTGGGGCCCACGCTGCAGAACTTTCTTTAAGTCAGGGACTTTACCGGGCGCCTGGGTGGCTCACTTGGTTGAGTGTCTGACTTCGGCTCCGGTCATGATCTGGCTGTTTGTGGGTTCGAGCCCCGCGTCAGGCTCTGGTCATGATCTGGCTGTTCGTGGGTTCGAGCCCCGTGTCGGGCTCTGTGCTGACAGCTCAGAGCCTGGACCCTGCTTCGGATTCTATGTCTCCCTCTCTCTCTGCCCCTTCCCTGCTCATGCTCTGTCTCTCTCTCTGTCTGTCAAAAATAAATAAACATTTACAAAACTTTTTTTTAAAAAGGTTCCCCGTCAGTCCAAACCCTTGTGCACTCCACATCACCCTGTGCCAATGTGGGTGTCAGCTTAGTCCTTTGGGGGTTCCAAGTCAGCCCAGACCCCTGTAGGCCCGGGGTCTAATTTCTCTACTTCAATCTAATTTCTCATGGGCTCCATGATACTCTGAAGCCATGTGGGCCCTGTATTTGTTAGTTCAAGCGCCCTAGACTCTGTGTCACCATGGGCCCTGTGAGCTCCAGTGAGTCTGGAGCCCTGGGGACTCCAGTGTGGAGTGTGGGCTCATGGGGCTCCCTGACACTCTGGGCTGGGAGTGCCATGTCGACTTAGGCCCAGGTCAGTGCCGCTTGGTTGTAATTCCTTGACCAACCGGACGCGGTGGATAGATACTATCTTCATCAGCGCCCAGGGCCCCTGGAGACTCGTGTGGGTTCTAGGTCCATCCGAACCAAGTGAGCCCCATGTGTTCTAAGTCCTTGCAGACCCTTGCTGCTCGATCGGAGTTCACGGGCCAGCAGCACTGGCATCACCTGAGAATTGCTGGAAATGCAGAATCTTGGGCCCCACCCAGACCTTCTGGTAACCAGACCGCCGCGATTCACACGACACCGTAAAGTTTGAGTCGCATCATCATCAACTTCACGTCAGTTTGGATCAAGGCAGAATGACACTGGCCCCATGCGATGGGTGACGCCCAGACCGATGTGGGTGCTAAAGGGCCCCCAGAGCCCCATGAGAGTTGAGGTGCTCTCCCTGTGATTCCCAAGATCTCTGTCTCCTGTCTCCCAACTTTCTTCCTTCTGGAGGCCTTGCCTCTCACCGATTTCCTTCTCCAGAACCAAATGCTGGCCCCCCTGCCCTGCATCTCTGGCCCCCTCCGCACAGAATCCAAGCACAAAGGGCTTTTGTCATCCCCACTCTGAGCTGGCTTTGGGGATCCTCCTGACCCTCCCTCCCCACCAGCCGCCTGCCGACCTTAGGCCACCCCAGCTGGAGACTGCTGCGGTAGTTTTCCATGCCTGCTGTTTTCTGCCTCATACACACGTTGCACAGAGAGATCCAAAGTCTATATCTATATATACTTCTCACTCCCCCACCCCCGGACGGCGTGCGTCTCGTTTGCCAGGCTGTGGTCGTGCAGTCTGTCGCTCGTTAAGGCACTGTCTCAGATTTGCATGTTTAATATTTTATCCAGGAAGCGCTCCTGGCTGGGGCCCTGGGAGGTGGCGTGAAACCGACAGAATGTCAGGCCCCGGAACGATTGCTCACGGGTGGTGACGGTGGGACGAGTGTCTGGGGGACTGGAGAACGGTGATGCCAGTTCCTGGCTGCCTGTCTGGCTTTGGCATTGGGGTGGGGGTGGGGAGAACAGATCAGAGATCAGCACCCCCCCCCACCTGCAGAGGGAGCCTCCCTTGCCAGGGGCACTTAGCCATTGGAAGGGTGGACTCTGATTTGAACTTGCTATTTTAGGTTCAGCAGTTCCTCCGGGTCACCGGGTCACCGTCATTTCAGCGTCTGGGGATTTTCCAGTGGGAAGGAGCCCCTTGGCTCCAGGGAGAAGCGGCAAGTCACAGGGCAAACCGTGGAGGTGGACAGAGCGGGTGGGAAGAGATAGGCAGGAGAACAGTGAGTCTGGCCAGTGCCGTGCGACCTTCTGGTGTCATTGAGGTCTCTGGGCTCCTGTGAGTGACAGAGGAGGACCATCGGCAACTTTGCTCCCTCCCGGGCATGTCAGAGACCTGAGTGAGTGGAAAGCAGTGCAGCGTATTGAGGGCAATCTTTTCTGTTCCCAGATATTTGTAAAGAACTTAGCGGGCAGGAGGGGGGAAAGGCAGGGGAAAGATGAGGCTGTGCCCCAAGGGCAGATGGAAAAATCTGAAGATGGAAGGGGGAGGGGGAGGGGGAGGGGAGCGCAGACAGACACAGGCCTTTCATTCTGACCCTTGGGAGGCATGAAGTGCCTGATTGTGTCCGCGTCCAGAGGTTCAGTGGGGCCGGGAGGTCGGGAGGAGAAGGGAGAGCCCGGCTCCGTCCCTCAGACCCCTGGGAACAAGATCCCCACACATTCTGCTATAGTCTGGCGAGGCTCCTACAGAAAGGGCTTCTTAGAAAGGGCAGGATGGGGCCTGGCCCCAGACCCTGCTCACCATCCCCCCTCCCCTGCTCTGGCCCTGGAGGTTTATCTGGTTGGGGGTAGGGGCCAGGAAGGGGTGGGGGGGGGAGGGTGTGTGTGATTATCTCTCAGCCTGCAGCTGGGACACCCTCCTGCCCCAGAGCTGCCTGCTGCACAGCTGTTCCCCGTTGCTTCCCCCACCCCACCCCCCGGGTACCAAGTTGGGGAGTTCTTCCTGGGGTCTTGGCTCCGTTCTTACTGCTGCCACTTCAGTGCAAAGACTCTCTGTTCTGCTACCTTGGGGGACTAGGAAGGGGTCCCCCGTCCTGGGGTTGGCTGCTGCCTCCACCCAGGAAAAGGCATCACGGTTTGATATGGAAACCTGGAAGCCTGTTTTGCCTCTCTGGTCCATTGCTGTGCCCGCACGGGGCTCGGCCGGAATGTCAAGGGATCCTCCCCTGTCGGCATCCCCACCATCCACCCAATAATAAGGAGCCGGAAAGGAACCTTTACGGGCTTCCAAACGGCCACGATGGACTCCACCAAGCTGTGCACGAAAGCACAGATATAGTACATGTTGGGGAGCTCTCTGCTCCTCACAGTGCGCCCCATCTAGGTCAGTGGTTTACACCTGGGACTTTTTGTCCAAAGGGTATCATGCAGAAGCAGAGAGGAACAAAGCCAGGAGACATCCAACTGCCGCAATGGAAACTACTGGTGGGGAGCTGGTGAGACCCGCCTGCTCTATTCCTCCTACCTCTTGGAAGCCTCTCCTACCCCTCCCGCCTCCCCCCTAGGGGCTTCTGAGAGGCCCCGCAGGACTCCTAGCGCTTAGCAGAGCACAGTTGGAAAAACACTGATCTGCAAAATCTGGTTTCTTAACTCCTGGAAGCTGCCAATCAAAAGGAATGAGGGCCGGCAGAGATAGGAGTGCAAGTGACAGTCCCACAGGTGACAACTCGATGACAAGAGACAGAATGATGCTAAAAAGCAGACATGCAAACCTGAAGGGCTCGAGGCTGGGGCCAATTTAGTTTTGGGGTGACCTTGAATGCTCCCCAAGAATCTCTGGGGGCCGGACTGGGTAACAGCACCTGCTCAGAGTGGGGGCCTGGGTGTCAGTGGAGGGTCATGTTTGGTGGAAAGGAATTAGACGCGAAATTTGAGAAAGACTGGCCTCTACAACAGTTCAAGTACAAAAACATGGAACCAGCCGGGCCCTTGGAGCTGAACTCTGAGCTCAATGAATATGTAGACTCACCCAAAGAGTACAAGGCCTAGAGTTTTGAGCAGTGGTTCTCAGCCGCTGGGGTGATCGTGGTCCTCTCCCGATCCCCCGCCCGCCCCAGGGGACATTTGGCAATGTCTGGGGACATTTTTGGTTGTCATGACTAGGGGGAGGGTGCTATTGGCATCTGATGGATAGAGAGAGACCAGGGATGCTGCTAAACGTCCTGTGACGCACAGGAAAGTCCCCCTCAACAGAGAAGCCTAGAGCCGAATGTCAATACGCTAAGTTGAGAAGCCTTGGTCTAGACTCTAGATGATACTGAGGTCTTTACTGTATCTATTTCCCCCTCTAGGATATGTTCCCATAAGTCAGAGATAATGAGTCTTCTACCTTTCTTTTTTTTTTAATTAAAAAAAATTTTTTTTTTTTTTAACATTTATTTATTTTTGAGACAGAGAGAGACAGAGCATGAACGGGGGAGGGGCAGAGAGAGAGGGAGACACAGAATCGGAAGCAGGCTCCAGGCTCTGAGCCATCAGACCAGAGCCTGACGCGGGGCTTGAACTCACAGACCGCGAGATTGTGACCTGAGCTGAAGTCGGACAGTTAACCGACTGAGCCACCCAGGCGCCCCTCTTCTACTTTTCTACAGCATCTGCCTCTGCACCAAGTAGGCACTTTACAGGTATTTGTCGGATGAATGCATAAACAAACAACTCGCCTGGACATGGCGGGCAGCTCTCTCCTTCCGGTCCAGAGCCCAGTTTGCCGTGGGGGGAGGTGCGTGCCACTTCTGCAGTTTAGTTAATAGACCCTGCAAGGGTCCGTGACCCTGGACAACCCTGGGAGAAAGCTGGGGCGGGCTCACCCAAAAGTGCTTGAGCGGTTGACTCAAAAAGAACAGATGCTCATTCGCAATGTAATTTACATATCATTTGCATATTGCTTTGAATATAATTTGCATGCTGCTCCTTTAAAGTCAAAAGGCACAGATCTCCTGTCCTGTCCTGCCCTTCCCTGCTTCTGCAGAGGCCTCTGTCTGCCTCTGCTGTCTTTCTTCGTACACTCTCTAGGAACACTCACCTGTTGGGCTCACATTTGCTTAGGTTTCTGGGGGGGGGGGGGCGGGGGTCCAGCGCAAAAAAACTTTGGAAATATGCATTGGGAGATGCAAAAAAAAAAAAAAAAAGGCAGGCTCCTTGCATTCTGCCCAAACCTTGGGGTCAAGGCCGTGGCCTTTAGTGTCCCACATGCTTGAGTTTCAATCTGGCTTCTGCCATTTCACAAACTGTATGACCTTGAGCAAGCTAATCTCTCTGCGCCTCAGTCTCCTCATCTGTGTAATGGGGGCAATAATGTTTACCTCATAGAGTTACTGTGATGGTTCAACAAGAAAATCCATTAAAGTGCCGGGCGTTTGGTCGACACTCGAGAACTGGAAACAGTTGTGCTTAGTGTTACGCCTGGTTTCTTTGAAGTCGCTGTCACCAGGGAGGAGCTGCTCCTTTGGACTTCTTGCTCTGCAGCTAGTCCCTTCCCTGATCTCTCTTCCGTTCCTGCCATTCCCTCTCTTCTTGGCTTTGAGTTGCCACCGTCTTCTGGGTTTCCTCCCATCTTGCCAGCCTCTCCTTAGTCTGATTCCTTCTCCTCCGTCCTACCTCTTAAGTTTGGAGGCCCCAGGGCTTGGTCCAAGACCGCTCATCTTTTCTCCCTGGGCGTCCATGGCTTTAACCATGAGCCCCACGCCAGGGACCCTCAATCATCTCTCCAGCCTGGAGAGATAATAGTCAGCATCTACCTGATACCTCCATTCCTGATATCCAAAAGGCATTTCAAAATCCAAAATTGTGATTTCTAGTCCTTTTCCTCTCCCATGCTTCCCTACTTCCATACATAATACTGTCTATCTACCCAGTTGCTCAAGCCCCAAACCCAGAATAAGCCTTTGATTTCTCTCCCCCTCACCCCCTGTGCTGGTTATCTATTGCTATGGAACAGATGACTCCCCAAACTGAGAGGCTTAAAATAATAAGCATTCTATTATCTCACATAACACATGCTTCTCTGGGTCGGGAATCCGGAAGTGAACTCGCGGGGCTTCAGAGCCTCTCATGAGGTTGCGGTCAAGATGTCAGTGAGGGTACAGTCGCTTAGAAGCTTGCCTGGGCCGAAAGATCTGCCTCCGGTGGGGGCTCATTCACACGCCTGTTACGTTAGTGCTGACAGTTGGCAGGAAGCCTGCATTCCTTGTCATGTGGACGTGATAGAGCTCTTGAGTGTCCTTATAACATGGCAGCTTGGCTTCCTCTGGAGTGAGTGATCTGAGAGAGAGAGAGAGAGAGAGAGAGCAAAGAAGAAGTCGCAGTGGTCTTTTCTGATCTCGCGTCCAAAGTCACACGCTGTTAATTCTGCTGTATTCTATTTGTTGGAAATGAGTCACTAAGGCCAGCCTGCATTCCCGGGGAGGAGAATGAAGTTTTCTCTCTTGGAGGGAGGCATATCAGAGAATCCGTGGACGTCTTTTAAAACCACTGTCTAAATGTGTCTTGAATTATCTACTTCTCTGCATCTCCACGGCCCCCACGCCCGGCCTACTGACGCCTCATGGCCCACCTCTGCGGTGGCGGTGGCCTCCTGGCTGACGGTCTTGCTTCCAGCCCATGTACAATCCGCTCTCCGCACAGCAGCCAGGACGGCTGCGGGACAACGTAAACCAGGCGTGGGGGCCTCCGGTTAAGGGTGACGACTTGTGTCTCCTCTCCCTTTTAAGATCCCACTAAAATGGTAGTAAAGAAAGAAGGAAGACCTCAACCCACAAGGACTGAGAAAACGATATCTCAGCACATAAAGGATTTCAGCAAAGTTGTGGGCGACTAGAAAAGGGCTGAGGAAGAGTCACAGACATAGAGACCAGGACAGAGGGAGACAGAAGATAAGAAGGAAAGGGGGTTTGGAGGCACAGATTGCGCAGAGGGGCGGAGGTGGGAGCACAGTGGATCCCTTCCACCCGTGCCCTGCACAGAAAGGCAGAAACAAGGTTCCCACGTCCGGGGCAGAACACCAGAAGTTTCTTATCTGGAAAAATTGAACGCGCCAAAGAAAAAGTCCCTGCACTAACGTGTGGAGCCTTCCTGGTGAAACAGCTGGCTTTTTGCCCAATCACTAAAAAGCAAAATCCACCAGTAAAAAAGCCTCACTCGTGCCCATCGAACTTCCGGTTTGCTCTTTCGTGCTGTTCCCTTACATACAAATGGCTGAGCCAGGATCATCTGACAAATGAAGAAAACTCCTGTGTCAGCTCGGGTCCTCTGGGAAACAGACACCAGATGGAGTTAGATGTGCAGGAGATATACTGGGGATAATGCCTGGGGGGAATAGAGAGAGGAGGGGACAGAAGTCGACAGGGAAGGTCTTCAGGTGGCAGTGCAGGACCGGCATGTGAGAAAGAAGAGAGGGAAGGAAGGAAGACTGGGTAGGAAGAGTTTCAGAGGGTGGTGCGGCTCTGACAGAGTCCCAGCCAAAGCTTCAGAGCAAAGATCACCCAGCAGGGGAGCCCGTTGGGCAGAACTGTCTGGGTGCTAATCCCCCCAACCATGCCCCAGAATTGGCGAGAGTTATCTGAGGAGATCGTGTCCTCAGTCCAAAAGCTGTAGTTCATCCAGAAAGTGTCAGAGCTGAAGTGTGTCGGTTGACAGCACTCCTCATGGCAAATTCTCTCTTGAAGCGAGAGCTGGGTAGTACATTTCCATGGGGGCTTCGCTCTTGGCATGCAAGAGAAAGACACAATGAAAAAAGAAAAGGGAAAGCCAAGGAAACAGAAGAAAACCAAACAACCAACCAATTAAGGGGCTCCCGGCTGGCTCAGTCAGAAGAGCGGGTGGCTCTTGATCTTGGCGTTGTGAGTTCGAGCCCCACGTCGGGTGTAGAGGTTACTTAAATAAAATTTTATTTTTTTTATTTTTTATTAAAAGTTTTTTTTTATGTTTATTTATTTTTGAGAGAGAGAGAGAGAGAGAGAGAGAGAGAGAGACAGGGCATGAGCAGGGGAGGGGCAGAGTGTGAGGGAGACGCAGAAACTGAAACAGGCTCTAGGCTCTGAGCCATCAGCACAGAGCCCGATGCGGGGCTCCAACCCACGAACAGCGAGATCGTGACCTGAGCCGAAGTCGGATGCTCAACCGACTGAGCCACCCAGGCGCCCCACTTAAATAAAATTTTAAAAATACTTAAACACCCAACCAACCAATTTAAACACACCCCTCCTGATAATTAATATCATGTAGTAGTTATTTAAAAAATAACAGAATGCAGGGGCGCCTGGGTGGCTCAGTCGGTTGAGAGTCCGACTCTCGATTTTGGCTGAGGTCGTGATCCCAGAGTCACGGGATCGAGCCTCGCATCAGGTTCTGCGCTGAGCATGGAGCCTGCTTAAGATTCTCTCTCTCCCTCTTCCTCTGCCCCTCCTGCTAAGCCTCATTCTTTCTCTAAAGAGAGAGAGAGAGAATGCAGCGAAAAAAGAGCCATAGAGAATAAGAAAGGGTTCTTGCAAATTAAATATACAGAAGGGTTGGAAAGGCAAAACAAAAGTAGTCACTGAGAGAGTAGCACAAAAAGACAAAAGAGGAAATTTGTTGAGCGCCTGTTACACGCCAGTGTTGTTCTGGTGTCTGATGAAAAGCGGCAAACAAAATTCACAAAGCCCTTGCCCTTAAGGGTCTCCCAAGACGGGGAGTATGTGGGTGGGCCAGTCCAGGAGGCACAGTATTCCACTAACAGGAGTCCCAGAAAGAGAAGACCGCAATGAGGAGGGCAGAAAGTTGACCAAGAAATACCGTGAGAAAATTTTACGGGATGGAGGAACACGAATCTCCAAAATAAATGATCTGAACTCCTGCGTTAGCCCAAGGTGGAGCACCAGGGAATGGGTTTACCCTCCCGCCTGAAACAACTAAAAAGCGGGACAAAACACTTGCAACCGTGGGGTTCAGACTTTGGAAATCGGGGCAGCCGCGGACGGTGATCCCTGAGAGGAGAGAAACTGAGCTATTAGTTCTACGGTCGTTCCTGCCTACAGCCTGGAATACGTTTCCCGGCCACAGCACAAGGAGGGGTAACTCAGGCAGAGCCTGGTGGCCTCCTGGAGTTTGAGGAAATGTATACAGTTGCGCCACCAAGGTGGTAGATTTAAACTCGGCCCTGTGGATAATCACAATCAATATGCATGGTGTAGACGACCCAACTGAAAGGCAGATGTAAAAGCATGACCCAGCTATATGCTAGCTACAAGAAACCCACTTTATTATTTATTTTTTAAATCATTTGCTTTTTTTAAGTTTATTTATTTTGAGAGAGAGAGAGAGAGAGCGCACATGCAGAGGGAGGGGCAGAGAGAATGCCAAGCAAACCACGCTGTCAGTGTAGAGCTTGACTCAGGCCTTGATCTCACGAACTGTGAGATTATGACCTGAGCCGAAATCAAGAGTTGGGCACTTCACTGACGGAGCCACCCAAGTGCCCCAAGAAACCCACTTTAAAGACGAAAGTAGGTGGGAAGGAAATGATACACCATGCTAACACTAATCAAAAAGTCTATATTAATATGAGACAAAATCGATGATAGAATGAAGATTGTAGCCAAAAGATGAAGAGGGCCATTTCATGATAAAAGGGTCATTTCAACGAGAGGACACAGTTCTAAAGATTTATTCTTTTAAAAAAATTTTTTTTAATGTTTATTTATTTTTGAGAGAGAGAGAAAGACAGAGTGTGAGCCAAGAAGGGGCTGAGAGAGAGGGGGAAACACGGAATCTGAAGCAGGCTCCAGGCTCTGAGCTGTCAACACAGATCCCGACGCGGGGCTCAAACCCATGAACCGTGAGGTCATGACCTGAGCAGAAGTCCGGTGCTTAACCGACTGAGCCACCCAGGCCCCCCTAAAGGTTTATTCTTTACCCCACACTGACTGAGCCAGCTAGGTACCTGTAAGAGTTTTCTTTAAAAAAAAAAAATCATGACGGTGGTGCCTGGGTAGCTCAGTTGGTTAAGCATCTGGCTCTTGATCTCGGCTCAGGGCATGATCTCACAGGTAGTGAGATCAAGTCCTGCTTAGGGCTCTGCACTGACAGCATGGAGCCTGCTTGGGATTCTCTGTCTCTGCCCCTCTTCTGCTCACATGCACTTTCTCTCTCTCTCTCTCTTTCTTAAAATAAATAAATAAAACATTAATAGAAGCAATCATGAGTGGACGTTGAATTTTTTTCAAATTATTCTTCTGCCTCTATTGAGATAGCCATCTGGGTTTTGTATGCTATTCTGGTAAAGAGATAAATGACATTGATTTCTAATGTTCAATCAATCTTGCATTCCTGGAATAAACCCAATTGGGTAGGACGTATTATCCTTTTTATATATTACTGTATTAGATTTGTTAGTACTTTTGTTTAGACTTTTCCCATTAAAAAATTTTTTTTAATGTTTATTTATTATTTAAAAAAAAAAATTTTTTTTCAACGTTTTTTATTTATTTTTGGGACAGAGACAGAGCATGAACGGGGGAGGGGCAGAGAGAGAGGGAGACACAGAATCAGAAACAGGCTCCAGGCTCTGAGCCATCAGCCCAGAGCCCGACGCGGGGCTCGAACTCACGGACCGCGAGATCGTGACCTGGCTGAAGTCGGACGCTTAACCGACTGCGCCACCCAGGGGCCCCAGATTTCATTCTTTTTGATGTCTGAATAATATTCCATTATTTACATACACCACATCTTCTTTATTAATTTTCTTTATGGTGTCTTTTGGTGAACAGAGATTTTCAATCTTAATAAGTCAGATACACTGCTTGTTCATGTTTACTGTTATTATGTCCTGATTAAGACATCTTTGTCTACTCCAAGGACATGAGAATATCCTGTGATTTTTTTTGATAAGCTTTATTGTTTTTATTTTTCCCACATAAGCCTATGATTCATCTCAAATGAATTTTGGGGTATGTTTGAGATAAGAGCCAAGATTCCATTTTTTCTATGTGGCTATCCAATTACTCTAGCACCATTTATTGAAAAGCACCATAATTTCCCCCACTGAATTTCAGTTATAACTTTGTTGTAAATTAGGTGATGATATATGTGTAGGCCTGTTTCTGTTTAATTACAAAGCTGTTTTCCAAAGTGGTTGTACTGTTTTCCATGCAGGAATGTTTGGTTGTCCACGTGTTGCCGGTATGTAATATTTTCAGACTTTGATTGTAGTCATTCTGATGTGTAGTCTGTTGTAGTTTTTAAATTAAAAAAAAATTTTTTTTAATTTTTATTTATTTACTTTGAGGGGGGCAGAGGGAGCCTCTGTCAGAGCACAGCCTGATGTGGAGTTCAATCTCATGAAACTTGAGATCATGACCTGAGCCAAAATCAAGAGTCGGGAGCTTAACTGACTGAGTCACCCAGATACCCCTCTATTGTGGTTGTAATTTGAATTTCACTTGTGACTAATGGTGTTGAATATCTTTTTCAAAAAGTTTTTATAATTTTTAACCTTTTTATTTATTTTTGAGAGAGGAGAGAGAGAAAGGGAGACAGAGGATCTGAAGCAAACCCTGTGCTGTCAGCGCAGAGCCCAATGTGGGGCTCAAAGTCACGAACCCATGAGATCATGACCTGAGCAGAAATCAAGAGCCACTACTCAACCAACTGAGCCACCCAGGTGCCCCTGAACATCTTTTCATTTGCTTATTCCCACTACGATATCTTTTGTAGTGGGATATCTTCAAGTCTTTTGCTTATTAAAAAAATTGGATTGCTTGTCTTTCTAATTATTGGATTACAGAAGTTATTTACTGATTCTGTATATAAATTCTGTATCAGATATATAAATTATGATTATTTTCTCTTACTTGGTGGGCTTTTCATTTTATAAAGGTATTATTTGATGTGCAGAAAATTTTAATTTTAATTACATCTACTTTACTAGTTTTTTTTTTTTTTTTTATGGCTAGTACTTTTTTGTCCTAAGATATTTTTGCCTACCCTGAGGCTGCAAAGATATTTTCCTACATTTTCTTCTAGCAGCTTTATAGTTTTAGCTTTTTACATTCAGGTCTATGATCTATTTTGAATTAATCTTTGTGTATGGTGAGAGGTGAGGGTTGGGGTTTCTCCAACTGTTCCAGCACCAAAACTTTCATTTCCCCATTGAGGTACCTTGATGCCTTGTTGAAAACTGATTGACATTATCTATGTGGGTTTGTTTATGAGCATGCTTTTCCATTGATCTGTTTGTCTATCCTACACCAATACTACACTATCTTGATTACTATAGCTTTATAGTAAGTCTTAAGCTCTAGCAGTGTAAATTTTCCAAGTTTGTTCTTTTTCAAGATTGTTTTGACTATCTTAGGTTCTTTGCATTTCCATATAAATGATAGAATCATAGAATCAGCTTATACATTTCTATTTTTTAAAACCTGCTGAGACTTTTATTGTGATGGTATTGAATCTGTAGATCAGCCTATGGACTCATGACATTTTAATGTTTTGTCTCCCATTCTATAAACATCGGGCATCTCATTATTTATTTAACTTGTCTTTTATTTCTCTAAGCAATGTTTTGTATTTTTGGTGTAGAGGTCTTGCACATTTTCCATAAAATTTATTCATTGGTATTTTATATTTTTTACATTATTTCCAATAGTATATTTTAGATTCTTAATTTTTCAATTGTATGTTGTGTATATATAGATAGGCAATTGATTTTTGTGCGTTGACAATAAGTTAAGTTCACTCAATAGCTCTAGTAGTGTCTGTAGATTCCTTAGGGTTTTATATCCACGCAATCATACTGTATAGATTTACTTCTTTTCCAATCTTTTTGTCTTTACATCATTTTCTTTCTTTACTGAGCTAGCTAGGAAAATGTTGAATAGAAGAAATGAGAGTAGGCATCCATATTTGTTCCTAATATAGGGGGAAAGCACTCAGTATTGCAGTACTAAACGTGATTTCAACTGTAAGATTGTTTTGAGATATCCTTTATCAAATTGAGGAAATTCTTATTCTAGTTTTCTCAGAGTTTTAAAAACCATGAACGGGTATTTTATTTTATCAAAAGCTTTTTCTGCATCTGTTAAAATGGTCAGATAGTTTATCTACTTAATTTAGTTAATGTGGGTAGTTACATTGGTTGATTTTGCAATATTAAATCAATCTTCATTGCTGGACAACACTGCATTTGGTCATTACAATGAATTAACTTTTAAAAAAATTACTAAATTTGATTTGGCATTTTTGTATGGGATTTTGCATCTATGTTCATGAGAGATATTGGCTGTAACTCTCTTTTCTTGTAATATCCTTGCCAGGTTTTGGTATCAAGGTTAAGTCTCATAAAATGAGTTGGAAAATGTTCTTTTTTTCTCTATTCTCTGTATTTATGTAAGGTGGTGTTATTTCTTCCTTAATGTTTGGAAGAATTCCCCAGTGAAGCCATCTGGGCCTAGAGATTTCTTTGTGGAAGATATTAAATTAAGGATTCAATTTCTTTTAACAGACATATAGGCCCATTGTGATCTCAAAAATCATAATATTTTTGTGAAAATTTTGGATGTTCCTGTGACATTTTTGGCTAGTTGTGTTTTTTAAGGAAATTTCTCATGTAATCTAAATTTTCAAATGTTGGCATGAAGTTGTTTGTAATATCCTCTTGTTATCTTTTTAACATCTGTAAGCTCTGTAGTAATGCTTCCACGTGTATTCCTAATATTAATTATATGTTCTTTCTCTCTCTCTTTCTCTCTCTATCTCGTCTTTCTTGCTAGATTTTTATCAATTTTTGTGGTCTTTCCAAAGAACCCATTTTTGGCTTTGTTGATCTTATTGAATGTTTGTTTTCTATTTCTTTGGTCCTCATCTTCTCGGTTGTGTGCTTTTCTTTAGTGATACTCAGAAGCCTGGATGTAGGCACACTGAGGGCAGAGTTGGATTAATTAATTTTTAAGATATTATTTAAAAGATAATGCTGCCCTTCACTACCACAAGAGCAAGGGTTTTTTTGTTTTATTTAATGCTATGCCTCTAGCCTAGAACAGTGATTGATCAGAATAGGTACTGAAGAAATATTTGTTGATTGAATGATTCTGTGCTCTTTGGAAAAATTCAAATCGTAAAGCCCATATTTAGGGTTAAAACTGCATTCTCTTGGCCTTCATTGCCACCCTCTTAGGGATTAAGATTGTTAATAGTGTGTGTGTGTGTGTGTGTGTGTGTGTGTGTGTGTGTCCTTCCAGACCTTTTTATATGTATAGACATATATTTAAAAATTAAAAACAAAATAAGGGCACCTGGCTGACTCAGTCAGGAGAGCATGCGATTCTCTCTCTTTTTTTTTAATGTTTATGTATTTATTTTGAGAGAGAGTATGAGCAGAGGAGGGCCAGAGAGAGGAAGGGAGAGAAAGAATCCCAAGCAGGCTCTATACATGGAGCTGGATGTGGGGCTCAGTCTCATGAACTGTGAGCTCATGACCTGAGCAAAAATCAAGACTTGGACGCTTAACCACGAACTGAGCCATCCAGGCACCCTGAGCATGCGGCTCGTGATCTTAGGGTCATGAGTTCAAGCCCTACATTGGGTGTGGAGCCTACTTAAAAAGAAAATTAAAAACAATAACATTCATATATAGTTTTCTGAAAAATTTTTCATGTCAACAACAGTTGAGTAAATATTTTAAAGGATAGATTAAATATTTGAGTCGCTCTGGTTTTTAAGTGATAGAAATATAGTTCAAATTGGCTTCGGTGGGAAAAGAAGGCAGGAGGGGTTTATTGGCTCACATAACTAAATTCCTAGGGGCAGCTGACTTCAAGCACAGTGAGGTTCAGGTGCCCAGATTTTGTCTTCATCAATCTTTCACCAATACATGGCTTTGATTTCCTTTGTTTTGGCTTTATTCTCAGATCAACTCTTCCATGTGAAGTCAAGATGGCCTTAGAAGTTCCAGACACATTCCACCTGCTCTTCTTTTCTGGGAGATTGGAGAAATCACAATGTGGTCTCTAATTTGACCCTCATTTAGATCATACACCCTGCCCTAAACCAATCAATTTGCTTGAGGGGGGATGGAATACACTGACTGGTAAAGCCTACGTCACATGCTTCAAGGCTGAACTGGAAGGCAGGGCCAGTCCTACCAAACCACATGCCAGAGAGTAGGAGAGGAATGGTTCTCCAGAGAGTATGGGTGGGGAGAGGACTGTTGCTAGAAGAAATGATAATGGTTGTTGAGCAAGCTGAAACAATAGATTCCCATTAGAAGTAGAGTAGCTTTCTCAAAGCTCATTTTGAGGAGTAATGACAAACTGCCTCCAAAACTGTGGTACCATTTTGTATTCTCATCAACAACTTGTATATTTCTTTCAAGCGTTTTTTGTTTTTGTTTTTGTTTTGTTTTTAGTAAACTCTATACAAAATGTGGGGCTTGAAGTCACCACCTTGAGATCGAGAGTCTCATGTTCCACCAACTGAGCCAGCCAGGTGCCCCTTTCTTTCACGTGTTTCATAGTTTAACTCTTTATACTTAGATATTTAATCCATCTGGAATTCCCTTTTATATATGGGTTTAATTTAAGTATTTTTTTTTTTCCATAGATAGATAGCCATTTATTCCAGTACTGTGTCCCTTCCTTGCTAGTTTGCAATGCTGTTTTTATCATGTGCTAAATTCCCCTGTGGTGGGAGGCGGAGACTGAGAGATATCTTAGAAGGTAAAACTGAATGAGAGTGTGAGGGGGAGAAAGGGATCCAGGGTGACCACATTTCCTGTTTGAGTGATTGTGCAGAACCAGGAAGTAGGGAGAGGAGCAGGAATAGGGATGGGGGCCTCAGAGAGAGAAGAAAGGTGGGGAAGTCAATCAGGGACATGTTGACTTTGAGGTGCTCATGGACATTAAGGACATATTTAATAGAAATACATGATAAACTTTTTATTACAATATTCACTACGTGAAAAAGGTTCTGGACGATTTGTTCTATTGATCTGTTAGCTTATTGATTTACTTGATCATTTTACAAATGTTTGTGAAGTATCTAATATGTGTGAAGACAAATCCTATTCTTACTATAATACCAAATAGTTTATGGTACATTTGGATTAGTGGTAATGTAAGCAATTCCCACTCAGCCCATTATCCTTATTTTTTAAACCATTTTTTTCTCTTGGTACCCATTTACTCTTGCAGATGAATTTTAGAATTATCTTTTCTAGTTTCAGTTAAAGAACTCTGTTAGAATTTCAAACTCAAGTTGCATTGGATTTATAGAGTAATTTGGAGGAAATTGACAGCCTTACCAAAGTATTCTACCATTGCGAGAAAATGGCATACATCTCTCCATTTATTCAGGTCTTCTAGTATGTCCCTGGCAAAATTTATTCCTATGTGTTTCATGGCTATAATTGCTGTTATAAATAAAATCATTTTAAAAAACATTTTAGAATTGGTTTTTGTTGGTAGAAAAGAAAACTATTGATTTTTCTACATTTTTCTTTTAACTAGCCATTTTAGTGAACTTGGTTATAAGATTTATAAGGTTTCAGCAGAATCTTTGACTTTTCTGAGTAGATAATAATATATCTGCATGTAGAGATGATTTTGCTTTTCCCAGTATCTATATCTCATTTTTTTCAGATTAACTCTACTGTTTTATTTGATTATTGCTTCTTTTTGTTTACTTTTATAGCCCTATTGAAGAATAATTGACAATACGTAAAGTACACATATTTAAAATACACATGCTCTGTCTCTTTCTCTCAAAAATAAGTAAACGTTAAAAAAATTAAGGTACTGATTTCCAAAGTGGTTGTGCCATTTTCCATTTCCACCAGCAGTGTATGAAAACTCCACTTGTCCACATTCTCACCAACACTTGGTATTATCATTAAAGAAAATTTGTTTAGCTATTCTAATAGTGATATCTCATTGTAGTTTTTTAAAAATATTGTTTCCTTTCTGGGGCGCCTGGGTGGCGCAGTCGGTTGAGCGTCTGTCCGACTTCAGCCAGGTCACGATCTCACGGTCCGTGAGTTCGAGCCCCGCGTCGGGCTCTGGGCTGATGGCTCAGAGCCTGGAGCCTGTTTCCGATTCTGTGTCTCCCTCTCTCTCTGCCCCTCCCCCGTTCATGCTCTGTCTCTCTCTGTCCCAAAAATAAATAAACGTTGAAAAAAAAAATATTGTTTCCTTTCTCTTTGTTTTTTTAAATCTTTTTTTAATTATTTTGAGAGAGAGAGATGGGGAGTGAGTGGAGGATGGGCAGGGAGCTAGAGAGACAGAGAATCCCAAGCAGGCTCCCCGCCATCAGAACAGAGCCTGATGTGTGGCTCGAACCCACGAACTGTGAGATAATGACCTCAGCCAAAATCAGGAGCCAGATGCTTAACCAACTGAGCCACCCAGGTGCCCCTCATTGTAGTTTTAAGTGGCATTTCCCTAATGCCTGATAATGAGGATCTTCCCGTATGCGTATTTGCCTCCCTTGTTTAAGCGGAAGTTCAAAGCTTTTGCCCATTTAAAAAACTGGGTTGTTTGTTTTCTTATTGGGTTTTGAGAGTTCTTTGTATATTCTGGGTAAGAGTCTTTTATGATATATATGCTAGGCAAATATTCTCTCCCAGTCTGTAGCTCTTCTTTTTGTTTTTGTTTTTTAAAATTTTTTTAACGTTTATTCATTTTTGAGAGAGACAGAGCATGAGCGGGGGAGGGGAAGAGAGAGGGGAGACACAGAATCCAAAGTAGGCTCCAGGCTCTGAGCTGTCAGCACAGTGCCCGATGCAACCTGATGCGGGGCTCTCGAACTCATGAACTGTGAGATCATGATCTGAGCCAAAGTCAAGACGCTTAACTAACTGAACCACCCAGGCGCCCCATCTTCTTTTTGTTCTTTAAACAGTATCTTTGATACAGCAAAAATCCTTAGTACTGATGAAATCCAATATTTCAATTTTTTTTATGGTGTTGTTATCTCAGAAATCTTTGCCTAACCCAAGGTCACAAAGATTTTCTCCTATATGTTTTCTGCTAGAAATGTTATACTTTTAGGCTTCTGTTTAGGTTTAGTATCCACTTTGTGTTAATTTTTGTACAGTGGTGTGAGTTATTTTGTTTTATTTGGAACATAGATATTCATTTCAACAAACGAAAAGACTATCCTTTTCCCACTAGACTGCCTTTGCATCTTTGTTGAAAATCAAAGACTATATTGATGGACCTGATGCAGGCTCGAACCCATGAACCGTAAGATCATGACCTGAACTGAAGTCAGATGCTTAACCGACTGAGCTACCCAGGTGCCCCTCAACAGGGCTCTATCTTGATTACTGTAGTTTTTAACAGTCTTGAAATTAAGTAGTGTAAGTCCTTCAGCTTGGTGTTTTTTTTCCTTCCACAGACAAAGCAACTTACTAACCCAGAATTTGTTCTAATGCTTCTTCTTCTTCTTCTTTCTTATTTTGAGGGAGAGAGAGTACACGAGCAGGGGGAGAGGCAGAGAGAGAGAAGAAAGAAGATCCTAAGCAGGCTCCATGCCCTCAGTGGAGAGCCCAATGTGGGGCTTGATCCCACGAACCGTGAGAGATCATGACCTGAGCCTCAATCAAGAGTCGGTTGCGTAACTGACAGAGCCACCCAGGCAACCCTGTTCTAGTGCTTCTTGTTTGCCGTTGCCAACTGTCTGAAGATTCTGCCCAGATCTCTCTGTCCCTGAGGTGTTAGTTCGTGGCCCCCATCTTGGTCCACCATTTTCAGCCCCTCCAGGGCTTGAAGGATGCCTTGGGCCACATTCTTGGAGCCTTAGCTGAAGTGGCTGGGCATGACGCTGTTTGTCTGTTGGCCCCCATAGATCTTGGTCATGGATCCAACTTGGTGCAGCCAGAGAGATACTCTGTGGAAATGCTGATGTGTGGAACCAGTTCTTATCATAAGGAGCAAGCTCTTGATGCTTGGGCAGCTTGACAGTGTCTGCCCATTTAGGAAAGTTTCAGCTTCCCACACTTTTTGAGAAAGGCTGCTGGAGCTCTGAAGAACCCCTGAAGGTTCACGTCTTTTGCAGTAACTCCAGCCATATGTGGCCTCAGTGCTGACAGCCAGGGGATAGGGCCTTCCAGCTACCTGCCCCCACCTTCTTTTGCAAAGTTATTTTGGCTATTCTAAGTCCATTGAATTTCCACAAGAATTTTAGAATCAGCTTTTCAATTTCTACCAAAAAAAAGCTGCTGGCAATTTGACTGGGATTGTGTTGAATTTATAGATCAGCTTGGGGAGAAGTGATCTTGACTATTGAATCTGCTGATCCATGAGCATAGTATAGCTCCTCATTTACTGAGGTCTCTAAGCAATGTTTTGTAGTTTCCAGTGCGCAGGTCTTATACATTCTTTGTCAGTCTTTCCCCTAAGTAATTCATATTTTTAAAGTTGATTTATTTATTTTGAGAAAGAGAGAGAAAGAGTGGGCACATGTGAGTAGGGGAGGGGCAGAGAGAGAGAGAGGGAGAGAGAGAACCCCAAGCTGACTCTCACAAGCCATGAGATCATGACCTGAGCTGAAATCAAGAGTCAGATGCTTAACTGGCTGAGCCACCCTGGCGCCCCTAAGTAGTTCATATTTTTAGAAATATAATTGATTGTATATCTTGATCTTATAATCTTGCTAAACACACACGTTAGTTCTAATAGCTCTTTTTTAGGTTCCATCAGATTTTCCACATGAAAATCCGTGCCATCTTCGAATAAAGGCAGTGTTACCTCTTCCTCTCAGTTCTGGATGCCCTTTTACCCTTGCCTTAGTGCCCTGAGCTAGAACCTCAGTACAATGTTGAATAGGGATGATGAGAGTAACATACTTGCCTTGCTCCTGACATTAATAGGAAATCTACGGTTCTTCTACAAAAATTCACACTTTTAGGGACTCCCTCTATGGCATCATGGATTCCTCTTCTCTGTTGGATTTTGCCGTCCATATAGTCTAATATGCTTTAAAACTCTAGGATATTTTTTCTCTTTTAAAGGGGTTTTTGAGGATGGAGTGGTAAACAGATGTGCTAAAGGAGCCTTCTTGAGTCGGAGGTACAGTGTTAGGGTTTTGCCAGGCAGGTGTGACCACAAAAGACAGAGGGTAAGAAGTTAAGATGATCTGATAAAGCAGAGACCCTGAGCTGAAGAAGAGAAGAGAATGAAGACAGAAGGGGGCTGACAGATGGGAAAATCATCTCAGGGTCAGTTGACTGGGGATTGAAAAACAGTTGTCTGAAGAAGAGTTGAACCAAAGGAGCAGAAGGTGAGTTCAGAACGGAAAATGGGAGCACGTATAGGTGGTGACAGTGTCCAGGATGGGAACAAGGGTGTGCCAATTCACGTTCATGTGAATTGGCATACAAAGGTTGTAGAATGGAGATGCTTTTAGAGTTACCCAGGGTGCATTAGGAATTGGGATGCGAAGAGGTTTCAACAAATGCAAAGCAGGGCTGGGTCAGTGGACAACAGTCATGAGGGAGAGTGGCAGAGGTGGATGGAGCAGGAGCTTTTGCAAGAAAGTGACAGAGGGGCGTCCGGGTGTCTCAGTCAGTTAAGCATCCGACTTCAGCTCAGGACAAGATCTCGCAGTTCATGAGTTCAAGCCCCACGTTGGGCTCTGAGCTGACAGCTCAGAGCCTGGAGCCTGCTTCAGATTCTGTGTCTCCCTCTCTCTTGGCCCCTCCCTGACTTGTGCTCTGTCTCTCAAAAATAAATAGGCATTTTTAAAAATTAAAAAAAAAAAAGTGACGGAGTGATGTTCTGGAAGCAACAATGGGGAGCCAGGAAGGACCTGACTCTTATCACCTGACCCTTGGCGCCGTCCCAAGAAGAGGTCACAAAAGCAGCAACGACCCAGGGAGGTGCAAGAGTCGTTCCCCCCAGGTTTTGGGCCAGTTCCTCTACCTCTGGTTACACTTGGGGATTGGAGTTTAGCCCTGGCCTGCAGCCCAGTGACTGGAGGGCAAGGTGTGGCCCGTGGCCTGGAGGTAGAGAAGAGCCGCGGACTTGGATTCCTTGGGCAAGTCATTTTGCTTTTCTGAGCCTCAGTTTTATCAACTCTAAAATGGGATGTTAGACTGAGCCTGGGTGGTTCAGTCAGTTAAACGTCCGTCTCTTGGTTTTGTCTCAGGTCGTGATCTCACGGTTCATGAGTTTGAGCCCCCCGCGCTGGGCTCTGTGCTGACAGCGCGGAGCCTGCTTGGGATCCTCCCTTTCCCTCTCTCTCTGCCCTTTCCCTGCTCTCTCTCTCTCAAAGTAAATAAATAAATTTAAAAAAAATAAAATAAAATGGGATTTTATACACACAGAGGATTAAATTGAATAAAATAATATCCCAAGTGCTTAAGAATGGCTCCGACTACGATTATTTTGAATTCCTAGGGTCAGACTCTGCTTTTCCTGTCCCTCGGTAGGAGTTTCCCGATTTTGGCCCGAAGACCTGACAGACGAATCTGTCCATCCCCTTGAAAGCGAAGAGCTGGGTCCCTCCTCCTCAGGGCTGCATAAGGGCCTTGAACGTGTTCCCTGAACCGCGGGGCTCTTATAACCCCGGAGATTCTTGCCTCAGATCCAGGGTCGGGAGGCTGGGCAGCCCCCAGTCTGCAACCGAACAAGGAGCAGAGGCTGTAGGTCCTGGGAAGGGAGGAAACAGGAAGCAAAGTGTGCACCTATCACCAGCCACCACGAGCAGGGGAGGAAGGGGCTTCACTGGCGTCACTCCGGTTGGAGCGGGGTGGGGGGGGCCGCCCACCTGGGAGGCTGGCAGTGACCTAATACACGGCGGGCTACTCCGCGAAGAAGCTCCCGGTTCTTCCAGATGCAGAGAACATCAGCGACTTGCCCAAGTTCTTGCAGCCAGTAGGTAGGACTCAGTGGGTGCGACTGGAGACTTTCCCTGTGCCGATAGCCCAATCTCCTCTAAACCCTCATCTGGGGGAGCGGGGACTGGTTTCTTTTCTTTCTTTCTTTTTTTTTTTCAATGTTTATTTGGGGGGGGAGGGGCAGAAGGAGCGGGGGTGGGGGGGGTGGGGGGAGAGACACTTGCTCCTTGGCGAGTCATTTAACTTCTCTGAGGCTCCGTTTTCTGATCTGAGAGTGGCTATCTCATGGGCTTGCTGTGGGCCCTGTAGCCTAGTCCAAGATGGAGACTGAGAGAGGGGTGCAGGTTGGAGCCGGAGTCATTTCTTTGAGAGGGACCCTTGGCTTTTTTCCGGGAGGTAGTGACAGAAGAAGGGGTGGGCTCTGGGGGACAGACAGACCTGGATTCTTATCGCACTTACAAGCTGTGGGACCTTAGGGAAGGGACTTATGCTTCCCTTTGCCTCTTTACCCCTGAAACCCAGACTTCAGTTTCCACGTTGATAAAAAGGCGCAAAGCATACCTACCTCTTGGGCTTGCGGAAAGGGTCAAGCGAGGGAATGTTGCAAAGTGCCCATAGTAGGTGATTCGTGAACACGGTGTCCAGATGTCTCCTCCACCAGCCTTGCCAGGAGAATCCTTTGATGAGCAACCCTCACCCCAACCTTTACCTCTTTAAGCTAGCGGATCGCTAACTTCTGCAGGGAATTCCTTTCTCAGGTTGGTTTCCCCTCCCGCAGTCAAGAGAGGTGCCCCTGCCAGCAAACTGGAGAATGACTTGGTCAGGGTGGCTGGTGGCTCAAAGAGAAGTCTCACTCGTCCTCTGCACCTCCGCCCTTCCCAGGGTGATTTGTCCCTGCCCACAGCGACATGTCCTTTGTGAATCGTGTAAGTTAAAAGCCTCCCTGGGCACCTGCAGGCCCCCCCCCCCCCCAACCTTCCTAGCTGGGCATTCACCATAACACTCCTTCTCCAATGCTAGTACCCCTCTGCCCAGCCTCTCTTGCTGCCCTGGTCAGCCCTCGACCTCCCAGCCACAGTGACTGCAGCACCCCCCACCACCCAGCACACCCCTTGGCTGGGAACACCCTCCGCCCCAGCAAAAGTTTTGCTCGCCTTTCAAGGCCCGACTCAGATATCAGTCGTCTCTCCCCTAACTAAAGCTCTCCCAGAGCCCTTTCCCTGCAGGACTAACTGCTCCCTCCTCAGTGCTCCACCCCCAGGCTAGCCAGGCACAATGCTCCCGGGGCAGTGGGATGGTGTCCACAAATCACAGCTGTTCTGCTCCTGCTCCTCTGGGAAGAGGGCAGATGTGGCTGGTCTCTTGTCCCATCCTGTCCAGGCGTCTGGACACGTGCTCAGGGCCCTTCAGGGTCCCCTGTGCAAACGTTCCCAGCCCCCATCTGGGCTCTGAGCCCCAGAGGTAGCAGGTGTACCCCTCATCCGGCACGGAGGTTCTGGCTCCGCCCCCCTTGGCTCTAGGCAAAGCTATAGTACAGATGGGAATGTCGAAAATATCCGTGACATATTCCAAACTGGCCTACTTTCCTATCACGAGAGAGTCTGGGACTGAGACGGGCGAGGACACGTGAGATGGGAGTTTGGGACCTCTTCCCACCTCTGTCTTCCTCTCTCAGCTCAGTTGTTAGACAGGAGAGGGATTTGCAGCCTCACCCAGCAGTCCCCCCACCCCGCTCTGCAGCTGCGCGCTGGAGGTGTTGGTGGGGAGGGTGGCGTGGGGGTGTAAGGGGTCTGGCGGAAGTTGGTGAAGGAACCAAGGCCGGGTCCTGTCGTGGGAATCCTCCAGCCCCAGGAAGGCAGTGGAGGTCATGTCATTGGACTAGGGGGCTGAAGGCTTGGGTTCCAGCCCTGCTTCACCTGTGAAGCCTCGGGCAAGTGTCTTCACTTCTCTGGGCTTTGGTTTCCTCATCTGCAAAATGGGCTCCTCGTGATCTGATCCTTGCTTTGCCCTCCTTGGCTTGGTTACGGGGTTGCCATGAAGACCGCAAAGCTCTGGACCCTGACTTATTGGTCCAGCTTCCAGGTTTCTCACCCAGGTGGGGCTGTGCCCTTGCACGCAGGTCACCAGCTCCAGCCCTCTGCCTTCCAGCAGGCCTGGCCGGGCCACCACCCTTAATGCTGGTTTAATGCTCTCTGAGTAGGAAGTCACCCACAGTCCGGCCTGCTGCCAGGCCCTCATCACCCCTCTTGCAACTGGCAGGAAGTTCACACTCAGAGCTGATCTCAGTCTCTCTTTCTGACATGGAACGCCTGGAGGGTTCTGGCTTGTCTCCTCCTTCACCCCAAAAGTGATCATTGTTTCAGTTCCTGCCTTTTCACAATGGACGCATCATCCTTCTCTGTTTCTCGCGGTGGACAGGGTCCTTGGGACATTTCCTAACTCTGATGAGGCTGGATTTCTTTCTCCTTTCAGGTGCCTTGTCCAATTTGGGATTCTATGGGTGTGTGGGGGGGGTGGGGAGTGGGGCGGGGCGGGGGGGTGTGGAGAATGTCTGCCTCAGTTTCCCCAGCTGGCACACAACTAGAGAAATAAGTGAGTCAATTGGGAAAGATCGGTTGCTATGGATCCATTAAGTGGGGCAAGAACAGAAATAATGGTTCATATTTAAAACACTTATTGTGCACACACCCTCCTGCAGTTAGTGCACTTCTAGGAATTTATTCTACAGATATGCTCACATTGTGTGAACTGAAATAATTACCAGGATATCTCTTGCACCGGACGTGGCCCAAATATCCATCAACAGGGCACCTTTATTTTATTTCGTTATAGGTTTCGTTTTTAAGTTATCTCTACACCCAGCATGGGGCTCGAACTTACAACCCCAAGATCAAGAGTCGCAATGCTCCACCGACTGAGCCAGCCAGGCGCCCCAACGGGGCACCTTTATATGCTCTGGTGCAAACAACGTCCGGTTTATATCATTGAGTGTATCTCCCCTGCTGCCGTGTGGGTAAGAGAACACAAAGAAAATGCTGGTGAGCACATGGGCAAGCCCTGAAAGGCCAAAGAAAGTGGAAATGGTGTTTGCTTCTGGTTGCTGGACCTGGGTACCTGTGGGGCCAGAGGCCGTGGTGGGGAACCTGGTTTTCCGCTCTATTTCCTTTTGTACCTTTTGAATTTTGTATCACTTGCAAATAGGACTTCCTACTCAAAAAATAAGTCAAATTAACTTTTTTCCACTCCTGGAAGTCTTGTATGTCACTAATTTTTGGTCCCCAGTGGTTATTGCTGCGATCAGAACCCCCCCGGAGAAGGAAGGTAAAGCCAGGGGTGGGGCAGGGGGTGGTATGGAGACCTGGAAACTATCTTGGGACGGAGGGTGAAGCCCAGAAGGCCTGGCATAGAAGAGGTAGACGTGGGCGAGTAGCCACAGGAGAGACCCAGAAGGGTCGGGACAGTAGACTTCCCAGAATCCACGCAGCGCGGACACTCTGGAGGGTGGAGAAGACAGAAGAGACCAAGAGGACCGAAGCTCTGCCTGCGGGGAGGAGATGGACGGCCCCAAATGAAGCTAAGTGGGTTATGAAAGCCCAGGGCAGAGGAAACTGCAGCTAGAATGCGTTTGCACGTGAGGAGGGCAGGGGTCGGGAAGGCTTTGCGCTGAGGAAATGGAATTTGAGCCACTAGAATTGGGAATCGGGTGTCAACAGGTGCAGAAGAAGGAAAGATCGCCCTTGGTGGGGACAGTATGGGCAAAGGCTGGTGTGCGAAGGGAAGATACAGAGCACGCGTGCACACACGCAAGCACGTGTGTGTATGTGTGTGTGTGTGTGTGTGTGTGTGTGTGTGTGTGGTATTGCGGGAGGTAGCCAGAGATAAGGCTGGAAAGATTTAGGGGACAGATCTTGGAGGGCCTTGAATGCCAAGCTAGGACATTTATTGAGTATGTCAGGCATTCTCCCCTGAGGTGAATGGATCCTTAGGGCAGTGCTTCTCGAACTCTCTGAGGGTGAAAGACCTTTTTATTGTTGTCATTCAATTTCCAATGGGCTGTGAACCCACATTTAAAAAAATATAGTGAAAGGGCGCCTCGGTGGCTCAGTGGGTAAAGCTTCTGACTTTTCAGTTCCCGTCATGATCTCATGGTTCGTGGGTTCGAGCCCCACATCAGGCTCTGTGCTGACAGCTTGGAGCCTGGAGCCTGCTTCCGATTCTGTGTCTCCCTCTCTCTCTCTGCCCCCACCCCCACTCATGTTCTGTCTCCTCTCAAAACTAAATAAACATTAGAGGTGCCTGGGTGGCTTAGTGGGTGAAGCTTCTGACTTTTCAGTTCCGGTCATGATCTCATGGTTTGTGGGCTCGAGCCCCACATCAGGCTCTGTGCTGACAGCTCAGAGCCTGGAGCCTCTTCAGATTCTGTGTCTTTCTCTCGCTGACCTTCCCCCGCTCACACTCTGTCTCCCTCTGTCTCTCAAAAATAAATAAACATTAAAAAAATTAAAAGACATAAATAAACATTAAAAAAAATTAAAAATATATATATAGCAAAAATGACCCTGTGCTAGGATGTTGTGGGCATGTCAAATCCCTGTAAAAGTTTCTCCACACTTATTCTCTATTTCTGTACTCCTCTTGTGAACCAGTGGCCACACTGGTCTGTGGCCAACACTTTGAGTACCTTGCCCTGGGGGTCCTTGGAGGGGCTACAGAGGTCAGGGAGACCCACAGATTTTTTTTTTTTTTTTTTGGTGGATGGGCGTGTATATTCATTTCTGGAGGGAGAGGGCACAGAACTTTTGTCAGGACCTCGACGGTTAAGGTCCTCAAAGGACACAATCCCCTGTGTAGGGGGTCGTCACTGAAGGCCTTTGAGTGGAAAGCTCTGGTGGGGCAGAAAATGTGCCTGATTCATCCTGGGACCCCTCCCTACCTCACCAGCACCCAGAGCAGCCCGCCCCGGGGTCTCGCAGTGGAGAGAAGATTGGAGGAGGTTCCGGAGAGCAGGGGGCCCATTTAGAGGGTGATTAAAATCATCAGTGGGAAGGAAAACCAGACAGCTTTTTAAAACTGTGTTTGGGGGCGCCTGGGTGGCTCAGTCGGTTAAGCGGCCGCCTTCGGCTCAGGTCATGATCTCGCGGTCCGTGAGTTCGAGCCCCGCGTCGGGCTCTGTGCTGACAGCTCAGAGCCTGGAGCCTGTTTCAGATTCTGTGTCTCCCTCTCTCTGACCCTCCCCTGTTCATGCTCTGTCTCTCCTTGTCTCAAAAATAAATAAAATGTAAAAAAATAAAATAAAATAAATAAAATAAAATAAAATAAAACTGTGTTTGGAGCAAGAAGGTCAGGGAGGGGTGGGTCTACGGCTTTGGGCGGAAGGCACTGGCACGTTAATATGGGAAGGTAGCTCCTCAGGACCCAACCGTGAGATCGTGCTTCCTGTCGGGCAAGCAAGATCCTGAAAGGGAGCCAGCCTCTCTTGGGGTGGGAGCCGGGCAGAGGAGGAGGCTTCGGGGATGCAGTGTGGGTCCAGAAAACAGCATCCTGGGGTCCTGCAAACATCTTCTGAGGCGTCAGGGGCCCGGGGCGTCAGGAAAGGCCAGGACTCATGGGGGCACCAGCTCCTGTTTCCAGCAAAGGTAGACGCTGCAGGTGGGTGGATGGAACGAACTCCCTGGAAGAAGATCCCTACTTCCATTATTACCTTTTTTTTTTTTTTTTTTTTTTGAGGTGGAATTCGGTAGCATTTAGCGCATTCGGCCTGTTGTGCAACCGTCACCTCCACTGAGTTCTGAAACATTTCCTCACCCCCAAAGGAAACCACATACTCATCAAGCCGTTGCTCTCCGCGCCTTCCTCCTCCTCCAACCAAATCTCTATGGACGTACCTACTCTGAATATTTCACACAGACAGAATCATGCGATATGTGACCATGTGTATCTGGCTTCTTTCCCTTAGCCCATGTTCAGGGGCTGTCCAGCTTGAAGCCGGTCTTAGCACCTCACTCCCTTCTAGGGATGGGTAGTATTCCGTTGCATGAATAGATCACACATTGTGTAGCTGTTCATCCATTGAAGGACCATTAGGCTGTTGGGCCGTGTGGTAGTTCTGTGTTTAACTCTCTGAGGAATTGCCATACTGTTTTCCATAGTGGCTGAACGATTTTTCCTTCCCACCAGCAACGTGTGGGAGGGTTCCGCCCACTTTTACGATTAAACAGGTGGTTGCTCTAACCTTGGAAGGCAGGGAGCTGGCTTCCGGGGTGCCAGCATGGGTAAAATAGGTCAGGATGATACCTGCGTCCTTCCCACCCCCCCCCCCCCCCCCCCCGCCCACCCTAGGCTTATAAGGCTAGTCGGCAGGTCTGGGAGGCTGCTGGCTGGAGTGGGGGCGTGGGAGGGTGTCCTTCCGTTTCGACCGAGGCATGTAGGTCAGATGGTGAAATCTAAAGCCTCAAAACCACGCTGGGTGTGGTCCTGCAGGAGTGGGGCTTGTGGTCCACCTGGGTCCACTGGTGACTTGCCAGTGAAGCTGCATTAGCAGGCAAAGCCAAAAGCTGGGAAAACCAGAGGATAGTCCCCTCCACCCGCCCCCCCCCCTCCCCGAGCCCACCCCATTGGTTCTCAAAGTGGGGCCCAGACCAGCAGCAGCCGCTCTTGGAAACTTGTTAGAAATGCGAATTCCCAGGCCCTTCTTCAAAGTTACTGAATCAGAAACTTCAGGAATGGGCCCTAGTAGCCCTCCAGGGATTCCGATCCTCACTTCAGTGTAAGAACCACCGCCCCACCCGGAGGGGGAGCCTTAGTTAACGAGGGGGACTCCGCGCTCCAGTCTGATGGCAGAGATAGGGCCCCTGTCGGCCCTCTGACAGGGAAGACAGAGACTTGTGCTCAGAAAACTGCCAATCAGAGGGACATGTAGGCTTCTCTTCTTTGGCTTGAGGTGGCTGCAGTCAGGACCCCAGAGGACCCCCCTCCCACATTCTCTCTCCATTCTTCCGAAAGTGGGTTTGATGTGCTAATGAGGGCATCAATTATGGAGCGTCATTAGCATTCATTACAATAAGAAGCTGGAGAGGGGGACCACAGGGACTGAAGGACAGTCTTTTGAAACCTGCTATTCACTCCTCTCCTATAGGGTGGGAGGGGGAATGGGAGGGCCAGGAATGCGAGAGGTGACATTTAGGGGCTCTCAGGCGCTAGGCTGTGGTCCGAAGGGCGCATGCCTGGGGCAGAGGGAAGGCCCTCCTCCTCCTCCCGTCCCCTTCCCATGCCAGCTTCTCCACCGGACGCCAGGTCACTGCCCCTGGTCACTCTTTCTCCAGAACAGGGTCATATCACAGTTCCCTCACTGCCTGCAGGCCACCGTTGATGGAGTGTGGATGGTCCAAACCGGGTGGGGGGACCCTGACATGCCCTGGTTGGACAATAGCCCTGCTGGCAGGGGGCTTTCTCTAGGATCAGGGATGGGGGTTCCACGGTGGCCGAGCGAGCAGTCCAGCATATTGCAGCCATGATTTCCACATCATCCTTTTCCCTGTGCCTTTCCCTAGAGGCCCATGTGCCCCTCTCTGCCCACCCCTGGTCCCATCTCCCTCTTGCCGCCCAGATGTTTGTGCTGGTGTACTCCCCGTTCTGATTGTGCCTTGGGGAAGGAGAGGCCGAGAATCCTCACCTCTAGCGTGCTCCCCCATAACCTCCCTCCTGCAGCTTCCCGGAAACAGGCAAGGGGGCTGCGTGCAGTGTGTGAGAAGGGCAAGGTGGGCGGTTAAACTGCCGTTTGCGCCCTCAAACATGCCAGCGGTCCCTTCCCCACCAAGAGCAGTGCCAGAGATGCAGGGGAGGAGGGCCAGAGGGAAGTTACCTGTTGAGGAATGAGAGTGGGGGTGGGGTAGCACCTGAGGCATCTCAGGTGGAGGCAGCTGGCATATTGGTTGTGCCCAGGCACCGTGCCAACTTACAGGAGCAGCTCTCGTCTCTCGGCTAGAGAAATAATGCCTGTGTTGCTCTGCCCCTGATCACAGGTGATGGCTTCTCCAGCCTTTTCCTTCCCCCGGGAGACTCTGCCTTGGAGATGATTGGGGTGGGGGGGGGCACCTCTCTTCCCTGCAGATGGGGCAGAGGATCTCATGGGGTCAATGCCATCTGCCCTCTGGCTCACTGGGGGGCCTCAGGGTCTTTGTTTCTGTTCAGAAGCTGTATCTTTTCTCATCCCTCCGTGGGACCCAGCTGCCCTGCATTGGGTGGGTGTGGATGAAGCAGTTGGGGGAATAGGGGGTCAAATGGACTCGCAGCTCTACAGATGATCAGGAATGTTAAGGATTTGTCTTTAAAAAGCAAACTACAGGGGCGCCCAGGTGGCTCAGTCGGTTGAGCGTCCAACTTCGGCTCAGGTCATGATCTCACAGTTCGTGGGTTCGAGCCTGCTTTCTTGCTCAGAGCCTGGAGCCTCTTCGGATTCTGTGTCTCCTTCTCTCGTTGCCCCTCCCCCGCTCACGCTCTGTCTCACTCTGTTTCTCAAAAATAAATAAACGTAAAAAAAAATTTTTTTTAATAAAATAAAAAATAAAAAGTAAACTACAGGGGCATCTGGGTGGCTCAGTTGGTTAAGTGTCCGACTTCAGCTCAGGTCATGATCTCATGGTTTGTGGGTTCATGGGTTCAAGCCCCGCGTCGGGCTGTGTGCTGACAGCTCAGAGCCTGGAGCCTGCTTTGGATTCTGTGTCTCCTCCTCTCTCTGCCCCTCCCCTGCTCACGCTCTGTGTCTCTCTCTCTCAAAAATAAATAAGCATTTAAAAAAATTTAGAAAGTGAACTACACAGGGGCGCCTGGGTGGGTCGGTTGGTTGAACGTCCGACTTGGAAGTCGGCTCAGGTCATGGCCTCTCGGTTCATGATTTCGAGCCTTTGAGCCCCACATCGGGCTCACTGCTGTCAGCACAGAACCCGCTTCGGATCCTCTGTCCCCCTTCTCTGCCCCTCCCCCCACTCATGCTGTCTTTCTCTCTCTCCAAGAAAAAAAAAGAAAAACAAAAAGTGAGCTACACAAATAAAAAAATAAGATCTGGATCTGATTTAAGCTCCTCTCTATGGAAGAGCTCCTTATGACGCAGGAGGTCACCTTAGGGTGGGGAAAGCATTGTCCTGCTGATGCCTTTAGAACTGTTCCCAGTCTCTGGGGGGCTGGTTCACAGAACCCTCTCCCCCCAGTCTCCATGTGACGGGGCAAGCATCTTTCCAGTCATCATCCAGGGCTAATGCCCAGTTCCTTAACCTGGACATACCTGTATGTCTTAACCTTCAGATACATCCCTGAGCCCAGATCTCTTCCATCCACTGAGGCTGCCCCTGCTTCTGGCAGTCCATAGGGTTAGGAGGTGGTGGTGGTGATAGAAACGAGGCTGGGAGCTTTGGAGTCAGGCAGATCCGGGTTTGAATGTCAGCGTTGCTGCTCTTAGATCGGGCTAGTGGCTGTTGCTCTCTGAGCCTTAACCCTTTATCTCTGAAATGGGGCTGAGAATGCCCACTTCCGCAGGGTTGTTGAGAGGGTCAAATTAGAGACTGCGAGTAAAGCACTTGCTGAGTCCCTTCTCGTTAGGTGGGCACAAAGTGGGGCAGGGAAGAGACCCTGCCTCAGGGGGAACCCCACAGGGAGAGGAAGGGCAGAGTCTGTATAGTTGAGTCAGAGTCCTGAACGGAGGAACAGAAGCTAGAGGCCCCAGGCTGCAGGCTCTGAGAGGCTCGGGGGGGGGGGGGGGGGGGGGGGCGGTGTCCAAGCAGCTGGGGGGAAGCCACCCCTCCTCGCACTGCCCCCTCCCCTACACAGGGCCTGCTGCCTCCCATACCCATCCTGGGCAGACAGCCAGGCAGGGAGCTGGCTGAGTGCCCACGGTGTGCTCAGCGGCCAAAAGATGGGCACCGTCCAGTTGGCAGAGGGAGAGGCAGCTGGCCCAGGATGGGAGAAGTCAGGGTGCCGACTGGGGTCGTGTGCCCAGACGGTGTGTCCGAGACACCGCTCTTGGCTGCTCTCCTGAGCTATCCTGCTGGAGCTGGGAAGGCCCTCCCCTCACCCCCCACCTCCTGCCCTGGCCCTACCACCTAAGTTACGGCAACTGGAGATTAATCTGTAAGGGGCATTTGAGACTAGCCCCTAGCCAGGCTTGTGGCTGGCTCAGGGGCAGGCCAATGGGAGAGCCTAGATTAAGGTTGCAACCGGGTAGACCAGGAAGTGGGGAAACCGGTTTGTCATTTGGGCCACTTGGGGTGGGGTCTTCTCTCCTGCCTCTCTGCCTGCCTGCCACTCTGCCTGGCGTCCTACAGTGAAGAGGTGTACTGTGTCCCTTTTCTGCTCCATCTAAACTGGCTTTGGGAATGCCAGGAGTAAACAAAAGGGGCAGGGGACTCAGTCCACCTTCCCCTCCCCAAGAGAAGCTTGGGAGAGGAGGGACAGGACAGAGAACAAGAGGGAGAGAGGAAGCAAGTAACCAGAACAGGAGGAAGGGTCAGGGTCAGGGTCAGGGTCTGTGCCAGTCTGAGCCGGAGAAGTCTATGGAGCCAACAGGTAGGCCAGGGTGGGACAGGGAGGGGGTGGGAGTCGAGCGGGGGCGGGGCAGAGCTGGTGCTCTTCAGGCTGCCTTGGAAGTGGCAGTGGCATCTCCAAGAGAGGTGTGAGAAGGGGCTCGAGCGCCCGGCTTGGGGGTCCTACTTGACAGATGAGCAGACTCCCCTCCCTCCCGGCACGGGCCTCTGCAGTTCCAGCAGATGCCTGCAGGAGGGGCCGCAACCGGAGCTGGGGGCAAGGAGACAGCCCAGCAGGGGGCGCCGGGGGACTGGGTGCCTGCGGCAGAGCGGTGTCTAAGGCGCGGGGGAGGGGGGGTGTCCCGGTCGAGGCAGAGGAGGGTCCAGACTCTTCCCGCATCGGGCAGCTGTGGCTTCCGGAGGTCACCTTGGCTGAAAAGTGGCCCCCGAGTCCCCGCGCTCCGCCTTTGCCTCCCTGCCCGGTCCCTCCCCAGATGCTTTTCCCACCCAAGGCGTGCCAGGGCTCGGAGACCGAGAAGTCCCCCACCCTCGAGGTGCACCCCTCTCCTCCGAGGCCGGTCCCGGGCCTCAGGGATTCATCTCTATCGTGGCGAGAGGATTGCATGGGGTGGGAGAAGCAGGTGGAGCGGGGAGGGGAGCGTGAGCGCGCCCCGCACCCCCGGCCCGGCCGCGCGCCGCGGGATCCCGCCGCGCAGCTGGAGGGCGCGAGGCGCAGCGCCCCCTCCCCTCCTCCGCTCCCCGCCACCCGGGGCGGCCCTTTGTACGTTCCGGCCACACGCGGGTGCCCGCGCCGCGCGCGCTCCCGCCCGCAGTGACACACCCGCGCCGGCCCGCGCGCGCGCCCCCCCACACATACACACACACATACACACACACTCGCTCTCGCACACTCGGTGACACGCCCGCGCGCGCGCGCACCCACACGCCCGGCCGCCGGCGCCCTCCCAGCTGGTCCACCCCGGCGGGGCCCGCGCCCCCGGCCCGCCCGCCTGGCACCGCGCCCCGGGGCTGGGGCCGAGCGAGGAGCCCGCGAGGCGGCGAGAGGGCGAGCGCCAGGCAGGCCGGCCCGGGGCCCCCGCCCCCCGCGCCCCCGCCCGATGGGGAACGCTCCGTCCCAAGGCATGTCCCTGTCTCTCTCCTCCCTAATGTGCCTCCATGCTTAAGTGGAAGGTATTTCTGTTTTCTTTGTGTGTTTTCCCTTCGGCCGGGGGCGGGGGCGGCGGCCGGGCCGGGGAGGCGGTGGCCGGTGGGGCGAGGGATGCTCGGGGCTCAGGTGTTGGGGGGGCAGGGGACCGCGGCGTGCGGGCTTGGGAGACGGACCCGGGCGACAGGAGTCCTGGGACCAGAGGGGGTCAGGGATTGGCGAGGCTGGAGACCGAGCGGGGAGGGCCTCGTGATGCCCGGGGGAGGGGGCCCGAGGGGTGAAAATTTAAAGGGGTACGTGTGGAGGGAGGAGGGGTGGAGAGAAGGAAGGGGGATGGACGGTGAGGGGAGTGGGGGAGGGGAGTGGTCCATCCGTGGTGGAGGAAGAGGAGAATGCAGGGGACGTGAAGGGGACGGAGAAGTGGGGGGAGCCTCAAAGGCCTCTCTTTCCCCCAGGTCCCAGAATGGGGTGAACACACTTGGACGGTGGTGGTAGGCGCTTTGCGCCAGCCCCCCAGGGAAGGAAGGGGATGAGTGCATTCTGGGGTTGGCTGTGTTGCCAGGATACAAGCCTGTATTCCCCCCGCCCCCCTCACCTCGAGGCCCTAGCCCTAGAGACCTTAGAGCCTAGGCAGCAGTTGCTGAAACTGGGGACCAGCTCCCCGCTCAGCTGGCGGGTAGGGAGGGGCCATAAGAGGGAGTGGCTGGGGGGAGGGGCTATTTGATCTTAAGCCCTCCCCCTGCGGAGGCCAGAGGGCAGGGGAGGGCGCCCCCAGCTGGGGAGAGCATCCGGGGTGAGTGAGGAGGTAGGGACCGCTGGGGGCTGAGGGGCAGAGGGCGGGGCTGGGGAGGGACGCGCCATAGCCCCCCCCTCCCCTCCCACGCACCCCCCTGCTACGTCAGAAGCTCCCGGGCCAGCTCCGAGTCCTGTCGGTGGGGGCAGCAGGATGCTGGTGGAAGCAGAGGGGGCCGGCCGGGTGCCTCCGCAGCTCGGCTGGCAGGGCCCGGCGGGGCGTGTGCGGCTGCTAGTGCTAGCCCCCCCGCCCCACCCCTCCCCATGCAGCCCTGGCAGTGCCTCCGGCGCTTTGCCCTGGCCTGGTGGGAGAGGACAGCCGAGGGCAGCGCGCGATCTCCCAGGGAGGAGGCCGGACCGAGGGACCCCGGGGGCCGAGGGGAGCCAGGTGAGCATGAACAGGGATTGTGCAAGGAGGAGGTCCCTGACTGTTTTTCCCCCTCTCCAAATACTATGGAAGCAGGAGGTCCTGCAGCCCCCAACTTTAAGGGAAGTGTTTTTCCCCAGTGGCGGGGAAGGCGGGGGGGCACCTGACTGAGGCGGTTCAGGAGATGTTGGAGCTACGGTTGTTTGGGGGGAAGGGGAAACAGATGAGGATTGGCGGTGGGGGATAGCTGACCAGACTTCAGGCTTGTGGGTCTGAATGTTGCTTGGTGGGGGGTTTGAGCACTTTGCGGGGTAGGATACCTTATTCCGGACTCTGGCTATCTTAGTCTGGGTGACCTTGAGCCTATTGCTTTGCTGTCTAACTTCGTGCCTCAGTTTCTCTCATTCCCGTCCCTATCCTTCTTGCTGGTTTTAAAGAATGGATGATGCATTTGGTGGAGACTGTCACTATGAAAATGTGAGGCTCTGTCATTATTGGTGGCAGCTGTCATGGTGGGGTGGTTTTTCTGGCGTGGTTAGGCGTGTGTATGTATGTGGGGGGCAGTTTGGGTTTATGCGTGGGGGGGTGGCTGGTTCTGGTTGGTGTTGGGGCCACTGTGAGCAAGTGTCAAGGCCTGGCATTCACACAGGAAGGAGGACTCCAGGGGAGCTAAGAGTTGCTGGGCTAGAGACTTAGCTGGTGGCCTGGTGTAGAAGTAAGGCTTGGGGGTGAGGGCTCTGGGCATAAGGGGAGGGGGTTGCGAGAATAAGACCCCCCCTCCACCCAGATTGCCTGGCACCCAGGCACCATTGGCAGCGAGTGCAAAGGCTTTGCCCTGGCTTCTTGCCACCATGCCTTGGGGACAAGAGGGTCTTTGTCCAGTGCCCCCCCCAACCCCCACCCCGTTCCTTCCGCCCTTACCATGATGGCTGATTCTCTGTGATGACCCTCAGGGCTCGGATGGAGACGTGGGTCCCCCATGTGCTCTGGGGATCTGGAAGAAGCAACTGTGGTCCTTGGGCAGTGCCGAGTGGAGAAGGGGGAAGTCTCCTAGGGGAAGGATCCCTGGGAATGAGCCATCGGGAGCCCTACCTCCACCTCAGGCCTTCTGCTTGCCTCCTTGCTTAATGGGGGAGGGTCGGGTGGAGGGGGGGAGGACTCTGGGGTCTTCATGGTCTGATTCCTGCCGGGCTCCAGGTTTCTCAGAGATGTACAAGGTGCAGCATTGGGTGCTGGGATGCAGAGCCTTAGATGCTCTCTCTTTCACTCTTTGGCCAAGGACCCACCCTGGAAAAAGGGTTTAATTAGAACCATTGATTCCTTCTTTGGCTGCGGGCGTTGATCTCAATGGTGTGGTCAGAGCTGGGGGTGGGGGGTGGCATGGCTGCTGTCTGCCCGGTGCCAACTGGGCTCTCTCTGACAAAACCTAAGCTTAGGAGGGAGGGGGCTGGGCTCTTTAAAGTAGCGGGTCTATTTGAGCCCCACCCCCACCCCAGGTCAGGTCTTTGGGGGAAGAAGGGTGCTGGGGTTGAGGATTTGAACAGCGGGAGGGGTGTTTGGGGCTCAGGATCATCCTGAGTGGTGGGCCTGGGGCTCTGGAATGGATGGGCAGCTGTGGGTGGGTGGGATCCTGTGAAGGGGAGTCAGGAGATGACAGGGGGCCTGTGGGCGCTGGGCAGGCAGAGAGTTCAGGGGAAAGACCGAGGGCTTGCCATGAAAGCTTCTCTTTCGAGGAATCCCAAGCACTTATCTCCTCCAGCCCTGGCAAGGAGATCCGATTTCTTCTTTTACTTGTGTCCTCAAGGCACAGAGAGGGACAGGGACTGCCTCAGAGGCCCAGCAGGCCTGGGTGTGGCCTTTGAGCCTGGCTTCCTGACCGAGTGGCCCCTGCCTAGGCACAGAGAGCTGAGGGTGAGGCTTCTGGCGGCCTCGAGTCTGGTCTCTGGACTTGGTGGGAGGTGGGGGACAGCTTGTGCCCCCCAAGCCCCGGCGGCCTGCCGTGGGTGGGCTGGTGCAGGTGCAGGCTTCAATGAGCCACTCAGATGCTCTTTGAAGAATCCCTTGTTGGCTTCCTAGGGCCCATTCGAGCAAAGATAATAAAAATCTGGCCGTCAGCGGGTTTGAGGGCTGCACTCGCTTCCCCTTCTTTCATTCCCAGCTCTGAAAAGCAGAGATGAAGGCTTTGGATTTGGCTGCTGCCCCGAGGGAGAGAGGGAGGGAGGGAGGGAGGGAGGGAGGCAGAGGAGGAGGGACTGATTTCCTGGCAGCCCCTGGAATCGCTGGGGAGGTGGGCAGAGGGGCAGGGGCCTGGTCCCCAACTCCTGCCAGACAGCCTCCAGGCCTCGATGGGGCTCCTATGCCTGATACCCAGGCCCCAGCTTTGTCCTTCAGTCCAGAGGCCGGGAGCCCTCCCTCTCTGCTCCGCTGCTCCCACCATCCCCACCCTCCCCTCTCCGCTCTGCCCTTCAGTCTGCCCCCCTTCCTCCCCTGCCTCCCCTCTCTCTACCCCTCAGTTTCTCCTGCTCTGCACTTCACTCTCTCTCTCTCTCCCCACCTTGTCTCCCCCTTCCTCACTCTGTCTGCCCCCTCCCATCTGTTTGCCTTCCTCCCCCCAGCATTGGTCCTGCTTTCTAGGACTGTCTGGAAGGTTGAGAAGCCAAGTTGGGGGTGGGGTGGGGTGGGTGGAGGGCGGCCGCAGCCATTGGAGGGACAGGCCTGGGTTGACTATTATGGTCTGTCAGGTGCCATAGTTATCAGAGTCCGAGCGGAAGGGGCTGCTGAGCACTTAGAGATGTGTGTGTAGTGAAGGGCGCTGTCCCCCTCCCCGCACCACAGCGGGCACCTTGCCCTGACACTGGGCTTCAGACACTCCAGTTCTCCTGCCGCCTTCTGCTGCTTGGCTGCCGGAAACCAGCGCCTCTGGCTTCAGGCCCCTCTGCCCCTCTAGCCACACGCGGCCCCAGGCATCGCTGCCGCCCTTGTCCACTCTTCCCTTCACTGCCACCACCGTTTCCAGGCTCAGAGGTGGGAAGGGAAGGGTCTGAGAAGCCCTTCGCCCTATCCCTGTCCCTCACCCCCAGTCTCTGGTAGGCCTTCCTGGAGCCCCATTTAGGCCCTGTGCCCTCTTTGCCATCTTGTCCACCTCCCATATAAAGGACAAGACCCTCCGGAAAGAGCACTAGACTCTGAGTAAAGACACCTCGTTCCCATTCTTCCTCAGCACCCAAATGTCCCAGTGACCTTGAGCAAGTCCCTGCCTGGTGCGGGCCGCTTTCCTCACCTGTGAAATGAGGGGGCGTGGGCTGGATCATCTCCAAGGTCTCTTCTGACATTCCGTGGATGTTGTGTCTCTCTTCTGGGTGATTTGCATATGCTTTGCATATATTAATGGTGCCTGCTTGAAGGGGGAAGGTGCCACCCACAAGGACCAGAGTCCCACCCACCATTCCCACTTCCCTTGCCCATTGGTCCATGCTTTCACTGCTAGAATCTCCCAGGGGACGGAAGCTGAGGCCTGAGCATTCCCCGGGGAGGTGGGTCTGGGCCCTCAGCTCCAGACATGCCCAAGGTAGGATGGGGGGTAGTCCTAATGGAGGGGATCCCTACCCTCATCACTCCTGCTTACCAAAGGCCCAAACAGGGAAGCCAAGAGCTGTGTGACTTTATCACAGTTGCCTGTGGCTACCGTGGGGTGTGTGAAACCCCACTGAAGCTGGCTTGGGGGCCTCCATTCTCAGGGCCTGAGCACCCGCTAGATGCTAAGGCGCTTAGCTAGGTGTACGAATTCCTCCTCTCGCTTCAGCTACCATCCGCAGCCCAGGGCTGGTCATTCCGTCTTGTACTCCTGCCCACTTCTGCTCAGGCCCCTGGGCTCTGGGTGTGTGTGGGTTGGAACTTGGACCTGAGAGCTGGTCACTGAGGGAGCACTCGTTCATTGCATATCTGGGCCCTGCCTAGTTACCACACCAAAGGTGAAGCCCCGCGCTCCCTATAAGGGTCACAGATGTCATCAGGGAGAGAGAATCTGCTGCCCCGGGTTCTGTCCCCACCTCCATCAGCCCAGCAGCTCTCTTGAGGACTGCCCCCAGGGCCGCCTCCCCTGCCACTTGGCCTGTGCCCTGTGTCTGGTGTGGGCCAGTGTCATGGGTCCCAGCCTCCAGTCCTGCTTCTGTTGCTCTGCCCCCTAAAATGCCCATCACCTGGGGCAAGACTGGGGTAAAAATTGGCAGCCTGGAGAAGGTAATGTCGGGTGACCGAGTAAGGGGGAGGACATCTGAAGACAGAGCAAAGATGCGCTCCACGGCCAAGGAGGACTGAGCCAGAGGAAATGGAGCAAGAGGGATCAAGGTTAGATTTAGTCTTAGCGAGAGGCCATCCCAGGGGGCAGATTAGTTTCTGACCATGGGATTGCTGGGAAGATTAAGTGAAATCGTAGATGAAAATGTCCAACACATAGCCCGATACGTATTAAACACTCAGTAAATGGCGTGGGGGGAGAGAACAGATGTTTCTGAAACCGGCAAAGACCCTCCCCTAACCTTGAGACTCAGGCTTTTGTAGGGGATGAGGAGTTGGAGGGACAGTTCCCAGAAGAGCTGTTTCTCCCACGCTCGGGCTCCTTTTCCACCAACGCACCCCTCCTGCCTCACGCATGCCCTGGGCTCAGGGCCCAGCCACCCTGGCATACCCTGGCCTCATCCTCTCTGCCGCAGGTGGGCAAACAGAAGGGTTTGAGGGCGAGAAAAATGTACTTCTACCCTTCCCCCAATCTTTGCCCAGGACAGCTTGAAAGGAAACAGGCCCACGCTGTAGTAGGAGGAATAGAGGTTAGGAAAGAAAACCTCCCAGAGTGTGAAGGGGGGGCGGTACTGTAAGGTGGGGAGCTCCGGTGGTGTTTTGCATCTTTGACCTCAGTGATAGGTGTGTGTGAGCATGAGTGGGCTGATGTCGTACCTAGGGGCAGGGGACTGGTTGGCATGACCTTTGAGATGACCTTTGGGCCATCCTGAGGAGCTTGATAGATCCAGTTTAACTTCCTGTGGCTGTTGTGGTTGGCAAAGTACAGGGGTCCATGATGGAGAGGGGTCCAGACCTGCTGGGGAGGAGAAGGGGACAGGGTAGTCACTCTTTAATCCCCCAGGGCAGAGAGGTGACGGGCTGTGTGAACAGCAAGCATTGGACCAGTATCAGGTTGCCTGCCTTCCCTGCTGCTGTGTGACGTTAGGCGAGTTAGTTGCCCACTCTGGTCTTCAGTGTCCTTGGTATGGGAAGAGAGGGTGGAACCAGAGAATCTCTAAGGTCTCTTCCAGCTGTCACAAGTTCTAGCTACTTCCTCTCCCCTGAGATAATACATGCCTCGCCACAGAGAGGGTGGGAAGAATATTTCCGAGCTCCAGCGAAACCGGGTAAAATGGAGATTTGGCCCAGGAGAGCATTGGCACAAGCGCTTGAGCGCGGGCACACCCCCCTCCCCCCCCCCCCCCCCGCCTTGCAAACAGTCCCTCATTCTCCAAAGGCACACTGTGCCTAAGTCTACCCTCTCAGCCCGGCGGATGGATAAGGGAGCGGCTAGAAGATTCAGCCATCTGAGTCATAAACTCAGTTTTCTGCTCATCCCAGCAGAACTCACTCCATTCCATTCGGAGATTTGAATCCAGTCCGGATTTTCCTTCGCAGAGGCCCTACCCGCGGGTGGCTCCTCTCCCCCACAGCCTTTTTCTGGTTCCGGGTGGCCTCCGCCACCTGGCCCAGTTGACTGCATGTCCCGGTATGGAATCACGGAAGACCGGGAGGGAGTTGGGTTTTTCCGCAAGCCTGCCTGCCTCACCTCTGCAAACATCCTCAACCCAGCACACCGGCTTCTTTTCCGCCCCAGCTACAGAGCTTGCTGGAGCCCTCAGACCCAGAGACCCCAACCGAGAAGTCCAGACCCAGAGACCCCTGTGGAGACGCCCTAGCTAGAGCTGTTTGTGTCGAGCAGGCTCCCCACACCCCCAGGGCCTGTGATAATTGCAGACACAGCGGGCATCTGTGGCGTCACCCTAGGCCCCAGCGTCTGCCTCATTGGGGAAGAATTAATGATTCCATCTCATTGGGAAGGCATTCCACGGCTCACTGAAGCCTTTTCAGAGGAAGACTCAGCGCTCTGCCTGCTCTCCTGGGCTGTCCCCTGCCCACTTCGCTCCCCCCCCTCCTGCTTCCTCCCCCCCAGGGCTAGGCTGGCCTGATGAGTCCCCATTCCCGTCCCAGCCACTTTGTAAGTAAAAGTTAGGGCTCTGCGGAAAAGTGAGGGCCTTTAGGACTGACATAGACTCTCACCTTGCCAGCCCCCTGACTTTCAAGACTCTCCCTAACGTGGGTGCTCGGGGGATTTCTGGAAGTTAAAAGAAGGCTAAGGGGTGAAAGGCTCCCTGGAGCCTCTTCCGTGGGGGAGGAGGGAGAGCAGGAAAGGGGCCCCTGGAGGGCCAGAAGTCACTTAAAGATGAAGCCCAAGAGATCCTGATCCAGCTCCTGTGGAACCCAACAGCTCACCCCCCCTCCCTTGGTCCCTCCCTGACCGCTCTGCAGCCCGGAGTTAGAATCTTCTGCCTCCTAGGATGGCAGGAAGAGGACGAGGCAGGAAGAGACTGGAGCAAAACCTTCTCTTCCACTTGTTGTCCTTAAGAAATAACTTATACTGTAGCATGGCATGGAAGGGGGGGAGACAGCCAAAGCCTGAGAAGGACAGAAGGGAGCCAGCTTGGCTCAGGGGTCAAGAGCTCAGGCTCTAGAGTCAGACCCATGTGTGTGGTTTGGGACAAGTCATTTTGCCTCTGAAGCTCACTTTCTTTCCTCATCTGTAAATTGAGGCCGATGACAGTGGTCTCCTCACAGGGTGGGGACCAGGATTAAATGAAGTAACTTAGGTAACCTTCCTAGCACATCGTAAACCTTCACCAAATAGTAATTTCTTTGTCTTCATATTCCTCAAGTCCAAGGGGGACTTCTCTTCCTGGAGGAAGGGGAGTACATGAGAAAACCTCTTTAGTTTTTTTCTAAAACCCAGATCCTCACCTCAGCTTATCTGGGACTGGGTCCCCAGAGCTGCCACTCAAGGCTGGTGGTGGGAAGGAAGATAGGCCTCCTGGGTCTTCACTCCCCTGCCCCACCCTGCGCCCTCTGTCCATCCGTCCCTTCCACGCGCGACCCCCCACCCCCACCCCACTGCCTTGTCCAGGAAGCCCTCTGGGGCTAGATCCCTACGCGAACATTCTTGATTTCTTCCCTCAGTCAATGTCCCAGCATCTGGGTCCAACAGCTGTTTCTCCCTGGGATGCCTGCGTCTTGGGTAATCAGTGGGAAAATTGGAACCATGAGACTGGCAGGGGGCTCTGAGCACTCTTGCAGCCAGACGTGATGCGGGTATGGATGGGTCTGAGCCAGCCAAGGGAAGGCTGTGCCCGAGAGGGTGCCCGGCCGCAGTGTCTTGGGGGGGGGGGGGCGGTCTGAATGCCGCGTGCCCCGGGAGGAAAGGCAATAGACAGGTATCAGAGCAGGAGGGGAATAGGGTGCCGTTAGGAGGGTGCAGGATGGGAGGGCCGCAGCCGCGAGGGACCTCTAGGAGAGGGCCTGCACCCTGGGCGTTGGGTGGGTGTGGAGGCAGGAGTTAGGTGTAGAGCTTCAGGCAGTTTGAAGCAGGCGTGCCATTCCCCGCCACACAGCCCTCAGCAGAGTGCGAGTGTGTGAGTGCTTGTTGGGTGTGAAATGCCTCTGTTTCCTCCTTTGCAGGCAGAGGAGGGAGCCCTTCCTCAGGGTTAGGGGGTGAGTGGAGCAGATGGGGGTCTCGGGCTGAGAGAGGGCTGTCAGCAAGGCAATGGCAGCAGGCCCCTCTGACTGTGAACCCACCAGCCTTCCAACCGGGGGGTGACCTTGGTGGGGAGACACAGATGGGCGCTCCAAGGTGCTGTCATGGGGATCTTATGTGGGCACTCCAGTAAAAAGCCTGCCTCTGCTTCTAGGAGGAGAACCAGGCCTGGCTTGTTGGCTGTCTGTCCTGGGGCCCTCCTTCTGAGGACCTCATGTTTTCTGTGTTGTCCTGCTGTCTGTCCTCTTGTCTGTCTCCCACCAGTGTCTCTGCCCCTTCAGCCCCTGCTCTTCCTCCAACACCCAATCTCTATCCCGCCTGCCCCCCCCCCCCGGCCCCCAGTGACCCCTAAAGGCACAGCTCCTAAGGCTATGCCTTGCCCTGTCCCTGCCCCCCTCCACCCCCATGGCCCAAGGCCCCTGCCCTGGCCCATCCCATGTTGGGAGCCCCACCCTGGGCCCCTTGCTCTCTCCAACTCCTCCCCTCTGGCTCTGGGCATTCATTCACGACTTTCCTCCTTTCCTGTCCCTCACCCAGGGCTCCAGCGTGCAGCGGGAGGGAAGGCTCCAGGACTCTGTTCCCTCTGTTTAAAGTCTCCAGGTTAGTAAGCCAGGAGGGAGGCCTCCCCCCACCATCCTGCCTCCCACTGCTTCTTAGCCAAATGCCTCTCCCCAGCCTAGAAGGCCAGTAATGGGGGAGGGGGGGCTATCCCTGATGGGCCCAGGCCTTTGCCAGGGGAGGGGGCCGCAGAGACGTGACTCTGGGGAGGGCAACTTGCCTGGCAGAGGATATGTCTATGTGTGCATGTGAGTTAGTGCGTGTGTATGCATGTACATTATGTGCTGGCTGCAAAGCCTCCGTATAGTTGGGGCTGGGAAGGGGGGAGGAGGCAGGAGCCCTTTGCTGAGGGGACTGGTGGCCTGGGGAGAGGGATTCAGGAGCAGGGGGGCCCTTCTTATGGAGGGAAGCCCATGTTCCAGCAAAGGCCAGAGGGTGGGAGATGGGACACGGGACCATATACTGCCTCAATACAAGTCTATTTGGTTTATAGGCACTTGGAAACCTGTGATCTTATTTCAACCATTCAATTACTCATTCATTTGTTCATTCATTCATTCGTTCCTTAAATAAAGATTTATTGAATACCTTCTCTGTGCCAGGCACTGGGCTAAGCTCTGAGTCCAGCAGTGAGCAAGACAGATAAGAGTTCTTTCATTGCTTAAGTGGTGAGCAAATAGAGGTTAAGGAGTTGGCTGAATTCACTAGCTGTGGAGCCTGGGGCTATGGCTCGGCCAGCTGACTGTGGAGTACCTGCCCCCGCTCCAGAACTGTGACTCTGTGTCCCTGTCCACTCCGGCTCACCTGCTGGCAGCTGCTCTGTACTTTATGTCCCTGTAGATGTCCCTTGACCTGATGCCGCCCCTCACATAGTGTGCCCCCCACCAAGGAAGCAATGATTGAGGCCTCAAGTCCCTGGGGACCCTGGAGACTGTGGGCAGCATTGTCCGGCCAGTGCTGAGGTCACTTCAGAGGGCCTCAGGGAGCCGACCCCCTACTTCTGTGCCCAGGCCCAGGAGACTGGAGCACTGGACTTGAGAGACAGCCTGACCTGGATTCAAATCCTCACTTAAGCCATTTGTTTCCTACCTGTGTGGCCCTGGGCAAGCCACTTTCCCTCTCTGAGCCTCAGTGTTCCTGCCTGTAAAATGGCAGGGTTGTTGAGATCACAGGAAAAACAGCAGCTGGTCCAGGGCCTGGCCTAGAGCAAGGGCTACCCCATTGCTGGTTCCCTTTCTGCCCGCACCCCCTCCCACCCTGGGGTCGGGCAGCCTGTGCCCCGTTATTGTCTGGCTGCTGCCCTGCCCGCCCCCCCCCCCCCCCCCACCTCAGGAGAGGGGCTGCAGGATCTCCATCCTGGCTGTTTGCAGACTCAAGTCCTCCAGTGCTTCTCCATCTCTCTGAAGGATGCTTCAGCCTCAATCTGGGCGGGCAGCTGGGGGAGGCAGCCCTCCTTGCCACTGTGGCTGCCGCCGCCGCCGCCTTGATGGCTTTTTAATAACTTTGCTCGGAGACAATCTGCAGAGCGCTCGTTTGTCTGCCTCTTAATTAAAATTACCGTTTTCCTAAAAGAGCAACGAGGCTGCTCCCCTCCCTCCCCAACCCGTGGCCGCTGCCTGAAGGAGGCAGGAGCGACTCTGAGGCTGCAGCCCTTCTCCTCCGCCCCTGTCCTGGTCACATGGGCCGACCCCCCCTTCCCCACACCCACAGCAGAGGGGCTGAGGCTCAGCTTTCCTGGTGGGCTTGGGGGTAAGGAACCAGAGCCTGAATGCGCTGCTCTCTCACCCACCCTTTTCTGGAATACTCCCAGAGACGGGGGAGCTCAATCCCTTCCAAGACTTCCTTCCCCCATCCACCCTGTCCTACCTGCCCATCCAGACTGGACTAAACGGAGGTGGGTTTGGGCCAAGCGTGTGAAAGATTATTAGAATGCATGGGGTTGGGGGGGGCGGGGGGTGGTGGAGGGGGGCACCCGTGGAGGTGGACACGGTGGGGTCAGCGCTTCGCCATCGACTCTGGTTTCAGTCACCGTTGACCTCTGAGATCCCTTTGTGGGCTCCGAGTCGACAAGGGAGCAGAGGCCTGGCCAGGCGGGGGCTCATTTAGTCCTTGCTGAATTGGGGGAGCAAAATCATCCCTGGCAATAATGAAAATACTAAGGACCAATATTTATTGAATGTTTACTTGATAACACGTGGGCCATATGCTGGGCGAAGCTCCGTGCGGGTGTTAGTTCATTTTACCCTCACGACTGGCCTGTGGCCTCCATGCTATTGTCTCTGTGTTGCAGGGGGAGGAGACAGACCAGAGAGGTTAAATAACATGCCCCGGGTCACACAGATAATCCATGATGGCAGCCTTGGGCCTACTCCCCCTCCTTCCATTTTACTCGCCACCCGAAGCCCTTCTTAAGGTCTAGCCTCAGTCTCTCATGTGAGCAGGATTCTTCCGCAGTTCAGGCCACTGAGAACTGACTCTGAGGTTCATCCCCACCTTTCTCGTCCCACCCGATTCCTGGCTCCACCCTGGGGCGTCCTGGGGGGGGGCTCCGGACCCTGGAGTGGAGGAAGGTGGGGGGAGGGAGACTAGAAGTGAGAGCCTTCCCGTTTCCAGACCTTTCCTCGGGCACAGTTCCTCTCCACGTGGGGAAAAGGCCATGGAGCCAGGGAAGAAGTGACTCAGTGACTCAGTTGTGACCAAGCAGATGCTGCTTGGTTGCGAGACCAGGGGAGGTGGCCTTCCAATGCAGTTTCACTGGTGAGGCCCACCTGATAAACCATTCCGGAGGAGTGGGACGCGCCTGGGGTCTGGAGATCCAACACCAGGGAGAACCTTCTTGATGTCTGTGTCTCCATCACCTCCCATTAGGCCCGGCCCATCTCCTCTGTGAACTTTTGCTTCTGTGACTCCTCTTCCAGGAAGAACCCCCCCCTTTGTCACCTCCTCTTCTGCTCCTCCCTGAAGCGCCCCTCCCTGACCACCTCCAGGCCTGCCCCACTGAACTCCCTGTCACATCCTTTATGGTGGAACTGACTAGTGCACTTTTACTCTGGCGGGGGGCGGGTGGAGCTACCGGAGGGCCTTCAGGGGCAGAAAACGAGTAAGGCGGTGGGTGAGGACAATGGGGAGCAGGTGCATGTACATCTTAAAGACATCAGAGAAACGAAACGCCACCACCAGCCAAACAACATACCCGTGCCCCAGTGTGGCCCCAGTGTGATCCTCACTAAACTGACTCATTTATTATGGTTCCACACAGAGTGGATGTGTACCAATCGTTCGTTGAGTGAATACATGATCGCACACGTAGCTAGGCGTGGTGCTAGATACTTTACATAGTTCATTCTTCCCGTCTTCCCAGGGTGGGCACTGTTTCCCCCATTTCGCCATCGGGGAAACTGACATCCAGAGAAATAAAATGACTTATTCGAGATCACGCGTAGGTGAAAGGGCCTGGGCAAGATTTGAGCCTTGGCTGGCTGTGTCATTCCTGCTCTGTTTGGTCGTGGGCATGCGTGCGTGTGACACGTTGATGCATGCATTCAGCACCTGCCCTGGGTAACAGGGAGCACTTGTGTGGCCAATGGCCACCTGGTCGCCAGCCCTAAGTGTCTTGCAGAGAGGTAGGGTTGAAGGAGGTGAGGGCTGCAGAGGCAGGGAGGGAGCGGGTGCCCCTCACCCCAGCACACCCCTCCTCCCTTAGCTTCCGGTCCCATCCCAGAAGCCCGGGGATGGTGGCGTGGTGACAGGTGCCGAGCTGCAGAGATGACAGCAGTGCTGATTCCCCCATAATTACTGTCTGATGAGACGCCAGAATTAGCCACTGCACGAGCATGGGATGCAGATATGGGGCACGGTGCGGGGAAGCAGCTGGGGGTGAGGGAGGCTCTCCCTCCAAGCCTAGGACCCTCCAGCAATAGGGCAGGGACGGCACCGGGGAGGAGGAAGTAGAATAGAAAGGAGGAAGCACTGTGTGGTTAATATGCATCAGATATTACTATGTGGGCTGTGGTTTTCCAGTCCTCAAAGTGGCTAGGCATGCCCCTGAGATGGCTGGCTGCCGGACAGGGCACCAAGGGCCTCAGGCCACTAAGCAGAGACTCACGGGCAGAGCAGGCTGCCCACTGAGTACACCATTTGGTGCCTGGAGCTTGGATCTGACTTGCTGGGGTTGTGCGGGATATAGTTGCCGGGAAGGGGCTGAGCCCCGGAGCAGACTCCTTGAGTCACATGAGCCAGGCCAGGCACCAGAGGACAGATGGTGACCTTGCCAGAAGAGTCATTCATTCCAGGGAGGAGGAGTCAAGTTGGCCCCCAAAGTTGGAGGTCAGGGGAGGCCTGAGAGTTAGTTGCAAGAGGTAAGGGAGGTGTGTTTGGTCCCAGGGCAGGGCTGGGGATGTCCTAGGCACTTGTTACCCCGGCGTACGTGCCGGGGGGCAGGAGGAGGGCTGGTAAAGGCAGAAGCAGAGAGGGGTCATCTGGGCTGCTTGGACCTCATCGCACCACTGGAGCAGTTTTGAAGACCACCAACTAAGAGGGCTGGTGGCAACAGGGGGCTCGCCCAACAGACGGCAGTGCAGTTGGTTGGGGGTGGGGGAATGAAACCAGGCCGCAGAAGGAAGGACCTGAGGCGTTGGGCTCAGAAGAGGAGATTCAGATTCCAAAACCTTCCTCCTGCTCTGAAGGGAGAGGTCAGGACCCGTCCCCGGGCCCCTCTGAGGGCTGTGGGCACAGGCTCTGGCTCATTTCAGGGCAGGAGGAACCCCGCACGATGATTGACCACTTGGATGTGATGAGCTCTCCATTCCTGGGGGAATCCAAGCCCTGGCTGGATGGCGTTCCTGAAGTAGGGAGAGCTTACAGTTCTCCTGTGGCAGGGGGCAGGAGGCCTCTGTAGTCACCTAAGGTGTGAGAAGGGGATTGAGGGAAGGTAGGGGGGTGAGAAGGTGGAAGTCTGTGGAACGTTCTGCCCAGACTGAGCGTCTGTGGCCCTGGAACAGCTCTGCTCCCTGCCCCGCCTCCAGCTGTCCCAGTTCCGCCCTGGGGAGAGCCTCCTTGGATCTTCTGGGGTGTGTGTGTGTGGGGTGGTCTCCCCCAAGAGGATGGGGTTGAGGGCTCTGTGCTTTACCCACGAGGAGGGCTGCTCTAGTATTCCCCTCTCGGGGAGTTGCGTGGGATACAGGAGGCTCTGGCCCAGTGGCTGGACAGCGACTCAGCATCTCCCTTGCCGAGCTGCAGGGTGTACAGGACACAACGGGGGGCTGGGGCTGGGCTGAGAACCCCCCCCAGCTGAAATGAGTCTCCTCTCCTTTTCAGTTCTGATCCTGGACGAGGTACGCATCCTGCACCTCCTTTTCCTCCCCTGTAAAGTGAGAGAGAGCAACCCCACAAGGGGACCCTGAGAACCGAGTGAGCAGAGGCCACAGAGCCCCGGCAGACTGTCCTGGGTGTGCGGGGTTGTTGGGGTGGGGTGGGGGGGGCAGTGTCACTCAGGCCGGTCCGTGCCTCCCACAGCACCCAGATGGATGGGTGGTTTACTTGAGAAGAGACGGTTGGAATCTTCGAGTCCTGCAGGTGGAAGCGGAGGCTGCTTATTGCTTCCTTCTCCCGGATCGGCTTTGGTGGGAGGGTTCAGGTAAGACAACAGGGACAACTTCTGAAAGATGCCCTTGGCATCTGAGCAGGCTTCCCAAGTCAGGCAGGAAATCTGAGTTTCCTGCCTTCTCCTGGCCTCCACCCTCCAGAGTCTTTCTGGGTCCTAACCTGGTGTGCCCGGGGAGAGGAATGACAGGGGCGCAGATCTGACAGTTTGTTCTCTCTTGGCTTGCAAGGCAGTGGAGGAGTTAACCCACGAGGTGAGGGCTGAGTCTTGGAGGCCAGCGGCCTGTCCTGCACGCTTTGGCAGCCGGTGGAAGCGGTCGAAGGCACACAGGCCCCTCACCCTGGCGGAGGAGGCTGAGCACCTCTAGAGGTAGAATAAAGGCTAAGCGTGTCCAGTCCTTGGCCTTGGCTCGTTGGCTAAACAGCGGTCAGGGTGGAGCGGCCTTGAGGTCAGTGGACCCATCCCTCTACTTCAAGAAGGAATGTAAACACCTCAGCGAGGAAACCCTGAACTTGGCAAAGTAGGAGAGGGGCCGAGGATGTAGCTTCCCCGTGAAGCTGTAGCTGGATTCAGGTTAGGCAAACGGGGTCCCCACTGTCTCGTACTCTGAGCTGGAGCTGGATTGACCCGGCACTCGAGGGAGCCCCCAGATGCACTGGAACCTCTTGGAGAGGGTCTTTTTTTTTTTTTTTTAAATGTTTGTTTATTTTCGAGAGAGTGCAAGCGGGAGAGAGGTAGGGAGAGGGAGACTGAGGATCTGATGCAGGCTCTGCGCTGACAGGCTGACAGCAGGGAGCCCGACGCCGGGCTCGAACTCACGAACCGTGAAGTCATGACCTGAGCCAAAGTCGGTCGCTCAACCTACTGAGCCACCTGGGTGCCCCGTGGAGGGGTTCTTAAATGTACACGACGTGTATGCATGGGCACAGTGTGCTGTCTTGTCCCCGTGGCACCTGAGAGGGCGGAATGGGGACCCAGGGTGGCGTCTGGGTGGTGGCTCCAGGCCTGGCTGGGCCTGGGTGGACCCCTCTGTGTGTAGATGCCTGTGGGGGGTGCGGGCGAGGCAGCCTGTGACTGGGTATGGGTTGGTGAGCACGTACTGGGCAGTGGGCGGGCACCACGGTGCACAGGTATGATGGCAGAAGCTGAGCGAGCTGGAGGCACCAAGGCCCCTGGCTGTTCCGGTGGCGGCCGAGGGAGCTGTCTGGGTGCTGGCAGCGAAAAGGCCTCCTAGACAGGGGCTGACCCCAAGAAGGATGGTGTCTGTGAGGAGGACACGGAGGGATCTAGCAAGCCTGGGGCTCCTGCCCAGCATTTACGAGGCCCTCGCTGAGCACTGGGGAGCACTGAGCACTTCCCCGTGGGAAGATGGGAGTGATGGATGGGGCTTCTGTCCCTCACTTCCCACACACTGGGGTCTGTCTCTCCCCCGGGGAACAGGAGGTCTCCTTCTGGGCATGCTCTTGGTCTGAGGCAGCTTTAGGGGCGTGGTCCCTTTGTCCACGCTTGCCACCCTGGCCACAGCACCCCGAAGCTCGAGTGTCCCTTGGGAGAGCAGGAGCTCTGGCAGCCTCTTCGGAGTGGAGGCAGAGCCGGGGCGGGGAGGGGGGACAGGCGCCTGCCTCCCTCCCTTCCCTCCCTCTTGAGCTCGCTCCTTCCCTTCCTCTCAGCCCGTGTTCCTCTCTGCTGCCTCTCCAAGGAGATGTAGAGCTGACAGGACACCTTCCCCGGGCGCGTGATGGTGGAGATGCCATGCAGGAGTTAGCTTGTTAACGCGGCGCCATGTGGGCACACGCCAGGGCTGTTCCCAGCTTTTCCAGCAACAGCTTCAGACCAAGGGTGACATGCTCCCCTTTGCTTCTCCGCCCCCTCCCTTCCCGGGAAGTCAATTAGCCAGATCTTCATTAGTAGCTAAAAAGCAAAACCCTACAGTGCGGGGCCTGATAAAACTCTGACAATCGAGTGAAAGGAAATCAGGCAATGGGGCAGATCAGGAAGGAACTGTCCCCCACACGCGTCCTTTGTGCAGTGCATAACCTGCATGCCTGTCTACTGGGTGTTAGTAGCTTTAAAATAAAAAAAAAAATGAGAGGACTGAGGCTCAGGGAGACTGCTAACCTACTCAAGGTCACACAACTAGCCAGTGACAGAGCTAGATTTACACAGAGCTTCCTCACCCCCAACTTCAGCAATTTTGGGTCATGTCCTAGCCTTGCCTGCTTCTGGGGGCAGTGCAGGAAAGAGGGAGGGCGGCTGGCTTGTTGGCCAAGGAGGGGGAGTCTTGTTTGAGGCGTGTGGTCAGGGTGCCATGTCGGGACCCTGATTTCTGTGCGGTCAGCATCCCACTGGGCTGGGCTGGGCACCTGGGGGTGTGCCTGGGCCATGACCCACAGCTCTTCTCGCTTTGAGACCCAGGTTGCTGTGGTATGTTTTCCATCTTGCTGCTGATTCCTCCTAAGGAGATGGTTAGACGGTGTCCTCCTGGGGCCTGGGGCCTGGGGCCTGGAGGGGGGCTCCCTTGGCAATTGTTTTCTGGGAAGCGGCATAGTGGAATGGAAAAATCCTTGTCCCTGGAGGCCAGGATGCCTGGGTTCCACTTCTAGCTCTGTCTCCAGCTCCTGTGTGGCTGGATCAGGGCCACTCTCTGGGCCTCGGTTTCCTTCCTGTGAAGGGCATTTGGCTGGAGGAAGAGCAGAGAGTGGTTTTCAAAGCACAGGCTTAAGAGGTCACTCCCAGCCTGCTGTGGGGAGGGAGGCCTCACCTGGCCAGGGCTGGGTGGGGGGGGGGGGTTCAGTGCGTGTGGCCTGTGGACGTGGGGAATTGCCCTCCCTCCCTTCAGGGAGCCCAAGTGCTCTTTCTCTTTCAAATCCAAGCTCTACTGGGAGCAGCTGGGACCCAGCGCCCCTCCCCGCCCCCAACAGCTCCTCCTAGGCAGGTGAGCTCTCCTTCCCCCAGCCCTGAGGAGGTCCCTTAATTAGATTCCAACTCGTTTACCAACTAAGTGGCCTTCGGTGGGTTTTAAATCTGCGTAAATTGGTTTGTGTTTTTCTGCCTGCATGAAGCTGTGACTGGCAGGGCCCTGCACCCTCCCCTGCCTCCTGGCTCCCTCTGGGGCTCTGGCGCTCCCTGCCCCACACTCCTCCTGAGTCTCCCTGCCCGGATTCCCTGGGGGCCGGGGTAGCAGAGCTCCCTGGGCATGGGGTGGGGGTGGAAGGGCTCCACGAGCACCGGCATGGGCCACAGTCCTATTCCCCCTCTTCCTCCTCCTTCCCGGGCTGACGGGAGTCCACATGGTGACTGTTGTGAAATCGCTCAACCCCCAGGACCCCCCTCCCCCAGCCTCTGACACCTTCTTGCCTTGCCCACCTTCTCCCCACTGCCGCAGTGTTCAAGTAGTGGTCCATCTAGGACCACCTAGGGGGGATGGGCTCCACCTGGCCTCCTCCCCTTTCTCTGTCCTCCCCCTGACACCTTGGGGCGAGGAGAGCTGCCCTTCTCTGGGGACCCCGTGAAGACAGCCTGCCTGGCCTTGCCCCTGTCTCCCTAGTGTCCCTGCTCCTAGTCACCAGGAAGTCACCTTTATTGTCTAACCATCACCCCCATGCTTTCAAGATGGCTCCCTTCCCTCCCAGGCCTCCCTTTCATGGGTTCCCCTCCCACTTCCTCTCTGTCTTCCCTGCCAGACCAGACAGGCTGTCCTGAGGTGGCCTGACGCTCAGGAGGGTGGTGCTGGGGTGGTGGGGGATGGGGAGACAAGGGGGTGCCAGGGTGGGGGGTTCTGGCCCCCTGCTCTGTGCCAGGAAACGGACAGGAAGCCCCGTCCCTAATCCTCAGCCTGGCCAGCCTCCTCCCCTCCAACCGCCCTTCCTCCCACCACCCGCCCCCACCTCTGAGCCTCTGTTGGAGTGACAGGGAGACTCAACAGGGCGCTGGGCATTAGCAGTTTGGGGGGATATTACACAGGAATGTTTACAGAAAGGCAATTGCCCGGAAAATGACTTTGGTTGCTGTGGTATGGGGCGGAAAAGATGGTTTTAGAAAACAGACACAGATGGGCTTCTGCTCCAAGGACCCACAGACAGACAGCGGGGACTGAGGGGCACGGGCACACAAGGAGCACAGAGCCAGGGCCACCCAGCGACAGAGAGCCCAGCGGAGGGTGTGGGGCGGGACAGGGGATGATCACCTGACCTGATCCAGGTTCCTGGACCCTCTGCCAATCTTGACCTTTGTCCTCTGGCCTCTGACCTCCCAGCACAGTGTGCTTCCTGACTGCAGCAGGCACCCAGCAGGATGGAGTTGTCAGGCACAATTGGTAGTGGCAGTCGCCTCGGGGCTCCTCCTGGGTGACTTGGGCTCCTCTTGCTTTGGCTGCAGACGGTGGGACCGGGGGAACCTCGAGCTGCAGAGCTGCAGGTGTTCAAGAGTGTGTGTGTGTGTGTGTGTGTGTGTGTGTGTGTGTGTGTGTAGCACTTTAGGGTCTAAGCCAGGCCTTCCATTCTTCCAGCAATCTCCATGCACCCCTTCTCTTGCCCTGCCTGCGGGCCTCACCAGGATCTAGCCCCGCCCCCCCCCCAACCCCGGGACCTGTGAGCTCCCTGAGCTGGTGCCCAGCCCCCACCTCTGCCCAGGCAATGGATAGGGCACACCTGGGAGGCCTCTCAGGTCCCCAAGGGAGGGGCCTCACCTAGCCTCCTGATCTCCAGGGAGAGGGTGACAGGGACCTGAACTCTGGGTCTTGAGCTTGGGGTCCTCACTGCAGGGGCCCCAGAGAGAGACCCCTCTTTTCCGGAGCTTGTAGCTTCATTTTACTCTCGACTTCCTCCCCTTCTCTGCTGTCCTTCCCTCTCCCTCCCCCTTCCTCTTCTCCTCTTCTCTTCCTCTGAAGATGATGTCATGTGTGACTGTTGCCCAGTGGCAGCCAGAGGACAGAGTAGATGGTGACATCTGGGGTAGAGACACCAGGTGGGGATGGGCTTGATGGCTTATGAGATGGTGTCACTAAAACTTGGGGCTCTTAATTCTCATCAGGAGCTACAGTGATCTCATGGAAAAGAATGCAGAGGAGGATAAAAATAAATCAGGCTCATAAATAAAGGTGGAATTTGGAACCGGTGGAGCAAATAACAATGTCGCCGTCTTCCCAAGCGTCTGCGCCTTTATCCTCAGCCGGCCACTGGGGGCGCCCACCTCCTCCCCGCCACCCCAGCCTCAGGCGTGTGTCCCTTCCCCATTGCCCAGACGGGAAGGCTGAGCTGAGGGTGACAGAACGCCCTTTCCCTACTTTTCCTTCCCCTCCTTCTGAGCTGGATTTCACCAGTCTCAGGTATCTTCTCGGCAGCCTGAATCTCTGACTCAAAAGTTACGATTGGCCTTGTACACCTGGGTGTCCTTGGAGAGGTGGCAAACCCTGGGACCCCAGCTTATCTCTCCGGCTCCCCCAACCCCCCATCCCTCAGGGGCCTTCAGTCCCAACATCCCTTCCCCAGTGTACCCCAGCTCTGCTCCTCCTCCACAGCCTTCCTGCCCTTCCCCTTCCCCTGCAACTCCCACACCCCTGCCCCGGTAGAACCCAGCCCTGCATACCCCCTCAAGGCCTCTCTGTCCCATCTGTCCCCTCTGCCACTCCCTCAAGACCCCTACCCATATGGATCCCTCACTGCCCCCTGCCACCTGCCACCAAACAGGAAGCATCGATCTGCTCAGGGACAGGGTGCCCAGAGCCTGCTGCTTGCTAGATCGGAATCGATCTCCAGGGCTTTTCACTGGGCTGCTCAGTCTGGGGAGGGTCACGGCCACTCTGGGGACTCACTGGTGGCTGGAGCAGGCGCAGGGGGAACGGGAAGGCTGTCCTGCTAGGGGCCAACAGCCAATGTGCCAAGAACACCTTTAATTCAGAACGACACAGTTTCACTTCCGTTGTCTTGCCAGCTTCTCGCTCAGGGCAGGCAAGACAGGGGCAGGGTTTAGAGGTTAACATCCCGTTTTACAGATCAGTGCCCTCAGGCTCCGAGAGGGAAGAGTCTGGTGGACTGAATGAGTAACCAGAAAGGCTGACCGGGGCTCCTCAGGGAAGGAGCTGACTCATAACCCAGGGTGTGTGACTCTGACCTGGGGTTCTTTTCCTTCCAGTGCCCTGACCTCAAGTGCCTGGCCTGACTCCAAGGGAGAAGTTCAGGCCTGAGTCCTCTGAGCCCCACGGGCCACCTTCTCCTAAGGGCAACAGGATGGCCCTGCAACTGAGAAGCCCAAGTCAGTCCTCCCGGCCCCCTGGGGCCCTGCAGGAAGGAGGGAATGTGCATTGAGCCTCACTCCTTTCCCCAAGCTAGTTTCTGTCTTTGTTAAATAAAGCCAAGGATCTCAAATCAAAGCCCCTCCTCCCCACTACCCCTCAGAGATAGCAGATTGTCTCTCCTGTTCCACCCCCCTCTGCCAGCCCCCAGGATCCTGCTCCTGCCTCTGCCCTGACTCCTCCCTCCACCAATGCCCGGGCAGCGGACGGACGGGTGAACCCTGACCTCAAGGAGGCAGGGACAGACCTGGCTTTACACTCTCCATCAGGGCTGCTCGGCAACCCCCTCCCCAGTGCACTGCCCGCGGTGAGATTTATAGGACTGCAGTCATAAATAGGGCTGCAAGCACATGTCCACTGTCCGCGTCTGCTCGCCCTCCGCTGCCCGCTCTAGCAGCCTGGACCCCTCCTTGCCAGCCCCGCCGTGCCCCTCTAGCCGACCTGGCAGAGCCTGGGTGACCCCTGGACCTCCCCATAGTCCCTGCTGGTCTCTGTTGGCTTCCACCCAAACATGCTAGGATGTCTCCCTAGGAGCTGGCATGGGGGGGTGGGGATGGGGGTTAGGAGCTCTTCTGGGTCCCAGAGGGCAGAAGGGCAGGAGCGGGGAGAGGAGAACTGGAGGCCCGTCCCCCGCACCCGTGTGTGTCCAGAGCCCTTGGAGGGCACGGCGAGCCTGGCTGGCACAAGGAGAGAGGTCCCTCTGGCTCAGGCAGGGCTGTGCCGGACTCTAGAGCTGGGGCTCCAGCAGCAAGGCCGGTGGGCAGAGAGAGGGCTACGGCCATGGAGGTACCCAGTGCACATCCCCGCTGGTGGTGGGGGTAAGTGGAAGAGAGAGAGAAGCTAAGGGTCATGGCTGGAGCACCTCCATCCTGGCCTCTCCTTCTCCTGGGTGATTATTCCGGTCATTCCTTTTCAGCCACATTCACTGGTACCCTGGATTGCCACCAGCCCCTCAAGGGCAGGGACTGGGCCTTCATGAAAATGGCCCCAAAGTTCCCAGCCTCACTCAATCAGGGGCCATCTTTGGGAATTTCCTTCAGATCAGGGACCCTCTGCACGCTGTGAACTCAATATGTCGTTCATTAACTCCCTTTGAACCTAAATACATTTACTTAAAAGGAAACATAATCTCCTTACCTTCCCAAGGAATCATATCCATGAAATCAGTGGCTGGACCTTCTATTTGGAGTTTTCCTAATCCTCATGAAAATAAAGGTATGAGTGTTAAACTGTGAAACAGTGTTCCTCCCAAGGTCAGCTCTTGTGTCTCTGGACCTCATGCCAGAGGGAGGTGACTGCAGTGAGAGGGACAGACGCCCGGAGGTGGGGGAGGGAGGAGGGACCCCAGACCCAGTGCCAGGCTGAGGAGACAGCAGGTAAACAGAGAGGAGTGCCCCGTGCTGTTGTCATTGTTCTTATTAAGAGACAGTTGTTGAGAAAAGTGTGATGGGAGGGGATGAGGCAAGCCTAAGAGATGTTGGGGTCAAATCTGGCCTGCACCACTCACAGTGGCTTTGAGCACATCACTGGACTCCTCTGACCTCGGCAGGCCCATCTCTGAAGTGTGGCCACAGTGATAACCCCCCCACAAGGGGTGCTGAGAGGCTCGCAGGCCATAATGACGGCGGTGGGTGGGTCAGGCCTTTGGAAGCCGTGGAACTCTGTGTCTGTGGAAGCCATTCTTCCCTTAGTTTTGGTGGGAGGTGCTGGGTCCTCTGTTCCCCAGATCTACATGCCTCAGCCATAGCCTAGGGAGGAATGTGGGTGTGGGTGTGTGTGTGTTAGGTGAGGGATAGCTTTTCCTGAAATGTGGCTGAATTTCTTCTGTCCTCCTGTGGTGCACAGGAGGTGACGGAGGCCTGGCAGCAGGCCTAATGCCCAGTAGATGTGTGGAGGGAGGGGGCTGACCGGGCACTCCAGCTGGATGGAACCTGGCTGGGTCCCAGCATCCCCAGCCTCCTCTTCTTTGCCCCAGTTGGCCCTGTGAGTCAGCCCCTGTGTGGGTGCATAGTCTGCTGCGGGGTCCGACGCCCCCAGACCTAGGCTACGCTTGGGGACTGCGGCTTTGAGGCTGGTGGATTGTGGGGCTGGGGGTATGCCAGGGAGACTGTGTTTGTCTCCCTGCGAGGGACACCTGGCACCTGTTGTGGGTGATACCACAGCTGGCATGGGTGACACTCTGGAGCCACTGTCCCAGCTTTGAGGCTGGAGGACGCGAGACAGCGGGGCTGGGCCTGGCGAGGCCAGGACTTCGGGGCTGGTGGGCATGTGGGGAAAAGATTCAGAATTCCGCGTGGGGACCTCAACCCCCGGCCTTCCCTTTTTTCTGCTTCTGTACTGTCCTTCGTCCCCTATGCGTCTCTTAAAGGTCTCCAACTGTGTGTGTGTGTGTGTGTGTGTGTGTGTGTGTGTGTGTGTGTGTGTGTGTTGGGAGGGGAGACTGAAGAAAGGGGTGGTGGGGAGCGGGGAGGGTCCCAGGGTGAGGGCTTGAGCTGTTCTGTCTGCTTTCTTTTTCCTTTGAGTTTGTCCCAAGTCCATCTCTCTCTCTCTCCCTCACTGTTTTCTCTGTGCCCAGCCTCCCCTGTCTGTCCATCTGTCTGTCTCTGGGGAGGGAGGGGAAAAGGGGGGGGGTCCCCGCCCCACTCCTTAGAGGACGCTCATGAAAGGAAGACAGTACAGGCTCCTTTCCACATCTTTCAGGAAGCATCTAAAAGGAAACTCCCCTTCCCTCAACCTGTTCACACTAGCATTAGGAAGAAGGGGGTATGTGGCTAAAGAGGGATTCACGACCCAGGCTCCCAGCCCCTCCCTGGCCTCAAATAACCCCTCACTTGTAGCCATCACCCTTCCAAACCCACCCGAAGAAAAGCACGAAGCTGGACCCCGCCCTTGCGCCCCAACTTCCGTGGAGCCCTCCCCCCTGCTGCCTCTTAGGCGTCCTAGCGGGGGGTGGGCAGCCCGGTGCCTGTTGCCCCGCCTTAGGCCTGCCCCTCCCCGCAGTGCCCCAGGGGAGGGCCGGGCAGCCCCGTGCTGGACTCCCCGTGACCCCGCCGTGCCCCCTCTCCCCTCTCGCAGATCCGGAGCGGAGCAGCCCCCCCATGCTATCTGCGGACGATGCCGAGTACCCGCGGGAGTACCGGACCCTGGGGGGCGGGGGCGGCGCGGGCGGCGGGGGCCGGCGCTTCTCCAACGTGGGGCTGGTGCACACGTCGGAACGGAGGCACACGGTGATCGCCGCCCAGAGCCTGGAGGCGCTCAGTGGGCTCCAGAAGGCCGATGCCGACCGCAAGCGCGATGCGTTCATGGACCACCTCAAGAACAAGTACCCCCAGCACGCCTTGGCCCTGCGCGGTCAGCAGGACAGGATGCGAGAGCAGGTGAGTGGGGGCTGGCTGTGGGCTGGGGAGGGGGGGTCTGACGCCGTGCTTCCCTGCCCCCCAGGCTCATCCCTATTCCGAGAGGCATCTGAAGAGAGAGCGGGAAGGGGGCGGCAGGGAGTTGGCCTGGTTGGCCTTTTCTGGAGCCTGGGGAGGTAGGGGGTGAGGGCTCAGCCTCCAGACCTCTGCCCTTTCCTCCCGGAGTTGGGAGCCCTCGATGGAACAGAGAGGCAGAGATGCTGTTGGATTGGGCAGAAGGACAGGAAGGCTGTCTTGGAGGCCAAAGTTGTGGTGGGGAGGAAGAGGGGACAGTCTTGGGGGCTGACTGTTCTGAGCCTGAAGGTCCGTCCAGCCTGGAGTTGAGGCTCTTGGGGTTGGCACCTCTGTGACATGGCCCCCTTTGGGAACCTCGGGAGGCTGGGTCTGATGTGCCCCCAGCCCCTGCAAGAACAGAGCCCAGAGCCCAGAACTCTTGGGGCCTTTTATCCTCCTCCCTCCTTGTTCCTCCGCCCCCCCCCCCCCCCCCCCCCGAGACTCGCTGTGTGACTTCTAGCCAGAGGCTGCCTCTTTCTGTGCCTTGGTTTCTCTCCTGCCATCAGTAAGGCTTACAGAGGCGTCAGGGTCCCTGCTTCCAGACCAGGGCCTGTCTCCTTCTGTATGGGGTGGGATGCTTCACCTGTAAACCTGTCCCAGATCCTTGAGTTCCTGGATGCACCTCTCCATTCAACTGTGACCTTCTTGTCTGTAGGAAAGTTCTTTCCTGGGGGTTGTCTTCTGCCTACAGTCCCACATTGGCGAGATGCCTTGATGGCTGCTGAGACCCAGGCATTGTCCCCTGGGAGAAGGGAAGTGGGGGAGAGGAGTACATTTCACCCACACTATTTCAGAAAGGCTGGTGGTGTCAGTCCCTGATCCCACACCTGTCTTGCTCTGTCCTCCTTTCCAGGTACTGCTGGGTGTGGCTGGGAAAGGGGAAGAGTGTCCCCATTCCTGTTGTCACAGCAGGGAACAAGGACACATTGGCACATGTGGCCCCTGATGTCACCCCCAGTTCTGTCTTGCTTTTGCCTTTTCCCAGCTTCAGAGTCCTCCTGGGAGCAGAGATCTGATTGGAATAGGGGAGAGTTGCATTTGGAGATGTGGCCCTCACCCTCAGGAAGCCCCTCTCAGTGGGTTCCTTCTGTGTGCTCTGGCTTGGGAGGAGGGGCAGGGCCATTTGTGATCTGGAGGGGGTGGAAGAATGCTTACACGGAAGTATGAGGGGCACAGTCAGTTGGGAGAGGGTTTAGAGGAGAGGAGACCAGGTGGGCAGGCCTGGTCAGGAAAGGAATCCTGGAGGAGGAGGGACCTAAACTAGGTTTAGAAGGATGAAAAGGGTCTGAATGGGCATCGAGGAAGAGAACGTCGTTTGAGGAGCCGGGAAGATTGGGAGGTGAGCATGGTCCTGAGTTGGTTTGGGGACCGGTACAGAAGCCCACCTGGCTGGTGCAGAAGGGAGGCAGTGGGAGGTGTGGGGGCAGACTGGAAAAGTGGGGCCAGATGGTGGTGGCTAGGAGGGCTTGGTTGTTTTTGGATGGTGGATAGGGGAAGAAAGAGAGGAGGAAGAGAAGGTGTTAGGGAGGGTGAAGAGATGGGGGGTTGGAGAGAAGGCTGAGCAAGGCTTGCTTGCTGCCTGGACCGAGGAGCCAAAGACAGAAAACCTGGGTAGCAGGGAGCTATCGGTGCCTTGGGGAGGAATAAGTGGGTGGGAGGGAAATGTTGGGGGGATGGGAGACAGGAATAGGGGAGGTGAGTTTGCAGAGCGGGGAGGGCATTCCCAGGGATGTCCATTAGGGGCGCCATAGGTACGGCCCAAGACTGAACCAACAACAGCTTCAGGAGGCCAGGTGAGCATGATCTGGGCAGAGTGGCAGTGGGACCTGGGGCATAAGCACGGCCACCAGGGCAGAATGGAGTCTGAGAGGGGAGAGGGCCATGACAGTGTGGAGGAGGAGGAGAAAGGCCCAGCAGGAGGACCACCAGCGCTTCCGAAGTCAGGAGGGAGAGAGAGAAACAGCCATTGGCACCGGCTGGGACCTGTGGGTCCAGAGGGTCCCCCTCGTTTCTCGTGGTGTGGTGAGGTCATGGCCAGTTTCAGGGGTTGAGGAGCTTGGAGGTGGTGGCAGAGCTGTGGCGCAGAGCAGTCTGGGAGGTTCAGCCATAAAAAGATGAAGATGGCAGGGGTGATGGCCTCAAGGGGCAGCAGGCCTGAGAGGGAAGAAAGACATGGGCACGTTTGAGGGCCTCGGACGTGTCCGGCACGTTCCGTGGCACAGATGGGCGCTCAGCAAATACTTAGTAAATGAGCCAAAGCACAGCAACTTGCTCACAAATTCATTCCTTTGTTCATTCACTCGTTCATTCCCTCGAGTAGAGTGAGTGGGTAGGATCTCAGACGTCTCCCTTGCCATGGAGGGCTCGGTGCCTAAGCGTAGTGCCGGCTGGGTGAATGTCGGTGGAATGAATGAAGGCGAATGACTTTGGGGATGGCGAGGGGGAAGAAGGCCTTGGGGGAAAGGTCCTGGGTTAATGGGTTTCAAGTCTTAGGTGTGGTGTGGCCTGGGGTTGGGAGACAGCAGGGAAGAAAGAGGTGCTGTCGGTGCAGAGGCACGTGGGAGTGAGGACCCCTGCGGACTGGTTCCCCGTCTCTGTGAGGGAAACGAGGAGCTGGAGGAGAGGACAGGTGAGGAACAGCTCCTTGGTAGAGTGTCCAGGGAGGCAGTCAAAAATTGAAGAGAGGGAACTCAGGAGTATCTGATGGAGGAGACCCCCTCCTGGGCTGAGGCAGCCCCCAGTCGGACACGAGAGAAACATCCAGAAACAGACCAGGGGTTCTAGTTAGAGATCCAGCCTTGGGAAGGGACCAGCCAGTGTTGCAAGTTCCCTCTGGGGTGTGAGTTCCGTGCCAAACCTTGCCCCAGGAATGTCCCTCCCCGCCCTGTCACAGTCCCCCAGCGGCTCCTGCCCGCTCCCCCTAATGGGGTATCCCCCCCTTCGCACACACAGGTTGGCGGCTGGACCGTGGACCCCGTGTGCCTCCTCAGCTCCCTCTGCTCCCACCTCCATGGCGACTCCGCCCCCTCCGGGGCTGGCCAGCCGGCCCAGGTGAGTCACCCACTTCCCTCACACTCCCCAAACCCCTGGAGGAGTTTGGCTTGGGGAAGACTTTTTTTTGGAGGGGGGATATCTAGGACTTTAATTTTGCATCCCTTTCTTTTATGTAGGAGCCTCCAGTTTCCGGAGACTCATGCCCTGTACTCTCCCCTGATTATCTGATTCCGACCGCTGCCTCCCCAAAAGTTTGGCTTTGGGGAAGGAGTTTTTTGAGGAGGAATATTCAGGTTTTGAGAACAATTTTTGGATTCTTTTCTCCTTTAAACAGGAGTACCTCCCCTACCCTCATCCATCGGTTTTCAGGAGACTCCCGGGCCCTGTACTCCGTTCCCATGCCCACAGCAGACCATCTCACTCCCATATCCCCACCCTACCTTTCCATCTCTGAGCAGAACCAACCTTCCCCTGATGCCTTACCATCAGGAAGTTCTTCACCATGTCTCTCTACCACCCTTCTCAGTACGCTCAAGGCTTAGTTTCCAATTTTTAAGAGGACTTTGGCATCTAGCTATTTGTTCTGAATTTGTTCCCTGATTCCTCATCAAGCCTCAGTTTCCCAGATGGGAAGATGGATCTCAGCTTAGACAGGAGCACACTGAGGCAGGGCCTGGGCTCCCAGCTCAGGCTTGGGCCCTGCCAGGGAAGAAGAGTAGGCATCTGGGGCCCAAACAGGGAGAGGGGTCAGGGAGTCAGAGTTGCAGCAGGGAAGGGGCCACCCTGAGAGGGCCTTGGCTTGAGGCTGTTCAGCTGTAGGAGGCAGAAAAGATGCAGAAACCAGGAATCCAAGGGATAGCATGGGTACCGGCTTCACTTCCTCACACGTCCTGCTCCCCCTGGGGACCGGCAGCAAGGCTTGACTCTTTCAAGGAGAATTAGAAGGAAAGATGTGACAGCCTAAGAAAGGGCAAGGCTCCAGAGCACGGACGTTTTAGCGGAGTGTAACTCAAGTCTAGTGACAGATTGGCACGCTCGGCGTCACCCACAGGGCATTCGGCCCGCTTCCCTTCTTGGCTCTCGGCCCCATCTTGACTGAACTTCGGGCAACGAACGTGTCTGCCCCCAAGGCTGGATGGCAAATGGGATAGACTTGTCCTGAGTGGCCAGGTGCACATGGAGGCTAAGACGGGGCTGGGACAGGGATGGTGATGGGGCAGAGGATAGACACGATGTGTCTGGGGCATACAGAGGCCTCCCCAGATGACGTGTCTTGGAACTAGATATGGTTGGGGTGCCGGAGAGGAGTGAGGCTGAGCTGGGTGAGCTCAGTTGTCCCTGGTCATGGGGCTTTAGGCCTGTCCACATCTGGAATTTGCTCTGATGGAGGAAATTCCATCAGAGTTTGAAAAGACCCTGACCCCAGGGCTTTGTAATTACAGAGGCAAGCGGCTGTTCATAGGCTCTTGTCATCACTTGCTACTCAGTGCTTATCACACTTCCCCATGGCTGAGTCTGAGGCTCTCCTTTATGTAAATAAAGTGTAGGATCAGAGAGTGTCAGCAAAGGCCGGAGTTACACAGCAGAGCAAGATCGGAGGCCATCAAGGAAGCTTAGGCGTCCTAGGCCTCCCAGACTTCGCTGGGAATGGAGTCATCGGAGAGCTGAGGAGGGCAGCGGTGCACAGCTGAGACCCTGATGGGGAGAGGCCATGATCTCGAGGGTGACAGGTCGGGAGGCAGGACACTCTTCCCCCCAACCCTAGGCCAGACCTGTGGGAGTGGGAGCCTAAAGAGGACCCTGGGAGAGGACCAGAAGCTAGACTCCAAGCCGCAGCCCCTCCCCCGCTTCCACTAGGCTGCCTAACCTCCCTCCCTCCTTCTGCAACCCGAGTCCCGGGCGGCGGGCCGGCGTATCGGGTGACCGCGGCGACGCAGCCACCAGCCTCCGCCGATCCTCGGCGGGGCTGCGCCGGCGGGGCCGCGCCGGGGGAGGGGGCCGGAGAGAGGATGTGCTCGGCGGCGCGCCGCGCCGCGCCAGGTGGAGTCGCGGTTACCGGGGCGACCGGGGCCCGGGCCGGCTCCGCGGCGGCGGCTCTCGCATTGCAGCAAAGGGCACCGGCGGCGGCGGCGGCGGCGGCTGCGGAGGCGGTGGCCGGGGGAGGGGAGAGCCCGGGCGGGTGGGAGTAGGGGGCCGCCCTCCCTCCCCCGCCGGACGCGGGACCTGGGGCTGGGGGCCCCGCGCATACACCTGTGGCCGCAGGTAAGGAGGAGCGGCTGCGGGGGCCGGGGCCGCAGCCTGAGGTTCCGCGGGCGGCGGGGCACGGAGACGGGAGCCAGCTCCGCGGCTCTGAGGGGCGGTCGGGGGGTGGGAGGCGCGCAGGCCGTGGCGGTTCCCGATCCCCGAGAAACGCCCCCTCCCCTCCCCCACCGCGTTCGCAGCCTTCCGCGTGGGCCGGACCCCCACCCCGAAATGCGGCTGGCGCCCCCTCCCCCAACCTCGGAAAGTCATGACCTTCCTGGGGTGCGCCCTTGCCCCCGGCGCGGCGCTGGTCCCGCAGCGCCCCCCCCCCAACCCCACGCTCTGCATTGGGGGGGGAGGAGGTGAGGGTGTCGATGGGCATACCTGGGGGGAGGGTCGTGAATGTGCGTCGTGGTGGGAGGCTGGCCACACGGGGGCACGTTAGGTAGCCCTGGGGGTGCTGGTGTTTACGTGGACTAGTGTTCACAGGAGTTGAGAGGTGGGTGTGTGCGCGGGTGCACGCGGAGCCAGGGGATTAAGGAGCGGGAGGTGAGACCCGTTTGCTAGTCCTCCCTTTCCTGGAGGATGCGTCGTCGGGGCTTGAGGTCAAGGAGGGGTCACGCAGCTCACCTAGCCTACAGGGGACGTCTGCCCGAGGAGCGAGGAGCGGAGAGACCTCAGCTGGCTGGGCTCAGGCTCCCAGGGGGCACGGCCCCGCCCCTCCCAGGGCTTGGCCCCGGAGAAAGGGATCAGCTGCAGCGGGAGGGAAGAACCCCACTAAGGGCTCTTAAGGTGGGGAAGGGAGGGGGTTAACTCCTCAGCCCCCCACCCCCACCCCAGAGGGAAGAAGCTGTTTCCTTTTCTCACCTGGGAGTTTGAGGACTCCCCAGCCTTGCTTTCCAGGGTCACCGGGAAGATTCCCCCTCCCGTCGTTCTGAAAGCCTTTTCCCTAGACAGTGAATGCTTGGCTTCCAAATCGAATCCTTTAGGACACCTTTCATTTTGTCCCCTGCTCTCGTAAGATTCTTTCCTACAAGTGAGTACCCTTGGCAAGGGCTCTCCCACTCAGACCTTCCTTTTTTCCACCTTCTCCCCATCCTCTGGGAAGGGGAGACCCCCCCCATCTCTGAATATGGGGGATGGAGAGAGGTCCTTCTTGAAACTGGAGGTGTTTGCTGGGGGTGAAGGGCCAGACCTCTCTTGGGCCCTTCCTGCCCTTTGCCCTCCTTCCAGGCGGTTTCTGGTGTTGGGAAATTCCCAGGGGAAAGGCTCAGAAGGCTGAGCAGTGCTGGGTGCCAGGAGATGGTGGGAGTGGTGCCAGACAAGAGTATTCAGAGACATCCCCTCCCCTCCTATGGGCTGGTCCTAGTTTCTTCGCATTCGTTCATGGTCAAATATTTGTTGAGGGCCTACTGACATACAAGGCATTGTGTTAGGCAAGCAGGAGGAATAGACAGCCAGGGAAAGGGTGAGGAGGTTGGATGGGGAGAACCCCACCTTAGCAAATGGGGGTGGGGAGCTCTCTACTCTCGGTCACCCAAGGCTGTCCTGTGGGTTTAACACCCTGGAAAGAGAGACAGAGGATAGATGGCATTCCTAGGGACTTCTCCCCACTTTTGTCCTCCCCTTCCCCCCAAGGACACTGAGTTGCCAGGAGATTATGTGTCTTATTCCTGGTGGGGCCAACATAGAAGAGGATCTTTCTTCCCACTTTCCAGAGAGGCCGCGGGGGCAGAATCTCCTCAGTGTGCCCTACAGGCCAGAGCCCAAAGTCTCAGCCTCACTCCAAGTTTGCCAAGCACAAAACGCAGCAACTCTTCCATTGTTACCCTCTAGTGGGGCTTGCCTGGCCTTTCCTGTGGCACTGATGCTCCCCAGTCTTCTTCCCTGTCCCCAGGTAGTGACCCCTCCCTTCTGGGTCTGACTGCCCCACGGATGTGCCCAGCCTTGGGAGTCTGGGCACACCTAGTGTGGCTGTAGCCAGGCCCCAGAGGCGCAAGGCGGCCCCAGCCATCTGCACATACTGAGTCTGATGTGTTGACACTGGAGGCTGGGTGGGGGTGGGGGATCCTCTGCCTGTTTTGAATCAGGAGTTAATCTACCTAATGCACGTAGTCTGGGATGTCATAGGCAGGCGGCAGTGGCTCCGTGACCTGGCGACTGGGGGGAAGGAGGGATGAGACTTTCTCTTTGTATGTGCGCATTGTGTGGGTGCTGTTTTGTGTGTTTCTGCAGTTGAGGGGTGTGTGTGTGTGTGTGTGTGTGTGTGTGTGTGTGTGTGAGCGTGCACACACTTGTGAATGGTATCTTTGGGTGTCTCTGTGACTCTGGGGGATGTTGACAGGGGGTGTGAATGGTACTGGCGCCTCTGTATTTCTGTGCGGGGAGCTGGAGCGTGTGTGATGCAGGTGAGGGGCCTGCGAGGGGTACATACTTGTGCATGAGTGGGACTGCTCTCTGTATGAATGTCTCTGAGCTTCTGGGGTTGTTTCTGACCGTGTAGGGCTTCTCTCCAAGTGCTTGTGTCCTTTTGTGAGCGTGTTTTCGTTACTCTGGGTGTATCTGTGGCCATGTCCTTATCTGAGAGCGTCTGAGAGTCTGTGCTCAGCTCAGCGCGGGGCCTGCGTGTTTCGGGGCACCATGGGTGGCCTGCATGTATGCTGTGTAATGATGGTGGTAGAGGAGGGACAGCGGCCTTCTCTGCAGAGCCGTCCATCACCGCCAGGGCTGCAGACATGACTCCCATCAGAAATCTTCCCGTGCCCTCTGCCTGCCTCTGCCTGCCCCCCGTGTGCCCACTCCCTCTGCTGCCCCTCCCCTTCCCAAGGCCACAGGCAGCTGTGGCTAGGGCCCATTACTCCAGCCTCTTGCCTCCCCTCCCCTCCCCTCGGCACCTGTGGGCAGCCCCTGGCACCCATGGGGGTGGCATGTGTCCATAGATTGTTCTAGGCATTGGCTGGGGCACAGACTTTGCTGTCCCCTTCCCTTGCCTGGCGTGTGACTATCTTTTGTGTCTCTTGGAGCCAGTCCCGGGGGGGAGAGGTGGCAATCGTAGCTCGGACAGGGATGGCCCTGGTGAGTGAACCCCTTCATCCCAGCCCAAGCCTGGCCTCACCCCCACTCTAAAGGTCTAACTCCATCCCAGCAGTGCCCCTCGACTCAGCCTCCGACCTACTCCTCTCGGCCATGGAAGCATTCAGGTTGCCCAGGATACCCCTCTGTGATGTCCTGCCCCTATCAGGGACCCTCAGTGTCCCTCCTCTCTGTCAGTGGCTCTGAGGCCGGGGAATCTTGTCTGCTTGTGCCAGGCACCCCAGTGCTGGGCCATCTGCTGCCTCTGTCTTCCTGCTGAGGCTGGCACCGGTCAGCAGGGTGCCCTCAGCTTTGCCAAGAACCAGCCCAGCCTCTGGCCTCCTTCCTTGTCCTTAGCCATCTGGAAGGGCCTTCTGGTCTCTGGGGAAGACAGGGTGACCCTAGGTTGTTGTGAATGAGGAAGAACCTGAGTTCCCCTACTCTAGGGGTGCAAGGAGCCTTCCTCTCTCATCTATCTGGCCAGAGGACGTTGTCCACACTCCCAGTCTCTACGGCCCCCCTTGCTGCCCATGGCTCCCCGTGGTGGACACCTGTCCACTTTGCTCTGTAAATCCAGTCCATCGCGGTACACAGGCCTCCCTGCCCTGGCCTTGGCCCCCGGCCACCCTCTTCTACCCTGTGCCATATCAACCCCCCCCCCCCCCCCCCCCCGCCCCGGACTCCAGTTCTGACCCCACGGTGCTTCACTCACTTTCTGCCTGTTCGCCTAGTGAAGTCTAAACTGAAACCCACCCAGCCGGCCCCAGCCCCTTTGCAGCCCAATCTCCTACTTTCCCAGGCCTTACACCCCCAGCCAGACTGGACTAGTGACTATACCCTCAACACGCTCTCTGCTTGCCTGCCCCTGGGCACTTGCCTGTACTGTCCCCTCTGCTCAGCATGCCTTTCCTCCCAATCTCCAGCTGCTCATTTTTCGAGACCCAACTCAAATGTCGCCTCTTCCAGGAAGTTTCCACTGGCCAGTCACAACCAGATGCCATTTCTTTGACCCCGCAGCTCTGATTCATCTCTGCTCGTGTCTCATGGGTTCTCTATATCATGGTCATCGGTGCCTTTTCTACCTGTAACTCTCTGAGTTACCGTGACTAGAAGGCGTAGCTTGTGAACATCTGGAATGGTTCTCCCTTGTCCCCACCAGGCAGCCTGGAGCCTGCTCAGGGCTGGCCTGGGTCTCAGTAGGGAATGGGATGTACCAGGCACTGCTTCCTTCCTGTTCCTGGGAGGGCAGAGGGCCCTCGTCCCAGAGCTGAGTGCTAAGCTCAAAGGGTCTCTATCCCACCTCCACCCCTACTCTCCCCTCCCCACCCTCGCATAACCATCTCTTCTCTTATTTCCATCAGCAGCCAAACTACTGGAGTTTCAAGGTCAGTGCGTGTGCTTCTCTGCTTCCATGACAACTGCATGTGCTCTCCTGCCCCTGGCCCTCCCTGCACATGCTTTGCACAGGGGTGTGCGTCTGCACGGGACCTTCTGGTGTGGGCGGTGGGCTTTGGGGCTGCAGGCTGTGGCTGCTGCTTTGAGAGAGTCTGGGTTCGCCTGCCAGGGGCTCATGGATCCAGAGTGGGAGTTTGGGCCACCCCTGCTGGGGATCTAGGCTGGGGGTGCTTAGGCTTTCCCAGGCTGGGAGGGGCATTTTGGAATGAGAGAGGCTGCCTGACATTAACCCCCGCCTGGAGACACTGCTGGCTCCGAGGCAGGGACCTGGATCCCGTGATCTTAAGAGCCCGCTTCTCTGGACTCGGCTTTCATCTTCCAGGGAGGCCTTAGGTCTATGATGAGCCCCTCATCCCTTTCCTACTTGGCACTTTGGGGAGGTGGTCAGTGCCAGGCAAGAGAGTCACAGCTCTGCACCCCAAGCCTGTTGCCCAAGTGGAGGGTTAAGCTCAGAGACAAGTGCCTTCCTGCCTCTCCTGGACAGTTTGGATTATCCACAGCTGGAGAGCTCTCTGTCCCCTCCCGGGGGCATCCTGCTGAGCCCTGGGTGCCTCCTCTGCCTCTCTTGGCAGCCAGGCCCAGAACCCAACCAAGTTAGGCTGCCACTTGTGTCCCAGAGTCTCCAAGTCCCAGGCACCATGACAGGGACTCATGACAGGGACAGTCATCTCATTCTGAGCATCTTGTTTGCATGCACACTCCCAGAGAGAAGTCCTTGAATCAGAGAAATCATGGAGTCATAGACACATGTGAGACACACAACTTTTTTGGAGGAAGCGGTAGAATGTAATGGTTTAATGCATGGGCCCAAGAGCCTGGTGGTGTATTCCAGTCTGTTACTAAACTAGCTGAGTGACCGGAGGCAACTTACATAATCCCCTGGGCCTCAGTTTCTCCTCTGTAAAACGGAACAACAACATCGGCATCATAGCATAGGTGTAAAGCTAGAAGAGATGAGATACTGCACGTCCTAATCACAGTGCCTGGCTCCTGGCAAGCCTTCCATGGTAGCTCTTAGAATCACAGAAGCTGACTGGCTTCCCAAATCAGAATCACCTTGGGAACTTGTCAAAAATCCGGAACTCCAGAGATTTGGATTCAGTGAATGTGGGGTCCTGGAAAGAATGCTTTTAAAAGCTCCCAAGTGACCCTGCCCCAGTCTGTGGACAGCCTTTGGAGACCTTGGATCCTAGTCTGACCGTCCCCACTCAGGGTTCCCTCTGCCGGATCCCTGATCAGGAGTCATCGGCTCCTTGCTGGAATACCTCCAGTGACAGGCGCACACTGCCTCCCACAGCAGCCCCTTCCTATCTTTGGACGGCGCTGCTTGAGTTACCGTGTTATTCTCTTGCCATCTCCCTCGTAGATAGGAAGTCCTGGATGTCTCACTTTTTTTCTGCCCTCTTGACTCAGCCCAGGACCAGAGAGAAGTGCTAATGGGCTTTCTCTCTTCTCAAGAGGGTTTTCCGCAAGGGCTGTGAGAACGGAAAGGTGTACCTAGGGCCAAGATGGAGATGGACGCTAGCAGGGCAAGGGAACGTGGCTATCTCTTCTCCCAAGGGTTGCCTCGACAGGCATCTGCCTTCTCTGCAGTCAGCCACCCCTAAGAACCCCCACTTCATTCTGGCCCCTGTTCCATCTTCTTACTGGCACCTCACCTGTGTCCCCAGGCACTGTGGCTACCCTTTACTCTTCATCCCTGCCAGCTGCCTCATTCTGCCTGAATTCTGTAGGCCCTCCCCCATTACATCCTGGCAGCCACTGGCCTTCCAGTTGCCTGGCAACCTCATGGCCGCCAGACAGACCTGGTTCCCCACACTGCTTTGGGGCTGAAGGTGATAGAAAGGGGCACAGGCTGGCACTGGTGATCAGCCTAGTGCTGAGTCACAGGGTACAAAGTCTGGGTATATGCGCCCCCCCATGTGGGCTTAGTTCCCACGCTGCCTCCCTCCTCCACAGACCCATACCCACTCACTGGCCAAGGCATTGGGCTTCAGACTGGATGCCCCCTGAGGGCTCCAAATCTGACCTTCAACCTCCCCAAGGCCTCCAGGCCACCTCGGGCACAGCTGGGCACATGGCCCATCAGAGGAAGATGCTCTCTCTTTTCCAGAGTGCTAATCCAATTGGAATATTAAATTAAGTTAATATGAAGATGGAGATTAATTAGGGGCTAATCAGGATGGGGGAAGGAGGGAGCTGAGGAGAATAAATGATTCCTTTTTAGAGATACTTTTACTTTTTTTAATTACAAAAGTGATATATTCTGATCGTGCAAAATTCACCCAGCAGACAAATGTATAAAAGAGAAAGCTTTGTCTCAACCCCAACTTAACCAATGTTAATGGCTTTCCATGATTTGTTGTTGTTAAAAATGGACAACTTATAGAAAAGTACAATTGGACAACATGAATTTTTCCTTGATAATATATATAAATATGATACATATGTGTATTTAGTGTATGGAACATGGAATATACATAACATAGATCTGACTTATTATCTTCTCCCTTAAATAATAGAGTTTCTGACAGCACCCAGGTTTAAGGGAAGAGGCTGGGGCAGAATGGCAGGAGCTGTGGCCCTGAGTGACAGCCCAGCCTTCAGCCAAGTGTAGGCTCTTAAAGTGTAACGGGAATCATGGCGACCCCTCCCCTCAAGGGGAGAGTGATCAAGCTGTCCCCGGGACAGGGGACAGTCACTGGGTAACCACCCTTCCCTAGCCCCAGCCGGATAGCACCCTCAGCTGTAGCTTCAGGATAAGGGGCTGCCATGTGGGGTATTGAGGGAGGCCTTTCTAGAAGGCAAGCCAGGCCAGTTGGCTGTGTGGCAGCATGTGCCTCTTGCAGGGAGGGGCTGAGGCCGGACACACATGCCATGTGCTCATGGGGACCACACTAGGCTTAGCATGTGCATTGCATGTAGTAGGCAGAGTCTGTTTGAAACCAGAGTAGAGCTAGCTTTGGGATGGTTCTCCCAGTCAGCCTAAGTCAAGGACATTGTGCCCCTCTTTGAGGGCCCATACCTCCCAGAGTTGGGATCCTGGGACCCCTCATTCTTTTTGCTTCCTCCCTGGACCCTGCTTCCTGCCCCCAGCCGACTCTCTGAACTCCACGAAGGATAAATTCGCCGCTCACAAACCCGCCGCTTAATTAATGTCTGGAACTAATGCCCCAATTTGCTCAATGATTCTGCTGCTCACCTCAGTGACAAATTTGTGTTGTTGTTCTTTGGAAGCTTAAAATAGCAGGCGTGCCCTGGCTCCCGCTCAGATGGTTTCTTGTCTGGCTTCCCAGGGTGCCTGAGTCCTTTGCCCACTCCTCACCTGCTGGGTGTCCTAGGGAGGCCAAGGCCCTAAGTGGTTGGGGAACTCTCCTGTAGCCACACAGCGAGTCTGGAATCCAGGAGACTGGTGTGTGTGTGTGTGTGTGTGTGTAGCTGGCTGGCAGGGGCTCCCTGGGCCCGGATAGAGGCAATGGGCAGAGCAAAAGGGGCTCATGTTTGATTCCTGTCATCCTGCCCTGCCCCTGCAGACCCGCAGCTCACGCCACACTCAGGGAGCCCAGCCCGGGCTGGCAGACCAGGCAGCCAAGCTGTCATACGCCTCGGCTGAGTCGCTGGAGACCATGTCCGAGGCGGAGCTGCCCCTGGGCTTCAGTAGGATGAACCGCTTCCGACAGAGCCTGCCCCTCTCCCGCTCTGCCAGCCAGACCAAGCTGCGCTCACCAGGTACTACTCGCCCAGTCCACCCTCCTCCTGGCCACTGGCTCCTCCCTCTGCTCTGCTCACTCTGAAACCCTCTTCACCCCCTTCACCATTCCATCTCTCCTCAACCAAGCCCCTGGCTCCCTTCGCCACATTTGCACCTCCCTGCCCCCCAGCAGTCTCCTCTGCTTGGGGCCTCTCCCTCCTCAGCTTCTCTTCCTAGCCCTCCTCTCTCCCACCCCTCCCCTCCCTTGGCACCACCTGCCCTATCCCTTGCTCTATCCCTTGTTCTCCCTGTCTTCTCTCTCCTTCATCTCCATTCACCGGCCCCCTCTTCCTTCATTCCCCTCTTGCTCACCTCTCTTCCCCTCAGCGACAGCTCCCTCTCAGTTTCTGGTGCACCTGCTCCTGCCCCCAATTTCGTTTCCTCATCCAGGCTCCTACCTGCCTGGGGTCGAGGAGGTGCCTTGAGAGGACGGCAGCATGAGGGGTGCCTGGGTGCACCTGCACTCGGGGGGCGCCTCTGGCCTCAGACCCTGCCTCTGCAGGACCAGCACGGCTCCCGAAGGTCCCCCTCAATCTCCCAGCCGGCGTGGTGGCCGTGGTGGCGGTGGTGGTGGCGGCGGTGGCCGTGGTGGTGGTGGCAGCAGCTCTGACAGAGAGGGCGGCGTCTCCTTCGCAGGGGTGCTGTTTCTGCAGTTCGGGGAGGAGACTCGGCGCGTGCACATCACGCACGAGGTCAGCAGCCTGGACACGCTGCACGCGCTCATCGCGCACATGTTCCCGCAGAAGCTCACCATGGGCATGCTTAAGTCGCCCAACACCGCCATCCTCATCAAAGACGAAGCTCGCAACGTCTTCTACGAGCTGGAGGACGTCCGGTGGGCGTGGCCCCGGGGGATGGGTGGGCTTCCCCAGGCTCCTCCTCTGAAGGGGGGGGGGCTCGATTCCCCAGGCCTTTCCCTCCCCAGCTTCCTCTTGACCCAACCTCAGCCCTTCCTCTCTCCTTCCTAGATCATCTTACCCTCTCCCCTCAAAATTATCCACCCCTGCTTAGCTCGTTTTGGCTTGAGCTAACCTGACAATGGTGCGTGAGGCCGAGGAGGTGGGCGGGGTGGAGGCTGTTGTGTGTGTTGGTGGCAGGCAGTCTGAGGCACTGAGCAAGAAGTTAGGAAGAGGCCAGGGGCCCCTCTTGCCACCCCTCTTCCCTCTTCCTGGAGTAGCTACCCCTCCTTATGGCAGGGCTGAGGGATGGTGACCCATTGCGCCTTCCCCTTCTCCCGCAGGGACATCCAGGACCGAAGTATTATCAAGATCTATAGGAAGGAGCCATTATACGCAGCTTTTCCTGGCTCACACCTTACCAACGGGGACCTCCGGGTATGGCTGGGGATCCCCAGGGGATTGGGGAGGCTGGGCAGATGGGGTCCGGGTGCACAGAGTCTAGTTACTTGTCACCAGGGATCAAGGGCAGCTTTTGGGGAAGGGAAGAGAGGCTGAAGCAGAGAGTAGCTTCCACTAACTGTGAGGTCATGGAGGGGTCCCTCCCCTCATCTGCCATGATCCCCTCCTCTGCATCCAGGATTTCCCCAGCAGGCCTCCAGATAGTCTAGGGGGCCTCTATCAGGGACCACTGCTTCCCTTCTTGCTTCCCCAACCCTCACCACAGAGTGGGCTGGGGGTTGCCCCTCTAGTGCCTCTCCATCCGCCACTTCCTCCATGCGGGGACCCCCGATGGGAAAGGGGCCCAAATGCAGCAAGAGGGAGGGAAGGCGGAGAACAGAAGGGACTTCCTAAGCGTCAGGGGGGAGATGTTGTCTCCTTAAGCAAGGGGCAAGGGATTCCCCTTTGTGACCAACCCTGTGAGGTTCTGGGACTGTCTTCTGCACAGAGGGAGATGGTGTATGCCTCGAGGGAGTCGTCGCCCACACGGCGTCTCAACAACCTGTCGCCGGCGCCGCACCTGGCGTCCAGCTCTCCGCCCCCGGGGCTGCCGTCCGGGCTGCCGTCCGGGCTGCCCTCGGGGCTGCAGTCGGGCTCGCCGTCGCGCTCGCGCCTCTCCTACGCCGGGGGACGCCCGCCCTCCTACGCTGGCAGCCCGGTGCATCACGCGGCCGAACGGCTCGGGGGCGCCCCCGCCGCCCAGGGCGTCAGTCCCAGCCCCAGCGCCATCCTGGAGCGGCGCGACGTGAAGCCAGACGAGGACCTGGCGGGCAAGGCGGGCGGCATGGTGCTGGTGAAGGGTGAGGGGCTCTACGCCGACCCCTACGGGCTGCTCCACGAGGGCCGCCTGAGCCTGGCCGCGGCAGCCGGCGACCCGTTCGCCTACCCGGGCGCCAGCGGCCTCTACAAGCGCGGCTCCGTGCGCTCGCTCAGCACCTATTCGGCCGCCGCGCTGCAGTCCGACCTGGAGGACTCGCTGTACAAGGCGGCGGGCGGTGGCCCGCTCTACGGCGACGGCTATGGCTTCCGCCTACCGCCCTCATCGCCTCAGAAGCTGGCCGACGTGGCGGCGCCCCCCGGAGGCCCCCAGCCGCCGCACAGTCCCTACTCGGGGCCGCCCAGCCGCGGCTCGCCGGTGCGCCAGTCTTTCCGCAAAGACTCAGGTTCTTCGTCGGTCTTCGCGGAGAGCCCCGGAGGCAAGACCCGCAGCGCGGGGGGCTCCTCAACGGCCGGAGCCCCGCCTCCCGAGCTCTTCCCCGGGCCTGGGGAGCGCCCGCTGGTTGGATTTGGGCCGCCGGTGCCAGCCAAGGACACGGAGACCAGGTGCGGGACGCTCGCGAGGCCTCAGGGCTGTTGGGGGTGGGGAGAGGGAACACATTCGGTCTGTGGCAGGGTTGCGTCCTGGACTGTGAGACCCCAGAGTCCTTTGTAGACCCAGAGTAGCCTTGAGAGTTCACTGGAATAATTTGGATATGACAGGGAAGACACTGGAGAGACAGACATGCCATTTTCCTTCCTTCTGCAAGACCTGGAGGGGTTGGATGAAAGGGCCCCAGACAAGGCCTCTGGAGACCTGGGTGTACATCGGATCCCTAAACCTCAGTTCCCCCAACTAAAATTGAGGCTGAACCAGCCCTCCAAGCCTTTCCTGCTCAGAGTTTGCAGCCATGAGAGCTGTCCAGCACACAGTCAGCTGAAGTCCACTGGGGAGGGGGTGCTGGTAAGAAATAGGAATGGGGAGAGAGGCACATTCCATTAGGTAGCCTCCAAGCTGGGGAACGCTTGCCTGTTATTCAGCCCCAACCTAAGGATACAGGGCTGGAGGAGGTAACCAGAGCATTGACCTATCCCCTTCTGTCCGCGGGCAGTGATGCAGAGATATGGAGAAGCAATTCACATTCACACAGCTCTCCTGTGGCTTGTGTGCCAGGCACTGAATTGGGCACTGTGGATGCCAAGTTGGGAAAGCCTGGTTCCTGCCTTGTTCAGTGGGGATGACACATTAAAAAAATACTTGCACTTCCTTTGAGAGAGTAGACAGGTGGTGTGGAAGGAGGGACTCCTTAAAGCTGTTGAGGACTCTGGGATGGCTTCTAGGAGGAGGTAGGGAGGAGGGCATGCCAGGAAGGGGGAAAACATGTGCAGAGGTATATGTGCAGGGGCCCCACCTCCCTGAGGTGGGGCCCATTAGAGAGCCAGTATTGAGAGATGGGGCCGGCAAGGGAGGAAATGACTGTCAGATGGAAAGGGGCCTTCCCAATGTTAGATGGGGGACTGTGGGCTTGAACCTTTGGCATTGGGGCCCTCTGAATTGTCTGTGCTGGTGGCTGGGGAGGGAATGGTATTTCTTTTAATTATCAATCTTAGGAATGGAGGCATTCCTTAGGAACGGGGTCCCTCAGCAAGAGGGACCCCATACCCAGAGAAGGGTTGCTCAAAGCCACCATCCTTTCCAGAGAGCGCATGGAGGCCATGGAGAAGCAGATTGCCAGCCTCACGGGCCTGGTACAGAGTGCCCTACTACGAGGCTCGGAGCCTGAGACCCCCAGGTAAGACTCTTCTCTCAACACTAGTGCCACGGCCTATGGTTGAGGCAAGAGGAAGGAAAAGTGGGCAGCAGAAGCCTGGTCCAGCTCTGCCAGTGTCTCAGTGTGTGAATCTGGATGAGCCCCTTTCCTTCTCTGGGACTCCATCCTGACATCAGGGGACTGGAGGAGATTTTGTTAAAGTCTCACCCAAGCTTTGATGGTCTGGGGTCAGCCCGGACCCACTGATGGCCATCTTTTCCCTGTGCCACAGCGAGAAGATTGAAGGCTCCAATGGAGCAGGAACCCCGTCAGCACGTGAGTGACCCTTTGCCCCTCCCCCACAGGTACTTGCCCTCTCCAAGCCTCAGATTCCTAATCTGTAAAGTGGGAATTAAACCATCAGCTATGTCACTGGGCTTCAGTGGATCAATGAACAGTCATCTTAGCCCAAAATGCCTTTGCCCTGGTGCTTTGCTCCCTGCAGAAGGGCTGAGCCATTAGTTGGGGCAGGGAGTCAGAGCCCCGTGCTTCTCTAGCTACTGTGAGGATCCGGGGTGGGAAAGACCTTGTCCAAACCCCTTGCAGGCTCAAGGTTTGTTCCCTTTCTCCCATCCTCGTGGTCCCTCTCTGCAGCCTGTGGGTCAGGCAGCCGGAGCAGCGGGGCCACCCCAGTGTCTGGCCCTCCCCCGCCCTCGGCCAGCAGCACTCCTGCGGGGCAGCCCACTGCCATCAGTCGTTTGCAAATGCAGCTGCACCTGCGTGGCCTACAGAACAGCACCAGTGACCTGCGCAGCCAACTTCAGCAACTTCGAAAGCTCCAGGTACAGCCTGCTCCGGGGCCTCGCCCCGTGCCCCGCCCCCTCAAGCCCCTCCCAGACACGACCCTCCCACTCACGCCGCAACCCCTTCCCACCGCTCGCCCTTGCTCCCCTCACTGCGCCCTCCTTACCCTTTCCCTGAAAACTCACTGTTCTCTTGGAGCCCCAGTCCACCCCCACTGAGCCCTTTCCCCCAGTCAGTATCCTCAGGGTAGTCCCAATTCCTTCTTGCCCAGCATTCTCCCCCACCCCTCCTTTGGGCGGAAGCCCCCCCGCCCCAGATCCTCTCCCCTACCCCTTCCTGAGTCCGCACAGTCTTCCCCGCCCTCCCCCGTCTGGCAGATGGTCCCACCAGTCAGGAGCCTGGCATCGCTGTGCCCGCTCCTCCAGAGGGCCCCAGGGCCCGTCAGGTGAGAATAATGAACAGAGACAGGCTGGAGAGGGGGCAGAGAGTTGCCATCTGGGCAACGGATAAGATCTCACCCACCCCCGCCATTGCCCCAACTCAGCCTTAGAACTGGGTTCGAGAGTTAAGTTAGTCTTCTCGCCCCAGCCACGGAAGCTCTATCAAACCCCACTGCTTGAGTCTTTCATCGAAGCCACAGCCATGCAGCCGCACGGTCGGCACGGTCCTACATAGGGCTTCCTCTTGCCCCCCAAATATGCCCGTCCCGTTCTCCTGTCTCTGTATTTGCCCAGCACGTAACCTCGTCCTCCGCCCCCCACCCCACCATCATAGCCCTTCGCTCCTGCTCACGGCCACAGCCACGCAGCCGCACCCTCAGCATGTTCCAATTTAGCACTTCTCCCGCCACTATCCCCATGCCTTTCTCCTCCTGCCTCTATTCTTCCCCAGAATTTAGCCCGGGGCCTCTGTTTCCCACCATCCCACCCCTTCGCTGCTGCTCGCGGCCGCAGCCGAGCAGCTGCTGCTTCGGTGGAGCCCGCCCAGCCTCCGGCTATCCTCTGCCCGCCTCCTCCCGGCCCTTCCCCTGCTGCGCACCTCCATTCCCTCCCACCCTGGTCCATCGGTCCCTCTGCGCCCCGCAGCTACAGAACCTGGAGTCGTTGCGCGCGCTGCTGAAAGGCACAGAGGCGGAGCTGAGCATGCGCGTGTCGGAGGCTGCGCGAAGGCAGGAGGACCCGCTGCAGCGGCAGCGCACCCTGGTGGAGGAGGAGCGGCTGCGCTATCTCAACGACGAGGAGCTCATTACCCAGCAGCTCAAGTGAGGCTGGGCCGCCGGGGGCGGAGGGAGGGCTGGGGGTGCGGCCTGGGCCCACAACCTGGTTTCACTAGGAGGTGCAGCTCCCTTCCTTCTGAATCACAGGTGACGTTGGTCTGGTCTGAAGCCTGAGTTCCTTCTCCTCTGTGGCCTGATTTCTCTGTGACCCACAAACCTTTGACCATCTGGCACAATTCCTGATTTCTTTCTTTCTTTTCTTTTTCTTTTTCTTTTTTTTTCCTGGCTTGACGCCCTGCTTTTGCTATGCTTTTGCTTCCTCATGGTCCACAGTCTGGCTTCCCCTTGGCCTGCAGCCTAACTTTCATGTGGCCAGCAGCAGGATTTCAGTCTGTCCTCTGCCTGCTTTCATTCTGGACCTGTGACCTGTACAAAGTGACCCTTGGGGAGCCACAGCTGCCACCACTCCACTTCCCTGACCTCCGAGGCCCGATGTAGCCAAGGAAAACCCTCCTCCCATCCTAGTCCACTAAAACAAGGCTCTAGCTTTTTCAGAAGGAATGAAGAACAGAGAACATCCTGCTCCCAGTTGCTTAGACGTGGAAGGGTTAACCAGAGACAGTCCTCTGATCCAAATTTAGCAAATGGCTGTCTGGCCAAGATTCCGTCGTCTGGCACTGTTGATGGGAGAAGCTGCCTTTTGCTGTCCGTCCACTGAGTGAGCACCCCCGCCCCATGGCAGCCTTCCCTCATTAGTCACTGGGGTCTGAGACAGAGGTCCTGCTCCTTTCTCTGGCTTCCCTCTTGGTGGCACAGGGCACAAAGGGACTTGAAGTCCAGCTCCAGCATTGAGAGACTATGTGATCAGGGCAGTTTCTGCCCTTCTCTGTTCTTCAGCTTCCTTATCTGTGCCCAATAAGATATTTGCAGTTCTTTCCAGGGAGGGCTTGGGTTCTACTGGCCAGTGACTTGGGGAGCCAGGAGAGGAAAGGATCCCAGCTTGCAAGGGGCTCCTTGAGAAGGGTCCCTACTTCTCAGCCTTGGGCCCACACAGCCTGTGCATTTCAGTAGGGCCCAAGATTCCCATGACCCCTTGGGGCTGAGGTGAAATAAGGGGCCACTTCTCTTGGAAGTAAGCTGGCGGCAGCCACCCCATCAGTTCCGGTGTAAAAGCTTAGTGACAACGTCAGTCAGATCTCCAAGTAGACTGACGGCTGCCATCACCCCTCATCCACTGACCCAACTTTTCTGTCCTCTCCTTGCCCCTTTTCACTCAGCACAGAGGAGCTGAGTTAGACTTTTTTAAAGGAACTTTACTGAGACATTAAAGGAAAATGAAAGAAAATATAAAAGCATAGAGGCAGAAGAGATGAAAGGACAGATTGAAGCTTCTGTCATATGCATGTCTGGTCCTCAGCTTCCTGGGGGCCTCAGTTCTCCAGGAGCACACAGACTCCCTGCCCGCTGTCTTGTTATCAAACTCTGTTCATACTGCTCGCTTGAGAGAGTTTGGGCTGCTACGTTGCTTCTGGCAGGATTCTCCATCCACTTTGAAGGGGGTCCTGCCTTTTCGGGGGGCGGCCCAGGCTGGGCTGTACATCAGCCCCACAGTGGCTCTAGCTTGGCTTACAGGGCCCTCCCTGCCAGCTCCCCTAGCATCCCTGGGCTTTAGGCTGACCAGCAGGCCCATCCTTACCCCTAGCCTGGCTGTAGCCCCTGAAGGCCCACTCTTGCTCGGCTTTGCTCTGCCCCTTCCCCTTGCCCCGGCATCTTGCTGGAGGTTAAGGCCAATTCTGTGCTTCATTCAGCTTGGCTCTCTCACCTGTTTTTCTACCGAAGCATTTGATCCCTGTCTAGACATTACCCTCTGCCAACTGAGACCTTTTGGCCTCTGGAGCCCAACTAGAACTAACCCAGTACTAGCTTTGTAGGCATACGAGCTACTCAGTCACAAAGGGCCCCATGCTCTTAATGGCCCCGTACTCTGCTGTTGTCATCTTGGAATTTGTAATGATTTTTTAACTAGGGGCAAAATCTTCATATTCCACTGGGCCCCATAAATTACAGAGCTGGTTCCGTCCTGACCCTGCCCTCTCCACCCCTCCAGGACTGAACCTGGGTCTGGAAAGCCCAACCACTTTGTGATAATGGTGTCTAGACTTGCACCAGTCTGGGATTCATTTGCAGAGCCCGCACAAGTTGGGTCTCCCAAAACTTTGGCAGGTTTTGTGATCGGAAAATCAAGGTGACGGGGCGCCTGGGTGGCTCAGTCAGTTGAACATCCAACTCGATCTCAGCTCAGGTCTTGATCTCAGGGTCATGAGTTCAAGCCCCACGCTGGGTGTGAAGCCTACTTTAAAAAAATGAGGTGCTAATTGCGCCTAAGGAGGACCTAGCCTCTTCTGCCTGAGAGTTGCAGTGTCGCGTCCTCTTGAAGGCTTACTCGAGTCCTCCTTTAAATGAGGGTCTCTTCTCCTCAGAGTGATGTCTGGAAGTGACCATTTTACAAAACTGGCACACCCTGAGCCAGTTAGGTGTCGCGCATAGCAGGGGAGAGCTGTTGTTTCCCATGTAGGAGAGCAAGGGCTGGGTGGGACAGGGATGGGGATGGGCTGATGTTAGGTCCAATGTGGAGGTGAGATGCAGCCGAATCCAACAGCCGAGGTCAGACATGAATAGATTCTGCTTTGCTGCAAAATAGTTGCATGACCTGAAACAAGCTACTTAATCTCCCTGAGCCTCTTTTTTTTTTTTTAATGTTTTAATGTTTATTTATTTTTGAGAGAGAGACAGAGTGTGAGTGGGGGAGGAGCAGAGAGAGAAGGAGACACAGTATCCAAAGTAGGGTCCAGGCTCTGAGCGGTCAGCACAGAGCCCGATGCAGGGCTCGAACCCACGAACCATGAGATCATGACCTGAGCCGAAGTCGGACGCTTAACCGACTGAGCCACCCAGGTGCCGTCCCCCCGCCGCCCAACCCTTTTTAATGCCAAAGTTCATTGTGTTAGTTAGGGTAGCTGCTATAACAAATTGTGTAATGATTTAAAAGTAATAGACATACGTTTTTTTGTTTTTGTTTTTTCTCTCATGGAACAGTACTGGGTGGGTTAGTGGAACAACTGTTTTCCATGCAATCATTCAGGGACCCAGGCTAATGGAGGTTTTGCCATCTCCAATATATGCCTTCTGAGATCATGCAAAGGGTCCTTGCCTTTCAACCCATAGGAAGGGGGGAAAGAGCATGGAGGAGCTTACAGGGGAGGTTTTAATGGGCAGGCCTGGAAGCAGCCTATACGCCTTCAACTCACTTTCCATTGGCTGGACCTCAGGCATTGGCCATTTTTTTTTTTTAATTTTATTTAAAAAAAAATTTTTTTTTTAACATTTATTTATTTTTGAGACAGAGAGAGAGAGAGCATGAATAAGGGAGGGTCAGAGAAAGAGGGAGACACAGAATCCGAAACAGGCTCCAGGCTCTGAGCTCTCAGCCCAGAGCCTGACGCAGGGCTCGAACCCACGGACCGTGAGATCATGACCTGAGTGAAGTCGGAGGCTTAACCGACTGAGCCACCCAGGCGCCCCGGCATTGGCCATTTTAACCGCAAGGGATGCTGGGAAATGTAGTCTAATGTCTGAGCTACCGTTTGTGCGTAAACTGGAGGTAATAATGGCTCCCCACACCCAGGATTTTTTGTGAGGATTAAATAAGGTAACGAAAGTGGAGGGCTGAATGTGGCACCTGGTGTGCTATAAGCGCTTAGTACAAGTTAGGCAGCTCTTTAACCTGCAGGGCTGAGTCACAGGAATGTGTCCTTGCCCCAGTGTGGTCTGTCTTTTCATCCGCTAGTTGGATGGAGATGTATAGGCATGCTGATAAGATTTGCTAGTGACACAGAGCTTTGAGGGGAAGCAAATCTGTTGCAGGGTAGAGCCGAGATTCAAAAGTTGTTCCCACCTGGATTGTTGAGCTGAAATCCAGCAGATGGCATTTGACAAGAATGTATGTAAAGCCTTGCATGTGGGTCAGGGATGTCAGTGACTCAAGTACAGAATTGAAATGACCTACCTGGACAGCGGTTCCTTCTTTCACTCATTCATTCATTCCACAATTATTTACCAGACATCTATTCTGCTCCAGGCACTGTGCCAGGTGCCGGGAATTGGAGATGAATCCAGAAGACCCGGTCCCTCTCTGCCTGCCAGGAGCTACACAGCCCAGCATGCAAGAGCTCCAAGGGTTGGTGAGGGAGGCAGAAAGCAGACTCCCAATTCCCAGGGGTAGGGAGTGGGGAAGAAGTTCCCACTGAGACCTGAGCAAGGAGTGGGAATTAGTCACACGTGTGCCTATGTGTGCATGAGTGTGTGTGTGTGTGTGTGTGTAAATGGAATGTTCTAGGCAGAAGAAATGGCATCGTAAAGTACAAGTACAAGTACAAGGACCTCAGAGAAGTCGTAGACCGTTCTAAACAGAAGGAAGCCAGAGGAGGACAGGGGATGTGGCTGAAGGGAAACTAAGAGCAGCCCCCAGGGACTGACCCCTTACCACCCCTTTCCCATGTGTATTTGCTCCCTTAATCCTCACAATGGCCCCTGGAGGGAAGAACTCTCACCACCCCCCATTTCTTGGATAAGAAGGTCACAGCCCAGAAATAGTACGTGACTTGTCCAAGGTCTCTCTGCTGGGACGGGCAGAGCTGGGATTGGAATTTGGATCTGATTCTAGAGCCAAATTTTCAACTACTACCCTCATGCCCTTCTTGGCTTGGATTTTAGCTTCAGGACGATGGGATCCATGTAAGGTTCAACCCAGGAGGTAATGACTTGGTGTGATTTTACATTTTAGAAAGATGTGGGGCTCGGGGTTCCCGGGTGGCTCAGTCGGTTGAGCGTCCGGCTCTTGGTTTCAGCTCAGGGCATGATCTCACGGTTTCGTGAGTTTGAGCCCCACGTCGCATCAGGCTCTGTGCTGACAGTGCAGAGCCTGCTTGGGATTCTCTCTCTCTTCTTTTCTCTCTCCCCCTCCCCCACTCATGCTGTCTCTGTCTCTCTCAAATAAATAAACAAACAAAAATACTCTTTTTTTTTTTTTAATTTTTTTTTTCATCGTTTATTTATTTTTGGGACAGAGAGAGACAGAGCATGAACGGGGGAGGGGCAGAGAGAGAGGGAGACACAGAACCGGAAACAGGCTCCAGGCTCTGAGCCATCAGCCCAGAGCCTGACGCGGGGCTCGAACTCATGGACCGCGAGATCGTGACCTGGCTGAAGTCGGACGCTCAACCGACTGCGCCACCCAGGCGCCCCACAAAAATACTCTTAAAAAATAAAGATGTGAGGTTTTAAACGGCACAAGCTCAGCATAAATTTGCTGACACCCGAAAACAGTTTTGTCCTCAAGGGAAGAGGCTGAGTGCCTGGATCATTTGAGAAAAGGTAGATGGACATGGCAGGGGCCACCCCTCAAGACAGGAGACCCCACAGGGGCACATGCAGTGGCCTCCCGTTCCCGGGAAGGCTGCCAGGTTCTCTGCTGCCTCTTTGGCAGAAAGGGCAGAGGATGCAAGTTATAGGGAGGGAGATTCGGGCTGATGTTTGGCATTTCTCTGAGGTTTGATCTCACCTGGGCCTGTAGCCTGGTGAATGGCTTTTAATTGTGATCCGACCGGTGGCCTGATTTCTTTCCAGCTGCCCAATTTCAGGGGGCTGGGCTGGGGCCAGAAGGGCTGAGAGGGTCTCTCTCTGGCTGCAGTGACCTGGAGAAGTCGGTGGAGAAGATCCAACGGGATGTGTCCCACAACCACCGGCTGGTGCCTGGGCCGGAGCTGGAGGAGAAGGCGCTGGTGCTGAAGCAGCTCGGGGAGACCCTGACTGAGCTCAAGGGTGAGCCTGGAGGCGAGAGTGTGGCACGTGGTCCAGTGGGGGAGTCCCTGCTTCACCCCCACCGCCCACCCCCAGGCGCTGCCCTCCCTGCTGCCTGTCCTCCCTGTCCTTGGAGCTGCTCCCTCCCCAGCTCACTCCTTCTGGTCCCCTCAGCTCACTTCCCAGGCCTGCAGAGCAAGATGCGGGTAGTGCTGCGTGTGGAGGTGGAGGCCGTGAAGTTCCTGAAGGAGGAGCCGCAGCGCCTAGACGGGCTACTCAAGCGCTGCCGTGGGGTCACAGACATGCTGGCCCAGATCCGAAGGTCTTTCTATCCCTGACTTCTTATCTCCGACCTCCGATTTCCCAGGAGGTCACACACTGGGCGTAGATCAATAGATCGGCCTGGCCCCTTATCCTGACTCCTTTAGAGGTCACTGATAAGCCAACTGGATCTGAACGTCAACTCTGACCTGTGACCCCTGGCATGGTGTAGGCTTGGCTCTCCCTTATGCTGGATGCAGTCACTCCTCCCCAGACCCTTCCATCTGTCCTGCAAGATCCCAGAGCCCTCCTCACACCCTGCCTCCCCCAGGCCAGGCTTCCCTCACACGGGGCCCCCAACACGTGGGTCTCACAGCTGCCCCTAACTCTCCCAACCCCAGGCAAGTGGACGAGGGTGTGTGGCCACCCCCCAACAATCTCCTGAATCAGTCCCCCAAGAAGGTGACGGCCGAGACGGACTTCAACAAGAGCTTGGACTTCGAAATGCCACCCCCCAGCCCTCCACTGAACCTCCATGAGCTGAGTGGGCCCGCTGAGGGAGCCCCTCCTACTCCTAAGGGCAACCCTACCAAAGGCCTGGACGCTGCTGGCAAGAGAAGCGTGGACAAGGCTGTGTCTGTTGAGGTGCTGGGCCCGGGATGGGGGGAGGCACAAGCCAGGCTCGCGTATTCTCGCCACCATCCTAGGTTGGGAAGTGCCAGCACGTGGGTACCTTTTCCTGGGGGAGGAGGAAGTCTGAGAAGCACATGGATGGTGGCATTAGTTCTGCCAGACAGAAAAGCATTTTATGAACCTGTGACAATCAAGGCAGTGTGATGCTGGCATAAGAATGGGCCCTGTGGTCAACGAAGCAGAATAGAATGTCCCCCAACAGGGCTAAGTGTATCAGGAGAGTAGCATGTGACGAAGGCGGCGTTCCAGACTTACAGGGAGCCACTCAAGGAGAAGTCTGAGGGTCCCCCAGGGGCTGGATCAAACTCCCTTCTCCATTCCTGGTGTGTGTGGCTGGGGGAAGGGGCTGCCGCCCCTGAGGCCAGGAGCAGGCAGCTGCTTCAGTGCTGATTCTCAGTCCTCCTGTCAAGGCTGCCGAACGGGACTGGGAGGAGAAGCGGGCAGCCCTGACCCAGTACAGCGCCAAGGACATCAACCGGCTGCTGGAGGAGACGCAGGCAGAGCTGCTGAAGGCCATCCCTGACCTGGACTGTGCGAGCAAGGCCCACCCGGGCCTGGCCCCCACCCCTGACCACAAGCCCCCGAAGGCCCCCCACGGCCAGAAGGCAGCCCCCCGAACGGAGCCCAGTGGAAGGAGGGGCTCAGGTATGGGGGCAGGTAGGGGACTGGCAAAGAGCCCAGAGGAGGGGGGCCCCCATCGTCAGGAGCTCTGGGGTTGGTGGGGGAGGCCCTTGGGCGTGAGACCCTCTGCGGTCATCCTGCCAGATGAGGGAGGTGCTGGGGCATCAGCATCCTGACCTTCAGCCACTATAGGGAGACCCAGAGGGCAGGGTAGCGCTGGACTCCGTCCGGGGCTTTTCCCGCTGCCGTGACTGCTGCTGAGAGACCCACGCAGGGAGGATGAGCAGGCCCAGGCTCTGTCTGCATGTCATGACCAAGCACGTGCTCTGAACCAGGCTGTGCTGACAGGGCATGGTGCTGGTCCCTACGGTCGTGGTTTCTGTGCTCTCCGAGCCCGTGAGCTCACAGGGGAGGCAGAAATCCAACCAGGAATAGCAGTCACCATTCATTCATTCCTGCTGTACGTATTTGTTAAGCACCTACTGTGTGCTGAGGATGAGGAGATAAGACACTGCATGTTTCCAAGGAGCTTAAAATTTAGTGGCGGTGTAATACTAACATTTTTGTTTATCGGGCACTTACTATGTGACGGGAACTACTCCAAATGCTTTCTATATATTAATCCTTACAATTTTGCAACAACCCAGGGGGAAGATACGGTAATTATTCCCATTTTATAGATGAGAACACTAAGGCACAATGTAGCTAAGAGATCTGTCCCGGGCCATGCTTAGTGGGTAAACCAGAAAATAGGACACAGGTGCCACCTGTAGCCGTGGCCATGCAGTCCTAGAGAAGGCCCTGGAAGAGCAGGAAGGGCTTTCCGTTGGAGGTGACTTTCCACTGGAGTCTTGAAAGCAAGTAGGCCTCTCCATGGACAGTGAGAGAGGGCACTTCAGGGAGAGGGAACAGCATGTGCAAATGGCCCGAGGTGTGTGTTTGGTGTTGCTGAGCAGGGCTCAGGCCAGGAAGTAGCAAGCAGAGCTGAGGCTGAAAGATGGGCAGTCGTGGAGGGTGCTGGGCCAAGGAGTTTGGGCATGGTTTGGAGTCATGGGGAGCCACTGGGGCTCCAAGCAGCGGAGTGTCAGGCTCCAGTGACTTTTCTATAGGTTGCCCTTGGAAACAGTCCCCACCCCTGGAAAAACGGGGAGGGGGAGCCTGGTGGGTCAGGCCGGGCTCTTGCACGTGTGACTGCTGTCTCTTGATGGAGAAGAGAGGAAGGTGTGTGCAGGGCAGCCGCTGAGGGACAGGCGGGAAAGAGATGGACCAGAGCGGCGTTTCTCAGACTTGAATGTGTGCGCGAAATCGCCGGAAGAGCTGCCAAAATGTGGGTTCTGATACAGCAGCTGTGGGTGAGGCCTGAGCTTCTGCATTTCTAACAGGCTCCCAGGTGCTGCCAGTGCTGCTGGTCCGCAGACTGCACTTTGAGTAGCTGGGGTGGGAGTGCACTAAGAGGAGTGACGGGAGTGGTTTCATGGGGAAGTGAGAGAGAACAAGGAGGGACCTGTGTCCTCCTCCCTGAGCTTTCCTCTCCCCTCCTCCCTGGAGGAGGAAGCAAGGTTTCTCCCCTTGGTGCACGGACTGCAAAGTTAAGCGTCCCCTGACCCCCAGCCCCTTGGCTGCCCACAGATGAGCTGACGGTGCCTCGATACCGCACAGAGAAGCCCTCCAAGTCGCCCCCGCCGCCCCCTCCCCGCCGGAGCTTCCCCTCCTCCCATGGCCTGACCACCACGCGCACTGGGGAGGTTGTGGTCACCAGCAAGAAGGACTCGGCCTTCATCAAGGTACCAACCCCACCCGGGGCAGCGGGATACCCAAGATGACCTCTGAAGACCCTCTGGGGCGGAAGGAAAGGAGGGGGCTGGCCAGTGGTGACTCTGTTTATGGCTCGGGCTTCCACCACGGGAAGGGGGCCTCTGGCAGGGGACAGAGGAAGCGGCAGATGAGGAGCTGGAGCAGGAAAGGCCCCCCCCGGATGGGGCCTGTGCAGTGAGCTGGTGCCGGATGGGGGGCAGAGCCTGGTCCTGACGGGGGCCTGGGCCTTGCAGAAGGCCGAGTCCGAGGAACTGGAGGTGCAGAAGCCCCAAGTGAAGCTGCGCCGGACCGTGTCCGAGGTGGCCCGCCCGGCCTCCACACCACCCATCATGGCCTCTGCCATCAAGGATGAGGACGACGAGGACCGCATCATCGCCGAGCTAGAGGTGGGTCAAGGGCATGCCTGGTCCCTGAGTCCTCCTGAGCCAGGCTCCTCCCTCTCCCCACCAAGCTGACCCCACTGGGGAGGGGACTGGGCTTCCGGGCTCCTGCTGAGTGCTGGCCTGTTCGGGACCCCTCCTTCTTGCCTCGATTTCGCCACCGCTGTAAAATGGGGGGAGGGGGCCCGAAGTCCCTCTTTGCACGTTTGAGGGTTTTTTTTATGGTAGTCTCTGAACCCACCCCCAACACCGCTGCCCCGAGACCCCCTATGCTCTGAGACCCCCAGGCCTGAATGTTCTGAGAACAGAGTGCTTTAACACCCTGATACCCACGTACCTTGAGCACCCCCTGTGCCGTAAGTCACCCATCCTCAAGTGCTCTCAGCCCCTCTCCCCAAGTGGCTGGAGACCCTGACTACCTAGGCCTCGGGAGGAGGAGACAAGATGGAGGGCAGAGTGGCCAGTGAGCATGGTGAGGGGCTGAGGAGTAAGGCTGGCGTCCCTCCCGGGGGGCCACAGGCCAGCACCCCTGTCCTCCTTGTATCCCCTTCTCCAAACCTGCCCCCACCTTCTGCTCCTCAGGTGTTTGAGAGAAGCTCAGTGTCTTCCCTCCCCCCCACGCCCCGCCGCCAGCCGATCCCCACCTTGCTGGCACCCCAGGACCTGGGGCCCCCTGGGGGCTCAGCCCAGGGCCCCACATGGAAGGTAACGGGCTGTCCCCCACCTCTCACGGCTCTGTCTCTGCCTGTGCCTCCACACCTTCCTCTCCTCACCTCTCACGCTAACCCGCTAACACGCCAGTCACGTCCCCACGTCTGGCCACTGCCGCAGCCTCACCCGCCTGGCCTCACCCCTGCCCTGCCACAAGGACAGGCGTGTAACCCTTCCCTCCCTCTTCGAGACTCTAGCAGTCTGGTACCTGGTGGCGCCTCGTGTCTGCATTTTCTTACAGGCTTGATTCTGAGTTGGGTATTTTGTTCCAATCTGCAGCCAGAGTTCAGATCTGACCCAGAGCCTGGGTTTTGTCTTGGTCCAAGATGGGAGCTTGGATCTTGCTCACTACATGACTTTAGGTCCAACTCAGAATCTGACTTTGTCCTGAGCCCTTGCCTAGTTCCTGCACCTGACTCCTCTCCTCTGCTGCTGGTGCCGGGTGGGGGCTCCGTTTCCCCCCCTAGAATCTATGCCTTGCACCAGGGGCCAGGAGAAAGGCTCACTGATAGCCTCCTTCTATCCCATGGCCCCAGTGGTCAGGGAACTTGGAGTAGAAGCAGCCTATGCCCTTCCTCAGCTGCTGGTTTTGTCTCTTAGCATTGGGAAGTTCTTCCTTCTCTCTAACTTCAGTCCTTGCTGCTGTCCTGCTACACTTATTCTCTCTTTATTCTTTCTTGGGAATTTGGGGGTAGACCGCTGTCTGCACCCCCCTCCCAGGGGATTGTGCTTGGGGAGGGGGACCTGGGGAAGGCGGCCTGGGAATCTCTCCCTCTTCCCAGTCAGGTTGGGGCAGGAGGGCCTCTGCTCTGGGGAGAGGGCGGCCTCCTGTGCACACACATGCTCACCTACCTTGTCTGGTTCTCTCTGGCCCACAGTGGGCTCCACGCTGTCTCGTACCTGATTTCTGGCCTGGCTTGAGGCTTGAAGCTTGTGGTGCTTTGGCTCCCTGGCCAGGGGGAGCAGACAGGCACTAAACAGGTGGACAGAACTGTCTGCCGGGCAAAGGATGGGCACAGAGCAGTCTAAGGAGCCATCTGGGGATGAGCAGTACGGAAGGGGTGCCCCATGGGCTGGCCATGCCCTTGGCACTTTGGCCCACTGCACCCAGCCGCTCCTGCCTCTTTCTGGCCTTTGGGAGCTAATCCTGAAGGGGTCCAGTGGGCAAAGCCCCCCTGCTGGCCTTTTCGGCTGGCTTCCCCTCTGTATCCTGTGGCGCCATCGAGCAGTGGAGCCGGGCAGGCATGGGTCGCCTCTCTGTCTTCCCAGCCTGCACCCCGCCACCTCCAGGTAAGCAGGTGGCAAGGCTGGGTGGGTTGCCTTGGGGGAGGAGGCTTGAGGTCCCTGCTGCCCCCCTGGAATATCCCCATGGCTCCTTTTGGTGGAAAGAGCACTGGACTTGGAGTCAGACTGCCTGGGTTCAAATCCTGGCTCTGCCACTAACTAGCTGGGGGTAAGTGACCTTGGGTGGATCTCAGGACACCCACCCTCAATGTCCTCATCTGTAAAGTGAGGACCACAGGAGCAGTAGCCATTTCGTGCCGAAGAAGAATTTGGCTGAGCCCCTCCCCTTGTGGCTGTGAAGCCCTTGGAGAAAGCTCCAAAAGTAGAGGGTGACGGGGCCAGGAGTCTCTGGCCTGAGATTAGGGTGACAGCCCCACCCTTTGAGGCCAGGTCAATTCAACAAATAGCTAATATTTGCCAAGTGCTGACGCTGTTCTAAGCACACGCTCGCGTGAGCTCAAGTGGGAGACCACAGTATGGGGTCAGAAGAGGCCCGAGTTCTAGTCCCAGCCTTGCCTCTGACTTGTTGAGCGAACTCAGTCACCACCCTCCCCTGCCTCAGTTTCCCCATCTGTGAAAGGAAGGGGCTGGGTTCACCCGCATCTGACGCCCCCCTGCCCGCACCATCCCAGCTCAGGGTGTTTGGTTTGCAGGGATCATAGCCTCCCTCATCTTTCTTCTCCCCCCAGGCTTCCCCAAGTCCCAGGGCTTTCTGCGTCCCCCAGATCATCTTGACGGAGTGTACCCCCAACCCTCCCTCCCCACCAGAGGCCAGACCTGAGGAATCCGGTCACAGGACAGCCCCCACCCCGCGACCCCGGACCCTGGCTGGCAGTGGGAGGGGCTGGGATGGTGCACGGGCCCTGCCAGAGGTAGTGACCAAGGCTGCCCAGCCCAGGAGCAGCTTGGCGCCTGAGAAGGACGGGGCGGCTCAGAAGAGACTGGGGACGAGGAGCTGCATCGCAGAGGAGGGAGGAGCCGGCGTCCCCTGTTCTTGGGGACCAGCCCCTGACGGGACTCTGGAGCCCTCCACTGCTGACAGCCACGCAGAGGAGACCCCCAAGGACACGGGACAGGATGTCCAACCCGGCAGTGGGGAGCCCAGGGGCCAGCCCGCTGCCGGCCTGGGCTGCACAGTGAGAGGTGCCACCACCCAGCGGATGGACAGCCTGGAGGAGACACTCCGGGAGCTGGAAGCCACTCTGAGCCAGATGGGCGCAGCCCTCGCCATGGGGCCCCCTGGCAGCCCCCCACCCCTGCCACCCGGTCCCCAGGTGGCTGCCTCCTCCCCTAGCCTCTCCCCCTGCCTTCATGCTCTAGACTCTGTCCTCAGAGCTGCAGAGTGGGGGGGCTGCAGGGGCACCACACCAGCCCCCTCCTCCCACTGGCCTTTTCTCAGCCCCTGCCAGCCTCCTGAGAGCCCGGTGCCATATGGGGTTTGCAGGCAGAGCCTGGGAGGCTGGGAAGCTGGCCTACCCAGGGATCAGCCCAGCCAGCCCTGGCAGGGACCGGGTCCTCTCCCCTCTGCTCTGTATCTATAAACCAACAAATAAAGTTCTCTCCTCCTTTTCCATCCCCGCGCTCCCCTCCCCCTCTCCTGTCTGACTCTCTTTGCCTCTGTTGTTTCTCTGTCTTCGCCTCTGACTCCCCAGAGCCCTTGTGGGCAGGGTGGTACCTGGGGTGGTTCAAAGGAGCTGGGCTTGTCCATCTCTAGGGAGACTTCACCCCCATTCTCCCGTTCAGAGGAAGACATAGGTCTGGGGCTGCTAATCTGACTCTGTCTGCCATTATAAAGACCCCGCCTCAAATCTCAGGCATGCTCTGCCAGACCCAGCAGTGGGGGTGATGGCAAGGACTCTCACTTTGGAAGTGGCTTCCCCGGGAGAGTACTTGTTACCCCTGGGTTACTCAAGGAAACCACCAAAGAGCCCTCCCTGGGGAGCTGTTGGGAACCTGGCTGGGAGGCCCCTGTCCCCTCTTCTGCAGGGAGGCCTTAAGCCTGGCCTCAGAGAGTGGACCTGGGTCCTGGACTGGGATGTGGGGCCCGGGAGGTCCAAAGGTCTCCAGTTGCCAAGGGCCCACCGAGGAGGTCCCAGCCCAGCCCCAGAGATCAGGTCACCCAGCGCCTAGGATTCCGGAATGATCCCGCCTCCAACCCCCACCCTGTTCCTCTTCCTGCAGAGTGGTGGTGGCAGTGTGCCACCCATGAAGGTGGTGACTCCAGGGGCCTCTCGGCTGAAGGCAGTCCAGGGCCAGGCAGGCAGCCCCGACAAAGGCAAGCATGGCAAGCAGAGGGCCGAGTACATGAGGATCCAGGCCCAGCAGCAGGTAGGTGTGGGCGCTGTGGGGTGGGGCTTGGCCCATCCTGGCCCCTCCCTCCCTCCCCCCCCCCCGCCCCCCGCAGTGCTGTGTGCTCCTGCTGTGAGCTGGGCATCTCCTGCCAGCTGCCCAGAGACCTCCTCCCTGCCAGCACAGCCCCACCAGTTCCGTGAGCCATCTTTTCCCTCCTCCCGTCAACCCTGGCTCTCTGGAGCTGCTCTACAACATACATTTTTTACCAGGCCACTCTCCTTTTAGGAGACCCTCACTGGGAGCCGAGAAGGTCTCTCCCCGGCTGCTCCTGGAGGAGGGGGAGCCGGAGGACTCATGTCCCCACTGGCCCGATGCCTGAGGCCCTTCCAAGGCCGGGCCTGCCCTGGGGTGTGGGAGCGGGCTGCCGCGTCCCTTTGTCCTCCTGCTTCTGCTCCGCTTCCTCTCCCTGCTCTCAGCCCCCCTCTCGCGGGGGTCGGGTCCTCCCCACTCTCCTCTTGGCCTCCCTCTTGGATTTTGGGCCGTCTCCCACCTGAGGGAGAGACCAATTCTGCATCTGCTTTTCAGTCTTGTGTTTGGGCTTTGGTGGGTTCCACTGACGTCAGTGGGGAGGGGGAGATGTGGCTCCCAGGTGGGCTGGGAATGACAGGGCTGCTGTCACCTCTTTCAGATTTAGTCAGCGGGCTTGGGGGCAGGTGTATGGAATTGACAGCCTCACCTGTGGGTGCTTCTGCCCTTTGGCCTGCCGTGTGGCCTGGTCAGAAGGTGCAGGGTGGTCCCTGGGCCTAGATATTGAGAGACCTTTAGTGTGCTCATTTGGTTCAGTAGCATTTCTGAGCACCTGCTGTGTGCCAGGCCCGTTCTGGGTGCTGGGGTGGGAGTGGGTGCTGTAAAATGTCCACATACTGTGACCTGAAGAAGGTTCTAGGCTCCGAGGCAGGAGGTTAGAGATGGCAAGTCCAGCTACCTTCTTTACAGATGAAGGGACAGCTCAGAGAAGGAAAGGGGCAGAGCCAGGATGGAACCCAGGAATCGCAAAGCCCTTTCTACCACATGGCCCTGGGACAGCCCTGGGCACGCGAGGCCCTGCCTCCCTGTCTGCTGGTTCCCTGGAGAGACCCCTGGAGACGGGCCACCCAGGCCCCACCCGCCCCCGACCAGCTCTCCTCACTAGCTCCCTGCTGGCCCGCCATCTTCCTCATGGGTCCCCAGACACGTCCTGCAGACCCCACCCCCAGCTCTTTGTCCTGCAACCACAGTGCACGCGTTCCCCTCGTCCTGTCCGGGCCGGTCCCTCCTTCGTGGCCACGACAGCAGCTGACATTTGCTCACTTGTGCCAGGCTCACACATTATATCGTTTCACATTCACCACACCAGTCCGAGGAACATCCTCCTGATCCCCCTTTGTTAGATGGGGAAACTGAGGCTTTGCCCGAGGTCACGCCGCTGGCAAAAAGAGCAGGACTAGCATCCAGGCTGTGTGAGGCCCCTCCCCCCACACACCCTGCCTTTGGCCTCTTCAGTGGGCACCTTGCTGGGCTACAACTATGCTCTGTCATCTCTCTCCCTGACTTGCCCCGCTCCAGGCACCCAGCTCCTCTCTCCTGCCCCCTTGTCCCCTCTGTGGCCTCTACGCCCTCTCCTCCATTCAGTTCCCAGCCCACTGCACCTTCCCTCCAGCCTCATCCCAGGGCTGGGCTAGGTCTCCAGTGGCCTCCAGACTTTCTCTTTCTCCCATGCCCTACTCCGCTCTCTGCAGGATGTGCGGTATAGACCCTGCCCCCCCCCCCACATACACACGAGTGCACGTGCACACACACACACACACACACACACACACACACACACACAGGGGGGAGCTGTGTGTAGACCCTCCGTTCCTTGCTATCCTCTCCTCCCTTGTCAGCCCTCACCCTGACCCTCCTGACTCCTTTCTGGGCGTTTCTCCTCTGCCCCTTCACTTCGCTGGGCCCCACTTCCCCCTGGGCCTCTTAGCTCTTCATACCACACACACCTCCCCCTGGCACCCTCTGTCCCTGGCCGGAGTCTCTGTTCTGAGCCCAAGCCTGCCCATTAGAAAATGTCACCCTCCCTCCCCGGGGCATCCACCACGCTGGGGAGTCTCGGTGGCTCCTCCTTCCTCCCTCACCACCTACTGTCCATGGTTCTCTCCCCACCAGGACCACAGGCCTAGCCATCCCTCTCACTTGCACTGTCTAGGAGCCTTTCTTTAAAAAAGCACCTTCTCCCTAATAAAGCGATATATGTTCCTTGTGGGAATTTCTTAAAGAAGCAGGGGAAAAAATCATCTTATGCCTCATTACCTAAATGCATGCCCTTCTAAGGTCTCCCTGTGACTTCTGTCACCTCTAGCCTATTTTCCCAGACCTGTGAGCTGGGGAGGGATATTTACAAAATGCAAATTATCGATTATGTCATTCCCCCAACTCCAAGCCCATGCCCACTGCTCCCTGCCGGGTGAGAACATCACCCAGCGTGCTTTGTGACCAGCCTGGGTTCCTTCCTCCTGGTTCTCCTGACACCCTCCACCCCATACCCTCGGTTTGCTCCAGCCACACTGGGTCAGTGTCCTCTGGGCCCAGACACCGCTCCGTATGGGCCCAGGCTGTGAACTTGGTCAAAGTCCTCGGCCTTCTGCAGGCTCCTCCCTCATCTGTACAATGGGGACAGAAACCCAGCAGCAGGGTTCTGAGGTCACATAATACCTGGTGTGGGAAAGAACTGTGAGAGCCCCCACGGTGCTCTGCTCAGGAGAGTCCCCATAATCCTCCACTGCCCTGGACGTTTGTCAGTGCCAAGGGCCAGGCAGCGGCCTTTCTCCTATCATGTGGTTCTAACATTTGGGGCTCGAAGCTGCCTTTGACAACGACAAGGGGAAGGAGAATAAAAGCGCCAGGACTAGAGACACCAAAACTAGGGGGAAGAGAGTTCCAAGATGGGGTTGCAACAATGCCTTAATCCTATCGAGAAAGCAGAGGAAACAGTTGAGGAAAAAGCTCTTGGATGTTGTGCTCAAGATGCAGGGGTGGGATGGTAGCCAGATTTCCAGGGGCGTGCGGATCCAAGGCCTGGTGCAGATGGGAAATCGTGGACACCCCCTCTTCTGCTAGGGCCTGAGAGATCAGTTGAACACCTGCTATAACCCCCCAGGTGGTCCTGCCTCCCCGCCCCCTGCATTGGCTGCCTTCGCTCTCAGGGGTTCTAGGCACACAGATCTGTTTAGGAGGAGAAGAACCTTCCCCAGGAGCCCCCAGCTGACCTCCCCTGTCTTCTCATTGCCCGTTTCCGAATTGGTCACTGGCCAGGAGAACAGAATTGTTCCAAATGTGTAGATTGCTCAGGACCCACCCCACCTGGGCTGAGGGAAAGGCCCACGTTTCCTGATAGATGGAGGCCTGATTCAGGCAGGATTTCATCAGCGAGGAGGGAGGGCATGTGGGCCTGGGAGGAAGTGACCCTGGAGGAGGCACCAGCCAGCAGGGTCTGCCGACACGAGATGGTCTGTGCCTGTGCGGAGATCCGTGACCTAGCGCGGAGCTGCAGGCCAGCACTCTCAGGGCGTGGAGCGGGTGCTAGACTCTGACCCACGGGAGGAGGAGGGCTGCAGGGCTCAGCCCTCTGGGCCCAGCTAATGGCTCTGGTCTCCTCCCAGCTGAAAGCCGAAGGTTTCTGCCTTGCCGCAAAGGCGACAGAGCTCTGTTTCTCCAGACACAATTGGAAGTGACAGGGGAAGACTGGTTGGTGAAATGAAGTGATAGAAAACTTGAGAGACAACTGCTGTGTTACCTGAGAAGTGAGCTGCACGGGGACAGGAGCATTGGGCACAGGGGGCATGCTCCCTCAGCTTCAGGAGCGGGGACTTTAGATGTCGCCACGGCCAGTCTCCTGGAAGGGAAGGATGGCTGATAGGGCTTTATAAGCAAGTGCTCCAAGAGCAGCTACAAGCGATCTTGGTCTCCATGAAGAAGGAGCGGGGGTGTCCACACAGGCCATTTACAGGCCTTGCGCTGGCTGTGGGAGGAAGGGGCCCTCGCCTGGGTGAGGACATGTCACCGGAGTGAATAGAGGAGTCAGGTGGCTGTACAAGCTGGAAGGCAGATATTCCAAAGACCAAAGCTCAGAATGGACCAGGGCTCTTGACAAACGCTAAAGGGAAGGAAGAGAAAAAGCTTTTAACTAGAGAGATGGGTTGAGAACAAAGAGGACAGCCCGGAGGGAATCAGCAGCCAGCTTGGGGACACGGTGAGATGTGAGGGGACACAGGGGGCTCCCCTCCCACCTGGCTTTGGGAGAAAGAACTTTGAATGGGAAAGGGTGGGAGGGGAGGGGCAGGACTGGAGCCCAAGGCTAGTGACCCGGAGTGAGACAGCTCTAGGTTGCCTTGTAATGAGCCTGTGTCCGGGCCCAGGTACCGGGACCCCGTGAGCAGGGGCCATGCCTGGCACACGGCCCTCGGTCAAAGGACTGAGTGAACGGAAAGATCTTGTGGCTGCAGCCCTGGAACCTCTTTGAGTCCAAACAGAAGAGCTACAGTAAAGGGGGAGGGGTTAGGAGGCCCAGACGGGAGACCCTTGCCTTGATTTTCATAAAGGGAAAATGCAGACTGCAGACGACTTGTGCGATGAGCAAAACCCAGATGAATCACTGCACTTGTGGAAGAAGAAATGGTGATCATCAACAGCAAGGGCAGGTTCACGGTCAGCCAGTCAGGCTGCCTGAGATCTCCTCGTTGCCCTTGCTGGCTGCTGGAGGCGCTCTCTGCCTTCCCTACCGGGAGGCATCTGCTAAAGCCCACCCAGCGGCGGGTGGTAGTGTAGGTGGGTGGGAAATGGAGTGACCTTGCCCATTTCGAGGCTGTGGGAGGTCTCTACCGATGTGCCACAGCACTCTGTTTCCTTCCGCTTCCTTCCTTCCTTCCTTTTTTTTTTTTTTTAAATCAATGCTATTTGTTTATCATACTAGTGGCTTTGCGGGGTGGGGGAGGGGTGGACAACTACAACCACAGAGAGAAACCCAGTCTGCGGAGCCCCGTCCCAGTGGCTCTTAAGGTCGTGTGCAGCAGGGTCACCTAGGGTGCCGGCCTAAAATGCAGATTCCCGAGCCTGAGCCAGAGGTACGTTCTGGAGCAGGGGCCCCAAAATCTGCATTTGTGACACATCATCCTCTGGAGGTGATGCAGGTGGCTCTGGAACCATACAAAGATCCAGACCCAATAGGGACACAGGGAGTCCTCCAGAGGCGGGAGGAGGCGCGGCTCTTTCTAATTATCAGAGCTGACCAGTGAGGGCAGACACTTCACGGGGGAGTGACCTCCCATGACCCACAACCCACAAGGCTGAAGGCTGGAGGAGCACTTGTAGGGGATGCAGTGGGGCTTCCTGCCTTGGGTCAGAGGCTGGAGGCAGTGAGTGCCTTTTCTTCCAGCTTGCGGTGGGAGGGGTTGGGGGGGTTCTTTAGAGAAGTGCTCCCCTGGGGAGGACAAGCTTGCCCCTTAGTTGTCCCCATAAGACCTTCTGCTTAGTAGCAGCCTCCTGCAGAAGCCAGAAGGGGCCCTGCGGGGCTGCTGGCCCGTTGAGACTAACACCCCACCGACTCCCAGCCTGGGCCTCTAGTCTCTCTGCCCGCACCCCTGTGGCGGCCAGCCTCTCACACCTTCCTCCCTCTCCTGTCCTCCCCACTCCCACCTCCCTGTCCACCTGTCCTTGGTGTGGTCTCCCCTGTGTTTCTCTGGTCTCTCTCCTCCTCCTCCTCTCTTTCCCCTAAGTAACCCTGGTCCCTAGGCCTTTGGGTCCAACTCTGTCCCCACCCCCCTACCCTGTTCTGTCCCCCACTGTGGCCCCTTCCTCCCCATCTCAGGGGATGACTCTCTCCAGATGCCCCTCTGGCTTCTTCCTTTTGCAGTTAATGTTCTCTTGGATTTGTGGAGGTTTTTCATTTTTAAGAACTTCAGCTGGGGACCAGCATGAAGGCTCTCCATTCCTCTCTCTGACCCCCTGACCCCTGTTTTTGTTCCAGGCCACTAAACCATCTAAAGAGATGAGCGGGTCGAATGAGACCTCAAGCCCAGTCTCAGAAAAGCCCGCGGCTTCCAGAACCTCTATCCCTGTATTGACTTCCTTTGGGGCGAGGAATTCTTCCATCTCCTTCTAGAAGCCCCCTCCCACCTCCACCTCAGCCTGTCCCCCCTCCTCACCCCTGTCACTTCTCTCCCTGCTCACCTTCCTCTCATCTCCACCCTACCCCCACCCCATTCTCTGGACCCTCTGAAGGGTTTGCCGCGGGTGTGGCCCTCCTCCGCTCTCTGCACCCATCCCCTTGTTGGTGTTTTTGGTTTTTTAAACGACTCACTTTTAATTATCTTTTTTTTTTTTTTTTTAAGTAAAACAGTAAAACTAAAAACCAAAACACACCACCTTCCCTTGATTTCCTGTTTCTGGCCTGCCTCCTGTCATCCTTGCTCCATTTTCTCTTTACCCACGCTTCCTCCCAAGTCCATCCCCACGTTCCTGCACCCTACGCTCCCTTCCTGAGAGCACTCCAACAAAACTCTGAGCCACGGAGACTTGGAGCGGCGGGACACCCCTCTCCCCTTCCTCGGAAACCTCCCTGGAGGAATACCTGGACGTTGGACCAACCCCCACTATCAGGCCGGCAGCCAGAATGCAGGGAGACTCTAGCCCTGGAGGTGCCCCACCTGCCCGCCTCAACAGGACTGAACTCCGCTCCGCTCCCTTCTGCTCGTGCCCTGTGGGTCTGGAGTCATGATGGGTGGGGCAGGGGTGGAGGGGCCAGTATGAGGCCTTTGAATCTGCGTGTCCGTGTCTGTGGAGACGAGTTGGCTTCCTGGGACTCCCTTCTTGTTTGTGGTGAGGAGCCGCCTGGCCCGTGCCGAGCGAGGAGGGGGCCCTGCTGGACGGTTGGTTGTGGGTGGCGGGTTGAGCAGACAGCCTGACCCTGGGGGTCACTGCCTTGGAAGAGGGCAGCCCCGAGGAGGGGTATTTGGTACTTTCAGTTTCCTAATTTAGCACTTTAAATGACATTAACTTATTTAATGGGGGTAGGGTGGGCAAGAATGAAGGGCCTAGAAAACTAGATTTGGGGACCTGGAGGGTGGGAAGGGGCTGGTTGTAAGGGAAGTGGGGGGAATAGAGAGGGTCTGATGGGGGGGGGGCGGTGAGGACAGCTCTGACCCAAAGGTCAAGTGACATGACCTTCAGCCATCTTCTTTGAGATAATGAGGGTTTTCAGGGAAGGGATGAGATGTGATTTTTTTCAGCGGGGAGCTGGTGACCCTTGGTGAGTTCCTTGAGGGTCCCTGAGGCCTGACCAGCCAGCCAGCGCCCCTAAACCGACCTGTGGATGCCTGTGTAGCTTAAGGCCAGGTCCTGAGAGGAGGAGAGAAAGACCAATTTTGGTTCTCAGCCCCAGGCCACCCAAGGGCACAGTGAGGGGCCAGCAAGGGGGTTACACGAGTGGGGGGTGGTGCGAGGAGGGTCCCCAGGGAGTAGGATTCTTATTTGGAGCACAAAGTGGGGTAAGCACAGGGGAGACTTTGGAGTTAGCCTCCCCAAGTAAGCACAGAAAGAAGGAGCCATTGAAGGGGCAGAACCCCCTAGTCCCTGGGGCCTGGCTGGAAGGTCAGTGCCTGGGGAGAGCCAGGGGAGCTGTTGAGGGCTGGGGAGGGAGGGGAAACCAGGGTTGTGTTTCTTCATTTCTTTTTGTTTTTGTTTTTGTTTTGGTTTTTTTTTTTGTTGGTTCATCCTTGTTTTCTAGCTTTGGATCATTTTTGTACAAAGGCAAGCAAGCCTTTTTGAAAAATAACAAGAGGAAAAAAAAATCCCTCCTGAAAAAAAAAAAAAACCCTTGGAAAATAGAAAAAAAAAAAAGGACCTCATAAATGATGCAATTACTTTTAATTGCAGGCAACTCTTTACATTTAAGTGAAGTGTCTTAACATTTTATATTGTTTTAAAAATATATTTACATATTATATATATATAATATACGTAATATAAATATATATAAATATTTAAAAAAAAAAGAAAAAAAAAAAACCACGGCGCTCTCTCCCTGGCCGCTGTTTCGGCGGGGGAGGGGGGCTGGAGGATGGGCACATCGGCCTGGCTTCTGTGGTCCAGTGAAATGGTTTGCTTTGATTTGGCTGTACAGAGACCCCCTGACTGGGAGGGGAGGGGGGAGTGGTGCCCCCTCCTCCCTCCACTCCATGACTCTTTGCTTGCTACTTTTCGCTCGCCCCCACCTCCCACCCTCGGCCCTGTGACCTGAACGTGTGCCCCACCGTCTTTGTCCTGAGTTGAACGTCCCTTTGTGGGGGGAGGAGGAGGTGTCCATCCACGAGGGGCAGATGGAGGGAGCCGTGGGCCCCACCCCACCCACTCACGGAGAGCCCAGTGGGATTTGCATCTTTCTTTCCCTTTGGTTCCTGCACATTTCCGGGCTGAGAGGCGTTTGTGTGGAGTTGTGCGCAGCGTGTGTGTGTGTGTGTGTGTGTGTGTGTGCGCGCGCGTGCGCGCACTGGCACGGGTCCACTTACCCATGTGTGGAGGGAAGCATGTGTGTGCACAGGCGTCACCTTCTACGCGGGTGTGCGGGGAGGCATGCGCACCAAGTGCATGTACCCTGCTGGGGCGTCGGCACGTGCCCCCCCTGCATGTCAGTCCAGGGAGCTTCGCGCATGAGAAGGCGTGTAGTGTGTGTGTGCAGACACACGTGGCTGCGAGAGACTCGTATGTGTGCGGGCCACATACGCGTGGACAGGGGTGTACATGAAGGTGCATGTGACTGTGTGCGGGCGTGTGCGTGTGCACAGGTGTGGAGACTCAGGCGCCTGGGAATGCCTGCGTGTGTGTTCCATCGGCCCTGCACCGCTCGCTTTGGCTCCCCTCCCAAGCCCCCAGCCCCTGGCCCTCTGCAAGCCCGCAGCACGTCAATGCCCCCCAGCTGCATGCGCCTCGCTGCTCTGTCCATCAGTGTGTGCTTGACCAAGAGAAAACTAAGACGTCCGGGGGGGTCCCTGTACCTGGTCCCCCCGCCCCACCCACTGTGCTGTGTTACTCGCATGGGGGGGTTCCTTTCCCGCCCCTTCCACAATATGCTGTTTCCCCAGGAGCCTCCGGCCGCGGCTCTGAGAGGGGGTCCAGGTGAGGCCCCACCCCCACCCCAGGCTGAGCCCCGGCTCCGCACCCCCGCCCCGTCCACCCCGTAGGGCCCGTGTTGGTGTAGCAGTGATGGCTTCTGTGGATATTCTGTGACCTCTGTCAGTGTAACTTGACAATTTCTAAATGGAAAAGGATTGCTGTGTTTTCTCTGTCTCTCTTTTTTAATGTCCTTTTTCTTCTCCTCACTTCCCTGCTCTCTTTCCTTTCCGGTTTTTAGAGCCGAGTGTTTGGGGCTTAAATAAAACTTGTTTCTTTTTCCTCTCCTGGATCTCCTTTCTATAGGCTGCTGTCTCATTATTTCTCACCTTCGCCCTGGAAGGTGTTGGGATGGATGGGGCAGAGATGGGAATCTGGCAGGTAACTGCCCTGCGGCATTGAAAGAGGAGGGGGCAGGAACAGGGACCCTTGGGGCTGCCGCCGTCCCACAGGCCCATGAGAACCCACATCATGGACACGGGAGAGGATCACCGCTGACTCGCGTCACCGCCCTCGGTGAGGTAGCCACGGGCATCTCTTACACCTGAGACCACAGAGCCAGAGACGGGAGGTGACTTGCCTGGAGTCATACCACTAGTAAGATGCAGAGTCAGAATTTGAATCCAGCTCTGCCTGCCCCCAAACCCAGTGCCTTCCCCCCCCAAACCAAGTAGGGTCTGATTACTTCCCTGTGTTGGGGCCTGGCCTCCTGCCCTTTGGGTGGGATGATCCTTCAGCATGTCAACCGTCCTTTAAATGGCAGCTTTCGGGGCGCCTGGGTGGCGCAGTCGGTTCAGCGTCCGACTTCAGCCAGGTCACGATCTCACGGTCCGTGAGTTCGAGCCCCGCGTCAGGCTCTGGGCTGATGGCTCAGAGCCTGGAGCCTGTTTCCGATTCTGTGTCTCCCTCTCTCTATGCCCCTCCCCCGTTCATGCTCTGTCTCTCTCTGTCCCAAAAATAAATAAACGTTGAAAAAAAAAAAATTTAAATGGCAGCTTTCAAACTTAAACAAAACAAAACAAAACCAACAGCAAGAAATACATTTTGCATCTTTATGATGTAGATGTGTACACACGCATTCAATGAAACAGCACTTACTGTATACAACGCACTCTGCTATTTCCTGTTAAATCCTAAACGTTTTGGTCACAAACCACGGAATCGACTTCATGACTCGCTAATGGGTCAAGACCCACAGTTCGAAAAACAACTTGTCTGAAGATCTAGTCTCAGTCCCAATCACGGTGCATTTCTGCTTTCTCCTTCTCAAAGGCCTGCTGACCCCACTTAACCCCGTGGTGTCGTCTGAGACTGGTGTCGTCAAGACCCCTGAGAGGAGATTTACCCTCGATTCTGGCTGGATGGGGGTCCTGGGCCCTGACCCTGTAGCCAGCAAGTTGCCTGAACCTTCCAGGTTAACCACATCAGAGTCCCACCTGTCCCGCCAGTGAGTGGGCCAGATGTCCTGATAGGGTTTTCCAGGTTTTCCTGGAATTCTGAAGGCTGTGCCATGGTTCCAGCATGTGCTAAGGGGTCCTTGAGGCTGTCCTTCTAGGCACTCTCTTGTTTGACTGAGGCCTGGGGTATTACTGTGTGTCCTATACCTCCCTGACGCTCGTCGGGCTTTCTATCCCCTGAGCTGATGACAGTGTCCTGGAACAACACTCTCCCAGGCCTTGCTGGACCCCAGTCTTCTCCTAAAGGCCAATAACGTCTTTGGAGACAGAAGTTGAGGCCGGCTCACTGTCTGGACTCCATGGGTCACCCCCCGGCTGAGCGGCCCTTCAGACCCTCCGATGGCCAGACCTCATCCCTTATGTCCTTCTTAAAGCGTCAGCAGGTCTTGCCTTCCCTCCTGCATCCTATGTCCAGAAAGCTGGGAAAGTAGCCAAAAGCCCCCCTCATCTCCGAGAATCACCCCACTCACTCACGGGTCAAGATCAAGTAACAAACAGGACCATCAACTGCACGCCAGGAATTATGCCGGGCGCCTCATCCATCCTTCAAATGCCTCCTGCATGTCTGCTTGCCGGTGCTGTTCGTCCCTTCCTCACTGGGACTGGGGTGCAGCATTTAGGAGGGGAGCCCGCCAAAATACACGAACGCAGATACCGAGCAGAATCGTGACAGATGGTGAGTAGTGCCATAGGCAAACAGGTTGTGACAGTGAGGGGGACCACGCAGACAGGGTGACCAGCTCTGAGGTCACATTCGAGTGGCGACCTTAAGAATGACGACTGGTGGGGTGCCTGGGCGGCTCAGTCAGTTGAGCGTCCGACTCCTGGTTTTGGTTCGGGTCATGATCTCACAGTTTGTGAGTTCAAGCCCTACACTGGGCTCTGCGCGGACCGCATGGAGCCGGCTTGAGATTTCTCTTGCGCGCTCGCTCTCAGCCCCTCCCCAGCTTTCTCTCTCTCTCTCTCTCCCTTGAAAAATAAATATATAAACATAATAATTTAAAAAGTGATGCCTGGGTATGTGGCAGCTGGTGGTGAAGTGCCCCAGGGAGAAGGCCCTGAGGTAGGAAGTAATCTGTGGGGTCTGGAACATGGATGGAACCCTAAGTAGAGTGAGGAGGGGAAAGGGTGCACGCCATGAGGTCAGAGCGGTGGGCAGAAACCCCGTCATAGGAGCCGCATCTTGTGGGACGTGCTAACGAAGGTGGGTTTCATCTCAGAGCCACGGAAACCGATCAGACGCTTTTAAGTAAGACATTGACATGACCTGACCCTATTTCAGAAGTTACCTCTGGCTGCGATGCCAAGAAAAGATGGTGGGCGAGGGGCAGGGGTAAGTGCAGAGCCATCTGGCCGTGCAGGTGAAGCCAGCCTGGACTCAAGCTAACAAATCTCTGGCTGAGGGAAGGGAAACTGAGTATCAGCGCCTTTGTAGCTATGAAATGTACCTATGAGCTTGTTTTTTGTTTGGTTGGGTTTTTTTTTTTAATGTTTATTTATTTTTGAGAGAGAGAGAGAGCACAAGTGGGGGAGAGAGAGAGAGAATCTGAAACAGGCTCCAGTCTCTGAGTTGTCAGCACAGAGCCCAACGTGGGGCTCGAACTTGGGAATGGTGAGATCATGACCTGAGCTGAAGTTGGACACCTAACTGAGCCACCCAGGAGCCCCAGGTTGGGTTTTTTTGTTGCTTAGATTTCACATATAAGTGCACTTGTATGGTATTTGTCTAATGCCCTCAAGATCCATCCATTTGTTGCAAATGGCAAGGTTTCATTCTTTTTTATGGCCGAATAATATTCCATTGTGTGTATAAATTTTTTTTTCAACGTTTATTTATTTTTGAGACAGAGAGAGACAGAGCATGAACAGGGGAGGGGCAGAGAGAGAGGGAGACACAGAATCTGAAACAGGCTGCCGGCTCTGAGCAGTCAGCACAGAGCCCGACGTGGGGCTCGACCTCACAATCCACGAGATCATGACCTGAGCCGAAGTCAGGTACTTAACCAACTGAGCCATCCAGGCGCCCCTTCCGTTGTGTGTATAATACCACATCTTTATCCATTCCTCCATGAACCCTTAAGTTGTTTCCATGAACAGGGGGTGTATTTCTTTGAGTTAATGTTTTCCTTTCCTTGGGACAAATACCCAGAAGTGGGACTTCTAGTTCTAATTTTTTGAGAAACCTCATACTGTTTTCCATAGTGGCTGCACCAATTTACATTCCCGCCAAGACTTCCGTTTCTTTTTTTTTTTTTTTTAATTTTTTTTTTCAACGTTTATTTATTTTTGGGACAGAGAGAGACAGAGCATGAACGGCGGAGGAGCAGAGAGAGAGGGAGACACAGAATCGGAAACAGGCTCCAGGCTCTAAGCCATCAGCCCAGAGCCTGATGCGGGGCTCGAACTCACGGACTGCGAGATTGTGACCTGGCTGAAGTCGGACGCTTAACCGACTGCGCCACCCAGGCGCCCCAAGACTTCCGTTTCTTAAAAAAAAAATCTTCCAAAATTATTCTGAGTTTAGTATTCACGTTAATTTCTAATGCTATCATATTAATAAGCGTCCTTAATTTAAATTTTAAAACATTTACTGAGACTAAATTCACACCACATACAATTAATTAACATTTTAATTTACTTTTTTTAAAGAGTGCCATTTAACAAACTTTTAATGTTTATTTATTTTGAGAGAGGAGGGGGAGGGGCAGAGAGAGAATCCCAAGCAGGCTTTGCACTGTTAGCGAAGAGCCAGATACAGGGCTCGATCTCACGAACTGTGAGATCGTGACCTGAGCTAAAATCAAGAGTCGGACGCTTTAACCGACTGAGCTACCCAGGCGCCCCTAATTAACCTTTTTTGAAATGTACAATTCAGTAGTATTCAGTGTACTCACAATGTTGGGCAACCATCTCTCTCTGGTTCCAAAACTTCTTCCTCACACCATAAAACAACCCATACCTAAGCAACCTTGCCCCATCCCCACCCCACCCCATTCCCTAGTAACCGCTAATCTGTCCCTAGGGGGTTGTTTGCTCTCCACATATATCATACAAAAGACATCGTATAATTTGTGACCTTTTGTGTCTGGCTTCTCTCAGAATAACTTTTCAAGGCTTCCCCAAGTTGTCACACGTATCCGGACTTTGTTCCTTTTTACAGCCGAATAGTACAGTGTTGTATATACGTACGACGGTTTATCTGTTCATTCATCTATGGACATTTGGGTTGTTTCCCCCTTTTGGCTACTATGAATAATGCTGCTATAGACATTCACGTACAAGTTTCTGGGTGGACGTATGTTTTCACTTCTCTCGGGGCAATGGCATTGATGCATGTGTTTCTGTGTTGAATTTTTTGAGGAACCCGCCAAGCTATTTCCTGCAGCGGCTGTGTTAGTTTACATACTAACAATCGAGCTGGGTGCCTGTTTCTCCACATCCTCACCAACACTTGTTGTTTTCTGCTTTCTTCTATTTTTTTTTCTGTTTGTTTTTGAGAGAGAGAGAGCACGAACGGGGAAGGGGCAGAGAGCAAGGGGGAAAGAGGCTCTGGAGTGGACTCTGAGCTGTCAGCAAAGAGCCCAGTGGGGAGCTCAAACTCACGAACCATGAGCTCATGATCTGAGCCCAAGTCAGACACTGAACCGACTAAGCCACACAGGCGCCCCTCTAGTTTCTTGATTTAAGCCATCCTAGTGGGTGTGAGGTGGTATCTCACTGTGGTTATAATTTGCATTTCCTTAACGAGCAACGAAACTAGAAAAATACAGAAAATTAATTTAAAATGATAAAAATTAATAAAACCAAGAGTTGAATTGACAGAGACTTTGCTCTCTCTCCCTCTTTTTTTTTTCCCTTAGTCAGTTTGGCTAAATATTTGTCAATTTTTTTTTTTTACCTTTTCCAGGAACCCGCTTGTAGTCTTATTGATTTTCTCCATTTTTTTTTCTATTTTTGATTTCATTTATTTCCACTCTTATCTTTATTATGTCCTTCCTTTGGCTTGCTTTAGGTTTAGTTTGCTTTTCTCTTTCTAGTTTCTTTTTATTTTTTATTTTGAAAGAGAGAGAGAGAAAGTGGGGGAGAGGGGCAGAGGGAGAGGGAGAGAGAATCCTAAGCAGGCTCCATACTCGGTGCAGAGCCTGACTCAGGGCTCGATCCCACGACCCGGGGATCATGACCTGAGCCAAAATCAAGAGTTGGATGTTCAACGGACTGAGCCACCCAGGCACCCCTCTTTCTAGTTTCCTAAGGTGAAAGTTTAGGTTATCGATTTGAAATCTTTCTTCTTTTCTAATACACACATTTACACCTACAAATTTCCCTCGAAGTGCTGCTTGAGTTGCATCCCATAAACTTACACATGTTCTGTTTTTGCTTTCATTCATCTTAAGGTATTTCTAATTTCGCCTCAGATTTCTCCTTCGACCCACTGAGTTAGGAGTGAACTTTTTTATTTCCACCTATTTGTGAACTTCCCAACAGTCCTTCTGTTATATTAATTTCTAATTTAACTCCACTGTGGTTGGAGAGCAAACTTCGCGTGATTTCAATCCTCTTAAATTTCTCGAGGCTTGTTTTACACCCTAGCATATGGTCTATCCTGGAGAATGTTCCATGTGCCCTTGAGAAAAAGTGTGTATCCTGCTGTTGTTGGGTGGAATCTTCTTTAGATATATCTGTTAGGTCTAATTGGTTTGCAGTGTCCGATATATTTTTTTTTAATTTTTTTTTAACGTTTATTTATTTTTGAGACAGAGAGAGACAGAGCATGAATGGGGGAGGGTCAGAGAGAGGGAGACACAGAATCCGAAACAGGCTCCAGGCTCTGAGCTGTCAGCACAGAGCCTGACGCGGGGCTCGAACCCACAGACCACGAGATCATGACCTGAGCCGAAGTCGGCCGCTTAACCAACTGAGCCACCCAGGCACCCCGCAGCGTCCGATATTTTACTTCCTTACTGATCTGCCTCGTTGTTCTGTTACTGAAGGTGGGTACCGACGTCTGCAACCATTATTTTGAATGGCTTGCTTTCCCTTAAATTCTTAGTGTTTGCTCCAAATTTTGTTGTGAGAAGCATACGTATTTACAATAATTTCATCTTCTTCATAAACCCTTTTATCATTATAAATGTCCTTCTTGTCTTGAGTAATAGTGTTTGCCTCCTTAATATCTATTTTGTCGCAAACTTGCATAGCTACTCTAGCTCTCTGTCGGTAACTCTGCGTGGCATCTTTTTACTTTAAACTTTCTTGTGTCTCTGAATCTAAAGGAAACAGCACGCAGTCCCATCACGTTTTTAAATCTATTCTGCCGATCTCCGCCTTTGATTGGGCTGTTTGCCCCATTTACATCCAATGTAATTACTGAGAAGGTAGAATTTATATCTGCCATTTTGCTATTTTTTTCCCATGTCTTATGGGGTTCTTTGTTGTTCTCTTCTATTTCTCGATTCCTGCCTTATTTTGTTTAGATATTTTCTAGTACCAAAATAATAATAATAATAAACTTTAAAAATAAAATAATACAGTTTGGGGGGTGCCTGGGTGGCTCAGTAGGTTAAGGGTCTGACTTTGGCTCAGGTCACAATCTCACAGGTTTCTGGGTTCAGGTTCTGCGTCAGGCTCTGTGCTGACAGCTCAGAGCCTGGAGCCTGCTTTGGATTCTGCGTCTCCCTCTCTGTCCTTCCCCCCGCTCACGCTCTGTCTCTCTCTCTCTCAAAAATAAACATTAAAAAATAGTAATAATATAGTTTGGATAAATCCTGAGTTAATTTTAGTAGCGTACAAAAACTTTGCTTCAGTACAGCTCCATTTCTTCCCACACCTTTGTACTATTATTGTCATAGAAATCTCACCTCTACGCCTTACAAGCCTGCCAACACAGTTTTGTAATTATTGCTTTATGCCGTTGCCTTTTATTTATTTATTTTTAAATAATAGGTTTGAGATTTGATTTTATTTTAAAGTAGGCTCCACGCCCAAAGTGGAGCTTGAACTCACAACCGCAAGCTCTCCTGACTGAGCCAGCCAGGTGCCCCTGAAATTTTATTTTTAAGCAATCTCTACACCCAACGTGGGGCTCAAACTCATGACCCTGAGGTCAAGAGCTGGATGGTCTACTGACTAAGCCAGGCTCCTCTATGCAGTTGCCTTTTAATGGCAAAAAAAAAAAAAAAAAGAAAAGCATTACAAATGAAAATGTTTATACTTTCATAATACCTATGTAGTTACCCTTGTTGGTGTTCTTTGTGTGCATTCAAGTTACCATCTAGTGTACTTTTATTTCAGCTTGCAGAGCCCCCTGGAGTATTCCTCATAGAGCAAGCCTGCTAACGACGAATTGTCTCTCTTCACTGGAGATGTCATTTCCCTTTGTTTTGGGAGAGCACAATGTTTTGATTTATTTTCATCCAAAGCCTAACTACAGTGGGGAGAAGGTGGCCCAGTGGGCAGGTGACCTTATCCTTATGTCTTTTCTCTGGCTCCACCAACGTACTAGCTGTGTGACCTTGGACACACAGATTTAACCTGTGTGTCATAGATTTAACATAGATTTAACCTGGCTCCACCAACGTACTAGCTGTGTGACCTTGGACAGGTCACGTCACTTCTCTGTGCCTTAGTTTCCTCGTATATAAAATGGAGATAACGAGTGCTCCAAAGTGTTGCAGGACTCAGGACTTGTAAAGCCCTTGGGGCTGGTGTGAGCCCACAGCACTAGCTGTTGGCTCATTTGCCAAACAAAACAACAGGGGGGTGGGCAGAGAAAGGAAGGAGCATTCGGTGAGACCGCTCTAGCCACCTCCAGGGCTCTCGAAGTTTCTCTTTGATGAATGTCACCTGTTTTTCCTACAAGATACTAGGCTTATCAGAGGCAGCCCGGAAGCTGGCAGGGGCAACTGTAGAACCATGACAATGAAGGAAACCCACCCCTTGGGGTGCCTGGGCGGCTCAGTCGGTTAAGCATCCGACCTCGGCTCAGGTCGTGATCTCACAGTTCGCGGGTTCGAGCCCCATGTCGGGCTCTGGGCAGACAGCTCAGAGCCTAGAGCCTGCTCCAGACTCTGTGCCTCTCTCTGCCCCTCTCCCACTCACACTCTGTCTCTCTCAAAAAAAAAAAAAACAAAACAGTAAAAATGTTTCTTTTGAAGGAAACCCATCCCGTGTTGTAAATTACACGTGCCTAAGACCACGGGCAAAACCCATTCTTGTCCTCTTGGGTTACTGCACGGGCCTGGAGAGCCTGTGATGGCAGCCAGCCAGGATGGGCCCATCAACAGCATCTACTGGGCAGCACCACTGGACCACTCCCAAGACCCAGGACGAGTCCCCAAGGACACCTACAAAGCTCCCAGGAGTTAGAGGCTTGCCTCCACTCTGCCGCCACCGGGTCCAGCCCCCACTGCCCTCCTTCCGTGGGCCAGCCCCTCCCCACTTCCCCCAGCCGGCCCCACTCTGGCCCCTTCCTCCCTCCAAATCAAATGACACCGATGACTCATGCCTCGAGGAAGGCCATTTATTTCCAAGATATAGACTATACTTTTAAGACAGGACTTTTCAGAAGCAGGAAATCTTAGTTGTCGCCTAGAGAGGTGTGTCAAGGACACAGTGAAAGGAGACATGCGCACGTGGGGCCAGAGGCTTTTCCAACACTGTTACAACACTTTTTTAAATGAGCAAAACATCTTTAAAAATCCTTATAAATTCTTTATAATATGTTACACATTTAGAGACAATATTTACAGTAAAAGGGTGGGGGAGGGGGGAAAGAGAAATCTACTTTACAGCAAATCTTTGCATAAAACAAGAAGACTGACAGACGTGGCGGTGGGGTTCACAACCCCACCTGGGCTTCCCTGGGGTAAGTGAGGGCGTGTGTGGGGAGGCCTGGTGGTCTGAGGTCTATTTACAACGTGCGGGGAGAAGAGGGGGCTGGGTCCCGCCCATCCTGAAGGAACAGCCCAGCTCAGACCCCATAAATCAGTGTGTGTGTGTGTGTGTGTGTGTTTGTGTATGAGTGAGTGAGAGAGAGAGAGACACCAGGGATGTTCACTATACCCCCTCCTAAAGAGAAGAAGGTGGGGGGTCTGTGTGCCTGAATTGTGGAAGCAGCAGGCACAGCTGGAAGAACAAAGAGAGGGACAAGGGAGATCTAGCAGGGGGTACCCTGGACCCTCCCAAAACTGGGGAATCGGCAGCCAGCTCCCATGGTCAACACGCTAGTGAGGGTGGTTTAGAGGTTGGCAAAAAGTTGGTGAGGGGAACAACCCTGGGAGGAGTCTCAGTTCCGCCTCTGTGGAGTGGCCCTAACTTCCTTCTCTGGCTCTGACAAGCGGCAGGGGCAGGATCTCTGGATGCACGGAAGGCGGGAGGAGTGGGGGTGGGGGGCTGCTGTACGTGGTGGGGTTGGGCAACAAGGGGCAGGAGAGGCAGAAGTTGCTACTGGAAACACCTTCTGACAGTGACTAGCACACTCGCACACATACCGCCTCCGCCCCTGGACACGATGACCCTACATCACCTCCCCCACCTTAGCTAGGAGCCAAGAGCTAATGGAGAGGCACGGAGGAAAGAAGCGAAGAGCCAGCATCACCCCGGGTCTTTCCTTTAGTCCGGGACTGAGACTCGGGAGGGGGGTGGTTCCCTATCCACACCCCATGGCCAACAAGGGTCTCTAAGTGCAGACACAGAAGGGCCCAGAGGGCCCACTCTGTCACAGAGCTCCAGCAGCCTGTCCCCTCTCCTCTCCCCACTCCTCTTACCTCCGGGGTGTCCCCCTCCCTCCCGCTCCCGCTTCCACTCCCTGTCCCAGCCGGGGCCTTCTCGTCTGCCCGCCCCCTACCGACCCCGCACACAAACTAGAGACGCGGCCTGCAGCGCCAGATGCACCGGGGACAAGAGAGGGGGCGCAAGCCAGAGAAGACTGGGGTAGAGGGACCGGCGCGGGGCGGGGGGCTGGTCACAGACACTGATGGAGGCGGGAGGCGGCCGAGCGGCGCGGGGGCTGGCTCTGCAGGGCCCCCGGGTCCCCGGGCGGCAGCGAGGCCGCGGACGACGGCGCCCGGGCCTTGGTGGACTCCAGGCTGCTGAGGCCCGAGTCCTTGTTGTCGCTGTGCGCCCGAGGGCCCGCGGGCTCCGGGGCGCCGCCCCCGCCCAGCTCCTTCCACTCGTTGAAGTTGAGGTCGGTCAGCGGGCTCTGCACCACCACCGTGTGGCGCCGCCAGCTGCTCCGGCGCCGCCGCGTCTCCGGCGACAGCGGCCGCCGCAGCCGCACGGCGAGCATATCGTCGGCGGTGCCGCGGAGGCGCAGCCGCAGAGCCTCGATGCGTGACGGCCGCGAGCCCAGCGCCGCCACCGCCGCGGCCGCCGGGGGGCGCAGCGACTCCTGGCTGCTGGACGAGGCCGAGCCCGGCGGCTCGGCGGCCCGGGGGCCGCCCCGCCCCGCGCCCGCGCCCTCGCCGTCCGGGCGGCTGCGGGACAGGCGGCGGCGCGCCAGGGTGTCGCAGGGCATGAGGCGGTGCGAGCTGAAGGAGGGCCGGCGCGCCGGGCGCCCCCCGGGCCCCGCGCCGGCCTCCGTGTCCGTCTCCACGTGGCTCAGCTCGCTGCGCTCGTCGTCCGCCTCGTCCCCCGCGCCCGGCCGCCGGCCCCCGGCGCCCGAGCACACGCTGCGGTCCATAGTGGACAGGGTGGAGTAGCCCGAGACGATGGAGCGCGTGTCCGCGGCCGGTCGCTCGTCCGGCGCCGCCGGGGGGCTGAGGCGCCCCGGGGCCTCGGAGGCGGCTGCGCCCGGCAGCGGCCCCTCCGGCTGGTCCCGCGCCCCCGGCGCCGGCGCCCCCGCCTCGGGCTTGTGCGCCTCCTGCTCCGAGTCGTCGTCGGTGCTGCTGCCCAGTCCCCGCGCCTCCCGCCGCTTCTTCCGCTTGCGGTTGACCGCCGAGATGAAGGAGATCGCCAGCATCTCCCGGGCGTACGGCTCCTTCTTGGGGGCCCACGAGCCCTGCGCGGGAGACAGGTCAGCATGCAGGAGGCGCCCCCGCACCGCGGCAGGTCCCAAGCCGGCCCCGCTCCCCCCCTTCCCCCCACTCCCCGGGCCGGCGTCCTAAGCCCTTCCTCCCTGATGGCTGTCCCAGTGGGAGCGTCCCTACCCAGCCGGGAGCCAGCGGACGCGGCCCCCCTCAATATCCCAGTCCCCTCCGGTACCCACTCTGGTCTCAATCCAGACTCGCGGCTCCTTCCTGTGAGCTGGGGCCTGGTCCCTCACCTCCGCCCCAACTTCCACTCCATTCCCCAAGCCCAGCGCTAGATTAATCCTTGCAGACACAGCTCTGGTGATAATAGCCTCTCAACAGTGAATACACTTGACAGTTTGAACCCATTTTATATATACCAGCCCGGGTTATAATCACCAGAGCCTGGCAGGGACGTCCCTCCCCCCATGGCTTCTACCCCCTCCATCTCCACTCACTCCCACCTGGGAAACCTGCCTTTCCACCTAGGCAGTAGGTATGGGCCTCTCCAGGGCAACCGGCCCAAGTTCACTTCCCCTTCCCACTACAGCCCACTGCATTTCAGCCATCCCACCGGGGCCCCCACCCACAGTCCCCAACCCCACATCAATCTGGCCGGCTCGGCTGCCAGAAGTGGCTACCCAGTTCTGAACAATCTGAACGATCGGATTGAAGGCGCCCCCAAACAGTGATTTCCAACCCCACGCGGGGCAACTTCCTGCTGCACTGTCACGGCTAAGTCCTGTGAGTGTTTTCTGGTCCTGTCCTTCTGTGATGCCCCAGCAGAGCCCTCGGTGACCCTCACGGGCCAACACCAAACTATCTCTTGAGCTCCAGAACTCTTCTTCCAATGGCAAGTCCATCTCTAGCAAAGTGTGGGCACCTGAAACTCACCTATCTACAACTACTACACTAGGCTCCCTACACCTGCCCCAAACGACCTGCATTCATGTTCCCCACCTTCAGGTGGTTCCCTGCCTCCTTCTCCTTCCCTGCTGCTTCTCAGTTTTCCTGAAGTGACTCCCAAAGCCAGCTCATCCTCACCATCCTCTGTCCAGGCCCTTGCTCTGCCTTCTCTGGGTCTTTCTGCCATCTCCTGATAGGGGTCCCTGCCTCCAGCCTTGCCTTACCCCAGTCCCCCCTCCTCTAGAGCAGTCAGTCCTTCTAGGCAAGGCAGGAATCTGATCACCTCCAGACTCTGCAGGGCCCCCCACCTCCCCCAGGATGAAGCCCAGACACAGGGCCCTTTACAACCTGTTACCCACTTTGCCAGCCCTCCCTACCCTAACCGCAACACACCCTTCACTCTGGCGATGCCCACCTACCACACTGACTTGCCCTGAGCCACCACCGCCCCCTCTCCCTGCCCGCCTATTGCCGTATGAGCTCTTAGCCCTCTTCCTAGGCCCAGCTCAAATATGGCATCCTCTGTACAGCCACCTCTCAGCCCTCCCATGGCCCTTTGAAAACACACCTACACCTGCTCTTCTCCCATCGGAATAGCTCTGTTTCCACATCATCTGTATCACACTCAGAGTTCCTTGAGAGCAAGGTCTGTGGCCTCTTTGTGTTTGCGTCCATGACTCCTAGTGCAGTGCCCGCACATAACAGGTGCTCACTAAACGTTAAGTGACTGGGGGCGCCTGGGTGGCTCAGTCCGTTGAGCATCCAACTCTTGATTTCGGCTCAGGTCATGATCTCACTCTATGAGTTCAAGCTCAGCTTCGGGCTCTACACTGACAGTACAGAGCCTGCTTGGGATTCTCTCTTTCCTTCGCTCTCTGCCCCTTCCCCCCCCCCCCACATACAAACATACATACATAAATGTTAAGTGAATGGACAAATGGGTGAATGCAGTCCCCTCAACACAGAAGGCCGTGCATAAGCACAGGCTGAAACTGGTCCCCCTGCCGGGCTGGAATGACCTGCCCTGTGACCCCTTCTCACAGGTCACCTCCTGTTTCAGCCACGGTATAATAATGGAGACACAGAGGTGCCTCGTGTGGCCACCGCATCCTATGTACTCTCTCTCACATCAGCTGGTTCTGAGGAAGCTGAAGCATGTCAGGGAGTCAGGATTCATAGGCATGCGGCTCCTGGGCCACGGAGGTCAACGCTGCATGGCTCCAGAAGGCAATCCCCGGAGTTGTGCGATCTGGCAGTTCTGCTCTGATCAACCTGAGGCACAGGGTAGCCAGTGCCACAGTCTTTTCTGGCCAGTGCTCTCTGAGGCGCTTGTGAGGCCACTAGGACCATCAGATCAAATTATCCTCTCATCCCAGCTAGTTACAGAAGCAGAGCAGTCATAATGGTCACTTCCAGGAATGTAGAGGTCGGTACATTCACATAAAGGCCAAGGCGTCAGCCCAGGAGAGGCTACGGGAAACCAGGGGGCTAGCAGGAGCGATGGGTGGGCTAGATTCAGGTCACTATAATGAACTTGCTCCCTGCCGTAGAAGTCTTATGACGGAGTAAGCTCCCCGTCCCCCCAGGCACACTGCGTGTCAGGCACACTGGGCTCGCTGGGACCTGGCCAGTGCTTAGAGACCCGGACAGACATGAGTCCAGTTCAATCACCAGAGTTTAGTGATTTCACCCACTACTATGAACAGAATTGTGTCCCCTTCCTCAAATTTGTATGCTGACGCCCTACCCCCCAGTGGGATAGTATTTGGAGATGGGGCCTTTGGGAGGTAATGAGGTCATGCCCTTGTGGTGGCATTAGTGCTCTTATAAAAAGAGACACTGGAGAGCTTTCTCTATTGTAATCTCTCTTTGCTGTATGAGGACACAGCAGGAAGGCAGCCATGTACAAGACAGAAAGAGAGCTCTCACCAGAAACTGACCATGCTGACCCCTTGGTCTTGGACATCTAGCCTCAAGAACTGTGAGAAAAAATGGGGCGCCTGGGCGGCTCAGTCGGTGAAGCGTCCGACTTCAGCTCAGGTCATGATCTCACCATTCATGAGTTCGAGCCCCGAGTCGAGCTCTGTGCTGACCGCTCAGAGCCCGGAGCCTGCTTCGGATTCTGCATCTCCCTGTCTCTGCCCCTGGCCCGCTCTCGAGAGACATTCGCTCTCTGTCTCTCTCAAAAGTAAATAAACATGAAAAAATATATAATAATAAAAGAACTGTGAGAAAAGAAATTTCTCTCGGTTAAGCCATCCAGTCTGTGGTATTTTGTTATGGCAGGCCAGAGCTAAGACACCAACCCCCTTGGCCATCAAGCTCTACATCCTTGCCTAATGGGTTCTGTCTCGGAGGGCAGGCCCTGGACGGCGAGTAGCTGGCTGTGAGAGCTGGTTCAAAACACCAGCTTCAGGCTCATTGATTTTCTCAGTTGTTTTCAATTTCATTGATTTATCCTCTTATCTTTGTTATTTCCTGACTTCTGCCTGCTTTGGGCCCTCCAAAAAGAATATTAAGTACAGCAGACATACTTGTGGTTATAAGGAGAGATATTACGCGCTTCATTGACAGGTGAGCAGCTGAGGATCAGAAAGGGGTTAAACAACTTGCCTGATGTCCTGAAGCTAAGTGGTGGAGGCAGGACTCAGACCCAGTCTGTGCTTTTTTTCTTTCTTTTTAATTTTTAAATTATTTATTTTGAGAGAGAGCGCGAGTGGGGGGAGGGGCAGAGAGAGAGAGAGGGAGACAGAGAATCCCAAGCGGGCGCTAACAGCACGGAACCCAACACGGGCCTCCATCTCATGAGCCGTGAGATCATGACCTGAGCCGAAATCAAGAGTCGGACCCTTAACTGACTGAGCCACCCAGGCGCCGCGGACTGTGCGCTTTTAGCCACTGGGAACACTGCCCCTGGCCACCTGGCCACCTAACTCCGAGGCCGGATCCTTCTATTCCACCAGATGCCCCACCCAGCACGGCCACGGTGAGTGACTTCTCTGCTTACCACGGTACACACAATACCTCCTACTTTCTTTCCCTGTGACCAGCAACTTCCTCAGCATCCAGCGGCAATTCTCCCCATTCCCTTGGCCAAAATCAAGAAGTGGGACGGCTTAAGCAGGGAGAAAGCTTCAGAATTGCTTTGGCACTCACCTTGGACTTGGCTGGACTGCAGGTGGTAGAATCTGTTGGTGAGAGAGAGAAATACAAAGGAAAGTTAAATCGGGGCAGGAGAAGGCTGCCTTGTGCACACGATTCCCTCTCCCCGGAGGCTTCAGGAACCAGGGAGATCAGACACCTGAGCTCTCCCCCAGGTGTTGGGAGTGTGATGGGCTTCTGGTGTCATTTCCCATGGCCCAGGGACGGTATTGATGGCAATCACCACTTCCTTTCGAGGTAGGAAGTGACGTCAGGCTGCCAGTTGTGAGACCCTCATTTGTCAGGGTCAAGGGCAAGGAGGGCTTCTCTTTGGGCCTAGGTCCTCTCCCCTCCCCTCCTGTCCCTGTTACTCTGAAGCACTAGAGAGAAAATGCCAAATATCAGACGCAGTCCACGGAAACCACAATGAAACACAGCGAATCACAGATGCTCTGGAGAAATGGAGACCACACAGTGCACAGACAAGGGGGCGCCCTACCTCCACTCTCACCACCACCCCCACTTCTGGGACAGGAGGAAGAAGAGGGACCCTGTGAATGATGGCGTCGAGGGGCAGACACCAAGTAGGTGGGACCCAGGAGGCAGAGCGCGCTGGTGACTAGGGCCTTGATAGGCTCTGCCTCCAGACTCCTCGTCCATCTGCCTTCCCGGGGGCAAGGCCCTGTTTATCACCAGAGTTATGAGAACGAGTAAAATCATTACATCAGTAGGACAGGGGTCCCGCTCCTTTAAGATCACTGGGGGTGGAGAAGGAACCACAACCAAATCCTGGCAGTGTCCTCTCCAGGACCGGGGAGGGGGTAGGCTGATCTAAGGACCTCCCGGGGTCTGACGGGGCAGTGGGCAGGCACAGTTAATCCACACTCTCTGGCAAGCAAGTGAGTCCTCCTCCCCACCCCTCCCCTGCACACGGTGAGAGGAGCAGATGGCCAACCACACAGTGACACACACGAGGCAGGGGAGCGGCAGCAGGTGATTAGAAGAAACAGGGGGCTCCTCTCTGCCATCCCCACCCACCTTGTCCCCTGGCTCCCCCCTCAGCCTGCCTCTTGTAACTAGGGGTGCTGCGCTAGGCCTCTGTCAGAGACAGGAGCCGTCAGAATACGAAGGGCGGCCCCGCCCACAGGGCGGGAGAAGTTAATGCCTTGGGCCGAGGGGCTGCTCTGGGCTGCTCTGCTACGAGAGTCTACGGCCCTGAAACAGGACTTAGGGGCTGAGTGACCAGCCCGAGGGAGCCCAGACTCCGAGGGAAGAGTCAGCCCTCGGAGCCCACCAAGGCAGGAGCTGCAGTTATAGAGAGGCTTCTGAGGGTGACATCACTCGTGTCCCGACAGGCTGGGCCCCCCTACCAGCCAAGCCTCCCCCTGTCCAGATAACCGGAGGTGACCGGGTTCAGCACAGAGAAAAGCCCAGAGTCTGGGGACCGCGGCAGAGGTGAGGGAGCAGTCGTGCATGCGGTGCCCAGACTTCCCGGCAAGGGGACAGGATCTGGCTCCGACAAATGCCTCCTTCCTCCCGAGAAGGGGCTTTCAGATGGGAGGGCTAGGGTGGGAATATGTTGTTCACAAGCGGGGGTAGCCGGTATGTCAAGGGTGAGGTGCTCACAGCCCGGGACCTTTCTGCCTGCCGCTCGGGCCTGCCCAGCCTTCTTATAATCACCCGCCACTGTTAGTGACCGAGGCCGCAAATGCCACACTGTACCCTTTAAATCTCCAACAGGTCCGCTGGAGGAGGGGAAGGGGAGAAGAGAGAGGCAGGGTTCAGGGGCGGGAGGAGAGCACAGGGAGAAGAGAGAAGGGGGCAGAGGGGTGCAAGGAGAAAAGGAAGAAAAATTAAAAAGAGGAACATGCCCAGAAGGACACAGCCCATGAGAAATAAAAAGCTCAGGAAGGAAACCAGTGAAGGAGGGCGAACAAAGCCCCTACCCAGCCCGGGGAGGGGCAGCTGAGCAGACAAGGAAGCGGGCCCACAGGCAAGCCAGACCTCCCCAGAGTGGAGAAGGCCCTGCCACAGCCCGGGTCTCTGTGGTGGGGGCAGGGAAGGGCCCCGCTGGGGCAGAGCAGGGAAGCTGGGCGTCTGGCCAGGCATCTGGGACCCTTGGGAATGCGAATCCCACCCCCACTCCCACCCATTCCCAAGCCCCTGCACTCACCTGAACCTGGGTCACCAGGGGGCACTGTCCTGCCAATGTTAGGCAGGAGGTACTCAATGTTGGGCACTGACTGAGGCTCCTTGTCATCCACAGGAGTCTGCAAACAGGAGGAGGGTCAGCCAGCATGTCCTCAGATGGCTGGACCGTGGATCCCGCAAAACGGGGTAACCTGAGGCAGGGCCCATGACTCCTCCATCAGATTGGGGCTCACCAACTGTCTCTCTCATCAGTCAGGCACTCTTGAAGGCAGGTCCTACACGTACCCCATTAGACTGTTTTGTGCCTTCTCCAACACCTTGACTGAACCCCAAAGGCCGGAGCTGTGTCTCCACCATCAGACTGGATCTTTCTAAGATCTATATCCTCCACATAAGACTGGAAGGTGGAGTCTGCCTTTGCTACTGGACTCAGTTTCCTTAGAGTGGCTTATACCTCCCCCCTTAGACTGGGGACTCATGAAGGCAAGGATCGTGTCTCCCATTAGACTGGAGGCTCCTGAGAAGAGGGCCTATGTTTCCTCCATCAGACTGGGAAGCCCCAAGGGCAGGGACCTTCCCCTGCTTGAGTCTTACTGCCTGCCCCCTCCCGGCCCCCAGACTGAGATGCAGGCCCACCTCAGACCAGACCCACTCCACCCTCCCTCTGCATCACTTACTCTCTCTCCCTTGTCCTCGTCATCGCTGAAGAACCAGTCTGACTGCAGAGGAGACAAAAGGAAGTGGTGAAACTCAGCGTGGGAAGGGGCTGAGGGAAGACGGAGACACGGGCTCTGGACCTGCACAGTCCAGAGGACTCCACTCAGACGTCATATGGAATGGGGCAGGAGAAGTCCTCCCTCTTCTCAACAACCCCCAGGCTGGCCTGGTCACTGGATGTTCCCAAGGGAACATGGATTCCCAGGACCAAACCCCACAGACTATGAGAAACCCTTGGGGAGAGAAAAGGCTGGACCCCAGTGCTGGAGGGAAATGCAGCCTGGAATGGGAAGGGCTGAGGATTGATGGAGGGCCAGTTCAGGAAAAGCTTCTCCGCCTGTTTTTCACTAGATATTGTCCAGAACACATCTCTGGGGCTCGCTCCCAACCGCAAGCCAGAAGCGGGGACAGCAGTGCCATCTAGCGCAGGCTGGGTCCACTGCAGAGAGAAGGCCCACCTGTTGCAGCAGCCAGAAGAGCCCTGGGCACCACATTAGCTACTGGGGTGGCCACTCTCTCCCCCAGCCAGAAGACAGAAGTGCCGGGAGGGAAATGTTAGGAGGTTCCCTGAGGGGCAGGCAGGAAAAAGTTTTCACATAAATGCCAAACAGGATAGAAAATAAAGTAAAAATCTGATTCGTAAGTATGTTTTGTGAAATCTGAGAATCTTGAAGATAAAACCCTAAAAGTTTTCTGGAGAAAAAAAAAAGGTTGCTTACAAATGAGCATCAGCTGTAACTAGAACTTTCAGCAGCAGCAGCAGCAGCAGCAGCAGCAGACATAAGAAGATAAGTAGTATTTTCCTGTATTGCTGGATTACAAACGCAGGGATTTTGAGCCTAGAATTTTATACCCTGCTAAACTCTCAGTTGAGTGTGAACTAAAGCTACTTGAAGACATCAGAAAGCTTGCTGCACAAAGATTCTCTTAACTGTGTATATGAGCACAGTTAAGAAATGACCCCGGGGTGGAGTGACCAGCTCGGAGAGGTCAGGATGAATGTCCACGGTCGATCCAAGCAAGGATACTCATATACACATACAATTGTGCACACACAAAGTATATCCATGACACTGTGGATTTCGAACACAGAGGGAGAAACCGGTGATGGGTGACAGTACACCAAGGCACTTGGTTTTTAGATGTGGTGGAAGGAAGACAATGGATATTGATGAGCTTTAGGAATAATCAGTGAGAGTGAAGCATAAGTATGGGCTGTTATAATTGTATAATTAAACACAGATTGGGCTTTATACATTGTGTAATTTTTCTTTTTTTTAATTTATTTTGAGAGAGCGAGAGCGAGTGTGGGAGGGGCAGAGAGAGGGAGAGACAGAATCCCAAGCAGGCTCCACACGCTGTCAGCACTCGGGGCTTTAACTCATGAACCGTGAGATCATGACCTGAGCTGAGATCAAGCTGGATGCTTAACCAAGCAGCCACCCAGGCTCCCCTAAATTATGTAATTTTCATATCAAGAAAACAAAAATCAATCCATCGAAAGCAAGGTAGGACAGATGGAAAAGAAATAAAATGAAAATGGGGTAAACAAAAAACGACACTTAAGATGGCAGAGAGAAGTCCCAACAACACAGAAATTAGAATCAATGAGTTAAGCTCACTGGTCGAAAGTTAACACACACAGAATATTAGGGGCGCCTGGCTGGCTCAGTTGCAAGTGTGCAACTCGATCTCAGACTCATGAGTTCGAGCCCCACATAGGGCATTACTTAAAAAAAAATACTGTTTGTTAAAAAATAAATAAATACAATAAGACAGGGAACGTGGATTGAAAGGATACGTATTACCCAATCAGACTGGGTAATTATGGCGGGAGCAAAGTGGGGTCAGGGATGAAGGGGGAAACAAGGAGACTTGCAGGTTGATTATGACCATGTGCCATGAACCTCAGTTATTATTCGCCACAATCTGGCATATTATTAACTCAAATAAGTGGCAAAGGAGAGCAATGAGAAAGAGAAGAGAGGATAAGAAATAATGCAAGATCGAAAGTCAGTCTTCTCGGGCTCAAGTCCACCTCGGGTAAATGACTTCTTTGAGTCTATTTACTTATCTGTAAAATGGGCATAACAGGAGTATCTACTTCTAAAATTGTGGTGAGAAGGAAAATGAAATCCGGTATGGCTATTATAAGAAACTAGAAATACCAAGTGTTGATGAGGATGTGGGGAAAAGGGAACTGTCACACACTGTTGGTGGGAATGTAAATTGGTGCAGCCACTACGGAAACCAGCATGGAGGTTCCTCAAAAAATTAAAAATAGAACTACCCTACGATCCAGGAGGGTCTGGGTGGCTCAGTCAGTTAAGCATCCGACCCTTGACCTCTGCTCAGGTCCATGACCCCACAGTTCGTGGGTTCCAGTCGCGAGTCAGTCTCTGCACGGACAGCGTGGAGCCTACTTGGGATTCTCTCTCTCTGTCTCTCTCTCTCTCTCTCTCAAAATAAACAAATACACTTAAAAAAAAAAAAGAGCTACCCTATAATCTAGCAATTCTGCTTCTGGGTATTTTTCTGAAGAAAACAAAAACACCAAGGAGAGATATCTGCACCCTTTTGTTCATTGCAGCACATTATCTACAACAACTAAGACACGGAAGTGGCCTGAGTGCCCACTGATGGAGGAATGGGTCAAGAAGATGTGGCGTGTATATAAAATGGAATACAACTCAGCCACTGAAAGAAGGAAATCTTGCCATCTGTGACCACATGGATGGCCCCTGAAGGTACCACGTATGCTAAATGAAACAAGTCACACAGAGAAAGACAAATACCGTATGATCTCACAGGTGGAATCTAAAACAAACAGACGCGATCCAGGCTCATAGGTACAGAAAACAGGCTGGGGTGGGGCCGGGAATGGGGGGTGGGCAAAGCGGGTGAAGGGGGTCAAAAGGTACAAACTTCCAGTTGCAAAATAAATAAGTCGCGGGGACGTAGCCTAGAGCATGGTGACTGTGGTTAACAATACTGCATTGTGTTTTTGAAAGTTACTAAGAGAACAAGACTGAAAAATTCTCATGGCCAGAAAAACAATTGTAACTATGTATGGTGACGGTATATGTATAGCGCTGATCATCTCACGGGATATATACAAATACTGAATGGTCGTGTTGTTACACGTGAAACTAATCTCATGTCAATTATACCCTCCGCTTAAACATTTCAAAAATAATGAAATACCGTGTGTAAAATATTTAGTACAACACATTGCTAATGTACAATGAATGTTAGCCATCATTAAGAAAAAGTGCAGTCCCCAGAGACAGGCTGAATAGAGGAAGCCCTAAGAAGCCCAGCCTTTAATTCGGTTTGGAGGTACCCAAAAGTGCTGTGGGAGCCCAGAAGCTTCCGGGTAGCCCAGAGTTTTCTGGAAGAATTCACGCTAGCTGGTGCCACCTTGCTTTTGCACATCCCTGTGCCTGGAACGCTTTCTCCCTGCTCTGAATGGCTAAATTCCTCCGGGTGTCGTAAGACAGTTAAACTCGCCCCTGACTACGCTCCCAGCCCTACAGCCGGGGCAGGGTTAGGTCCTTCCATGGGCTTCCCTGGCGACAGCCCAGAGAATGAAGAAATGACATTTTCACTGAGGCACTGCTCCTTCACAGCAGGGCCTGGGTTCCAGTCACCTCTGCATCCCAGCACCTGCACCTGCCTCTGGCATGCCGATGAGGTCAATAATGGTGGTCGCTAATTCATATGACACCTCTTACCCGCTAAGTGGCATTTTAAGTGCTTCACGGACATTAACGCATGTAACCCTCACAATTACCGTGTGAGGTGAGCATTATCATCATCTCCACTTTACAGATGAGGAAACTGAGGCAAAAAGAGGGTAAGTCCCTTGTTCAAGGCCCCACAGCATGTAAGGAGCAGGGCCAGAGTTGAACTTCAAGTGGGCGGGCTCCAGAGCCAGTGCCCTCAACTGCTACCTCAGCGGTTCTCAAGCGGGGTGCCTCTGCCTCCCGTCCCCTGGTGGGGGGGGCATTTGGGAAAGTCGGCAGACATTTTCAGTTGTCACGACTGGAGGGAGGCTCCTGGCATCTAGCCAGAGATGTTGCTAACCATCCTGCGCTACACAGGACAGAGCCCCACAATCATCTGGCCCCAAAGGTCACTAGTGCGGAGGCTGAGAGATCCCGGTGTACGCAGAGCGGCAATCATGTTCGAACAAATGCCTTGACGTGGTCTTTGGGTTGCAGCTGACTTAGTAAACATGGGAATGAGCTGGTTGGTGACTTGCCACTGGGAGGACAGGAGCCCCGGGTAGGGAGGCCAGGTGATGGCCGCAAAGTCACCCATGACCTGCAGCCATCCGCTGACGGGCCAGGGGCTCAGAGCCAGAGTCAGAGAAGTCTCTGCCGAGGACCGATCCTGCCTGGGCCCACGACTCCAGGGGCTCCGGGGGCCACGTGTTAGACTGGGGAGCTGAAATTTTCCAAGGGATAAGTTTTCCCAGACTAAGGGAAATGTTGGAATGAGAACAGGCTTTGACGTTCCCTCCCAAGGCTCAGAGCCCTGACCACCCAGTGGAGGAAGGAAATAAGCGGGCAAGGCCAGTCGGCGTGACCAAAGTCTACCCCACTGCCTCACGTCACTGACCCTGGCCGGCCAAGCCAGCTCTAGGATGGACCCCGGAATCTGGCCTCCCAGCAGGGGCCGAGGAAAGCACCAACTTTGGTCAGACAAAGCTGGCTTACAATCCTGGGGCTGCCACTTAATAAGCTGCGTGACTTTGAGCAAGTCACTTTGCTTCTCTGAGCACCGGTTTCCTCATCTGTAAAATGGGAGTAACATGGCCTGGTTTCCCTTCCCTAAAGTATCTGTGACGTTGCAGACGCTGAGGACCCCATTCCGCTGGCCAGCTGCCGGTCTTATTTCTCCTGGCAGGAGGGGGTCAGGTTCCATCCACAGGCAGATTTGGAAATGGGAAATCTGTGATTTTTTTTTTTTTCTTGAAAATCTAGGATTTATAAAAGCATCCCTTAGGGCCCCAGAAGGGGGCGGCGCTGCCCTGAGTTTGGCTCTAGAGGACCAAGGCCTCCTGCGCCCTCTGCTGGCCGCTCTAGGTTCTCATCCCATCCTGGACAATAACTAGACTCCTTAGACACAACAGGGCTTGTGGTGCTTCTGGGAGCCATGAGAAGGGGGGAGACCAGCCCAAGACATACAGAGGACAAGTGCAGGATCCTGTCTTAGCCCTTGCTCCGCCCTGCCTCATCTGCGTCCCCTCCCCGGGCATCACCATTTGCTCCCCAAGCCTCAGTGGGGTGGCAAGGCAGAGCTCTGCCCCTGCTCCCTACACCCGTCTGCATGTTTCTACAAGGACACTTTTCCTGGGGCCCCCTTCTGAACGTGCCCCTGCATTCACCCCTTGGCTGTCCAACCCAGCCGCACTTTCCCTGACCATCCTCTGCCCTCTGACCCTCACCCTCATCTTAGAAGCTCAGGGGCCTCCTGATTCTCCTGCTGGGAATGGAACATCCTAGAAAGACAGGGATTCTAGGATCCATTCCTGTTTGGTCCGGAAACGCAGCCCATCGCTTCGGAAGGGCATGTGCCATCCCAGGAGCATTTGCTGAAGCTGCCTCATCCTCCACTAAGCACATCCGCCTAGGCGAGCAGGAGCGAAATGCCCAGGGGGACATGGCCTCGGCCTGGAGTGGCTGCTTACGTGCTGGATCAGCGTCTCCACGATCTTATAGCGATCAGGCATGTGGGTCACCATGTCCGCCATGTTGTCCTCAGACGTCCTCACCAGCGTCGGCCCGAAGACCAGGGCCAGGTTCCTGGGCTCCATCTGGGCAGGGGAGGAAAGCAGGTCAGCATCAACACTCCATGAGCTCTGACCTCCAGTCCCCCAGACCTCCCTCACCCCAGACCCCTCAGGCCCAAGGCCCATCCTGAGCTATGCCTGGCTTAGGGGACGGACACCTCCTTGCTGGGTAAGGCAATGCCTCACAAGTAGAGTACAGGCCAGATTTCAGCCTCGCTCATCCCCAGGCCTAGCAGCCGAGAGCAGTGCCCAGCCTGCTCACCCATACCGTGCTAACAGTGACAGATGCCAGAATAGGGACCTGCTGGAGGTTCTAAGGGTATTTTAAAACTGGGAGCATTCCTATAGCTCCATTCATTTTTGCAGAACCAGAAAATACAGAGGTCTGATTAGAAAAACACAATGTGGCATGAGAGACTGGTTTAGTCTGTAGAGTGAGCAATGCTTGATTTTAAGGTTATGAGTTCGAGCCCCATGTTGGGTGTAGAGATTACTTAAAATAAAATATTTTTTTAAAAAAGAAAAAAAAAAAGAAAGAAAGAAAGAAAAATGCAATGCAAGGGATTTGAGCTAAATCCAAGGATAGATTTCCATCAGACACAGAGGGACTGTGGCTCTCTGCCTCTGCGATACCCTTCAGAAACTCCGGAGATGGCTCTCTGGGGAAGAAGCACTGGCTGGCATGGAAGGGTGGGGTGGGGACAGAGTGACTACGGAGAAGGGTGTGCCTAGAGGGCCTTGGGATTATCTGACCTGGAAGAGGCTAGAATATGCTGAAAGGACCCTATATGCCTCCTTCCCCCACATTCCACGCCAGAGTCCCCCCACCTTGTTTTTCTCCGAGTGGTCAGCAATGGTCTTCAGATGGCCCACGAGGAATTTGAGAGTCTCATAGTAGTGTCCTGGGAGATCCCGGATCTGGGCGGGAGCGAGAAGGGGCATGGGGCTGTGATGGCCCTCCCCATCTCCCCAGCACACCCCACAGGGGCTCCCACCGCCATACCTCCGGAGTCTGGAAACCACCCTCTAGCCAGCCCCCTTGGAGAGATGGAGAAACGGAGGCCCAGAGCGGAGAAGGGCATCTCCAAGGTCACAGAGGGAAGTGGCGGCACTGGGCTCCAGGCCTTACCAGCTTCCGGAGCGTCTTCATCCGCTCCCTCGAGTCTTCGATGCGATTGGCCTCAATGAAGTCATTGTATTTGTCTAGAACACAGTGAAGACTCTTTAGAGAGGTGGGAGGCAGTCCCTTCTCCCACTCTCACGGTGCTTCCAAGCTGAGGAGGCCCAGTGCTCCATGACCTTGCGTCTATGTGACCAAACCCACTACAGCTGCACTTGCACTCAGGGGCGCACCCGACCTGGGGCAGCCCAGGTGTGTTTGGGAAGAAGCAGGACCTGAGCTGCACGTGGATACTGGAAAAGAGGTCCTCGTCCCAGGCTCTGGGACAAGGACACCACAAGGTCAGAAGAGGTTACCTAGAAAGCGGGAGGGGCCCTTTCGGCCTCCAGACACCCACACCACCTGTGTCAAAATGCCCCCCAACTCCCTTCAGAAGAAGTGCATGGGGAACTTTAAAACATGGAACAGGCTAAGTTTATTCTGAAACTCATCTGACGAGTAGATGCATAAGGAGAGCGGAGAACAGTCTGTAAAGGAAGAATCACGAGGGAGGGCTTGTCCTATCCGATACTGAAACGCGCTAAAAAGATAGCATAGCTTCAGCAGCCTGGGCCTCACGGGGGAGGCTGGCCAAGGACAAGGACACAGAAAGGAGGGGAACAGGCCACGTGGATCTTTACTATGTGATAAAGGCAGCGTTTCAAATCAGTGCGGAAGGATGGAGGGGTCAATAAATGTCCCTGGGACAATTAGCTATCTTGTCGGGGGAACAAAAATCCATTTCCAGCCCACATAATAATACACAAACATGTGTGATTGCCTTAGAGAGCCAAATGTCAAAGTTGCTAAAATCTTGGGAAAACCAAGAAGACGTCTTTACAACCATAAGGCCTTCCTAAACACGAGACGCAAGATCCATTAAAGATTAACAGCTTTGACTACACTTAATTGTTTTCAATTTCTGCCCCGAACAGTTAATAGGCAAACGGCAGACCGAGAGCAAATCTCCGCAAAAACTAGCAAAGGGTTAATACCCATAATACACAAGAGCTTGTCTCGTACAAACCGATACCAAAAAAGACAAACAGCCCAATAGGAAAATGAACAGGAAATGAGAGGAAACAGAAAAGGCCAATAAACTAATGAAAAGATAGTTAATTTCCCTAATAATGAAAGAAATGAAAATGAAAACATAATGAGATGACATTTCCCTCAACCAATTAAGAGAAGTCTAATAAAATGCTGATAACATCTAGGGTGGATGGGGCCAATTCTCTCCTATGCTGTTGGTCAGAGTATGAACTAGGGCCTTCTTCTCAGAGGGCAGCTTGACATTAGCTTTCAAAAATGTTGACCAGGACTTTGACCTGGAAATTCTACAGTCTAGGAACCCACCTCTAGGACACCGATCCGGGCATGTAGGGACACCTTCAAGGAAAGTCATTGCGACGTGTTTTGTAAGAGCAAAAATTTGAACACAACCTGAATATCCATCAATAGGGGAGTGATTAGGCAAATTATAGTCTATTCCGACTACGAACTACCAGGTGGTTGATTTAAAAGAAGAACGGGGTAGAGCTCTTTGTACAGACACGAATGAATCTCAGAATGACAAGCCTCCTTTTGTTAAGAACCCCCACCCCCCCACCCCCAGGGGTGTGCTGAATCCTGCTCACACCGGCTCCTGAGGGCCAAAGGTGTTCATCTCTTCTGACTCCACGTTGGTGGCAGCTTATCGGTAGCTTGAAATAAGGCACAGTAGGAGTAATTGTACCATGGAGACTACAGATCAAGGCTTTTTTCCCTTGAGAGCCAGATGGCAAACATTTGCCAGCACGCAGGCAAACTCACCCAACTCTAGACCCTATCTATGCATGGTTGTCTCCATCACAGGTGTAAGAGGGTCTGGGAAACAAACAGATCAGCGAACGGTCAAGAGCTGGGCTCTGGAGCCGGAAGCCTGGGGCTGAATCCTGGCTCTGACACTGACAACGTGCGTGACCTTGGGCAAATGATTTAACCTCAGTTTCCTCATCTGTACAGTGGAGATAATAGTACCTACTCCATGGAGTTGTTGTAGGGAGCAGTGCTTGGCACACAGCAAATGCTCAGAAAGGGTCAGGATAGTCTCCAGGGATAGGGACTAGGAGAGTGACAGGCACCTTCGTGTGTTCTTTATTTGCATCTATACTAAGTTTGTTACAAGCCCATGTTTCTCTTGTATTGAAACAAAAACCCAGGGTGCCTGGGTGGCTCAAGCGGTTAAGCCTCAACTTTGGCTCCAGTCCCGAGCTCGCGGTTTATGAGTTCAAGCCCCATGTCGGGTTCTATGCTGACAGCTGGGAGCCTGGAGTCTGCTTTAGATTCTGTGTCTCCCTCTCTCTCTCTCTCTGCCCCTCCCCTGCTCTCTCTCAAAAAAAATAAACACTGGGGCACCTGGTTGGCTCAGTTAGGCATCCGACTTTGGCTTGGGTCATGATCTCACTGTTCCTGAGTTCAAGCCCCATGTCAGGCTCTGTGCTGACAGCTCAGAGCCTGGAGCCTGCTCTGGATTCTGTATCTGCCTCTCTCTCTCTCTGCCCCTCCCCTGCTCACACTCTGTCTCTCTCTGTCTCTCAAAAATAAATGTTAGGGGTGCCTGGGTGGCTCGGTAGGTTAAGCGTCCGACTTCGGCTCAGGTCATGATCTCACGGTCCGTGAGTTCGAGCCCCGCGTCGGGCTCTGTGCTGACCGCTCAGAGCCTGGAGCCTGTTTCCGATTCTGTGTCTCCCTCTCTCTCTGCCCCTCCCCTGTTCATGCTCTGTCTCTCTCTGTCTCAAAAATAAATAAACGTTAAAAAAAAAATTAAAAATAAAATAAAATAAAATAAAAATAAATGTTAAAACAATTAAATAAATAAATAAGCATTAAAAACAACAACAACAACAAAAACCCAATGAGTAAAGCCAACAAACCCAATAAAACAAAGTGGTCAGAGTGCAGCACAGACAGGTGTCCCTCCTCCTCCCGTCCTCCACTTCCACCCCCACTCACCGTCGGTGAAAAGAGGCTCAGGCAGTTTTCGGAAGAAGGACTTGAGCAGGCTGCTGATCACATTGAGGTCCTGCCAGCGCTGGGGAGAGGGCGAAGACGTCAGGTCCCAGGCAGGCCCAGCGGGGTACGCAAACCCCATCCCCCCCCCCAGGCCCAGCCCAGGTTCCCACGCCTCCATGCTAGTCTAGCCCGGCCCGGCCCTCCCTGGGGTACACCCACACCAAGCTCTGCCCAGACCGGGGAATCTCCGGCCTAAGGAGACTAATCAGGGTGGTGGCGGCAGAACAGCGCCCAGCTAGGTCCTGGCCCCCTGACCGGCTGGCCCCGACCCCTCCCTGCTCCAGCAAGCCCAGTGAGCTCCAGCATTTGCCCACCCACAGCAAGTACTAGGTACCTTCTTTGGTGAAAGCACTATGGGACGGAAGTGAGGGAAACCTCCTTGGTGGTTGGACCTCCTCGGGCCTACTAGCACTCAATCCTGCCTCCCAGGGCTCCCCATTTAGTGGAGAGCCACCCTTGGACCCCCTCTCCTTATCCATGACATAGCAGTCATTCATGCCTGGCACCTGCCTATCTCAGGCCTTTTGCACATGCCAATTCCCTCCCCTAGAAGTTTCCTCCCCTGCCCTTCACAGGCCAGCCTCCTCATCCTACCCAAATGCCATCTCTGCAGAGACGCCTTCCCTGACAGTCACAGCTAACACAGCCACCAATGCCTCTGCTCTTTCATCTGTACAACAGCCCTGACCTTGTTTCTTCCATGGCACTTACCATACTTTGTCACCGTTGTATGCATTTTTTTCCTTCCCTGCCTACCTGCCTGGCAGGACTGTCTGTCCTGTCCTGTCTGCCCTGTCCCCCACTGTGCTCCTATCACCTAGTGAGCTCAGTTAGCCTGGCACCTATATGCCCTAAGTCAGTAGTTCTCAACAGGGGCAGAATCGCACCCCCAGGGACAGAACCCCCTTGGTTTCCACAACCAGAGTCTGGGGATGCTTTTAAACTTTCTGTGATACACAGGACACCTTCCCACAACAAAGAATTATTCTGCAAGGCATCAAGATTGAGAAACCTGGGTTGTTTTTTTTTTTAATGTTTACTTATTTTTGAGAGAGACTGAGCGCGCGCAGGGGAGGGGCAGAGAGAAAGGGACACAGAATCTGAAGCAGGCTCCAGGCTCCAGGCTCCAAGCTGTCAGCACAGAGCCCGACACGGGGCTCAAATTCACAAACTGCAAGATCATGACCTAAGCCAAAGTCAGACGCTTAAACAACTGAGCCACCCAGGTACCCCAAGAAACCCTGTTTTAAATAAATGGATGGTTGGGGCGCCTGGGTGGCTCAGTTGGTTAAGCATCGACTTCAGCTCGGGTCTGATCTGTTTGTGGGCTCAAGCCCCACATTGGGTTCTGTGCTGACAGCTCAGAGCCTGGAGCCTACTTCGGATTCTGTGTCTCCCTCTCTCTCTAACCTTCCCCCGCTCACAATCTGTCTCTCTCTCTCAAAAATAAATAAACATTAAAAAAAAATTTTTTTTTAAATAAATGGATTGTTGAATGCAAGAATGAATGAAGCATGGCCGGTCACTGTCCCTTGTGTCCACGAGGGGGCACCACCATCCCGTGCAAAGTCCAGGGTAACAGCCTTGACCGGAAGGGCTCAGAGTAACTCAGGCCCGGAAAACAAGGTAACACCTTCCACAAAGACACGCAGCTCCACGACACACACACTCAGTACAATGGCCCCACACCATCCCACGAACAATACCCTCCCCCTCAGGTTCATCAGGAGTTACGGTCACCCTACCCACAGCACTTAACTTCCAGCGGTCCCCAAGACAGAGGACAGGACTGGTGTCTGAGACAAAACGACACGCCCAGCACACTCTGGGCCCTGACTTGGGTCCGCTGCCCCCCCAGCCCCGGCCATGCTTCTCCCTGGCTAAGCCCCAGCGAATGTGCTTTTGGGCATATCCACCCCAAGCCAGCACAGGGCCCGCCCACCTGCCCCATCACCTCCTGGCTGTTCTCATCTCCCAGCTGCCAAACCCAAGGCTTCTGGACCCCTCCCACGTGCACACATCTGCCACTCATCCCCAGCCTCACCTGAGCCCCCCCTCTCCTCTGTCCCACACGGAGCCTGGCCCTTCACTCCTGCTGCCCACCCTCTGCCCACATCGTCCCACTCTGTGCCCCATCCCTCCATCGTCCCACCCTGTGCCCCAACACCACCGTGTCCATCCTCCAGTGCACTCTTGGGGACTGCCTGTTTGTGCCATCACCCCAAATCCGGGGGGGGGGCCTGCCTGACACATCTTCCCTCTCGGGCCCTACTCCCCAGTTTCTGCCAGAGAGATATCACCAGCCCCCAGCTCAAATATTGGCTCCTCCCTGCACCCCCCTTCCTCCCTCTCATGTGGTCAACTCCTAGAGCTGCTCCCGTCTTCCTTATTCCCCTGGGGCCACCGTGTCCTCCTGGCCCCTTGCACTTCCCACATGTCAGCAATTTCTCCCTTGGATGCCCCGCTCTGGGCCTCCCTCATTTGTATCCGTCAGACATAAGCTAAAGCAGACTCCACTCTCATTTATGCCTCCCCAGCTGAAGAACCACTGAAGGCTCCCTATTGTCCCTACTGTCAAGATCAAAGACTTCAGTGGAGCCATCAAAAGCCCTCCACCTCCTGCCCCGGGCCTCATCCTCCCCACTGGCAAGCCCAGGAAGGAGGAATGAAATGGGCCTGTTCTCTGTCTCGACACTCAGACCCTTCTCTGGGATTTTGGAAAATGCCATCGTTCCCAGCCTGGACTGCCTTCTTGTCCACCTGCCCCCTCCCATTCACGCTTCAAAGATTCAAACACTCAAGTCTACCACCTGCTCCGGCCCTCGGCGTCTTCTCCTTCCTCATCGCACAATCTGGCCCTTGGTGAGAGAGCAGCCTTCTCCCTTGGCCACTGTCCCACACGTACTTATCTTGTCTCTCCATTTTTTCCCCAAGGGCAGGAAGACGGTCAGGTATCACATAAAGCTTCACTAAATATGTGACTCATGGGACTTCATTGCCCAGATTCCTGGTTTTCCAAAAATCTTTTTCAGCAGAGCCCCTTTTTGCCAGACAGAATCATACGTGAAAACCCAATATGAAAAAAAAAAAATGACATTAAAAACAGAACAAAGCAGATTTCTCTAGTTTGAGCAAAGACCGGGGTTCCTGACCTGCTCCCAGCCTCCCAAAGCTTTTTGGGGGAATACAGTTTGAGAAACACTGACCCTGCTGCACATTCTTTTTTTTTCACATTCAAATATCTCTTTGTTGGGGCACCTGGGTGGCGCAGTCGGTTAAGCGTCCGACTTCAGCCAGGTCACGATCTCACGGTCCGTGAGTTCGAGCCCCGCGTCAGGCTCTGGGCTGATGGCTCAGAGCCTGGAGCCTGTTTCCGATTCTGTGTCTCCCTCTCTCTCTGCCCCTCCCCCGTTCATGCTCTGTCTCTCTCTGTCCCCAAAATAAATAAACGTTGAAAAAAAAAATTTAAAATATCTCTTTGGGGGGCCCCTGGGTGGCTCAGTCAGTTAATCCTCCGACTTTGGCTCAGGTCACGATCTTGTGGATCTTGTGTGAGTTTGAGCCCCGCGTCAGGCTCTGTGCTCACAGCTCAGAGCCTGGAGCCTGCTTCGGATTCTGTGTCTCCCTCCCTCTTTGCCTCTCCCCCATTTGTGTTCTGTCTCTTTCTCTCTCTAAAAATAAATAAAACATTAAAAAAATGTTTTAAATTCTTTTAATATACATTTTGGGGGGGCGCCTAGGTGGCTCCGTCAGTTAAACGTCTGGCTCTTGGTTTTGGCTCAGGTCATGATCTCATGGTTTGTAGATTCAAGCCCCACATTGGGCTCTGTGCTGACAGGGCAGAGCCTGCTTGGGATTCTTTCTCTCTGCTCCTCCCCTGCTCATGCTCGCTCTCTCTCAAAATAAATACTTAAAAAAATATATATTTCTTTAGTTTTTTTTTCCAGCTTTACTGAGATATAACTGACATTTTTTTAAGAAGTGAGCTTTTTTTTTTTTTACAGGAAGTGGAACTTATTGGTGGGCATGAATAGGGAGGGACAGAGCCAAGATTCTCGTGAATGCAGAGCCCAGCAGTTGTCCAAGGGACCACGATTAGGGATGTATTTGACCCCCAGCCATCTGGGATGAGCCGCTTTTCGGCCACCATGTCTACAAATTCATCCACAATAAACTGAGTAAAGCCCCACTTCTTGGGAATGTGGATCTTCTGGCGGCCAGGGAACTTGAACTTGGCCCTGTGTAGGGCCTCGATCACAGACTCCTTGTTCTGCAACTTGGTACAGATGGACATGATGACTTGGCCGATGCGGACCTTGGCCACCGTGACCGGGGGCTTTCCAAAGGTGCCCCGTCCCCCCACACCGCATACCCGTCTGGAGCCTAGACCGGAGACATGAGGCCAAACCTCAATGTCCACTGGGAAAGGCTGTCCCCAAAGTCCCTTAGGGCAGCCTATACAATCGACAGGCTGCATACACCACCAAGGAGGCTGCTGTTTGCAGCCGTGGCACCCTGGGTCCCCGTGGGGAAAGAGCACAGTCGGCTTAACCGGCTGCTGAGCCTGCTGCAAACTTTTAAGTGTGGCTGTCAGACTGCTTCACGAGCCGGCTTTGTCTCATCTGACCGGCTCCTCCTCTTCCCACGTTGCAACCATTCAAAGTCCTGGCTGCTCCAGAAAATACCACAGGCTCCCCTTCTAAGCCAGGGGTCTGTGGAGCACAGCCTGCGGGTCCAGTCCAGCCTGTGGCCTGGTTTTGTGTGGCCCTGGAGCTAAGAACGGTTTTCACGTGTTTAAAGGACTGAAGAAAAAGAAGGAGGAGGAGGAGGAGACCGCGTGGTAACCAGCACCTAAAACATCTGCTACCTGGTCCTTTACAGAGAAGGCAAGTCGACTGCTGGCAAACCTTCAGGGCCCGCCCCTTCGCCCAGGCCATTCCCTCGGCCCAGAATGCCCTCGCCCGGCTTTCACCGGCGTTTAGTGAACTCTACTCATCCTCAAGGCCCCCAAACTATTGCCTGCGAGCCTCTGCCTCAAGGCTCCCTAGCCACGACTGCACCTGTCGGGCCTCAGCTGGGGGGATGCCCATCCCCGGGCCTGGCCCGCAAGGACAGGCCCCGTCTCACCCGTCTTCGTGCCCCGGCCCGCTGCCAGGCACGCCGCAGGGTACAAGGAACACGACAGACACACACACCGCCTCGGCCCCTCCCCGCCTGCACAGACTCCCCGGCTGCACCCACCTCATCCTGTAGGTTGATGTCCCCGGGCCCACGGTTGAGCTGCTCCTGCAGGCTGGACACCACTGCATTGTTACCAGGCACTCGGTAAATGCCCGTGGACTCCAGACCCCGTGCCTCCACGATGCGACAGCACGCAGCCACGATCAAGGGGACCCGCTGGGGACAGGCAGGGCAGACGTGTTAGGAAGGTAAGAGGCAGGATTCCCCACCGGTGAGCCAGAAGAGGGGGGAAGGCCAAGACGGCAGCAGTGCACGGCCGGAGCTGCTGCCTGGGGGCCCCATGCAGGGGAACAGAAGGCCCTCACCGTCTCCGGGCACCAGAGCCTCACCACGGTGGGCACGGGAGCACTGACCGGAGGGTGGGGATTCCGGGCTCTGCCTCAGTTCTGCTGTTCCCTCCCTGGGCTCTGCCCCCCGACAACCCCCACAACCACGGTGTCTCTAAGATGAGGCGGAGAGCTGGTTCCAAAGTCCCTCACAGCTCTGACCCTCTGTGCCTTGGTCTGCCCCCTTCTCTGCCTGTCCTGGGGTACGGCGGGGGCTCACCTGGTTCTCTATGGCTGGTTGGCACTCCTCCAGACGGACCCCAAACGCCCTAGGAGCTGCCTTCTTGTTCTTCTTGATGATGTTGATGCCCCATGGGGTTTTGGGAGTGGCAGCACTGTCATCTGGGGTCGGAGAAGGCAGACAAAGTCAGGGTGAGCGGGGGTCGGGGGCAGCAGGGGAGGGGCAGCAGCCACACTTGGTCACACACACCCACCCATGTTTGGACATGTGGGGACTCCATCAGAAAGGCAACTGGAATGCTGAGGGCTGATGGGAAATTATATCCTGAGAGAAGGCCTCAGAGATGAGGGGGTTTATTCCTGAGGAGTCAGCCCTCGGAGGAAAGTAAGGACTTCTATATGGCCTCGAGGGCTAAAACAACAAGGTGGGGGTCGCAGATTCTGATACAACCAAAGAAAAAACTTTCTAATAGTCGAAAGTGTATAAAGAGGGGAAAGGCCGCCTCCAGAGAGGATGAGCCTCCTGCTCCTGAAGGGACACAGGCAGGGACTTGGAGAACACCCAGCTGGGATGTCACGGAGGGAAATCAGGTTCCAGGCCCTTCCAGCCCTAAGACTCTGGAAGCCCCTAGACCCTCACAGGCATACACACACAGACTGACATACCAGGATAATCCTGGCACACATCCAGCCCAACACATGCGCGCGCACACACACACACACACACACACACACACACACACACACAAGCCCTTGGCTCCCATGTAGACCCACAGAACTGACCCCCACCCTCCCACATGTGCACACACACATACTGCCCCCTTAGCAGCCACCTTCCTACCCTTGCTCCCTGCGGACTGGTCCTGAGTCCTGAAGCCACGTGCGGTACTCTGTTTGAGGAACTCAGACTTGAGGCCCCCCAGGCCACGAGAGACTTTGGGGGAGGAGTCAGCTTTGGGCCCAGAGCTATGGCTGTGTAGGAAAAGGAGGAGAAGAAAAGTCTTCATCTGGGGTCACCCAACATGCCACCTGCCCCAGCCTCCTACCACTTTAGACCTCCCCTCCATCCCTGACGAATGCCTCCTTGTCCTTCTGGGGACTGGAGGCTCTGCCTACCCACCCACCCACCCCCACCCCCATAGAGGGTGATTCAGAGGCTGCCTCGGGCCCAGAGGTGGGCCAGGAGGATGACCTCTGTCTGGAGTGCCCCCCGCCTCATGGTCAAGACTATTCATGAGAGCTGGACCTCACCTTACTTTGCGATAATCATTAAGCTTCTTGCTGATCAGAGCTTGGTTGGCACAGCCGGGGTCCTGGAGAAAAGGAAAGAGAAAGCAGACCCCCTCAGTGCCCACAGCCAGCCAACTCAGGCCTCATCCCTGGCCCCTGCCTCGGCTTCGCCAGCTGGAGGGCTCAGACCCTGGAGCGAGAAAGACCAGGGCTGGACTCCCGAGCACCCCCTCACCAGCTGTGTGACCTAGGTAATCCACTGGCCTCTCTGAGCCTCAGTCTCCTCCACAGTAACAAAGAAGATAACATGGCAACCTCAGGGTTGGGCTGCTGAATTGTGCATGTAGCACTCATCACATTCCTGGCCAGGCACAGAGGAGATGCCCCTAGGACTGGCAGCCCTGGCAATAATGGAAGTCACGTGGGACCCCCTGACTGTACCCTGCTGGGGACAGCCCAGCCAGGCCCCCCAGAACAGGGCCACACATTCCAGGTACCTTCCTCCCTACAGTAAGGAAAGACAATGTCCTGAGGGGAGCAGAGCCTGGTTCAACCAAAGGATGTGTCTCTTGTCAGTAAGAGGGTCTGTGGCCCAGAGGCCAGGTGCTGGCACCCCTCTCCCCCTGGCCCACCATCCTCATGGCAGAGACCAGCCCCCGAGCTCAGGACCCCCACAGAGCTGTGTGCACGTGAGCAAAGGCACCTCGGTGCAGGCCCCTGCTGGAGGGGGGCGGGCAAGTGAAACGGAAACGTCAGCCCCGGCTCTGGGTGTGCAGCTGCAGCTTCCCAAGAGGGGGCGCCATTGAGAAACTACCCTGAAATCCCTGCCAAAGCCTTTGGCTCAACCAGTGCAGCCTGCTGCCAAAGGCCAATCCTCTTGGCCTCCTCCCAAGGTCAATGTGTTGGTGCCCTGCTGACAGGCCAGCCCTGTCAGAAGGGCCAGCCACGGTTCTGGCACAGGGGCACCGCATTCTGTAATTCACTCCATAAGAAACCCCGGCTTTCTGAAGCAAGACCTAAGATTGGCCGGGAGCTGACCTCTCTGTGCCACAGCCTGCCCAAGGCAGTAATAATAATGATAATAACGATAATAATTCGTGCCCTCCCTATAGTTATTAGTGTTCCTGCCGGCCAGGGAGCACTGAGGGTGCCGAGGGCTCCGGGAGCCGCTGTCTGTATTTTCTCTTCACGCCAAAGCCCCGGCACGTAGGGCTGCAGGGGTTACCCCCTGTTGGCCCATTTTATGGAGGAGGGAACTGAGGCTCAGAGCGGTGAAGCGAGGTCCGCGGCAGGGGAGGGACGGCCCTGGGGCCTCCCTGCACCCCCACCCCCACCCCGCCCCGCCCCGCCCCGCCCCACCCCAGCCCTGGTGGGCGGCCGGGCCCTCACCTCGCCCTCGGCCCTGCTGTTCTCTCGGATCGCTCTGATCCAGCCCAGCATGTCATCCCGGTCCTCAGCCTGAAAGAGATATTCACAGAAGTCAGCGGTGGTCAGCCGGAACACGTGCCTCCTCTTGGTCTCGCTGTAGGAGATGTCCACCAGGCAGGAGCCGATGCAGACGGGCGCCGCCTCGTCCTCACCTGCGACGGCCGCCGCCGCCCCCGCCGCCGCCGCCGGCCCGGGCTCCCGCCGCTCCTTGCTCAGCAAGAGGGAGCGCGCCCGCAGCGCGGCGTAGACCCGCTTCCACTGGCGCAGGCCGCCGCCCGCTTTCTGCAGGGAGACACGGTGGGGGGGGGGGGAGACACGGGAAGGGGGAGGGTGTGAGAGGCGGGGCCTGCCCTCCCCGCCCCCACAGCGCGAGGGGGCCCCGGGAGCTGCAGGCGGCCACAGCAGTGGGGACCCCGCCCCACGGCCAGGAGCCCCCTGCCCCACCCTCCCGCCCAGCCCCTTACCTGCCTGGACACCCCTACCCACCGTTCTCAGTCCCCCAACCTTCCTTTAAACACCAGCATCTTTAAACACTAGCATCCGACTTCGGCTCAGGTCGCGATCTCACAGCTGGTGAGGCCCTCGTCAGATCCTCTGTCTCCCTCTCTCTCTGCTCCTCCCCTGCTCCAGTTCTCTCTCGCGCTCTCAAAAATCAATCCATCAATCAATCAATACTAGCATCAACGGGGCATCTGGGTGGCTCAGTTAGTTAAAGCCTCCCACTTCGGCTCAGGTCATGATCGCGCAGTTCGTGAGTTCAAGCCCAGCGTCAGGCTCGGTACGGACAGCTTGCTCAGAGCCTGGAGGCTGCTCCAGATTGTCTCCCTTTCTCTCTGCCCCTCCCCCGCTCACACTCTGTCTCTGTCTCTCTCAAAAATAAACATTAAAAAAAAAAATACTAGCATCAACAGCATCTGGTCAGCAATGCCCCCACAGCAGCAGCGAGGCCCTCACCCAGCCTAGCCCACCTTACATAAAATCCTTGTAAAGCCGTTCCTAAGTCCACACACTGCCCCCTGCACAGCAAACTGATCAAGAATTCCCCACCGCACCTGCTCTCCCAGCTTGTCTGCCCCTCGTTCAAGACTCTACTCTGTATCCTGGTCTCAGAGGCCACTCATAAGGTCACTCTGGCCCCTCGTGCTGCCGAAGCAGCTTCTCCGTCCGGCCTGGCCTTTTCCTTAGCCTCTCTGAGGCACGTTACTAGCCTGCAGCTCCTTCCTTCTCCAAGCCCTCTCTTGGCATCCGGGACCCCGTGGTTCCTGGTTTTCCTCCTCATTCCACTGGCTCCTTCTCAGTCTCCTCCATTGGTTTTCTCCCTCCCACCCCAACCCCCCCACACACAACATGCTCTCATCAGCGGTTCTCAACTGGAGCGAATGGTCCCCAGAGGACATTTATCTGGAGATATTTTCAGTCGTCACACCTGGAGACGTGCTATGGCATCTAGTGGGTAGAGGCCAAGGGTGCTGCTAAACACGCCCCGATGGCCAAGACAGCCCCCCACAACAAAGAATCATGGGGCCCCACATGACTCTAGAGCGGAGGCTAAGCCCCTGCCCTACAGGAGGGGGAGCTCCAGAACTTTGCCCTGGGCTCCCCTTTCCCTGAATGTCTCTCCTGTGATGTCATCCACACCTGTGGCTTTAAATCCCATCTGTCTACTGATGGGGATTCCCAAACGTATCCCTGGTCCAGCATCCTCCCCCGACCCCGACCCCTCCCAGCCACAGTCCTGCACCTCCCACTGCCCACTCAGTGTCCCCATGTGCATGTCTCATAGGCACTCCACGGGGTACTTGATTTTTGTCACCAAACTTATTCCTCCACAGCCCTCCCCAACTTCTCCAGCTCAACACATCTACCCAGTTGCCCAGAAAACTAGGACTTGCCCTTGACCCCCCCCCCTCCTCACCCTTGACATCCAACCCAACAGGAAGTCATACCTGTGCTGCTTCCAAAATACCACCTGTCTCCACCTTTTCCCGATATTTACCACCTTGTCTATATCACCAACACCTCTTACCTGGACAACTACACAAACCCTCCCAGTCCCCACCCTCATCTCCTGCAATCCACTCTCCACCCCACAGCTGCCACCATTTTTTTTTTAAGTAATCTCTGTGCCAACGTGGGGCTCAAACTCACGACCCTGAGATCCAGTGTCACACACTCTACCCACTGAGTCAGACAGTCGCCCCTGCAGCCACCATTTTAAAATGTAAGCGAGATGGTGTCTCTCCCCTGCGTAGCACTCCCTGGTAGGTTCCCAACGCCACTGGAATCAAACCCAAGAACTTTCATGATGTGTCTCTCCCCCTCCAAACTCAGCTTCTCCACCGACTTCTTTCTCGCTGTGTCAAGACACAGGGGCCCTTCTCTAGTGAACAAGCCAACCCTTTCCTTTCTTGGGGCCTTTGTTCTTTCTTGCTGTCCCTTCTGGCCAGAGCCCCTTCCCTCACTTCTCCATGTGGCCTCCTTCTTGCCCTTTAGATCTGAGATCAAATGTCACAAACATCACTTCCTCAGTGAGGACTTCGCTGACCATTTTTTCTTTCTTTTTTAAAAAAAAACATTTATTTATTTATTTTGAGGCGGGGGGTGGGGGGGGGGTGGGGGGAGTGGAGAGCGTGCATGAGTTGGGGAGGGGCAGAGAGAGAATCCCAAGCAGGCTCCACACCGCCAGCACAGAGCCCAACAAGGGGATCGAATTCACGAACCGTGAGATCATGGCCTGAGCTGAAATCAAGAATCAGACGCTCAACCGACTGAGCCACCCGGGAGTCCCCACTGACCATTTTTTTAATAAAGGCAGCTCCCTGCTACCTCCAGAATTAAAGGCAATTCACATCACCCTGTTCATTTTCCCTGAGTGCTTACTGTAACCTGCGCTTAATGCTGGTTGCAGATTTCTCCAGTAAATGGGAAGCTCCTGGGGGCCGGGAACTGGTCTGTCCTCTCACATCCTTAGCCAAGAGCCTACAGCCTCCACAGGCGTAGGGTAAGTGCTCATCAATATTTATTGAATAAATGAATTAATGAATTAATCATCCTCGGAGCACCCTGAGGGCAGAGGCTCTCCCCCATCAGGCCCAGGGCTCCCTTCCTTGCACCGGTGGCCTACCTACCACTCATCCAACAGGGGCCTCTGCCCTCAGAACGAGCCAGATGAGGAAACTCCGTGGCTGGTGGGTAACATGGCCACATCTGACCATGAGCCCTGGCCACCACCACAGACCTGCTGGACCCAGACAGGATTGTCAGAGCAGGAAATGACATGACCTTCCAGGGGAATTTGTTTTCATGTTCATATTTTTATTTTGAGAGAGAGAGAGTGGGCGTGCAAGTGGGGAGGGGCAGAGAGAAAGGGAGAGAGAATCCCAAGCAGGCTCCAAGCTCAGCACAAAGCCCGACTCGGGGCTCGATCTCATGACCATGAGATCGTGACCTGAGCCGAAATCAAGAATCAGATGCTTAACTCACTGAGCCACGCAGGCGCCCCTCCAGGGGAATTTCTTATGTCAGAGTGAGGGGGGTGACAAGGTGACCCTTTTTTTTTTTAATTTTTTTTTTAATGTTTATTTATTTTTGAGACAGAGAGAGACAGAGCATGAACAGGGGAGGGGAAGAGAGAGAGGGAGACACAGAATCTGAAACGGGCTCCAGGCTCTGAGCTGTCAGCACAGAGCCTGACTCGGGGCTCGAACTCACGGATCGTGAGATCATGACCTGAGCCGAAGTCGGACGCTTAACCGACTGAGCCACCCAGGCGCCCCAACAAGGTGACCCTTTGAGACCGAACCAACTAGGTGACCTTGGACAAGTCAAGCCCCCTCCCTTGGCATCAGTGTTCCCTACTGGTAAATGAAAGGTGAACTAGCCAGTTCCCAAGGTTACATCCTGCTCAAATGGTAGGTCTGTGACTGCAGGGACCTGTCACACCTACCTCCCTCTGCCCGACAGTGAATGGTCTCTGAAAGAGCCTGGAGGCTGGGTGGGGGTTACCCGGGAGAGGCTAGACTTGCCAGAGCGGACAACATCCGGCTGGACATCAGTTCCCTGGACAGACTAAGGGCCCGAAGCTGACTTAATGACCCCTCTCCTAACTCCCAGGCCACAGCACCAAGAGGACAAGTGAAATCGGGTCCTGGCCAAGCCAGGAGTGGAAGCCCCTGTCCTCCAGTACCGGTCAGTGAGCAGGAAGGGCCCAGTTCCCGTCCCTGCCTGGGAGACACTGTGGTGCGGCTGCCGGGGGCCATCCAGAGCTGGGAGATGGGCCACCTCGCAGGCCAGAGTCAGCATTTCTCCCCTGGCCCTCAGAGGAGCTCAAACTTGGGGCTGGAAGGGTTCATCTCCCCTTCCTCAGCTCACACAGCTGGCCCCTGCTGCCCTCCTAGGCAACCCCTCCTGCCATCTTGCTGGCTTTCCTCTTTGGTCTGCTCTCCCCACTTCCTCTCAAGGTGCAGCCAGTCTCTCGCCTTCTCCCTCAGTGCTCCCACACCTGTGGCTACAAGTGCACACCCTGATAGACTCCCTCCCGGGTGCCACAGCCCTAGAGCCTCTGAACCCAGGACACCCCCACCGGGGCATGACCCAGGGCCCTTGGACTCCACAAGTCCCCAAAGGAACCCTTGGCTTCCACTCACCAACCTGCCCCTCCAGGGCCCTGTGGCTCAAGGGAAGGCCCCATCGCCCCCGCAGCCATCATCTGCCTCCTCCACCCTCCCTCACCTCCCAGCCATCAGCAAGCCAAACCCATCGGTCCCTCAGTGTCTCTAAATTGTCCCTTTCCCTCCGCCCCATGCCACGACCTTAGAGCCCTCGCCCTCGCTCACCTGGACAGCGGCAATGGCATTGTCACCTCCTATCACAGATGTGATCCTTGCCTCCTGGGCTTACACACCTCCCATCCCTATCTAAACCCCTGCAAAGGCTTGCCCTGGGTGATGAGGTCCCGAAGCAGGCACCTGACTCCCCACCTCGGCTTCTACCTCTCACCTGGCTCGCGACCACCCAGCACGCCCTCTGTTCCTTTCTCCCAGACCATCCAGGAGGGCATCTCCACTGTCAGAGCACTTCCCACCCCCTCCCTGTTCTGTGGATTCTCACACACCCTTCATGTCACAGCCTCCCCGACACCTTCCCCCAACCCCGCATAGGCTGGGGTCACCTACTGCGTGCCATTCGGCTCAGCTCTCCAGTCCTGACAGTCGTGGGCTGGCAACTATTATGCACCGGGTGCTTCCTCTGCTTGTCCTGAGCCCCAGCGGGGCGGGATGGCCTGCCTCCCACACCACTAAATACCCAGAACCTCGACCGAGAATCGGGAGCATGGCAGGCACTCGGTCATTATCGTGGACTGGATGAGGGCACAGATGGATGCCAGCCCCACCTGGCCCATACATCTCACTCCACCTCCCACCAGCCCGGGACGTAGAATGGCACTGTCCCCACATTACAGATCAGAAGAGTGAGGTACAGAGGTTAAGGGGCTTGCCCAAAACCATATGCTGGATAAGTGGCTGGGCAGGAGCTCCCAGTCTGTCTGACTTCAAAGCTTACATTCTCTCCAGGTACAAGACCCCCAGAAGGCGGGGCGGAAAATTCAACTAATAGCAGAGGACTAGCAGCTCCCCGTGCCAGGCACTGGGTGCACTTTTGCTGAGATCATCTCGTTTAATCCTCAGCAACAGGTGTATATGCTAGGGATTGTTGTTAGCTCTATTTACAGACGAGGAAACTGAGTCATAGGCGGGTGAGTCACCCAAGCTTCCCCCGGGCAATTCATGATGCAGGCAAGGGCCAAGCCCAGGTCGATGCTAACCGCTCCGCTCAGCTTCGCCCGGGCCGCGTCGCCTCCGTGGACCCAGGGCCCCGGCCTCCTCGCTCTGGGATCCTGTTTGTCTCCCCCTGCCACCTGCATGCCCAGCCGTCGCTGTGGTCGCCCTTAATTGGTCCTCCTGCCTCCAGCCGGCCCCAGCCGGGGCCCCTCTCTAATTCATTCCCCAGGAAGCCAAATGAAAGAGACCCCAGGGGCTTCAGTGGCTGTTAGGATAAAGACTAAAAGCTTTGCTGGCCCCGTGAGGCCCCGAAAAGGCTAACGTCTGTCTTCTTTTGGGGTCTCAGCTCCTCCGAAAGAATCACCCTGGCCTTGCTCCCTCATTTTCCGTGAGCCCCCAGTGATCCTTTCTGGGGCGATCAGCCAACCAAGGATCACTGTGGGATGGTTCTGTCAGAATTCCAGGCACAGTTTGACCAGATCCCTCCCACAGCAGCAGAGACGACCTCTCTGGTTAAACCCTCTTGTTCGTGAGTTCTTTATGCCCCCCAGGAAGTTCTTCCTAACATCTAACCTCTACCCCTCAGGCTACAGCCTCAGCTGGTTCCCTCTGGCTCCAGAGGCTGTGGGGCGGGTATAAAAGCCGGAGAGTTCTGCCGGAGACAGCATCCATCCACCTCCACCTCAGGCTGCCAACCACCTTACCTTCCCCTTCTTGGTGAGGACCTGCTTATAATACAACCAGCCTTCTCTCCTGATATCGCTGAAGGTTGCGTCCGAGAGGTCAGAGGTTGAGTGTCGCTTAGAAGGAACATCAGCATCTTCGGAAGTACCCCAGCTATCCAAGGACTGCAGGGACACAACGGAGGGCAACTTAGGGGGGCTCCCACGGTGCCAGCATGCCAGAAGGCCCATGGACCTCGCACAGCCACGCGGGCCTGGTGGATGCCTGGGCTACGCTCTGCTGTGCTGTGTGGCCTCACAGGCCCCGCTTGCCCTCTCTGAACCACCGCGCTGAGGTCATGGGACGTATGTGCCGAGGAAGCCAGAAAGGAAGAAAGGCTATGACCTGCCGACCACATGTCTCACCACGCTAGAAAAGCCAATCTGGTACCTCCTTTAATTTTATGGACTTGAAGCAACTAAGGAAACAAAGGAAGTGATTGTGACAACACGGAGTTAAATAAACAGAGGAAGTGGAAACATCAACAAAGGCTGAGTTAGTGGAGCATGTAGTCATGTCCACAAGGAGTTAAACAGAGGAAGTGATAGTGTCAACACGACTCCAGCAACAGAAGTGACAGGTCAAGGGAGAGTTAAGTAAGCAGAGGAAGCGATAAGGAATAAGCCAGGTGACAATATCCTCAAGGTGTTAAATGAACCAAAGATACCGAGGGTTTGAAATCAAGTGGCTTTTCTAGTCTACCCGTAATCACGAAGGGTTAAGGCCATTTCAGAACTGACCCCACGTCTCCCCGGGGTCTGAGCCTGGAAGCTCCAGCCCGTCCATCACTCTCAGTCCTGTGTCCCCCTCCTTTCCAGTGTCCCCCCTCCCCTGAAGACACCACACAAATACTGCCCCAGGCCACCCTGTGCAGGCAGTGTTTGGTACCCACAGGGAGCAAGCAAACGAAACGAAATCCCTGCCCTCACAGAGCTCACGTTCTATCTGGGAGACAAGCAAGAGAGGGGACAGGTGCATAGACTGTATCACATGAGAAGCGCTAAGGAGAAACTAGGCATCACATGGCAGGGGTGAAGGCTACAGTCTCAGAAAAGGTGGAGATAAACCCGAAGAAAGTAAAAGGTGAGGGGCGCCCGGGTGGCGCAGTCGGTTGAGCGTCCGACTTCAGCCGGGTCACGATCTCGCGGTCCGGGAGTTCGAGCCCCGCGTCGGGCTCTGGGCTGACGGCTCGGAGCCTGGAGCCTGTTTCCGATTCTGTGTCTCCCTCTCTCTCTGCCCCTCCCCCGTTCATGCTCTGTCTCTCTCTGTCCCAAAAATAAATAAACGTTGAAAAAAAAAATTAAAAAAAAAAATAAATAAATAAACAAATGTAAAAAATTAAAATTAAAAAAAAAAAAGGAATTAAAAGGTGAGTCATGTGGCTGTGGAGGGGAGTGTGTGGAAAGGGCATTCTAAGTGGGGGAACGATACGGACCAAGGCCTTGGGTGGGTGGAGGGTGCGGGTGTCTTTAAGTGATGACACAGCCCATATAGCTGACACCAGGGGGTCACCTACAGGGTTGGGGGGTGGGGGGTGGGGGAGGGACACAGGAGCCAGAGTAGACCACTTCCCGCCCTGGGAGCCAGAGGCCTAGAAACCCACCCCGAGACGGGGCTCCACAGCCGAGGCATCGGTCCCTCCCCAGCTCCCCGGACACTCTCGCCCGCACACGCTCACCACTCACCCCATCAGTGAAGAAGCTTCGCAGCATCCGCAGGCTGGGTACTCGGTTTGGCAGGCGCCTGGCGAGTGAGAACTGAGTGTGAGGGAGGTAGGAAGCACAGCTAGGACTTCTCCTCAAATCCCAAGGCTCAGAAGCCTTCCAGGGAGGGAGCTCGTTGCCTGGGCGGCATAGAGGACACCAGGGCCGAGAGCCCCGTCCCAGCCCAGTCAGGGCGGCTGTGACGGCCACACGCTGTCCTCACCTCAGAGCCCTGCCCTCTTCCCGGAAGGTGTTGAGCCCATCGTCACAGGACTTGGAGCGCTCTGTGGTGATGGCCAGCAGGTAGGAGGAGCGGCGGCCGGCCTTGAGGCTACCTGCAAAGCCACCCACAGGGTCAGCAGGAGGACCAGGGCTTCCCTGGAGCCCTCCTGTCTGGGCAGGGCCAGGAGGTGACCACCCACGGGGCCCCTGGAGTAGCAGAAGCCGGCAAGAAGAGGCCATACATCAGGCAGCAAGCCCAGCAGAGACCCCTGAGGACCAGGCAGCCAGGGAAAGGACGGGGCAAGGGCTTCAGGGAGCACTCACTGCAGTCCTGGGAGTAATGGCGGCCAAGGGCAAAGGTGAAGGTTGGGGAGGATGGGCTGGTGCCCAGGACGGGGGCTGAGTTCATGGCGCTGGAGACCACAGCGGAGGCAGGGACATGCTTGGCTTGGAGGTCAATGCTGGGGCTGGTGGGTTCATCTGCAAGCAGAGGGGAGTGGTGGATAAAGGTGGCAGAAAGCTAAACCTGCCTGCCCCCCGCCCCCAGCCTCGCGTCCTGGCCCAGACCACGTGCCCAAGGCTCAGGTCCTCCGAGGCCCTGCTGGCAATACGCCCGTGGCCAAGGGCCCCCCCATCCCCAGACTGTGAGCATGGAGGCTCCGCCCCTGCCTCCTCCTTCACACCCAGGCCTGAGGTTGAGCCACCCTCCCTGGACTGGGCTCCTGAGAGCTTTGGACTATCTCCCCCACCAGACCGGGAGTCTCTTGAGGATAAGGACTGTCTCCTCCGTCAGTTGGGGGCTCCCTGAGGGCAGGCGCTACGTTTCCCCCTCACACTGGGAAATTACTGACGCTGTGTCTGCCCACTCTGACCGAAAGCTGACCAGGGGAGGCCAGGGCTGGGTCTGGCCTGGCCTCTTCTCCCTCACTCCCATGACCACCATAGGGTGAGCTCACCCTGCTCAGTTCCAGGTACTGTCGCTCCACTTCTGGTCCCAGTCTCATGATCTTGTATCTGGTCTTTATCTCAAGCCCCTAGACCCAGCCCAGCCTATCCTGCACCCTCATAGACACAGTCAGCAAACCTTAAACCTTTTCCTGCCCCACTCTCATTCCCGATGTAGGGGTGAGGCACAATCCTCTAGGTAGACCAGAAACCTGGGAACCACCCTGTCTCTCCTCTCTCTTGCCTCTCCCTTATCCAACATCTGTTCCACAGGCAGCAAACTCTCAGTGTCCCCTCTGTTCTCAGGATAACGTCCCCAACTCCCCAGAGACTGACACAGCCCCTCTGGACCCTTTCTGGCAACCTCGAAAGGCACCCTCCTCTCTCACGTCAGGGTTCTTGGCATATTCTATTCTCTCCCTTTACGTTCTCCCCCTAACTCTTTCTCATCCTTTAAATCTTAGCCCTAATCTCCTTCCTCTAAGATTCTCTCCTTGGCTACCACGCCCCAGTCTGGACCATGTCACCCTTCTCTGTCTCCTAGAGTCCCCTGTACTCCCATCACACACACACACACACACACACACACACCATGGGGTTGTTCTTGTCCGATCATCTGTCCGGCTGCTGGACCACACGCTCCAGAAGAGCTTGAAGCCTAGCACGGTGCCTGACACAAATATTTGTTGGATGAATGGATGGGTGGAGGGTGGGTGGAAGGAACAAAAAGTAAAAGGAACAAAGGAAGGATAGAAGAAAGCAAGGGTGGAAGGAAGGATGAAAAGAAAGAATGATGGAAGACGAGAAGGAAGAATGAATGAACAAAGGGAGGAAGAAGAAAGGGAGGAGGAAAAGAAGAGAAGTGATGGATGGGTGGGTGGACGGGTGGATGAAGGATGAAAGGAAGGAGGGAGGGAGGAAAGAAAGACGGCTGGGGGAGAAATGAATGAAAGGAAGGGTGACAGGATGCAGGAGAGAACAAAAGGACGGATGGATGGACAGACAGACAGACGGACAAACAGAAATCGGCACTCAACCCAGAGTTTTGCCCATGGTTGACAGGTGGGTGGGGTAAAACAGGGCACAGACGACCCAGTCTCCCAAGACAGTCACCTCTACTGTCACTCACCAATGAAGGGGATAGAAGCCAGAGAGTCTTCAGTAGTGGCCAAAGGGGCCACCTTCCTGCCCAGGCGTTCCACTCGCCCACTGGACTCTGGCTCTGGGGACTCTTCACCAAACCCAAGGTTCATCTGTCTTGCGGAGGGCAGCTGGACCTTCCGGCCAGTGGGAGGCTTTTGCCTCAGGACCACCTCGTCGCGGCGATCCTCGGTGGCGGGCTCCAGAGCCCGGGTGCTGGGTTCTGGGCGCACAACCCTGGGTGGTTCGGAGGCCTCCAGCGGGAACGATGCAGGGGACTGAGCCAAGTTGAAGGTGGGTAGCCCCCCGAAGGGTGAGTCCCGGAAGGAGAGCGCGTGCAAGAGGCCAGTCCGGCGCTGGAATGATGGGCTGTAGCTCCGGTACCCGATGTAGCCGATGTCATCCAGGCCTTGCAGACCAGGCGGGGGTGGGGCCTGGGGCGCAGGAAGGTCCCTGGGTGGGCAGGCAGGGGTGCGGGCAGACGGACGCTGGGAAGCCCAGCCACAGCGTTCGAAACGGGGTGACACCAGTGCTCCTGGACCCAGCGCCTCGGCTGAGCGGGTGGCCCGGCTCAAGTAGTCGTCTGAGCGAGCTCGGTGCCAGCCCTCCTGACCCAACTGGCTCAAGGCACCCTGGGAGGTGGAGCAGGGCCATGGGCGGTGGGCAGTCACATCCTCCAACCGGTCCTGGGAGGCACTGCGGGCCCGGGGGGGCATGGCAGGACACCGTCTCTCCCCCGCCCTGCGGGGTACCTGGTTTGACAGCCAGTGTGACAAAGCCTGCTGGCACTCCAGTCTGCTGGGGGGCACCCGGCTGCCAGGCTCAGGAAAGGCACGGGGCGTCCGGGGCTCCGAGGGGAGGCGGGGGAAGGCACCAGGGCTGGGGCGGGGCTGGCTCATCCCCAAGGAAGAGTTGTCCGGATGGGTACGGGTGGCAGAAGGGACGCGGGGCCCCGGGTCACTCCAGGCGGCAGGACTCCGGGGGTCACTGGGCAGTGCTGAGAGGGGCTCAGGCACCATAGTGGCCCAGGTGGAGACCCGGGCTGGCGGGGCGTAAGTCTTGCGAGGGTAGCAGATCGGAGGCGGCTCTGGGATACTCCGGGCCTCTCCAGAATACGGCTCGTTCCCCTTCAGGTAGGCATCCTGGGAGTAGGCCTGGCCGGGGACACAGAGGCAGGTGAGCAGGGCTGGACAAGTCCCACAGGGCGGAGTTACATCAGCCCTGGGAGATCAGGACCCTAGAGAAGTGGACTGAGGGAAAGGACCAAGCGGCAGGGGGGCCCTGAGTGGGTGGGAGCCGGAAGGCATGCTCCAAAGAGAGTCGGGGGGAGGGAGGGAGAGAACAAAGAAATTAGAGGCCTTTGAGAGTCACACACACACACACACACACACACACACACACACACTCTCTCACTGTCTCTCTCTCTCTCTCTCTCACTAGAGAAACAGCCAGGATTTCTCTAAGACTTATGACAAGGACTGCCTGTAGCCACAAACATTCCAACATCTGTTTTCTGGGGTCCTCCCCCATGCTGGCCTCAGCCGCCTCCCTGCTGCCTTACATCCAACAGTGCCCACAGCCCCCCGGGCTGGGCTGGGAAAACCCACCAGAGACCAGTCAAGGTGGCAGAAGACAGAGACGGCAGCTGACCAAGGGGTGTGTCCACGGCGGGGTGGGCTGGGGGTGGGCGGGGGCTGGGAAAGCCCCGCCGTCCCTCCGTCCAGGGGATGGGGAGCCAGGGCCTGGTTCCTAGGCCTCCGGAGTGAAGAGAAACTTGCCCACCTCTTGCTCCCTCTGGGCCAGGCTTGGGGGAGGGGCCGGACCGTCTAAGGGGCCTCAGGCCACCTTCTGCCACCCCAGGCCTGGAATCTGGCACTGGGAGCCGAGGCTGACGCTGCATTGCTGAGGAGTGACAGGGCCGGTGCCCAGGCCCAGCCAAAAAAGGAGGCAGGCCCTAGGGACAGAGGCCTTGTGGCCCTGGCCTAGCCTGGCCCTTGATGGGTGCCCAGGGGCGTCTCTCAGGGTGAAGTATCAAAGGGTGGGAGAGTGAAACACAATACACACATACACACACACGCTCCCACGCGCACGCGCATGTGCGTGCCACACCACAAGGAGATACTGGAAAATACACACCCAAAGACACACACACACACACACACACACACACACACACACAGAGCGAAACACAATGAGACACATATAAACTACACCTCCAGTCCCAGGCACACACATCATGTGATGAGGACAAGTTAGACCACACCCCCCATACTCACACTCAGCCCCCTTCGGACCCACACACCCAGCCGGGGGACACTCACATACCTCTCCCTCCTGCCATCCTGCCGGCTCCCCAGGCTCCCCGCATCACCACGGCGGCGGGGGAGGCGCTGGCGACAGCATCGTGGCCAGCCTCCGCCTTCCCTGGCCGGGGGGTGAACCCCCACTGACCACTGTGCTGGCCCCACCTCTGTCCTCCACCCCCAGTCTGCCCTCCCAGCGGCTGCCCTCGGCCCCCCACCGGCTCGCGCGCGCTCGCTCTCTCTCGCTCTCTCTCTCTCTCTCTCTCTCTCTCTCTCAGCGGCTGGCTGGCGGGAGGAGGAGGGAGGGGAAGATGGGTGTGGAGGGGCCTCGCCGCGTCGGCGGTGGCGTCAGCAGCTGCCGCGGCCCCATTGGCCTCCAGCCTTGGCTCACAACCACAGGAATGCCTGGGCCCCACCCTCTGGCTGGCCTAGGATGGAGGGGGCCAGCGGAGGGCCCCAGAGGCTGACATCTGGGGCCGCCAGCCTACCCGAACCTCGAACCCCGGTAACAGAGCTCAAGGCTGCTGCTCTCCCCACCCCTTGCCCCCCTCCTCCTCCTCCTCCTCTTCCTCCGGCTGGAGAGATGGAGGGCAGCCTTAGATCCCGCCCTGTCACCCCCTCCTGGCTTTTCCTTGCCTCGGCCTGGGGGAAGTGTACCCGCAGGGCCTTTGAGACTTGTGGAGAGCCATCCACCTCTCTGGGCCTCCACGCTTACCTCCCCCTCCCCATGAAGGGCAAGGGGACAATCCAGGTCAGAGGGTGGAGGTTCCCAGAGGGGCAGGGTGCCAAGCATGGCACCGTGATTACAGTGATTATGAGAGCACATCCAGGGCAGAAGCCAGCCCGGCTCCCAGGGCCTCCTGGGTTTGGCCCTCAGCCTTCCCCCAGGGGGGCAGTGACCTTGGGGGCAAGCAAGCTGGCATCTGGCTAAGACCCATGAGATCAGGAAATTGGACACTGGGCAGAGAGGACTGCCCTGGGCTCTGGGACAGGCCTGGGGTCGGTGTGCACAGAAAGATAGCATACGTAGGCGTGTGTAAGTCTGCATGTGTGTGTGTGTGTGTGTGTGTGTGGACACAGCTACAGAAGACATGCTCACTCGGGGCCAGGCAGGGAGGGGGTGTGGAGAACAGTCTCTTGGGAGCCGACAAGAACGTGCCAGTCTGGCAGGGCCCGCTGGGCCACCCTCCTTCCAGATACTCTGGCAGGAATCCTGCCTGCCAAGGCCAGCGCCTCCCCCTCCCCCAGCACAGAGCAGCCCTGAATGAAGCAACAACCGGCCCCAGCCCAGGGATGGGCCTGGCATCCCTGATTGGGCAGTGCCGGACTGGTGCGGCGCCCTACACTCTTCTCTGCCTCCCGAAGGCAGAAGGGAGGCCCCAAGGAGGAGACGTATCCCGCCCCCAGGCCCCAGGGCCCCTCCGCCTCAGACAGCAGGGCAGGACTCACCAGCTGGAGGATGTCCTCGTCCTTGGGCATGATGGAGAGCTCCAGGGTATCATCGCTACAGAGACAGGGCAGGGGGTCAGGCCAGGCTGAGGCAACAGGGTCTGGGAGAACAGGGATCCTGGTCGCCAGGGCAACCCCAGGGTCAAGGGGGTGGTGTGCAGGGACTCAATGAGCGTGCTGGGAGCTATTACAGGAGAAGGGAGGCAGGGGGCACTCACCTATTCTGGATCAGAGCTATGACCTGGGAGTAGGTCTTCCCAATGACGCTCTCCCCGTTCACCTTCACCAGCCGGTCTCCTGGGGAAAGGGGGGGCAGAACCACATGTGAGCAGGCCAACGGGTGACCATGGCCCCTCCTGAGAACCCCTGCACCAGGCATGGATGACAGCGCCAGGACAGGGCCTTCCCCAACACCTGGATCTGAGAATCCCATCCTAACCAGAGAGCAGGTGGAAGAGACCCAGAGAAGGACAGCTCACCGGTGCGAAGGCCCGCTCTATGGGCGGGGCCATCATCCTTCACATTCTTGACAAAGATGGTATCCATGGGCTCCAGGCGGTGGTGCCGGGGGGAGGGTCCTGGTGAGCATCAGCCAGGTTAGCTGGGGGTGGCTGCTGAAGGTCACACCCATGCACAGCTACGCACACAGGGGACACACGCTCAGAGAACGGTCACACTCACACGGACACAAACACGGACCCACCCATTCACAGAGACGTGGATGTATAGGATAAGACAAGAGGATCCGCCCCTGGGAGAACAAAGACCAGTGTGGGGAAAACACGTTCGCGGACGCACAGAAATCACTCCTTAAATGGTGCTTTCATCCCAGCACTGTGCCAGAAAGTAGACTGAAAAGGATGGACAGATATGGGCCTTGACCTCGTGAAGGTCCCTGTCTAGTGGGGCAGACACCCACACGTGCAGAATGCCCACACCCACAGACCTGGGGAAAGCTGCAGAAAAGCCCTGAGGTTCACAGACACTCATGCCCACGCTTCCCACCCCACCCCCTTCCCTAGGGGCAGAGGATTCTAAGCAGAGGCCTGAAGATCCTGAGATGAGTACTCACCCCCTCATGACATCACATTACACCCCAGCTGCTAACTGTCTCCATCAGAGAAAGGGGCCTGTTCTAGGTCAGCTGGCTCTTCCCCTTGCCCCCAGGGGCCTCTGCGATGAGGCTCAGGAGTGTCACCACAACTGCCCAGCAGAAGCCCCAACGGCAGAGAAAGAAGTCTGCCCGTTAAAGGAGTTTTGCCTTGGGGCACCTGGGTGGCTCAGTCAGTTGAGCAACCAACTTCGGCTCAGGTCATGATCTCACGGTTTGTGAGTTCGAGCCCCGCGTCGGACTCTGTGCTGACAGCTTGGAGCCTGGAGCCTGCTTCCGATTCTGTGTCTCCCTCTCTCTCTGCCCCTCCCCTACTCATGCTCTGTCTCTCTCTGTCTCAGAAATAAATAAACATTGAAAAAAATTTTTTTTAAAAAAAGGAGTTTTGCCTTGAATACCCCGGGTGGCAGAAAGGGGCCCTTTGGGATAGCGAGGGTGACAGCCAGGGGAGGCAGGCCCACATCTGGTAAGATAAAGACCTCAGGGCTCCCCTCACACCCAACAGGACCCCAGCGTCTCCATCTCCGAGGACAGCCATTGGTCAGCTGCACCCTACCACCAGCCCCCAGGCTCTGCCGCCCTGTGTCTGTGCCTCAGCCTAGGCTGGGAGTAACTCCAGGGCAGAGGCCAGGTCTTAGAAAGCCATCTGCTCCCCAGAGCACCACCCCCAGTGTGGAACAGACAGGCTCAGAGGGAGACAAATGTGAGAAAAGAAAGGAAGCATCGAAGGGACCACAGGGCCTTGGCGGGCCCAAGATCTGTCCTCATGTCACTGGTGATGACGAGTAGGAATGAAATTCAGGGAGCTCTCCCCTAGAGCCCAGAATAAATGTGCTGCCTCTTGGATTCTTAAAAAAAAGAAAAGAGGGGCGCCTGGGTGGCGCAGTCGGTTAAGCGTCCGACTTCAGCCAGGTCACGATCTCGCGGTCCGTGAGTTCGAGCCCCGCGTCAGGCTCTGGGCTGATGGCTCGGAGCCTGGAGCCTGCTTCCGATTCTGTGTCTCCCTCTCTCTCTGCCCCTCCCCCGTTCATGCTCTGTCTCTCTCTGTCCCAAAAATAAATAAACGTTGAAAAAAAAAATTTTTTTAATAAAAAAAATAAAAAATAAAAAAAAAAAAAGAAGAGGAAAGGAAAGGAAAGGAAAGGAAAGGAAAGGAAAGAAAAGAAAAGAAAAGAAAAGAAAAGAAAAGAAAAGAAAAGAAAAGAAAAGAAAAAGGATTGAGGAGAGAAAGCACAGACACAGAGAAGAGCAAAGACTGGACAGCAGTCAGGGCTGGGGGCGGTGGGAGGGCAGGCAGCAAAACCCAGGCTGACTTGGGTAGCGGGAGAGAAACAGAAGCTGGAAAACGGGCCCCAGCTCAGCCCCAGCCCTGGGCCCCACCCCCACCACTCCTTACCTCCTCCTCGGCCTCCATTCTCTTCCTCCTGCAGGGGACAGAGAGGTGGGTGTGGGGCCTGGGTCCAGCCCTCAGTGGCTCCACCTGGGCGGGCCCTTCGATGTCCCCCACCCAAGGCCTCCCCTCTTATCTTCCTTCAACTAGCCTGGTGCCCAGCCGAGGCAGGAGGGGTGTCAGTGGGGACGGTCATCAAGCCCCATGCAATGGTCCCCAATAACACTAACCCCCTCTCATGACTGCTGATCCCACCACCTTGTATTTCAGCCATTCGCCCCCAATCCAGTGGGGGACCCATGACCCCTTCCTTTGGGGAGCTCCAAGCCCGATGAAGGAGGCACTAAACGTAACGCACAGAGAGAGGACACACAGGCAGACACAGATAAGCAGGCATGACGAGTGCAAACAGTGGCTATCAGCTCTCAGAGAATGGGAAGGGAAGGCTGATTAGCACCCCTCTGGGGGAGGGGATTTTAAGGCAAGTTTGAGGAGGGAGGGGAGAGGGAGGTCTGGGTGAGGGGAGGGGAGTACGCAGGCGCTGGGCAGCAGAAATAAACAAGCATTTGTAGGACAGCATCAGCTGAGCCGACGCGAGAAAGAAAGCAACGCCAGCAAGTGACAGAAGTCAGACTAAAGCATTCAGCTTTGAAAGGACAGAAAGAGGGAGCCAGTGAGGGTTCTTGGGTGGGAGAGAGTGGATGTGACATACCAGTGAGGGAACAGGGTTCTAGCATCCGGCAGGGCTAAGAAATGGAGTCCAGGAGACCCACTAGGGAGACCTCTGGGGTCATCCTGGTAGTGAGAGGGAGGGTGCTGGATCTGGGGAGGGAACTGGAATGAGGGAAAGGAGGCCAGCGAGACAGGGTCCCACGTCAGAGCTGGATCCGACATTTAGCATCATCGTATCTACCCCTGTCCACAGACCATCCATTCTACCACAGATGACAGGGCGTGACTTATCCAGGGCCACTCCGAGCCAGGGCTGGAACCCAGGAGTCTCTGGCACCCCAGCCAGGACATGAAGGCTGTGGGGCACTGCTGGAGAGCAGTCCCTCTGCCCCTGCCCTCCCTGTGTGGGGTGCGCGCCTGCTGATGTGAGCTGATAGCACAGTGAGCGGGTGGCAAAGGCAGATGGATGCATTTAGACGGCTGAGCTCCCTGCAGGCTCCCAGCCCTGGGCAGGTTCTGGAAAGGGGATGGAATCCACCCCTGGCTTGCCCCGCCCAGGGTCTTCCAGCGCCCCACGTGAGCGAGGTCTCTCTGAAACAGGTCTATCACCCAGCCTAGGCCACTCAGGCTGCTTCCGCCCCGGTCACCCCTCAGCAGGGCCCCCTGAGAAAAGGGGGCAGGGGCCAGGCAGGAGGGACATTCTGGGGGAAGAGGAAAGGAAGGACTGGAGGTTCCAGGGAACTAGAAGGTTGGTGTCCTTGGGCATCAAGGGGCAGGGGGCTGTGCCCCTCTCACACACCGTCAGCCCCCACTTACACTCTTAAGCACGGCTGCAGCCAATGGGAATAGTTTACGCAGGTGCTCCCGGATTGAGACACGGATGAGAGCGCACAGGGACACATACTGAAGACGTGTATTTAGAGACACCTGTCTACCCACGCCTACATACACAAACATGCATGCGTATGACCCACATACTGGGCACCCAAGTGCACACAAAGAGAGCCATGCAAGTACACAGACACAGGCAGTGAAACCCAAGGCCCCGGTTCTCTGGCAGGTGGGACCAAGCTCCCCAGAGGAGAGCCCCAAACAGCTGGTCTCAGCCCTGAAGGAGGGGGCGGGGGGAGTAACAGGTTCATTGACTCCAAAATAAGTCTGTCTCAGGCCCTGCTGGGAAAGAGGTGGGGGAAGGGAGGGGGGCCCTCCTGGGGAGCCCCAGTTCCTGCCGAGGATCTCGCTCTTCCCGCATGCCTGGCCCGCCCCCAGCCCACACTGTAGGTTAGGCACAGAGAACCTGACATTCATACTATGGCCAGAAGGGCTCGTGGGGGTCAAGTACATAGACGCCCTCACATTACAGCAGGAGAAGTGACCAGTGAGTGAGACCAAAGTAAAGAGCTCCACTAGGATTAGAACCCAGGGCGCCCCCCTCCCGGCCTGGCGCTCTCCAGCACCCAGAGCCCAGAGCCGAGGCGAGTGCAGGGCCCGGGGCACTCTGGGAGGAGTCCCAGAGGTGTTTTAGGATGGACTGCCCAAGAGCTCAGGCTAGGGAGGGAGCAACAAAGCCAGCTCAGAAGTGGCCACAGGACAAGGAGTCCCAAGAACTTCACCTCTTCGAGAAGGCGGCTCAGTTTTCAGGGGCCAAGAGTCTGGGTGTGCGCGTGAGCGTCCTGGCTTCCCCCACCCCCAAGTTCATCGCCCTGAACCGTTCACCCTTCTCCTGGGAAGACCAAACCCAGGGCAGTTAGGGATCTCTTCCACAATCGTACAGTGCCAGTGACCCAGCCAGGGCTGCCCCGGCCTCTCAGGGACCCTCCTCCCAAGGCCAAGGAAGAAGGGCTGTGGAGGGGACAGTGCAGACGAACCTCCCTTCCCCCCACTGAAGCTTCCTCAGGACGGGCAAGGGCAGCGGGCAAGGTGGGTGTACCTTCAGGCTGCAGTGCACGGCTGACTCAGGGGGGTACACAATGAAGTGGCGCAGGGTGAAGCCAAAGCCGTCCTGGAGACTTTTGCACAGCAGCAGTGTCCGCGGCCCCTGCCAGGGGAGGGGGCGCCCAGGGGAGCACCCATCTCTCGGGCCCAGCGGCAGCTGTGGAAGCACAGGGAACCAGGGTTGAGTGGCCGTGTGACCCACACTCCCAGGTGTGCACACTGCCTCCGGCAGCCAGGGGGAGGGCCTGGAGCGGGGGAGGGGGAGGGGGGCAAGGGCCCTGGGGTTCCACGCACGCGCCCCTGCTCCCCGACCTCCTCCTCACCCCCTTCCTTCCTCTCCCTCGCTCATCAGTCCAAAGCTACTTCTTTCTCTCCCCTCGAGCCCCTCATGGCACCTTTGCTCCCAGGGAAGTAACTCCCTGCCGCCAGCCAGGTTCTCAATCAGGTCGGCTCAGCAAATGTTCGCCAAGCACCTCTTACGCTCCAGGATCTGGACACGGGGCCTTCTGGCCTGGGAAGTGCCTGCTGCCAGCTGAGCTCATTCCTGCCTGCTGCACAATCTCACACACAGACAGACACATCCGCACACCCAGAGAAGCACACTCACGTGCAAAGGTACACACGGAGGCACAGATGAATCTACACACACAGGCTATGTAGACAAACACGTGCGCACACGATCGCACGTGATCAGAGTCTCCCACACATGCCTACACATACAGGCACACGCACACAACATATGCTGCAGACAGACACCCACACGCACGCACACAGACTGGCTCGCACAAGCATCCTTCAGGAGCAGCGGCAGCAACAGGTGAGGGACTAGAGCCACGAGGGAGCGGGCTGGACATCAGACAACTGAAGGGACTTCCTGGAGCTCCGGAGCCCAGCCAGAGGCCTGGCCGGTCACCGGATCTGAGAGGGGAACCGGGTGGGGGTGGCGGGAGATACTCGGCTGCCCTCTGGCCGACCCGCTGGAATACTTGGGATTCCCCAAGATGACAGGCAGGGGATGTCTGAAGACCAGGGTCTGAGGGCACACAGGTCTGTTTCTGGGGCGGGAGAGAGAGTAGCGCGGACACTGCCTGAGAGAGGGCTCACCTCAGGTTCCCTGCTCAGACGCAGAGAGGGAAAGCGGGTGACAGAAGGGCGTCAGAGAGATGCCTGTGTGCACAGGGAGGCGGCCGGCAGATTGGCCAAGACGGAAGACAAGGGCGGGCTGCCTGGTGAAAAGCCAGGATGCCTCCCTCGGGGCTTTAACCCCCGACCTCAGGCATCCTAACCTGTCTGGGGGGCCCTAATCCAAACCTCAGAGGGCTCACCCTCACCCTCAACAGTCTCCTCAACCCCCTCGCTCCTTGGCACGAGCCCGGAGTCTCCAGGGGAAGAAAGGCAGGCTGGATGTGGACGGAGGAAGCCCCAGTTCTGGGGTGAGGGCCTCCCCCCTTCTCTATTAAGTTCCCCTTTCTCCCTCGCCCAACTGCTTTTGAGAAAGCTCAAATTGGCACTTGGATGTACTGATGCTAAGAAGCTCCTTTGTGTATCCACCCCCCCAGCCCCCCCCCCCCACCCCGCCGCCAGCCTGTTCACATTTCTGGTAGAAGAGAGCCCTGGGTCCAGCCCTTCGCTGGGGATTTCTGTATTGGGGTGGGAGGTGGGGTTGTAGTCAGGCAGACTTGAGACTCAAATTTCAGAAGACTAAAGAACAATATGACAGGGGCAGTAGGCTTGCTTCGTGAAGTCCCAGAGAACACAGCCAAGGTGGAAGGTACAGGGAACAAGTGAAGCTCCAGGCCAGGGAGACCATTCTCATCATCTCCGTCTGGAAAACTACCAGCTGAGGACGTGAGCGCTCATTCTCCTGAAGGGTTCAAGCCAAAGCTGGATGATCCCCAGTCTGGGAGGCCGCGGCTGAGATTCCAGCATGGGGCAGGAGGTCCAGCGATGGCCCCTCGGCTCCTTCCACTTGTAGCCCCAGCCCAGCCTGTCCACTGAGCTCCACACCCCCATGGGGGTCCGAAGAGTCCAGAGGAGAAAATTCTCTGGGAATTCTGCTGAGGTCCGAAATCCCCTGGATTTCCTATCTCTGCTGACCTGGCAAGGAACTGATCAGGGAGAGCAGAGGGCCTGGCGGATCCCCCCTGCCTGCTCCTACCAGAAGCCCCTATGCCTCCCCAGCGTGGACTGCCTCCCCCTGCACGCCCTCCACCGGGGCTCAGAGCTGAGGCTGTTTGCAGGGCCCATTGTTTTGCCGGTGTCCTGGATTAAGGTTTAAGCCACCAGCTGCCCCAGTGACGAGAAGTGGCTGGGACAGGTCCCCGCACGCCCCCCACCCCTCCTCCAGCACACATCCTGCCTGGAGCTGCCAGCTGCCTGGGGTGCCACTCTCTAGGGGCCTGGATGTAACCCAGGGAAGCGGGCAGGCCTTCTTCTCTCAGGCCCCCTCCTGGCCCAAGCACCATTGGCACCCCCTCCCTTATCTCTGCCTCTCCCTTTCCTCTTATGCTTCCTTTCAGTCCCCCTTCCCCCATCTCTTCCAACCAGTTCCTGAGAATGTCAGTGTGGTAATCCCCCTGCCACAGCTCCCACACCCCGGCCTGAAGAGGAGACACCACGGCCCCCATGGACAGCCAGACCTGATGGCTCCCCTGTGGGAAGTTCTTCCTTGGATTTAACCTCAGTGCTTCATACTATTATTCACACATTTCCTCTCCTCCCCTCTGACCTGGGACACCCCTGGGTCTGGCTCTCATCTTTACAGGGAGGGAGATGATGGACACAGAAACAGAGAATGAGCCAGCAATGGGAACAGAAAGGTGACTAGATTGGGGAGGGGTTCAGCTCTCACACATCCACAACTCTGCCTCTCTGGGGTAGGCACAGAGACAAGGGGATGGAGAGGGAGACGCTCGGGGGACACAGGGACATCACTGATTACGGCTCTCCTGGCCCAGATCCATCTCCAAATGCTCTCGCCCTCATGCCAGGAACGAAAGAGACATCCAGAAATACCAACTGATGGTGGGAAGAGGGCAGATGGCCCCAGGGCCACAAATTAGACAGAACTGGACACGTGGTGGGTTGGCAACACCAGGAACCAGAACCCAGGAGTCCTGCTCCTCCCCCCTAGGAGCATAAAGAGGTCACTGCAGGGAGCACAGCATTCATGCTGGGCACGGCGCCCACTGTGACTCACGCCCTACCAGCCTGGTCGATCCCGGACATCAGACACACTGTCCCCACCCCCTATCTCCAGCCCTGTCAGTCCTCACCCTGAGATCACTCATTACCTGCCACCTCTGCCTCCTTTGCCCACCAGGAAACCCGTGCATGCCCCTGTGCCCACAGCCCCTACCAGGGAGAGGGCGGAGTGGTGCCCACCAGTCCACTTAGTATGATCCTTGCCTGCCTCCGACCCGGGGTCCTTGCCAGCCAAACTCCTCGGGATTCCATGCCCCGGCATCTCCTCAAACAACCCTGGTCCCTTCCGTCCTTCCACTGCCTATAAACCAAGAGGCTTGAGCCACTGGAGGCCACCACCCAGACTGGCCAGTCCTCATCCAGCACCCCGGGAAAAGCTCCCAGCCACAACCTGCCACCCTCACCCGCGTGTGTCTCCAGCTCCTCGCTCACTCCCCCCCACTCCTGGGGCATCGGTCCCACAACGCAGGGCGCACTCAGCTCAAAGATCCCAGGAAGTTGGTGGCCCGATCCTACCCGCCCCGTCGAGGCCGGACCCCTGCCCCCTAGCCCCGGCCCGGCAGCCTCCCCCCCCCCCCCCGCCCCCACCAGCGGCGCTCACCCTGGCCCGGCGCGGCCCCGGCGCGCGGCGGTCCCTGTGGACGAGGCAGGGCAGCCAGAGGCAGCGCGGCTCCGGGGCGCTGCAGTCCACACCGACGGCGCGCTCCCAGCGCCAGCCCCCGGCCCCCGCGCGTTCCACGCGCCACACAGCGCTGCCCACGAGCGCCGCGGCCGGAGGGGGCCCCCGGGCCCGGGCCCTGCCGCCGCCGCCGCCACCCCCGCCCCAGTGAGCCGCGGGCCCGGCTTCCGGAGAGGGGCGCGGGGCGCGGGGGCCCCCGGCCGCTCCACGGCGCCCGGCCGGCGGCGTCCTCGGCCCCCCGGGCGGCAGGCGGGCCCCGGAGGCCCCCGCCCGCCCCCCGGAGCCGCGGGCCCGGGACCCAGGGGCCCCGAGGGGACGGACGGCCCGCGCGGATGGCGGCAGGACGGCTGGGGCAGCTCCGCGCCTCCCGCGCCTCCGGAGCCTCTTGGCTGAAGGCGCCTCAGCCCGGACACGCCGCCGAGTGGCAGGGCAGACACCTCCCCCTCCGGGGCGGCCCCTGTGCGCGGCCGCCCAGATCCCCCCCACCCCCACACGCGCGCGGTAGGCACTATACAGCGCCCCCGCGCAGCCACACACTGCACACCCTCTACGGGCACACACAGACACACACACCCTCACCCTCCCGCTCACACGGAAACGCACACTGCCCGGCCCACACACGTTGTACTCGACAGTGCACACGCTCATCCAGCTTGGCTGTGCCCGAGAAACACACATTTACTCGTGCACACATGTTCCTCACAGGGACGCACACAGTCCTGCCCACCCTGTATGGACCCACACCCCCCACACACCTATACACCGGCTACCCTCCCATCCACACCCACACACACTCACTCTCCCTCTGTCCACACACCCCACGTAAACACACTGTTCCCCTCACGTGCACATCGTGTGTAGACACCTTTCCATATGCACACACACTTTGGACACCCTTCCGTGCATATTTGGTCCACGCACCCCACACAGACACGTTTGCAAGCATACCCACTGTGTCCTTAAAAGCACACCAGACGCCCCAGGCACTCACCTGTACGCCCCACACACACCCCACCCCACAGAGACACCGACGAAGGCAAGCCAGATGACACGCACATGTTGTCCAGGATACATACTCCATGCACTGGTGCTCTGCCCCCTCAGTTCACACACACACACACACACACACACACACACACACACACACACACACTGCCCAGCACTGAGAGCAGATGGACTCTCATACCAGAGTTACGATATAACCTCAGGCTGCAGGTGAAGTCCCCGTCACCACCTGTAGGGGATTGTGACCAACCCTCTTCCCCCCGGGGCCACCCTGCCCATTAGCCTCACCCAGAGGGGCCACCACCAAGCTGACAATGGGCTCCAAGCTGGCCCCCACCCCACCCCCAGCATGTGAGTCAGACAGGAAGCCCATGTTGATGGCAGACCCTGCCTGCCTCCCCTTCCTGGCTCCCTTCCCAGGCCCCTTCCCGGGTGGGGCCAGTAGAGGCCTTGGCCAGTGGGCGTGCAATCACCGCCACCTTTTCTATCTCATTTGTTCACGGTGGCTTCTCGCCACAGCCACTCGCTGTGGCCCAGGGCCACTTGCCATGACCCAATTTTCAGGGAAGGAAATGGAGGCCCAAGAGCACCTAGCTTGCTATGGCAGCATGGGACTCCAAGCCCAGAGCCCCTCACTCCAACTGTGGATCTTCTACCCAAATTCTAGCCTGCAGCCAGGGAAGGGAGGCTGGGGTTGGGGAGCAGCTCCTGCCCCCCCCCCCGCCCCCAAATCTAGGAGTTTGGGGAGGAAGAGCCATAGGGCTGGGCCCTTGTAGGGCAGTCATCAGAAGGGAGAACCCTACGGAAGGGGTAGCTCCCCCTGCTCACCCGCATCCCATCACCTGTGTCCTCGGCAAGGACAGCCCTTGCTGAGGTTGGATCAAGGTTGGGTCGAGGTTGGATCAAGTGGTGGACAGAGTGGGAGGCAGCAGGCGGGAAGACGGAGGGGTAGGGGAGAAGGGCCCGGGCAGAGGGAGGGGGACTAGAGGACTACAGGGCCCGGCAGGAGCGGAGCGAGGGAGGGAGAAGGAAGGGAGGAGGAAGGGTGAGGGTGAGGCAGGGCCAGGGTGAGTGGGGGCCAGGGAGCGGTTTTGTTCTCCTGTTTCCTGTTTGCCGCTTGCTGGGCCCCCTGTGCAGGAGCTGGACCCCCACCCCCACCCTGGCGGAAGCCTGACGGGAAGAGCAAGGCTGCCTCCAGCGCTGAGTCAGGAGGGCTTAGGGGCAGAATGGGAAAGAACTGTAGTCAGGAGGAGTGGAGACCTGGCACCTCCATTAGCACCCTCCCCCACCCCTCTGCCTCTAGAAAACCAAGGATTCTGGGTCAGGCCCACTCCTGCCCTCGCCTGCCCTGGGTCTCCCTGTCACGCCGCCAGCCTCCACCAAGGCCAGGCCCTCGGAGACCAGCCGGGAGCACCGCCAGGCCGTCCTCGGCTATGTCAGAGTCTGTGGCCCCAAGCAGAGGGCAACCACCATAGGGATGGCCTCGCTCAGAATCTGGCCCACTCTCCCGGTAAGCAGCCAGTAAGTCCTTCCAGCTGTCTAACTTCCTTTCCTCTTGCTTCAAGCCCAGTCTCTGGTTCTGAGGAAATGGAGTGACTCTCCCCCGTCGTGCTCCATGGAGCCTTTCATGGCCAACAGGTGCTGCTGTGGGTCTGGATCCAGAATTCACTTCCCTGGAAACTGCTGAGGTTTCTGAGGGCTACAGGGAGGGGCAAGGCGGAGAAGCGGCAGGGGGTTTCTGTGTTCAGGGCTTCAGGGACCTGGGAAATGGTAAACCACATGTGATGTCCATTTCCTGCCCTCTAACCTGGCCAGGCAGCAAGGAGGTTCCAGTCTCTTCCAACACAAACCTGCACCTTCCCCACCCCACCTCCTCTGCTCAGCTCTGGCTCACAGGGATGTCAGCGGGGGGGGGGGGGGGGGGGGGGGGGGGGGGGGGGGGTTCACACAGTAGGGCCTTGAAGGGTGTACACAGTTTGAATAAATGATCCTACAGGCCTGGGGAGTCTCTCAGCCCCCTCCCCCATTTCCTCTGGGAAAGGAATGTGGGGTGGATCCCAGAGGGTGGTGGGGGATGGGGCCAAGGGCTGGGAAATACCAGGCGTAGCTGAGATTCTATTCCAAGCCTTCCTGCCTAGTGTGAGTCCTCCTCCCCTACACCCTTGCCAGCTTCCTCCCCCCAAATCAGGAATTACCCCGCTGAGCAGTCCCTCCCGTCATCCTCTGGTTTGACCAGCTTGCAAAATCCATTCAACTTGATCTCCCTGAGGGTCCCTGGGGCAGGGCTTGGGGGCTACACCTCCAAGGGGAGGGCATCCAGTCTTCCTCCCTCCAAATGAGATCATCATCCTTTGACTGTTTGAAAGCACTTTCACTGGATCTCATGTGGCTCTAACCCTAAGGACTGGATATGCAGGGATTGTTTTTACACCCATTTTCAGATGCGGAAACTGAGGCTTAAAGAGGGAAAGTGACTGCTTCAAGATCTCACTTTTACTAAGCTGAAACCTGATCCCGGACTCACTCAGATCTCCTGTATCACCTTGTTTATCCGTTCAAATACCACATCTTGAGGGGCTGCTGTGGGCCAGGTACTGTGCCAGGGGCTGAGACACCTTGGAGAATAAGTCAAGTACCCATCTCGCCCTCAGGATGCTTATATGTCTGCTAGTATCCCAGCTCTGAAACCTTTAGGGGTCCCCAAGTTCCAGGTTCAGGCCTGAGCCAGCTGCCTTCATTCCCACCAAGGGAAACCCACACACACCCAGGGAGCCCCCGTGGCAGGGGCTCCAGGCCTCTTCTTTCCATGAGGGGACAATTTGAGGGTGGGATCAGGGGCCTTCCAGGTTAGGCCTCCAACAAGAGGGCTGTAGAAGCGGAAGGCTGCAGGACCGGCCTGACAACCAGCCACGGAGGAGAAGGAAGAGAGCATCCTGGGCCCCAAGGGTCTCGGGACATATAAGAGAGGCCTGTGGTTCCGGAAGTGAGAGGGAGGGGCTCAGGGTCAATTTGCCTGCTTTCCCTTCCCCTGGCTTGCTTAGCGCCTCCCCCCAGAATGTAGACCCCCAAACCACATGACAAATAATGCCCCTACCCCAAGGGAATCATCCCACATTGATGACTCTCTGACTGGTCCCATATCTTCATCGCATACCACCAGGCACGTACCCATAACCACCCCCACAACCCCACACACAGACAGAGCAAATCTGCCGCCAGTCCCCGGCCATCCGAGGCACGCAGGCAATGTGATACCCAAGGCATGCCCGCCCAGCCCACGCCTGGGCCTCTGACCCCTGCCCCAGTCTCCCCGCTCCAGGCGGCCTCCCCCACCGTCCCCCCCCCCCCAGTCCTCCTCCACCCCTTTGCCCCATTCAGATGCCTGGTTCCCAGCACCACTTGTGTGCCGTCCTGGCATGCCCTAACAGGCCAAGCAGAGGAGCCGGCCAAGCAAGCCCGCGTCTCTTCAACAAACTCCGTGTGCCATAACCCTGCGTCACCGGGAGCGTGGGGACCCCACTCAGTCTGGCCTGTGGGGCAGAGGGCGGTCCAAAGGGCCTCTCCGGACCCCACACTCTCCCCATCCAGAGCCAATCTTGCCCTGAGTTGGGGTGTTTGTGACACCTCCTCTCCCCCGCCACCCCGCCCCGCTCAAACTGGGCCAGAGCCACGGAAGGTTGGAGGGGAGGGGAGAGAAAAGGAGAGGCGGAAACACTTGCCCCTGCCAGCCGTCCCACTGCCATCTCAAGGAGGGATCCACGCGATCCCGATGGCTCTGTGGTTAGCGCATGGGCTCTGCAGTCAGTCCTCCGGAGTCCTCCACTTCTGGGTCCAAGTCCTATCTCTACCACTTTCTGGCTGTGAGACCTTGGGCAAGTTGTGGAACCTCTCTGAGCTTCTGCTCCTCACCAATAAAATAGGAATGACACTAATTTCCGCCTCATAGGTTGTTGGTCGTTTCTTTTTATTTTTTTATGTGTATTTATTTTTGAGAGAGAGAGAGAGACAGAGACAGAGCGTGAGCAGGGGAGGGGGCAAAGAGAGGGGGAGACACAGAATCTGAAGCAGGTTCCCGGCTCTGAGCTGTCAGCACAGAGCCCGACGCGGGGCTCGAACTCACGAACGGTGAGATCATGACGTGAGCCGAAGTCGGACGCTTAACCGACTGAGCCACCCAGGCACCCCATCTTGTGACGAGAACTTTTAAGATCTACTCTCTTAGCAACCTTCAAAAATGCAATTCTGTATTAGTAACTGTAGTCGCCATGCCCTACATTTTATCCCCATGACATATTTATTTTATAACCGGAAGTTTGTACCTTTTGACACCCTGTTTTGACGCCCTGTTTTGACGCCCAATCTGGTGTCCGTATCTTTGAGCTTGGTTTGTGCTGTTGTCCTTGTTTTTAGATTCCACATATAGGGGAGACCATAAGGTATTTGTCTTTCTCTGTTTGACTTATTTCACTTAGCATAATGCCCTGGAGGGCGATGCAAGCTGTTTTGATTGCCTTCTGGATATTCACACCCTCTCACACCCGGCCACACTCACATTCAGACAGGCAGACAACTCAGCCACGTGTATACAAGGACACAGTGACACGTACAGACTTTCATGGAGGTCTGCACTCCGGTGACTCCGGTGGTCCCATTCACGCGGGCATCATCAAAAGCCCCCGCTGCCGGAGCAGAACTTTGGCACTTTGGGAGTGGGGAAGGAGCAGGCAGCGTGAGACCCCAGCAGGGCAAGGAACGTGGCCAAGGTGCCAGGCTGGCAGGGCCTCCGCCCAGCAGGAGAGCCGGTCCCCTCCTCAGGGACACCAGAGAGAGGGGAGACTAAAGAGCATCTTTCCTTATGGTGGGAAATGAGTACTTGCAGAAAAGGGTAAATCTGGAGCCAGCCACAAAGTAAACAGCAGGGCCATTGCCCAGGCAACCACAGGCCGGTGTGGGACAGGGCCACCACAGGTCACTCCACCCCCTGATTTACTCCACTCAGCAGCCCTTGGCTGTCTCAATGCATGGTCTCCATGTATCCATTCTGGTCTCCGGGCCCATCTGGGACTCCCTAGAGGGCAGAGGCCATGATTCCTCCATCAGACTGGGAGCTCCCCGAGAGCAGACAGGGTTTTTGTTGTTGGTATATTCTGTGGGTTTTTTGTTTTTTTTTTGTTTTCGTCCCATATCAGTCCAGGGTCTCCCAGAGGTCACGGTTCGTGTCTTTCCCCTCGGATTAGAGACTGCTCAAGGCCATGGCCTAAGTCTTCCTCATTAGACTGACAGCTTCCTGAGGACAACTTTTCAGAAATGGGTTTTTACTATGAGAGTGCTCTGAACGCAGGAGGCTCTCAAAAATTATTTGTTGGGTCACCTGGGTGGTTTACTCGGTTAAGCATCCGGCTCTTGATTTTGGCTCAGGTCATGATCTCACAGTTCGTGAGTTCAAGCCCCACGTTGAGCCTCGCATCAAGCTCTGTGCTGTCAGCAGGTATTCTCTTTCTACCTCTCTGCCCCTCCCTGTCCCCCCCCACCACCCCCGTCTCTAAAAAAAATCCCAAAACAAACAAACAAACAATTGGTTAATGGCAAGGATATGGAGAAACTGGAACCTGTATGCTTTTTTTTTTTAATGTTTATTTATTTTTAAGAGAGGGAGAATGCAAGTTGGGGAGGGGCAGAGAGGGGGACAGAGGATCGAAAGCTCGAGGATCGACAGAGGCTCTGTGCTGACCGCAGCAAGCTCGGTGTGGGGCTCGAACTCACAAACCGTGAGATCATGACCTGAGCTGAAGTGAGACGACTGAGCCACCCGGTGCTCCACCTGTATATTAGAACGCAGAATGGTGCCATTGCTATGGAAGACAGCCTGGCAGTTCCTCATAAAATTAAACAGAATTAACACAGGATCCAGCAATTCCACTCTGGCTAGGTCTCCTGAAGAAGTGAAAGTGGGGAGGGGGAGTCGGGGGGGGCGTCTGGGTAGCTCAGTTAAGCGTCTGACTCTTAATTTCAGCTCAGGTCATGATCTCACAGCTTGTGAGATTGAGCCCCTCTTTGGGCTCCGCGCTGACAGCGTGGAGCCCGCTTGGGATTCTCTCTCTCCCTCCTCTGCCCCTCCCCTGCTCGTGCTCTCTCTCTCTCTCTCTCCCCCAAAATAAATAAATAACCTTTAAAAACAAAAAAGTGAAAACAGGGACTCACAGCAATACGGGCACACCCATATTCACGGCAGCGTTATTCGTTATTCGCAATGGCCAAAAGGTGGAAACGACCCAAATGTCAATTGACGCATGAAATGGATAAACAAAATGTGGTATCTCCATACAATAGAATTTATTTGGTCTTAAAAAGGAAGGAAATTCTAACCCACATAACACGGAAAAACCTTGAAGACGGTATGCTTCGTGAAATAAGCCGGGAACAAAAGAGCAAACGTTGGATGATTCCGCTTGTATGAGATATCTAGATTCATAGAGACGGAAAATAGAATGGTGACTGCCAAGGGGAAAGGGGAAAGTAAGTTACTGTTTAATGGGTATGGAGTTTCAGTCTGAGAAGACGAAAACGTGCTAGAGAGATGGACGGTGGGGACAGTTGCACAGTGGGAATGTACTGAATGCCACTGAACCGAACACTTACGATGGTAAATTTTACAGGATGTGTCTTTTAGTACAATTAAAAAAAAAAAAAAATGACAAAGTCACATTCAAATTCAAATGTTAAAGCACGCTCTTGAAAGAATATGGAACAAATGAACCGGTCTCCCAGTGGGGGCAGAGGAGCAGGTCCTGCCCACAGAGGTTGCCCAGAAAAGCTGGGCACCTCCTGTCCGGAGGGCTTTACCCACCCACCCACCCCTTTCCATTTTCAGAGACCCTATTGTCATCTTTGGGGCCCTAGTAGTCCCCGAATAGGAGGAGCTCTCAGGCTGCCAGGGGGGTCTGAACCTTGCACACGGTGAGTCTTTGGCATTGATGAGACCTACCATCTGGACCAAAGGATGAACAAACTCTTGGGATGTCACCTCCCAGGGCACCAGAACCTTGGAAGAGCTTCCCTAGCAAAAGCTGGGCTAACCGTGGGGTTCCTGCGGCCTCACTTCCCTCAGCACACACGTCTGTTCCAAGACTACACATGCTTCCACACCACCTGTAACACATACACACACAAGGGTGTGCACGCAGAGGCAAGTCCCTGTTCTCAAACGCTTTCTCAGGCACACACTCCAAGAAAAACATGCCTACACCTTGGAGGGCGCACATTCTGGTGAGCGATGCTGGCAGGTCCCCTGTGCAGCAGAGCCCCCTGCTGGCCCACGTCTGGCACACTTCTCTTCCTCACAGCCCAGAGTGGGCAGGGTGCCCTTATTCCCTCCACCCGTCTTCTCCCCACTGCATTCTCCAGGCCCCTCAGCCCCCAACCCTGCCCCTTAAGGCCCCTCAGCCCCCAACCCTGCCCCATCTCCTACAGACAGCAGGGTTCCCTGCAGAAGGACAGAGCGACTGTGAGACTTAGGAAGGGTCTCCCTTCGTCAAGGAGTACCGGAGAGAAGCCAGGACCCCTTTTCAGACTAGATCATATTCAGGGCAGTCATCCCTGGAGGCAGGAGAATACTTTCAATGATTCTGCTCCAAAATTGTATTCATTCTCCTACTCCACACTGGACAGCTCATTTTGGGAGAGACTGGAGGAGAACTCTGGGAGCTCGCCCTATGGCCCCACACATCCCTCTCGGGAAATTCTTCCTGCTGTCCGACCACCTGGGCAGAAACAACAGGTGCACCCACTGGTTTCTTTCAGGGGAGCGCTCAGTTCTACTCAAGCTGAGACCACATCCCCTCCCAGAACAGGTCTCAGCAGATTCCGAAAGTCTCCCCCAGGGTACATGGGGCTCCCTGCAGGGAGAGGCTCTCAGCCCCACCCCTGAAACCACCCACCCCCTCATCCCAGGCCCTGCCCAACCCGCCTGGGTCATCCCTTCACCCAGCCTGTGAGCTGAACCTCTCCCTAATCCAGCCCATGATGCCCCAGAGGCAGCTGGAAGGGTGGAGGGGGACGGTGGCTCTGCAAGGACAAACAACCTCTCTTGCTTCCTGCCCACGAGAGCCGGGATGGTTTCTGGGCTGGGCCCTGCAGTCAGAAGACAGATGGCATCGCTTTTGGCCTCAGATCCTACCCCTCACCAATTGCCTGGCCCTGAATTTGGGGCATAGTGACTGTCACAGCAGTAATTAAGATTGAACCCTTACTATATGCCGGGCATGCTGCACACGCATTACCTCATTGAACAGCAGAACAGCCTCTTGGGACAAGTGTCACACACACACACACACACACACACACACACACACACACTCTCATCACCTTGGCCCCTTGGGTCCCCCACCCTGACTGGTCCTAGGTAGGGAATGCTTGGTGCAGGGCACTGAGGAGTGGAAGACAGGAGGCTAGTGAGACAGAGAGAGAGAGATCACTGTCGCAGCAGGAAGGCTGATGTGGAGAAAGGATCCCACTTGCCCCTGCTCTTTTCTCGCTGTGTAACCTCAAGCGTACTTGGTTTTCTTATTTCCTCAGCTACAAAATGAAGGTAAGGATCACAGCCTGACAAAGTTGCTGGGAAAGCATTCTGGGAACCAACAAATGGGAGGCTTGAGGGCCTATGGCCCTATATCCCACCCATCAGAGAGGACCCTGCTTCCGAAATGTCTCCCGAGTCTATACCCCCTTCACCATTTCACCATGTTCTTCACTCTGTTCCAAGCTGCTATCACTCCTCTGATCCCTGAGAGTCCAGACTAATTGCTTTCATATTATGACCACCAGGCCCTGTGGGACGTGCCTCCAGGTTCCACACCCACTACCCCCCTTTCCTCTGTGTTCTGCTACCTTGGTCTACTTCCAGTTCCTTTAGGGACTAGGCACTCTTCCAGCCTGAGGTCCTTTGCACACGCTGTTTCTGGAATGCTGTTCTCTTTTCCCCAGCTCCCTCCGCGCCTCACTAACCCACACCCTAATTAATTCCTACCTATCCAGTAGTTCTCAGCAAAAAGTCACTTCCCCAGGGATTCCTCCTCTGGGCGCCAGACTGGGTCAGCTCCCCGTGCACCGTCTTGACTCACATCACTCTTGAGTTGGTGTCTACATATTTATGAGTGTGCTTGGCACACTGTTTCTGAATGCGAAGGAAATCAAAGAGCCTCTCTTCAGGGACAACCCACGGTGGCCAGAACCCTGTCTCCAGGAGGAGTCTGTCTGGGGCAGGGGCTGCTTCAGATGTTGGCCATGTTTTTGTACCCCTGCCCCTTTATCGGTGGAAACTGGATCCAGAAAGTGGGGGTGCTGGAAGAAGGGAGTAAGGGATGGGGAACAAAAGGGAAGCTGCTCCAATGCCCTTTTCAGTGTCCTCTGTCCCCCCACCCCAGCTGGCCAGGCCTTTGTCCACCCAGGCAGGGCTGGCCCACCTCATTCCCAGATCTCTCTCCCCCCTCCCCCACATTCTCTTAACTGATGAACCCTCAGCCTCCAGGTCTCTTCCAAAAAACCTCCCGACTGCAAGCTAAAGAACTTGCCAGGGTCCCGCAGCTAGTGGCTGCTCTGACTCAAGCTCAGGTCTGTCTGCGGGCAGAGCCCAGGCTCTTAGCCACCTCATTACACGCCTCATTACTACCAGTTTCTCCCCGGAGGCCAGGGCGAAAGACACGCCCCCTCTCTGGGCCTCAGTTTCTTCCTGTGGGCTGGGCCACCTCTAGATTTCTGGAAGACTGGCAGAGAGGTAGGAGGTCGCGGAGGAGGCAGGGCGAGGAAAGGGTAAGGGGAGAGGCGAGCAGGCTGGGAGGAGCGCGGAGGGGCGGCAGCCTCAGACCAGCCAGACGTGAGAAACGCCAAGTATGCGAACTACGCCAGCCCGAGCTATGAATAGTGCGGCCAGGCTAGCAGCCCAGGTCGGCCCTTCCCGCCCTGCAGCCCCCAGCCCCGGCCCGCCCACGCCAGCCGTGTGCTGAGGGTCAGAAACGCGGCGGCGGCGGCGGGGTCCTGCCAGGAGCACAGGGGAGCAGAGGCTGAGTGGCAGGAGCGGAGGGGTGTGGCCATGCAAACGAAATGCGAATGGGGAGCAGCGCGCGTGTCTGATTGGCGGGTGGGGGCCGGCCTGGGAACGAGCGGGGAAGGGGCGCTCCACCAGAGGCGGTGCCCACAGCCAGCACCACCCCGGGCCCCAGCTCACACACGCGTCCTTCCCGGCGGCTGGAGGTCCTTCAGGTCACCCCGTGGCTGATACCCACACTGATGCTGTGCAGCCAATGGAATCCTCTCACCCGCTTCCATCAAGGCCCTGTAAGGCTCCGCCGCCTTTAAGTAACCGTCCCTGGGGGGCGCCTGGGGGGCGCCTGGGGGGCTCAGTCCGCTGAGGGGTCAGACTTTTGATTTCCATTCAGGTCAGGATCCCAGGATCATGGCATGGAGCCCATCTGGGGCTCCGCCCTGAGCATGGAGCCTGATTAAGATTCACTTTCTTCCTCTGCCCCTCTCCCTAGATAGCCCGCCCGCTCTCTCGCTTTCGTGCGCTCTCTCTCAAAAAAATAAAAATAAAGAAAAGACACGGCCCCTGCCCACCCCAGCACCACGTCACCCCCTCCCCCACCTTGGAACTCACCTGTCTGACAGAGGGCTGGCACTTGGGAAATTACAACAGCCCCCAGGCCTGCCTTTGGATTACCACCCCCACCCCCCCTCCTTTCTTCATCGGTGAAGGAGCACACTGGGCTAGGGGCTGGGGACTCAGTCCCTGGCCTAGTGCTGCCTCTTGTGTGTCCCCAAACAAGTCAGTCAACCTCAGAGCCCAGCCCCTAGTCCCATCCTAGGACTACTGACTATGTGTCACTGAGAGTGAGGAGGCAAAGAGACCTAGGATCAAGTCCCAGCTGTGTGTCCCCAGTCAAGTGTCTTCCCTCTCCAAGCCTGTCTTGGAGGCTTGTAAATGGGGTTGTAAATGGGGTCCTTGAGAGGGTTCAGTGTTAAGTGTTTGATACATACCAGTTGCTGAACAAATCTGAGCTCAGTAGTCCACAAAGGATTTTTTTTTTTAATTAATGAAACAGCCCCTGATTTTATGAAGAGACAGGCATGCAACAGATAAAGAGGCCATAGAGCTTAGTGTTTAAACATTCCTAAACAGGATTCAAAGGGATCTGGGTTTGAATCCCAAACTGCCCACTTCCTAGCTGTGTGTCCTTGGACTAGTTACTAACCTCTCTGAGGTTTCTACAATCATAAAGCAGAAATAATCTTGTGCACAGTAGTATTTCCTGGCGTGGAAATAATAAATGCTAGTTGCCACAAATATGTGGTTCCCACAATGCGTGCCAGGTGCTTCGGGAATGTTCCTTCATCGGACAACAGGTCCTGGTCTAGAAGTTGGAGCTAAAGCAACGAACAGGACTAAGTCCCTACCCTCATGGGGTTTAAGGTCTCTACTACCCAGAGGAGGAAATCCCCATATATTTGAGGAAACGGGGGGTGGGGGGCGGCGCTTACAGAGGAGAATATTTGAACCGGACATTGAAGGATGAATAGGAGTTTAAAAAACAGAGGAGGCAAGGAAGGGGAAGACATGGTATGGGACATTTCTGGTAAGGGGGAAAGGGTGATACATCCCATTCCTGCCTTGTCCTCTCCACCTCCACCTCCCGTTTCAGCCCTCATCTCTCGCTTGGTCTGCAGCATCCCATCGCCTAACACCCTCCGTGGTTCCAAAGTATCTATGGAAGCAAGTAAGCTCCTTGGTGTGGCATGAGGGGTCTGCCATGATGGTGGAGGAGAGGGGTAGGATCTGGCCTTCATTGGCCTTGACAGCCTCATCTCTACTCTCGGTCTTGCACTCACTGATGCCGTAAGAAGCCAGGCTATTTCACACCTTTGCTCATGCCAAACCCCTCTGTCTGGAATGGCACTCTCTCCCCACTCCATGAGTCCCTCTTGTTTCTTGCAGACATCTTTCAAGCCCTGGCAAGCTTCCTCAGTGAAGCCTTTTCCCCCTCAGAGCTGGAGCCTTTTTTGAGGAGGCAGGGGCTTTGCCCATATCTATTGATGGAGCCCTGGGCACCCCTACACCGCTCAAGAGCAAACGCTGATTCCAAGCAGACACAGGGAGAACCCTGGTACACAGCAGAGTCATGGAGAAGCAGACACAATTGTCCTGTCTGCATCCACCGCCAGGTGATGTCTGCCCTCCCCTCTCCTTCACTATATCAACCCCTACTTGGATTTCAAGGCTTAGCTGGGGACAGGGGGAAGGGTCCACCTTCCCAGAGTGCGGTGGTTGTCCTCCAGGCTTTTTTCTTGTTGAGGAGGGTAGCAGTGACCACAGGACAGGCTTAGGATTCAGAAAGACCCAGATTTAAATTCAGATGCTAGCTGACCTTTGATGAAGTTGTCTGCCCTCTCAGGGTCTCAATTCTTGTATCAGTAAATATACAACCACTGCATGATGGCCGTTGCATAAAAGAACTTGGGGCATCCTCAACTTGGGGTGCCTGGGTGGCTCAGTTGGTTAAGCATCCAACTCTTGATTTTGGTCATGATCTCGTGGTTCATGAGATTGAGCCCCATATCCAGCTCCACACTGACAGTGCAGAGCCTGCGTGGGATTCTCTCTCTACCTCCCTCTCTGCCTCTCTCTCTCTCAAAGTAAAAAAAAAAGAAAAAAAAATCCTCAACGGTAGGTTTGGAAACAGGACATGAGAGAAAGGAGATTAATCTTATCACCAACTGGTTTTTTACTAACCTCGTATGGCAATTCTACCCACCGACAGTCTTTCCACCTTTGTGACCCCATTCACACTCTGATGATGTCCCCTTGTGTCTGCTTCTGTCTGTCTGACTCCCCAGTTAGGCCAGGCCATTTTTATGTTAATATTTTTGGCAGGGGGCAGCAAAGAATGTTCTAGACTGGCAGACAGTATAGAGATAAATCTCAGAACCCATGGTTAATGAAATTGTACTGGAGCTTTTGGGTGGTAGGAAAGGCAGACAATGAACCCCTTGAGGGCAGGGCTGTGTCTTACTCATCCAGATCCCAAGACCCACAGAGAGAGCTGAGAGCACAGACAGTGCGTAGGAAATGGTCACCAAATGAACAAAGGTCGGTTTGCATTGAGATCTGGCCACTGCCTGATTTTCCAGTTCCTGGAGTCTGCTCCTTCTAACCCCCACGACTGGCATATACATAGGGACACTCTATGTATATGCCAGGCCTGGGAATGTCCTCAGCGCCCCAGGCTGCACCCAGTCTCTCAGATAACACTTTAGCCAGCACAGTGGGGACCTAAGCGCGTGGGAGCCACCAGAGGAGGAAAAGCTCCCAGGAAGGAAGGAAAGAGGGCTGTTTTTCTGTCCCAGCAGCAGTCTCAGTCTGGTTGCTGCCTCCTACTCCCCTCTAGCAGACATCTCACCACCTCCTGGGCTCTGGGTTCAATCTCAGCTGCCCCCTCACCCCCACCAGGAGCTGCAGGGCAGTGGGAGGGCCCAGTGCCAAGGATTCATTAGAGTTAATGAAGGCTCAGCTCTGCAGATGCCAGTGTGAGATACAGGAGAGTACCAGAACCACCCACAGCCCCCCATCAGGGCCCGGGGGTGCTCAGTTCCCTCCTCCCCGTCTCTTGGGGAGGAACCAGGGGCCACACCCTCAGAAGAGGAAAGGAAGATTTAGAAGAATCATTTCAAGTATAGAGAATGCCAGGATGCCAAGGACAGATCGGGGTGTGGGGACATGAACTAGAAAACAGCCTCAGGGTGGGGTACGGTTCTCACCCGAGCTCACCTGGGCTCACCAAGGCGCCACTGTCCACTGCTCAGTCCAAAAAAAACCCACCAACGGCCACCCGCTCCTTCCTCTCCCTCCTTTCATAGAGTCATGGCAGGTCAGAGCTGAAGAGACTCTGGAAACTTCTCCACTACCCGGGGATTACACATAACTATGCAGCCACCTGCACCATCTCCCCACCTGGCTTCTGTCCTTCATCTTCCTCCCATTTCTGCCTGTCCCTTCCCTCTGCCTTTATCCCTTTGACCTTGGCCTTTCTCTAGGCCTTGGCTCCCCCATGAGTCAAGCAGGGAGTTGGGAGGTGGTGGGAGGGGGGGGGTGCTGCCTATAAAAACCTTCTAGTTGAAATTTTCAAAGATGTCTCCCCTTCATTTGGCTTCTCTTCTCTCTCCCTCCCTCCCTTTCTCTTGGAGAACAATCCAGAGTTTCCTCCACATTGAGAATGAAGGAGAGTGTGATGGGAGGTGGGAGTCTCCAGCCTTTTGGGGGTTCTCAAGAGCAGGAAAAGCTCCAATAGGCCAGACTGCCACCGTCCCTCCTACCGGGGGCTCTAAGTCCTGTGTTGGCACCAGATTCCCTCCAAGGAGTGTTCTCGTGCTCTTTGAGGAAATTAAAAAGGAAGATGCAGCTGTGGATTTAGGAGCCCAGAATCAGACAGAAATCAATGCGGGGACTGATAGAAACCGGGCACAGGGCCAAAGTGAACTCTACCCTTCTCTATATTGACCCACACTTGGGGCCAAGCCTCTTGGAGTGGTTGTCCTCCTAAATGGCTTCCACATGTCCCCCTAGCTTGGCCAAATTCCTCCAGCCCACGCCCCTCCTGCCAGCCTGCCCTCGCAAAGAGGCTGGCACTGGGTCTGTTTCCATCCTTGGCTTGCGGGTCCCAGTCATTCCTAAGCCCCGCCCTGAGCTGTCTCTCCTCCCAGGGATTCAGGCTGAGCTTTGAAAGGGTCACTTCAAAGAGGACCTGCCTGCTGAGGGCCCAGCCAGACCCAGGGACGGCTCCTCCTCGGCCAGATTCCCGGAGGCTGGGGACAAAGGCCCCACTGTTCCCCCGACCCCCAGACGCCCCCAAATGCACTGGGCATAAGAAGTCTTTCTTTCCCCCAGTTCCGCTCTTTACAGGCCCCAGCTCTTTGCCACTGGGAGTAACCCTGGCCCCTCCTTCAGGCGAGGGCTGGGGCATGGGGGGACGGGGAGCTGGCAGATCCCCCTCCACTGCCACCATACCCCCTCGGGCTGCCAGGATGTGAAGGCAGCCTTGGAGCCGACTTCAGGACTGGTGGCCCATGTGCCTCACTGCCCCTCAACCACCAAGCCCTGCCCAGGCCTGCAGTGGCCTCCTCCTTCTCCCATCCTTCAGAACCACAGCCGTCCTTCCAGGCCTCCTCCAGGCAGCCTCCCAGGACTCCCTCTCCTCAGAGGAACCTCACAGCCCCAAACCACAGCAGCCATCTCAGGTTCCCAGGACGCTGGGGTTCTGCCCCTTCCCCCCAGTACCCCACAGCAGAAACCGGGTCTCACCCGCTCCTCTAACTTCCTACCACACGGTGCTGCTCCCAAAGCAGGGCCCTTAAAGTTTCTGTCTCAGCTCCTCACCCCATGCCTGAATTCCTTCTAGACCAGCTTGTGCTTGTTCACCTCCACTGACGGGAGCCTCATTACCTCCAGGGGCAGCTCATTTGCTCGGACCAGACGGGGTTCTCTTTATTGCACCAAAAGCATGTTGTTCTCATTTCCATCCATTGGTGATTATCTGTTTCATAATAGCTGCTCCTAGTAGGTGAAATTATCTCATATCAGCCTCTCTACCTGCATCACCCCCTTGAATCCTGTCAATGATTTTGAGGGGTGATTTCAGCGATATGAAAATTGAGGCTAAAAACAACTAAATAACTCGGTCACAAGGTCCCAGTCACACAGTGAGTAAAGGGTAAGAGCTGAAAGTTGAACCTTAGCAGGTGGAAGGCAGGGCCCGAACAACCAACCTGCCTCCCAACGTGCCGAGGGGCCCAGGCCTCTTGTCTCCCACGGTTGCCTGTCTGTATTAAAAGGACATCCCCAGGCTGGGGTCTTCGTTTTTCTTAGAGACCTTCCCAGCAGCCTTTGCCAGCAGATGAAGTGTGGCCTGGGCATGGCGGATGACTGATGTTATTTCAGACCAGCAAATGGGGAGCAGAGGGATAGTCAGAGGGAAAGAAGCCACCTGCCCAGGGGCACGTGGGTTTGAGGAGGGTGGAGGAGACGACCCTGGGGCTAAGGTTTAGGACTGGAGGTGGCTGGAAATTCACCCTCTTCCCATGGAGGAGAGGTAGAGAGGCAGCTATGATAAGCCACGCCTTAAACCAAACACTCTGTCCACCCTCCAACTTGAAAAGGGCAGAATTTTCCACCAAGGTGATGCCTTGGGCTGAAGACCTCAGGGCCACAGAGATGAAAAAGGAATGGGACTCAGTAATCCTACCTGTAGTCTTTACCCATGTGCCCGCTGCTCAGCACCATCCCCTTAGAATTCGGGGGGGGGGGGCGTGGAGAAGGAGGGAGTGAGAGCAAGACAGAAGCCAGAAGACTGAGGCCCCCCAGTGGCCCCTGTTAAGCCTTAGAAGGCAGTCGTGACCGGGTGTGAGTAGCTTTCTTTTCCTCTCTAGGTTTAGATCAGGCACTCCCAGCGCAGATAACACAGTGATGCACCTCTAGGCTGCCTTCCCAAGACTCCAACTCCAGCTACTTCCAAAGGATGAGATTACAGGGTTCTGTGGTTTTTCCATATCCTGTCAATCAGTCCGTCAACAAACATTCTCTGAGCACCGGCTGTGTGCCTGGCCCCGTGGACAACAAGACAAACACCGCACCTTTGGGGCTGCTTGGAATGAGGTTGAGAGCACAGTCAATTCCTCAGCCCTGCCACTTACTACTAGCCGCGTGACCTTAGGGAGACACGATTTATTTGTGCCAGTTTCTTCACCTGTTAAGCGGGATAGTGAGAATGCATCTACCTAGTGGTAAACACTATGGAAGTGGTTCCTATTATTATTTTCTTGTCCTCAAATAACTCCAGGATAATGGGGGAGACTGATGTGTAGACCAACTGTCACAATGCCAGGGGTAGAGCTGGGCACGGGGCACCCTGGGAGGCCAGGAGAAGGGCTGCTCCCTGGCCTGCACTTCATAAACATTTATAGAGAGCCGCTCTGTGCCAGGCGCTGTGCTGGCCACTGGGGACACAGAGATGAACGGGACACATTGTCCACTCATCCGTGCTCCTCCCCTCTCTCCCAAGGCCCAATCCCAGAACCCTGCACTGAGCGGGGTGGGGGGGGCATCATGAACAGAACAAAGTGGAGAGAATCAAGGCCTGGAAATCAGGACACCTGGGTTCATGTCCACCACGCACGGGGTACCTGACCTTGGGCCCTCTCTGGCCTCAGTTTCCCCACTGTGGCATGAAGGAGTTGGACAAGATGACCCCTCTGGTCCTGCCCCACTTCTGACAGGTGATGAATAACTCCACTCCCACAGAGCTTGAAACTCACCCCAAGTGCAGTCCCTAGGCCATCCCAGCCTGCTGGCCGGCCCACTGAGGCAGTGGGGAAGAGATGTCTGCCTGGCACTGACTGGCACTGCCTTGCTGAAGAGCTGGCACAATTTCACATGAAATAGGGGGGCCTGGATCTAAAGGCGGGTTGTTTGAAGGGGGTGGGGGGTGCTGGGGAAAGGCAGAGCCAGCTCCCACAGGCCCTATTCATAGCTCTCCCTGGGGAGGGAGACACAGCAGGATAATTAAAACCGGGCTTTGTCCAAATCCCTGACCAAGCCAATATCTCACCTTTGAACCCCTGCAGCCAACAGAGCAGGGCTGATGTCCCTTTGGAAGGAAAACACCAATGAACTGAGCCACAGTCCAAGTGCTATGGGCCGACATGGGGTGGGGGTGGGGGTGTTGGAGGAGTAAATGAGCGGATTCCAGACCCACCAACATGGATGGGCGCCTGGGGCTTCGCCACCCTGAGGCCTCCGGTGGCCTTCCCGGTAGCAGCCTGACAACACGCATCCAAGCTCCAACCCAGCGAGAGGCTAACCTTGTTCTTGGGCTGTGTCCACGATGGACCCAGATTCGGGGTGGGAGTGACAGCAGGGCAAGGGAGGTCCCGAGAAGCAGGATGGCAGGGTGAGAGTGTGGTCTCTGCAGCCAGATTGCCTGGCTCTAACACTTGTTTACGATGTGATCTTGGCCAAGCGATTAGCTGTCTATGCTTCCGTGTCCTCAACTGTAAAATGCCGATAATAACGGGACCCACGTCACAGTGGTGTTGTGAGAATAAAATGAGGTAATTTCTAAAAATCCTGACCTTGCTACCTATCTCTTAACTCTCAGCTGTATTAATAAAGCAACTCCCTCCCTTAAAAACAAGCCCCAGCCCCCCCCCCCCCCCCCCGCAAAGAACATATACTCATTTGAATATATTTGCATCCCCTATGAATCTCTCCAGAATCCTGCACTGGAAGCCAACATCGCAGGAAGCTACGTAACCCACTATGTAACCCACTATACCGGAGGAAACTTCCTAGAGTGACATCCAAGCCAGACTGGCTCACAAGCCTCTCCCTACAAGTTCCCCTGGATAGCTAACTCCCCTTCCGCAGGGGCTCAGGAGCAACCTGATGAGGGGGCAGAGAAGTCCCCATCCAGGCAGCCTAGCACAAGGCCTATGCAAGAGCGACTGGGTTCAGTCCCTCTCTGCTCGGGCTGTGATCCTTGAAAGCCTGCCCCATTCCCCACGGTGTCCTAAAGCCACCTTCCTAACAGCACTCCCCTCTCCAAAGCTTTACCTAATGCCAGGATTCTCATCAGGGTACCCAGGTTCTAGCCCGGGCACGATCGCTGTGTAGTCTCAGACCCTGATACCCACCCTGCCCGCTCCCGGGGCTTCTGGAGGTCCTGGAAACCAGCATTGGAGGTAAGGGATTTACTGCTCTCATCATTCCCAAGGGGAGGGCAAGGCCTCAGATGGCGGAACTGGAGTTTCCAGGCACCTAGGGGTAGACCCAATCACCTTGTGAGCAAGTGGAAGAGGCTGGGACTGGGGGACCTTTGGGTTGTGTTTGGAGGCGAAATGACTGGTTATGTAATGGAGATTCAAATCGCATGCCAATGAGCACATCTCAGGGAGAGCAGCCACTTTGGGGAATAAGGCTGTTGCCCTGGCAGAGGGGGAGAACCACAGGGAATCAAACTCCATCCACCCCCAGCTGGGCCTGGGGTAGGGGTGGGGAGTGGGGGTGGACATGGTAGGGGGGGTGGAGATGAAGTATGTGTTGGTGAGGGGGAGACTCCAAGGGACTCAGGCTTAATGACCTCCACCCCCACCCCCTGTCCATCCTGAAATTCAAGTTTGTAATTAGGAAACACTTTGGCTGAAAGGCGCAGGGAGAGTCCAGGAAGAGAGATGCAGATTGAGGGAGAACTGAGCATACATCCAGTTCCTGAGAAACACACCAGTCTCGGAAAGAGTTTGCAAAGCACCAGACCCCAGCTCCAACGTGGGATGGTGGGAAGGGGAGGCAGCTAGGGAAGAACATCCATCAGTAAGCCTTGTCAGAAGAGGAAGAGGCCTCAGCCCAGACCTTGACCACAACCTGGACCCCTAGGAAACTCTTCCAAACTGGGAAAGAGCTGGCCTGACAGTGCCCAGCCCTTCAACTTGGGAAGGAGGGTGGTGTGTGTTGGGGTACTCCAGTAGCCCCAGGGCAGCCAGGCTCGGAGGTAGGGGGCTGGCTCCAAAGGGGCCCAGAGGCCCTTGCTGGCCCATCCCCAGCTTCAGCAGCTGGCAGATGAAAGAATCCAAGCAAAGCAGCCCAGCGCTGAGTAATGCCCCTGGCACCCCGCGCCCAGACCCACCCACAGCCAGCCCGAGGGGGCAGAGGGGAGGGCAGCGGAGCCCTCGGGGCCCGGGATCCCGGTCCCAGGAGCCAGTGGGGCGGCAGACCCAGCTCCCCCGAAGCTCGTCGTGCGGCCCGGCCCGGTAGGGGGCGAGTGTGGCGCGGGGAGGGGGGTGTCCGGCCCCAGTGGCCAAGGACATCCCGCTCCGGGAACCCCCTCCCCCACTCCCTCTCGCTCCAGCTGTGCCGGGGCCTCGCCAACGGAAAACGAAAACTCGGGCAGAGGAAACAGCGGCAGGCGCCCCGCCTGAAAAACCCGGACAAAAGGCGCGGGCCTCCCGCCCCCGCTGCCCGGCCGCTGGGGGCCTGGCACGGCTGCCCAGGTCGGTGCCCTCTGCCCTGGCAGCCCCGTGCGCGTCCCGGCCCCCGGCCTGCCTTCCTCCTTCCCGCCCCTTGCCCAGGGCAGCTCTCGCTCCGGCTCCCTCCCCGGCCCAGCACCAGCCGAAGTTCCCAGCAGCCGTGCCCGCGGTGGCCGCACCGTGAGCCCCCGGCTGTGCCCGCCGAGCGGGGGCGCCGCGACCCCGACCCCCCGCGGCCAGCTCCCCCGCAGCGCCTGGATCCGCCCCCTCCCCTGGCCCAGCGCCCTCACCTGAGGGGGCCGGGGCTCCGGGCGGGGCGGGATCCCGACCAGGCAGAAGGCGACTCCATTCATCGGGCGGCAGCGGCGGCTCTGCGGCCAGGGCACTGCCGGGGGCGCGGGCAGGGACCCGGGAGGGGCGGGGCCGGAGGGGGCGGGGCCGAGCGCGGAGCGCCCCCACCCCCGGGGGCCAGCCCCTTCGCTCCGCCCCCTGCGCTCGACGGGGCTCACCCGCTGCCTCTCCCCAGGGCAGCTGACTGGTAAAGGGGGCTCACGCAGGGGGTTGCGCCGGCAGCGGAGCTAGAGGGCAGTATAGCCCGGAGAAGGGAGGTGGTCTCAGGGAGACAATTTGGACTAGCCTCCCGGGAACCGGCCCAGATAGATGGTGATCCTGGCCAGCCCAGGAAAGAGGCCAAGGGCACCGAACCCAGAACTAGCACAGGGAGAGGGAGGCAAGAAGGAAGGAAGGCAGAGAGAAGCAGAGAGAAACACAAGCAGACAGAGGTGCTCAGAAACAAAGACTGAGAGACACAGAAAGCATGAAAGAGGCAGAGACAAGATAGAGACAGAGTAGAGAGCGGCAGAGAAAGAGACAAAGATGAAGAGAAACGCGGGTTGAAGAGACGGAAAGACGGAAGAAGGCTTACAGAGCTTTTCCATCCTCATGGAGACAGGGCAGAAATGGTGATGCCCATGGGGGTGGGGGCGGAAGGGGCTAGATAGGGCCCCTCTATCTAGGGCCCCTGTCCCAGGGAGAGTCTCGGCCCAGGACCCCAGGGAGACAGAGGAATGGAGGCTGGAAGAAAAAGGTGGGCAGGTGCCCCAACCCTTCAGACCCCCAGCCAGCCAGCCTGGGGCTCAGGCCTCTGGACCAGCCCATAGATCTGCTCTGCAGTAGACAACAGTGAGAGCCCAGATACCCCCAGGCCTCCCAGTTACACGCTCTCCACAGCCTCCCTTTGGGGCTTCATTCCAAGATGGGCCCAAAGAGCCACTGGGGTCTTGAGCCAGTTCATTTCCTTGCCCCCAAGCAGGACCCCTCATCAGGCCATCTCCTGATGAGCCAGGAAGAGATAGTCCTTCAGTCCTTCATTTCTGCTGGAAAGTTCTTTCTGCTATCTAACTGACGTCCTTCTTACTTCCTATTTCCGACAGCCCATGCTTACCTCTTTCCCATGCCTTCTTGCAGTTTTCAAGGGCTCCTGTATTCCTTCTCCCAGATTATGAAGGAAAGAAAGCAGAGGCCACAGGCAGATAGGAATTTGATTTGGACAAGACAGGCAACGAAAGTGGAAGACTGACTCTACCTACTGGAATCACCCAACCCCTCTGGGGCAAGGAGACCACCAGAAACCTGCTTGCTTCACCACCATCACCAACCCCAAGTCCCCGCAAGATCAGGGACTCAGGTCCTGGAGGGGGTTGAGGGGCTCAGCCACTAACTGGGCCATCCCAGCTCCTGTGAGTCTGAGGAAGGAGACGCTGACTTGTTTTTAAATCTGATGTTTTATTTCATTTCTTTTACATCCCCTGGAAGTCCATGCAGAGGGATGCTTTTACGATGACGGAAGGGCACTTAATGACCCCTCTTCCTGTCCTCCTCTCTCCATCAAGGTCACATGCAGCTGGAATTATCCCCCACTTCTGAGAAGTGCTTCCTGCTATCTAACTGTAATCCGTCATGCTGCCTGTATTCTCTTGCTTCGTTTTCAACAACGTTCCCGTTTCTACCTCTTTCTGTCCCGTGGTTCCTGTGGTTCAAGGCTTGCTGCCACCCTGGCTCGGGGTCCTTTTCTCTCAGAACAAATGGGCTGTCTGTGTGAGGGGGAAGCAGTAGCCTCAGGGATCCAGGCTGAACTGAGGCTGTGGGGGAGGGGAGGAGAGGAGGGAGGTGACCACTGGGGTGCCCCTGGCTCACTTTTTCCAGAGTCTGATGCCCTCAGACCCTGCGGGAGGCAGTGAGAGGAAATGAGCTCACACCGGCCAGCAGATGAATTCCTCCCTCCACAATGCACTGCGCACACCTCCCCCACCCTCTCCCACTTCCCAGAAAGTGCGCTCTTCCCCCACCCTGCTGCCCTTCCCACCTCTTCCTGCACCTTGACCCCGCACCCCCATCCTGTCCCGGCCCTCCCCCCATCAATCTTCTCCAGCCCCTCTTCCTCCCGTCCTTTCCCTCAGACTCCCCGGGTCTCGCTCCCTGGTCCCACCACCCACCCCCAAACCCACTCTATCGCGGGCACACTCTTGCCCTAGGGGTCCTAGAAGTACCGCTGAACAGGGGCAGAAGGTGTCCCTCACTGAGGACCCTCCTTATACTTCCCCTCTTTCTAAGACCCTCCCCCCAGCCCGGTCACCTGCCTCTGTTCACAAATGCTTACTGGGAACCCTAGTAGATGAGGGGTTGAGGGAGTGGAGGTCGCCCCTGGGAAGATGGAGATTAGACCCAGCTCCTTCCCTTGAGGAGTCCTCGGCTTTTACCAATCCTCACTCTGTAGTGACATCTCTGAAAAGGAGCAGAGGGAGGCTAGAGAAACAGAGGAAGGCTTCCACAAGGAGGTGGCCTTGAGCTTCTGGGGGCTTCACGGATGAGGGGGGCAGTGGGGTGGAGTGGGGAATGGGGGGAGCGCTCCAGGGAAAAGGACTCTCATAGGCAAAGGCAGGGAGGCAGGAGAAAGCAGAGTCTAGTCGCGTGGCTGGCACCAAGCAGAGGGTATGGAAGGTACATACGTGGGCAGGAAGCATGGAGGGAAGAGGAAGGAAATGTGGGCGGGGATATGACGACGGAGTGACTGGGCCTTGAGGCACTTTGATTCTAGCCTGGCCGGGGGCAGGGATTGAAGCAGAGATGTGCCACGTCGCCAGAAAGAAGGAGGGCAACGAGGAGATGGGAATGGTGGGGAGCGGGGTGGGGGAGACACTGCACCAGGGCAGGGGCAAGAAACATCAGAGACCCCAGGACGCGGTGACCAACTGGGAGTCGGGGGAAGGAGAGTGTTCTCGAGGGAGAGGGGGCATGCCAGGCCCCGTATGGGCCTTTGTATGTATTATTCCAGGTCAGCCTTACAAAGGAGCTGTGAAAGAGATACTATAATCCTCACTTACGGCTAAGGAAACGGAGGCCCAGAGAGCTTGAGTCTCTTACCTAAGTCCAGCCAGGATCTGAACCCAAGCATGTGGGCTCCAGAGTCCACACACTGAACCTACAGGCTGTGTTGCCAGTGGACAACTGCGGGCAGAGGCCCGAACAGGGGCCACGGCTTTGGAAGTCGTCAGCAGACCAGGAGTGTGATTCGGATTCTACAAGGGCAGGTGCAGGGAGAAGACTGGGTAGGTGACAGGACATGAGGAGCACCCACCTTTAGGGGCACGTGAGGAAGGAAGAGGGCGTGAGGACGACAGAGAAGACAGAGTGGGAGCAGGGGGCCAGAGGAGGTGGCACTGTGTTGGGCAGAGAGGGCACTTTCAGGGGACTGGAGGAGGCAGAGGCCAGCTCATACAGGGAGAAAGAGTCAGGGGTGAGGAAGTGGAATCGGGCTTGTTAAAAAACAGCAGCACACGGGTGCCTGGGTGGCTCAGTCGGTGAAGCGTCCCGACTCTTGATTTGGGCTTAGGTCTTGATCTCATGGTTCAGGGGATCGAACTCTGCACTTGGGCTGGGCCCTGGCAGCGCAGAGCCTGCATGGGACTCTCTCTCTCTGCCTTCCCCGCACTCTCTCTCTCTCTCAATAAATAAATAAATAAACTTAAAAAAAAGAAAGAAAGAAAGCAGCACAGGTGAGCTGTGGGAGAGACTTGGGTGGGAGAGAGACCTGGAGTAAAGAAAAAACCAGAGCGTGTGGGGCTCCAGAGGGAGAACCTGTGTTCTCCACCGTCAGGGAGGAGTCCTCGGACCAGAGCCATCCAGTCAGGATCAGGCCTAGCCCAGGAGCCAGCTAGGAGTCGTATGGTGTCATCAAGGAGCACTGACTCGAGAGTCCAAAGACCTGGGTTCAAGTTCCCATCCTGCCCACCTGATAGCTCTATGTCTTTGAGGAAAAGGACATTCTCTGAACCTGTTTCACCCTCTGTAAGATGGGAACAACAAGACCTTCTCGGCCTGCCTCCCATGTGCGGGTCACATTTGATAATGGATTCAAAGCACACCGTAAGCTGCGAAGGAGAAACAGAGGATCGGGGTTATAGGACGGGCAGCCCTAAACCTGGACGACAGGGGCGGCCCTTCCACTGAAGGGGAAAGAGCACCCCCTGGTGGAGAAGGGCGAGAGGGCAGGACCAGAGGGGAGAGCCTGTTCTTATGCCTCTCTGGCTTTCGGGGGGCCCCCAGGTTGTCCTCAAAGGAACCTACCCCCACCGAAATTTTCATCTCCAAAGCAGGTGTGGGCCCATTCATTCAAGTCAAGAGATGCTTATCAAACAAGCCACACCCCATAAAACCCTGCTGTCAGGGCAGGGGCCGGATAAAAGATGCCCCGTCCTGCCATTCTCCCCTGGCAGCCCCTCAGGGGACCCGTGTTTGTCGCGATGCAGGGAGAAGAGGCCTTGGGCTGGGGTCTCAGCCCTGCAGGCTCCCAACTGTGTGACACTGGGTGATTGAGGACGCGGTGGCCTGGACTGAGTGTACAAGGCTAACAGATGACTTATACGGGCGATGACACCACCTAGGACATCACGAAGACGTGTTAAAATGTGTCAAGTGCCTACTGTGTGCCAAGCTCTTTACCAACATTATTCCATTTACTCCCCATGACCACCCTGTAAGGGGGGTATTATTAGCCCCGCTATATAAATGAGGACACAAAGCTCAGAAAAGGTGAAGTAACTTGCTGAGGTCTGATGCCAAGCTGTTGCTCTACGAAGCAGGATCCCTCCAGGAGGAGCTAGGCCAGGTAGTCCCTTCCAGCTCCAGGATGCTAAATTCTGAGGTTCTGTGTGAGGGCTTCTAAATTCTTCCAGCAACTGGCCTGCAGTCCTGCTTCTGCCACGGGCCCCCAGACCCCGCCTGGCTGTCCCGAACCACTGCACACCCTGCACACAGAAGGGCCCTGGCCCCTCTCCTCCCCGTCTCCATTCTGCCCTTCTAGGAAAGGAGGGGAGTGGAGAGGAGGAAAAGGGAGAAGAGGGAAACGTAGAGGGAAGGAAGAGAAAGAGAGGGGAGGGGTGAAGAAGGAGGGGAAGGGTAGCTCCCACCTCCCCCTGGAAGCTCTGGAAATCCCCGGCAGCTGCTCCCTCTCCTCTGTCTGGCTCTGAGCCAGCCCTGGGAGGGAGAGGGGAATTGGATGGAGAGAAAAGAGGGGCAGGGCTCCGACCGCAGGGGGCAAGCCCCTCAGTCCTGGCACCCACCCCACCTGGCAGTTCCAGCCCCTGTGAGAGATTCCAGGCATGCTCCCCTTTAAGAAACCTACATGCCAAAATCCACACATACCACACAGACACATTGGGGCGGTTCTTGCACTATAAAAGGATTCTTTGCTTTACAAGAGGGCTCAGCACATGGGAAACTTAAAATAGGAGCTTCCCCTGGTGAAAGAAGCTCCGATTTCAGAAGTACCCCATACAAACCGTGCTCCCGGCACATCCAGAAAGCTGGTGACGCCCATGGGGCCAGCAGGGCTGGGGCTGCCTTAAGACATTGCCATCAGCCTGGGCACCTCCCTGGTTGTGCTGATCACCAGAGTCCCTGTCTTGCGGGGGGGGGGGGGGGGGGGGCGGGTGTCTCACAGTCTAGCAGTCACAGGCTGGCTGCTGTGCTGTTCAGCAGAGGTGTCCTAGGACACCTAGAAGGGACCTGGAAAGCCACCGCTCAGCACAGCTGGCAGGGATTTCACAGCAGCCCAGAGAGAGGACAGATATCCAAGACCTCCCAGTGTCCCTTTGATGGGGACGGGCAGGAGCCCAATGTCCTACTCTCCTCCAGCTCTCTCCTCCCTTCCACGGTGCCAGGGCACAGGGGAGCCAGGCTCTCTCTCCTCTGGGGAAGGGGAAACAGCTGACCCCCCCGAAGACGTATAGGGAAGGCAGATGGGGGCAATTGGGAGCAATCTGGGCAGAGCAGCACTCCCGGTGAAATGCATTTAGGGTCCTCTAGGCAGAAAGTAGTGAGGGTCCCTAGTCCTACCCTTCTTTTTTTTTTTTTTTTTTTAATTGAGGCAACATTCACATAACATAAAATTAACTATTTTAATGTAGGCAATTCAGTGGCATTTAGTATTGTCCCCCCACCCCCCACTTGTTTGCACTCAGAGTGGAGCCGAGGGTAGAGTCAGTAATGACAGCAACAGCAGATAATGACGAATGGAGTCCCCTTCCCCCTGCCAGGCCTGGTGCTGCCACCAGCCATTTAAATTAACAACCAAGATGCCAAACAGGCCTGGAGACTAGACTAGCCCACAACTCCGCCCCAAAGAGCACACGCAGCCCAGGAAAGATGCCCAGAGCACTTCATGCCTCCCCAGAACTTAGGATCATCGTCGCACACCCCCCCCCCCCGCCCCCGCCACCAACTGCTCACCCTCTATCCCTCCTCCTGCCCCTCCTCATCACCGGCACAGACAACCCAAGAACCCCTCTGCCAGAGGCAGGGGGCCCATGCTCAGCCTGGAGGGGAGGGGTCTCAGAGCCCGGGTCCCCAGGCTACTGCGTTAGGCTGATCAATCCCAATGAGCCCAGGAGTGCGGCTGAACTCAGCAAGCCCAGGAACAGAAAACCCCACCACTCCAGACCCCACCCCAAGTCAAGACTATGAAGATTATGAAGGGAGTAAGACAGCTTCAGGAGCAGCCCCCTCACTCCTGCCCACGTCAGGCTGTGCCCTTCTTTGAGCGGGAGACTACAAGTCAGGATAGAGGCCCCCCTCGCTCACTTAAGGGGACTGGCCCTGCTTGTCCATTTGCTGAGCTCTCCGGAGGGGGTGAGGAGCTCCAACCTGAGCGGGTCTTCACCCCTGCCCCCTTGCGATGGAGCCTGTGTAAAGGAAAAGACAGCCCCCAGGGCCTGGCTGGGGCTGCAGGTGTGCATTTGGGGCGCCTATAGAGAAACTGCCCAGCCCACCCCATCTTTTCACTGCCATGAAATGGTGACGGCAGCTGCAGCAGCTGCCGTAACCGGGAGGGGAGGGGGAGGCTGGCTGGGAGAAGCCCCTCGAGGTGCAGGTGGGGGAGGGAGGGGGTTGGATCTTGAGGTCTCGCTAGGGGGTCAGCGGTCGTTGTGGCCTTGGACAGCTACCTCGACCTCCTGTGCCTCCTTCATTCCGCCCAGCCTGCAGCCCCCTTAGGCCTAGGATCCTGGCAGGGCTGAGACCTCACCGAGTGGGGAGGGGGGCTTCTAAATGCGGGTGCTCTCCTGGGTGGGGAGAGAGGCAGCGTGCGCGCCCTCTGTGCGCGCCTCCCTGTGTGTCAGCGTGTCTGCGTGTGCGTGTGTGCGTGTGTGTGTGTGTACCACCAGCTGTGTGTCACACCAGCCCCATCCCTCCCCCCAGAGCTCCGGCCCCGCTCGCAGCCCCTGCGCCCCAACCCCCCTCCCCCTTGGCGCGCCCACCCTCGTCCCCTGCTTACGGCCCCCGCCCTCCCCTCCCAGACACGCACCCGCGTCCCGCGCCCGCCGACCTGCTCCATGCTGCTGCCCGCTACGCCGTCCTCGCCGCGCCAGCCCCGGGGGGCGCCGGGGGCGGCGGCCCCTCCATGCGCCCTGTCGGTGCGGCAACCCGGCGACCGCCCAGCGCGAGGAGCACCGGTTGTCAGCCGCCCAGACACCCCCCCCCTACACCCCGCCCCGCCCCGCAGGCCCCGCCCCCTCCCCCTCCCACCCGCGGGTGGAGGCGCCGCGCTCACGCGCGCGCGCGCACGCGCCCGGTCACACACCCGCACACTCACAATCTCACACGCATAATGCACACCCACTCACACATCCAGGGCCGCATCCCTGCCAGCACCCCTTGTTCTGCCTGTCCTGGGGGCATTGTTAGTCCAGAGAGGACCATCCCTCCAAGGGAAGCCCCTCTCTTCGTTTCTGAGATTTATGAGTTAGAGGGGCCCCACCCCTCATCTTACAGGGGCCACAGAAAGGCTTGCCGGGGGTCACACAGCAGCTTGGACAGAGCTGACCCCGTGGCCCAAACCACTCGTCTCCCAGGCCGATGCCCCTCCTCGAGCAGGTCAGAGACGCCCACGGAGCCTGGAACACAGGAAGACACGGCAGCGGCCCCCACCCTGTGAGCAGGGGTCTGGATCCTGTGACCCTGTGAGCGCAGGAGATGGTCGGGAGGCGCTCCTCCCTGTTGCCAGGATCCAGCCTCTGCTCAAACGTGCTCTGAGGCCCTTGGCTGGGGGTAGGGAGCAGAGATGGAGATTCCTGTCGCCTACCGTGTGCCATGCCCCAGGCATATGCCAAGCAGGAGGAGGGGCTGAACCGTTTGCCCACTGCCAGACAAGGGTCATCTGCAGCCCCAGATGCCAGCCAGGCACCTGACTTGTGGCAATGGGGCCACCCACTCTGGTGAAGACCAAAGAGCCAAAGAGGTGGCAAAGAGACTGCCTCCCCCACTCCCCTTACCCCCCCTCCCCCCGCCCCATCAGGGGTGACTCCTGCCTGCCCACTGCCCCTGTGCCTTGCCCCTGACAGGGCAGGGCTGAACTGAGGGTGATATCACATGAGCAGGCATGTGAGAGGCAGGCATGCTGCCCAGGAGTGTGGAGTCCAGAGCGGACAGGGGTGGGAATTAACCTGCCCTGAGGTGGGGGAGAGTGTCGGTGGGTAGGGGCTGGCTGCCCAAACCCCCTGGGCCACTGCCCAGGCTGGCAGGGAGGGGGTTTCACCACCTCTCACTGCACCCTGGCCTCTTTGTTAGGCACCAGAGGGTGAGGGGGCAGGGGGCGGGAAGCTGAGATGGGGAGAGTTAAGATCCTCAGTGGGCCCAGACAAAGGGGGCTTTATAGGCTGGGTGTGGGGGACATCTGGGGGGAGGGAGGCAGGAATGCAGGCCGGGGAGGCCCTGAGCTCATGGGCAGCCCATTTTAGGGCTGAGGTTGGAATCCCCCAGTGCCCCCCCACCCCCACCCCATTCTCTGGCCTGTGGGGTATCTGCGGCTTTGCTCCTGGGACTACAGCCAGGCGTCCTGGCAGCCGCTCGTCCCCGGCCACCGGTCCTTTCAGTGGCCTCGAGGGCCCTGTCCGCAACCCAAGTGAGTGAGTGCCCTCTCGGCTGCCTGGGGAGGGAGGGACAGTTTTGGGTGGGGTCACAAGGCTATGGGGTCAATGGGGCCCTTTGTCTCTTCAGACGGAGTCTGTCCTGGGCTAAAGAGACAAGCAGCTGAGAAGAGTGCCAGCAAACAAGTCCCCCAGACCCTGACCCGGCCTCCCCCAGGTCGCGGTGGAGCTGGGCCCTGGGCTGTGAAGGCAGGCTCCAGTCTGCCCAGTCCGTTTCCCTGTGATTCTCTTTCAGGGCGGAAGCAGCCACTGGGAAGTGCAAACAAGCAGGGGGAGGTGGCGGCAAGGCAGCAGCCACCCACGATGGGCTTCTGGAACAGCTGCTGCTTGGCTAGACCTAAAGTCTGGGGTTGGGCTTCGCGCTGTTGAGAACTGTCTCCCCCAAAGATGCTGATCTGGCCCTGACAAATAGACTCCTACTAGTCAAAGTCACGGTGGCTCAATTGCTAAACCCCAAAGCTGGTTTATCAACACACCTGAGCACTGCAGGAAGCTCCGCAAGCAGGGTCCCTAAGAAGGACTGCAAGATCCAAGCGGGCAGCCCCCAGTCCTCCCTCTTCCCTGGCAGCCTGCATCCTGGACAAGCTCTTCGTTTCCTGTTGCTATGCCTCACAAGGGCCAGAATCATCAGCAACAGCACTTCCTCAGACGGGCAGCAGTGGGGGATGGGGGCAGGGCCCTGCCCAGGCCATTTGGCATACGTCTTATAGAATCTCCTTCCTAAGATTAGAGGAGGACAGTAGTCTTGTCTCTTGATGAGTGTCTTGGGCAAAAACCTCCTTTCAGGGGCGCCTGGGTGGCTCAGTCAGTCAAGACTCTGACACTTGGTCTTGACTCAGGTCATGATCTTGCAGTTCGTGGGTCTGAGCCCCGTGTAGGGCTCCGTGCTGACCGTGTGAAGCCTGCTTGGGATTCTCTCTTTCTCCCTCTCTCTCTGCCCCTCCCCACCCCACCCCTGCCCATGCTCTCTGTCAGAAATAAACGAATAAAACTTAAAAAAAAAAAAAAACCCACGTCTAGTTAGGGGGTAAAAAGACAATCCCAGTCTGGTCAGCATTTAATTTTCCAGCCATCTCTTCAAGAATCTTTGAGTTCCGCTGGAGGGAGACAGACCAAGGATCAGGTCCCACGTCTGCCATTTAGTGGCCGTGTGGTATCTCACCTGTCTGAGCTCTGGCTTCCTCCTCCGTAAGCTGAGAGTGATAATAGTACCATCTCACAGGGTTGATGAAAGATTGGGATGTGAGTATAACATTCTTGGTTAACGGACAGGCACATAAATCATCGACAAAAGCGAAGTACTTTCTCCAGAGAGCTGAATTAATTCATCTCATGTTAATTATTATTAGCTTTATCAGGTGACGGTTTCTAACCTTGTTCCCAAATGCAGAGAGACCGTACCCTGACTGCAACCAGGTGCTGCTTTTGAGGGTGGCACCTGCCTTCAACTGGGTGGGGGACATGATGAGGGCAGTTTCCAGCCTGGTGGGGATTTCTGCGTTCCCGCCCCAGCCTCCTTCCCTTTGCCTCAGGGGCTCCCTGGGGAGCAGGAGAAGGTGGAAAGGGATCTGAGAGCCACGGGTGAGGCAGACAACTCCCAGGGTGGGGGTGCGGTGAGCCGGAGAAGGGAGGAAGGAGGATTACCCAGGAGGGAGTGGAAGGAGATGAGCAGGAAGGGGGGGGGGGGGCGGCGCGGACAGCGGGCCTCACTCCTCCACCTGCTGCTCTGTGAACAAAGCCAAGAATGATGCAATCCTGGCCTGGTTGCAGCTGAGGCTGCGAGGCCCTGAGAGGAAAAGTGGGTGTTGAGGGTGGGGAGGGCAGCGGGCAGCAGGGCGGATGCAGGGGGCCTGTGGATGCCCGACCCCAGATTCCCAGCCCAACGTGTAGCTCCTGGCCTCCTCTTGAAGCCCCTCACCCAAGCTCAGACCCCTCACCAAACAGTCACAGCTGCCTTTGAAGCGGGAGCCAGACATGATGCAAGTAAGACATCATTCCAGGCAGCCTCCTCCGAGGGGCTGGCACCTCTCATGGGGGAGGGAGATGACGAGACCCAGAGGCAGAGCTGGCTCAGAGGCCCCTTCCCCCGTTGGGCCCTCCACGGGGTGGTCGGGGGGTGCGCAGGCTGCGGCTCTCTGTCCCCTTGCCCTCATCCTGGAGACAAAGGCGAAATCCTCTGGAGACAGTGGGGTGGCCAAGCTCAAGAGAATCCTGACCCAGGCTCTGCACACAGTAGCACACATAGAATTCAATAAAACCCAACGCAGACCCCGGGCCGGTCTGGGCCCCCAGTGCCAGAAGGCCTGGCACCCCCCCCCCCAGGGCAGAATACCATTAGCAGTCATCAAGCCAGTAGGGCAGACTGGGGCCCGGGGGTGGTCTCCACCAGCTCCCCACTCTGCCTAGGAGCCTAGAGAACAAAGGCTTCCCCCCTCTCCCTCCACCAGGAGAAACGAGTCTTGTCCCACACACCAGGACCATGTGGAGGATGTGTCACAGGCCAGGGTCTCCGAGGGGACAGGGCGTTAAAGGGGGGCAGCAGAAGAGAACCGGAGACGCGGAGTTCAGGAATATTCAATCCAGCCTCGCCCCACTGCGCCCCGCCAGGCAGGAGGGGATGGCATAGCCCAGAGGAGCCACTAGGTGGCAGAAAAAGCCCAGCAACTCACCGGTTACACCTGTTCCCGCCACCCTCTCCCCCCTCCCCCTGCCAGCCTGACCCTCCAGCAACCTTCCCTCCCTCCTCCCTTCTTCCTCCAACCCACTCCTCACTGCAGCCTCCGGCGGCGGCGACAGCCCTGAAGTCTTACCACGTTTCCTTCTGCTTTGCAGAAGGGCAGAAAGCCCTCAGCCCTTCTCTTCAAAATGCCGCTAATAATGCACGCAACATCTCATTTACTCGCTCCTGAGGTAAGTAAAAACCCTCTCCCTCTTTTCGAGAGGAAACAGACTAAGAAAGCATACATAGACTTCCAAGATCACATGACTAGCAAGTGGTGGAGCCCACGTTCGAACCAGGTGGACAAATGCCGGGCAGGGTCCTCCCTGACAGTGTTCACAAGCGGGTGTAGGCATGGACCTCTCAGATGCATCGTGTCCACCATTCTAACCCCCCGCACGCCCCCATACCTGACTCCTTGAGATTCTAAGCGGGCCAGCGTTGGGGTGGGGGGGTGTCTCAGTCTCAGGGTGAGTGTGAAGTTTAAAAAGTTTGCCTGAGTGATTCAGGCTCACCAACCCTTGCTCTGGCTGAGAAGCACCGCACCCTAGCTTCATGCTTCTGCTTCACACTCCACAACGGCCTTCTGGCTTCTCTCCTTACCCACCTTGCTTCCGGTGTGAATTTCCGTTCTGGTATGGTTGCCCCCCCATCTCCCCCCCCCCCCCCCCCGCCGCCCCAGTTCAGGACCAAAGGTGATTCCAGCCCAGAGGACCTTCCCCTACTGCCACCTTCACTTCCGGCCTGGCTGTCTTTGACCCACTCCCTTGTTTGCAGCACTCGTTCTTGTGGGCATCTCTTGGTGCACTGGTACAGCCCTGGGCTGTGGGGGTGGGGGACAGAGCAGAAGAGCACGACGCAGCACCCACTGTCCAGATGCAATAAGAGTTCACACTGAAAGCTGGGCCTGTGCTCACTTCTGCATATGACGTCCATTCAGAGAAATAGCCCTACATCCAGAAGAAAAGGGTATCTACTCCTATTGTTGTTTCCTTCACTGACACCAGGGCATGTGTGTGTGTGTGTGTGGGGGGGGGTGGCAACTGCAGGGAAGGGGTGCCAGGAGATGACACCCAAGGTGCAGTGAAACTTCTGGGGGGCGCCTGGGTGGCGCAGTCGGTTAAGCGTCCGACTTCAGCCGGGTCACGATCTCGCGGTCCGGGAGTTCGAGCCCCGCTTCGGGCTCTGGGCTGCTGGCTCAGAGCCTGGAGGCTATTTCCGATTCTGTCTCCCTCTCTCTCTTCCCCTCCCCCGTTCATGCTCTGTCTCTCTCTGTCCCAAAAATAAATAAACATTGAAAAAAAAATTAAAAAAAAAAAAGAAAGAAAGAGAGACAAAGAAAGAAAGAAAGAAAGAAAGAAAGAAAGAAAGAAAGAAAGGAAGGAAGGAAGAAAGGAACTTCTAGAAATCTCCTTTAGCTCTACCAATGTCCCACACAGAATGGCTGCTACCAGACTGTCCCTCACATTTCAGACTTTCCAAACTACAGCCCCCCTGCCCTGAGGGTGCTCTCCACCAGCTCCTCACTCTGCCTGGGAACTGAGAGAACAAAGGCTCCCTCCCCATCTCCCTCCACTTGGAGAAAGGAGTCTTGTCCCACCCACCAGGACTCAGCTGTGACCTGCTCACACTGATTTTTCCCTCCCAGTATAAACCTAGCTGGCGTCTCCTATTCCTCACCTGTCTTACCACCCCTGGATCTGCAGAATAAAGGCCTAGACACAAAACCAAGTTCTCAGAAGTGGGCAGGGAAAGCCAGGCTGTGACACCACATGGGATGAGACCAGAAGCCCAGGACATGAAGAAGGGTGCCTGAGCTGAGCTCTTTATTATTTTTTTAATGTTTATTTCTATTTCTGAGAGAGAGAGAGACAGAGTGTGAGTGGGGGTGGGGCAGAGAGGGAGGGAGACACAGAATCTGAAACAGGCTCCAGGCTCTGAGCCATCAGCACAGAGCCCCATGCAGGGCTCAAACTCATGAAGCACGAGATCATGACCTGAGTGGAAGTCAGATGCTCAACCAATGAGCCACCCAGGCGCCCCTAATTTTTACTTTGAGAGAGAGAGAAAGAGAGAGAGCTGGGAGATGCAGAGAGGTAGGGAGAGAGAAAATCCCAATGCAGAGCCCAACTCAGGGCTCGATACCCATACCATGAACCACGATATCATGACCTGAGCTGAAACTAAGAGTCAGATAAGCTTGACCGACCGAGCCCCCCCTCCTGGCGCCCCTCAATGCAGACTTTCTGTTGGTAGAGAATTCAGTGTGGGGGGGGGGGTTCAGTGCAATTTCTGGTCACTGGACAAAGCCTGCTGACCCTACATGGGGAACATCTTCCACCAAAGGGCAGCAACAGCTCTGGTGCTTTGCCAGCACTGACACCAGGAGGAACAGGTTCACACCCCACCTTTGGACTATCCTGGGTTACAGTCATGTCACATAGTTCCCACTCATACTTCAACCACCAAAACTCCAATCTCTTGAGAAAATCCCGAAGAAGCCCGACAGTTAACAAAGAATCCCTATTTCATTACCAACAAGTTTTCCCGTGTGAACAGTGAAAATCCAGGTTCAAGGCTGGCTGACTGGGCAGGGGGCTGATCTCACCTTTCCTCAACCACCACCACCACCTTGGCACATCTACCCAACTGTGCCAGCCCCGGGAGCAGGGAGAAAGCTGAGTGGGACACAGGCTCCATCCCTCTCAGACCAGAGGTCACAGAGGAGCAAGCAGGCAGACACATGAACGAGTAACAGAGGACGGAGGACTTGGCCACAAGCGGCTGGCGAAAATTCCAGAGGTGACCCTGGAGCAAAACCTTGAAGGGTGAGTTTTCAAATGAAGAGGATGACAGGTCAGGGTCCTCTGGCATGAGAGAAGCTGGAGTGGCAGGGGAAGGGATGCCAACATCTGGGGACTTCAAGTCTCATGTCATGACCAGAGCGCAGCCTGTGTGGCTGGGGGAGGAAAAACAACCTGGAATGTCAAGTTGAGGAGTTAAGATTTTCTTCTCTAGGATGAGCCACCGATGATTTTAAACTAAGAAAGGAACTTGAGCACCTTCTTTGGAAGGACTTTCTTTTTTTTTTTTTTTTTTTTACTTTTTTTAAATGTTTATTTATTTTTGAGAGAGGGAGAGACAGATTCCGAGTAGGGAAGGGGCAGAAAGAGAGGGAGACAGAGAATCCGAAGCAGGCTCCTGGCTCTGAGCTGTCAGCACAGAGCCCGATGCGGCGCTCGAACCCACGAACCGTGAGATCATGACCTGAGCTGAAGTCAGATGCTCAACGGACTGAGCCACCCAGGCGCCCATGGAAGGACTTTTTAGAAGGACTGGAGAGGGGAGACAGCAGAAAGACCAGCTGGGAAAGTCGCTGGACTTGCCCAGGTGAGAAAAAGGGGACGTATAAATTGGGGCATGACAACGGCGGCTAGAGCAGGATGAAGTCTGAAGTGGCAGCTTAAACGGGGATCAGTGCGTAGGGTTAGATTGATCAAAATTCATTCTGGAAATCTCTCGAGAAGGGGCTCCACTAAAGGCCAGCGGTAACTCAGCTAACGCCTCTTCAGAACTGGAGTCAACACCTGTGCCTTTGGCTGAGCGCCACATGGAAAGGGTTGGTCTCCAGAATCCACGTGGCACAAGAATCATCATGCACAAGATGCTCACGAGAGGCTGGAGAGAACCAAGACAGAAAATTCACTCTTCGCACCTCCTCCTCAGGGGACACGCAACAAACAGAACGAGGAGGCGAATCCCCACACGGTCACCACTTGCCGCGTGCTTGTACTTGAATTCTAGTCAGGCAGGTGCACGACGAGGCACCACTCACAGGTGAGATGGAACAGCCTTCGTGCCAGAAAGTGGTGGCTGGAGAGAACGGCCAGGGAACACAGGGGGTGATGCAGGTGGGGTCAAGTTTTGGGGGTAAAGAGGATGGCAGGGGGTCATCGTTTATTTGGGGTTTACTATTACCAAAAGAATGCCTTTCCCGGGCTGTATCGCCCAAGTCAGAGGCTCTATCTTTCCTAATAAGTCATTACTAATATCAACAATGCTGGTCGGAAATGAGGAAAACCTACGTCTCTCCTTTGAAGAAATGCACACTAACACTCTTGACTGATGGTGTTAGCAAAGATTCCTTATGATGGACAACTGTGTCCCAACGGCAGCCATTAGAGCATTTCAATTGCTGGTTCTGAGTTAAGCCTTTTCCCTTGTAGTGTTGTTCAATTCCGTTGCTTGGAGCACCTTTCCTTCCAAAAGGGCAGAAAACTTTAATGGGGAATTCATGCTATCACAGAACGGCTGTCAGAACTGATATGCCGTTTCCTCCCCACACGACCCGTGACTAGCGCGAGTGGGGATTCCCAGACTCCCCCGTGAGGCGCTTCTAACCAGTCCTATGAAAACACAACTCCTCCAAACTGGGCTTCATCTCACATGCTTCCTGCTCTGAAGATGCAGAGAAATTGCAGTAAGTTCCCCTCGATGTGCCAAGGTGGCACAGTGGCCCTCTGAGTGGGGGACTTGGGAGAGGGATTAGGAGGGAAAGTGAAGAGGAGAGTTTCGAGTGGCTCCAAGTACGCCTGGTTGTCCATCAGAGAAACATTCTGTTCCTTTTGTCTCCAAAGGGAGCAGCTCCAGAAGAGACTGGGCTGGAGAGGCATGAGGGATGCAGGTTAAACTCTCGAGAAACCTTGACTGCCAGCCTGGGGGGGGAAGACATTGGGGAAGACCGCTAGGGGAAACATGCATCCTCCCTTGCGACGGTCCCGCACCACTGCTCACCAACCGGAAGGCCATGGGTGCTTGGCCCCAGAAAACGCTCTGGAATTCTCCTGCGCTTGCCGGGAAAGGCGAAAGCAGCGTTGAGCAATGGGCACTGGTCTGGGGGAACTTTCCAACGTCTCGAATTCTGACCAGACCAGCTCCGGATGTGTGCGCCTTGGCTGACATCGCGGAGAAGCCCCGATGATCACCAGGGGTGGGTCGCGTGAGCCTGCGGGGCTGGTGGCGGTGAGGAGCCGTAGGAGAGGGCAGAAAGATTGACAAACACGAACCCAAATAACATGAAGTAATTTCTAAACATTTTTATTTCAAATCTCTTTTCACCCCTCCCCCGAAAGACATGGGTCAGTACAGCAATCATAAAAAGGAGATACAAACACAAGAGTCAAATGTCCCCCGCACTGACACTTACAAAACCTGGGAGTTGTACGTGGGGTTTCCAAACAGGACCTGCAGCAGAGCTACTAACATCCCTTTATGAGAGTCAAACATGCCTATTAATACAGTATATACAGACACCCCATTCTGGAACTGATCTACAGGGACATCCCAACACCCACCCATCTATCCCCAGAAAAATACCAAAACACACCCAAAGTGCATTTGTTTATATCAAAACATCTTTCCCTTTCCCCACCCTACCCGCCCCACAGACCCTCCCGCCCCGTTTAAGATTGGCCTGCAAGTCTATTTTAACCATTTAGTAATTTTTTATCGTTTATGAAAATAAATTATACAGCAACTATTTTAATAAATTAAGCACAAAAAGGGGAGGGAGGGAGAGAGGAGGAAAACTAAAGGGGAAGACAAAAGCCAGGCCACACTTTGGCTTGGAGGAGGGCAGGGTGGCAAACAGGACAGAGGCGGTTGCAGGGGGTGCGGCTCCCCTTCTGGGAAAGAACTGGCAACCACCCTGAGCCCAGAATGACACCCCTCTTCATTGAGTTTCTTAAAAACAACCAAAAAATGTACAGCAGTGGCTGTGCCACGGGCAGCACCAGCGTGGGCGCTCCGACGACCGGCCTGCCCACAGAGCGGTGCCTGGATTATGTTGTCCCTTGAAGAAGGTTCTGGGCCGAACGGCGAGGGGCAGGTCCCCGTTCAAGGGAGCACCAGGGGTGGAGTAGCCAGACCAGCCTTCCTGCCCCACCCGAGCTGGGCGGGCGGTGTGTGATTATCCTGGGTTCCGAACAAGAGTGTCCTAAGTTTTCTTCACACTCTCTCTCCAGGAGCCAAGGCTGCAGTCCAGCTGCAACCAGACGTTCGCGTCTTCCATGGCTGGCTGCTTTTTACCTGCCCCTTCATGCCTCTTGGCACTTGGGAGGGAGTGGGGAGGGAGCAGCTCCAGGTACCCTCTAACTGAGATGAAATGAGCATGAAGGCAAGTCACAGACTCCGCATGCAGGACTGGCTTCCCAGAGGCAGATGGGGGTGGGAAGGGAGGAGAGAAGGGGTACAGAGGACAGGACGGACGGGAAGCAGGGAGCAACTGGGCCGGCACCTCCCAGGAAGGTCAAGAAGCGATGGAAAGGACAAAGACAGTATGGAATCTGTATGTAAAGAAAGGTCTTTCCCTGGCAGATTAGACAATCGGTATTTTAAATACACTTTACTCTGTTCTTCGAACTGAAGCACCTGAGTCCCCGGTGCCTCCGTCTCTACGGCCCAAACCCCACCTCACTCCTCCCAATGCTTTGCTCTCCATCTTCTCAAGGCCTCCTGTCCTTTTGTGCTGAGCACGAGGGCTCCGATGGCAAAACGGGATAGGTCACGGGGACTGGCAGACTCGACTTTGCCTTCTTGAGTTTCTTTGAGGCCCACTAATCCTACAGCTATCACAGGGGGAGGGAGCCACGCTTTGCTTTCTTTCTTTCTTTTTTTTTTTTTTCTTTTTCTTTTTTAATAAAAAAGATTTTACTCCCCAGGAGCAAATAAATCATTTTGAACTACTGATAAACACTGCTGCAGTGAAAAGAAAGATGGCTACATGTATGCAATAGCACAAATTCAGTGTAAGAACAGCTGTGTTGACAATTAGAGATAAAAATCATTTATCCATTCCCCCCTTTCCCACAAACCAAACCAAGAGGATTCCCATAGGGAAAATGTCTAACTCAGAAGCTCCTCCCTTAGGGACAGGGGGCGTGTCATTCTCTTAAAAGTGGAAAACAAATGGCAGGTCTCCCCACGATGGAGATGCTCTCAACACCCCAACTGGTGGCAAGACCTCCGCAAATGAAGACAGACACACACACACACACACACACACACACACACACACACACACACACACACAAACACACACACACAAGCAGACGCACGCTGACTTTCAGACCTCCTTCTTGCAGCCATGGAGCTTTATCCCAGCACCTAGTCCTCCAACTTCAGGGCCTGAGGCCAAGGAGGAGGCAGTGCAGAAGGATGTAACTGGAGGGAAAAGTCCCATCCCCATTTCCTGCTGGGACCCGAGGGCTTCGAGCAGCCTGGCTCCCCTCAGGGCCTCGGCTGAGGGCACCCCAAGGCATCCAGCTCTCCTCTAGGCTCTCACGTTCGGATCTGCCAACACCAAGCACCATCCCTGCTCCCCGATCTTCCTGGATGGGCACCGTGTGTTTGCAGCCGTCCCCACACCACTCCCATCCTTGGCGAGGGCCACCATGAGCCCCAGGGAAAAGAAGGACAAGGGGAGAGGAAACCTGGTGGCGAGCTCCCGCCCAGCCTCTCCTCTCAGGGGCCTGCATGCCGCCGCCCGTGGCTCACATTCACTAGATCTAGGCACCAGCTGGCCAACAGGCGAAGGCCACCGTCAATGGTCCCAAACTCCCAGTCGTCCCCCACTTGCCTAGTCCTCACAGCAAAGCCCCACCCTCCTCACGCTGTGTTCCTGCCACAGCACGCGAATTTCAAGTAACAGCAAATTGTAGCAGTAGCTGTCACTAGCTTATGGTGGTTCACACCTGTCCTGAGGAAGGTTGCAGTAGGTTGACCACTAACAAGTAAGGGTCACACGAGCAAGGACCCATCCACAACTTAGAAATCAATGGTGGGTCCCTAGAGGTGAGAACCTTTTCCAGTTTGTGACTTTAAAATACAACAACCAAAGAGGAATGAGTTCCGTCTGTGGACCGCCTCTCAACGAGCACGACACAGAACTGGCAAAGGAGGAGTGGGCCCAGCCCAGAGAGCTGAGCGGAAGTGCTGGCGACAGGCCAGCCGCTCCTGCTCTCTCTCTGCTCTCTCACCAGGCCAGTCCCTCAGCCGGCTGCCCCACTCCCGCCTCTTCCTCCCCCTCATCTCCGGATAGAGTCTGTCTCCCCTCTGTGCAACTCTGTCTCGCAGCCCACCCTGAGGAAGGACGAGGCTACAGCCTGGGCCATGACTAGCGCACCCACAGATCACGGACACAGGTCTATGTTACCCTTTCCCAGGAGAAGAAAGAAGGACGGTGGTGAGGTTGGGTCATGCCTCTTCAGCTAAGGTTTGCTTCTAGACCTGACTGTCTGAATGCTCCAGCGGAAACCCCTGGTCCCACAAAGGGTAGCACCCAGACTGTGCTGAGGGCAGTGAGGCCCCTGGTCGTGGGCAGGAGCCAGCTGACTTCTGGCTTTGGGTTCCACTTCACCATCACAAGCCCTCAGTACTCAGATCTGCCTGATGCTAGGAAGTTTCCATCTAAACTGAGAAAGGAGGGACTGACGCTGCTGCTCTGGATTGGGGCTGCACACACTACTCAGCACACAGCCTGCAGACTTCCGCTTCCAGCCTTCCATTCGTGTGTTTCCTGTCTCACTGTCCTACCCTCGCCCAGGACCCAACACCCCGCCACCAAAGAGCTTTCCTAGACCATCTACCCCGATCTTAACCATCTGAATTTCTTTAAAGACAGCCCTTGACTCTTCGGCCACATTCTCCAATTGCTTCATGGACGGCAGTCACCTAAAAGATCCCTTAGGCCAGACATCATGTCTTTCCCCTCTTGTGTTTTCCACAGTATCTAGCCCAGAGCCAGGCAAACACACTAAGAAAAAGAATTTTAAATGATGGGTGGGTGAAATGGTATATATATATAAAAAAAAGAATCCCAAAGAGCTGCACATCAGCCACTCAAGGATCCCACTGGATTCCAGATATATGGTCTACTGTTGGGTGGCACTTTCTGCAAGATGGCAAGTTAATCTGCACCCCCAAGACTCACAGACTAAGCCAATTTCTGGGATCACTATCTTAATTGGCGGGCAGTACCACACAGAATTCAAGGAGAGAAGAGGTACCTCACAACAAAACAAAGGTGGGCTGTGTTTACACTACAAGCTCATTTTGTGGGCCCCCTCTCGACTTATGCTTACACACAGGTAACACTGCAAGTCTCCTCCCAATTCCACTACAAGGAGGAAGACTGGCCATTCCATGCAGGACATAAGGCAGAAGGCCAACACTTCTAGATGAGACAGTCCTATAAATTACTGAGACACTGGGGCCTCACCCCCAAACCATCAGGAAACCACAAACCTGACCATATTATTTTATCTCATGAGATGAGGCAGATATAAGCACAGGGGAACCAAAAAAGGCAGTCTAATGGCATATTACTACAAAAGAACAATAAAGACCCAAACAGCTTGATTTTCACATCTTAATAGCAAACCTCTCCCCAGAGCAACTCTATAGAAAAGCAAACTCATAATATCGTATGGTTTGACAATGGCCCGCTTCAGAAAAAAAATCAAAGACCACTGAAAAGCGCTGGAGTCTTTCTCCCTCCTCCTCCACTTCTACCTGGAAGGTGGGCAACTCCCAAATCAGCATCTGACACACTGCCCCACGAAGGGGGGCCAACAGGATCTGACTCACGAAAATGCTTGGGTTGCTAGAAAAGACACAGGAAAATAAAAAAGCTCTTGCTACCTCCCGTCACGGAAGTGGGACAACAGCGATAAACCTAAAAACAGGAGATGTAATGCTCTCCTCCTCTCTGATCCAATGACGTTCCATTAAGGCTGAGACACTGGAGCGCTTCTTCTCAGAAGAGCACAAGTACAACAGCTTCGTTTCTCACCGTCCTCCATGTTCCCTCTCACTAGCTGACAGACATATGGAGGGAAGTACCACTGACTCCTAAGTCACGGGTACAGCCTGCCATTAAGAATCTGGAAGCATGCTCCATTAACTTCAGCAGCTCATGATGAGGGCTCTCAACTGCTCAGGTGATGAGAAAATCCATTGCCTTGACAGCTGGCAGAGGCAATAGGAACGATGTTGCCATGATCCGAGTGAAATGTACAGTCATCTCGAGGGGAGGGGTGGAGGGTGGCGGGTGGAGGAAGAATGGGACTGGCTTGAGGTCACAGAACTTAGGAATTCCATAAGACAAAACTAGCACAGCTTCTATGAGAGGTGATGCTGAAATCACGTTTAAAACCTTAGAAGGAAAGGATGTGAGGAGCCACTACTTTCCCCAGCAGGGGCGGGCCCTTTGCCGGTTTTTGTTCAGCAGTCTTCTGTTCGAGACCACCCACCCTCCTTTCTTTCCTGCTGCTACTGAGGCTACCCATGCTTAAAGAGAGGCAGATTCTCATCTCTCAGAAACTCCCCACTTGATTTACACTTCTGACTCCTCCTCTCTCCTTCTTCAAGGTCAATGGTGAACACGTGCACTCTGCCTTTGGCACCAGCTGAATGACCGTCACTGGCAATCTCTCCTCCTCTCCCCTCCCATGGACCTGTCTCGCCCTTGGTGCCACTTCCAGCCCAATGGGGCACAAACCCCAGCTGCCTTTAAAGGAAGTTTTCCATACGGAGAAATGCAAATACCCAAAACAAAACTTCTAAAAAAGGAACAGTGTTGAGACTTCTTCCAGTTTTCCAAGGAGCTCGTCCAGTTCCAGGATAGCACAGGGGCTGGACACGAAGAGGCGGAGCCCCCGCTCAAAGAGTGTGGTTGTGTGCTTCTTCCAAGCCCCAGAGCGGCGAGGGGAGCCAAAGTCCTTGCACAGAGGGTCTCCGCCCTTCCCGTTCCCTCGTTCTTCCTCACTCCCCTCCACGGTAGCTTCATTTGGTTCTTCAAAACTGGAGCTTGGCAACCAAATGCCTAGATGAAAAAAGGAAAAAATCAGAGCGGCCCACTGGAGTGGAACCAAGATGGAGAGCAGCCCAGCCTCGGCTGGGGAAAAGTACAGCTCAAACAGAGAACGGAGACCTGAAAAGCCAACGGCTCCCACCAACACGGCTGCCCGGCTCAGGATGTGGCAACGGCCTTTGCTGCAGGGACCTGAGCGGCCTAGGACTTGGACGCTAAAAAAAAGGTCCTAAAATAACTAATAAACATATTCCATCACATTGCCTAACCTCTCTCTCTCCTTTTCCCTCACCTTTTAATTTTCCACCAACTCCCCCCCCCCCTCCTTTCCTGAGGCTTGTCTGCTACAGGGACTAGAAAGTAAAAGAAAGAAAAAACTGAGCCCCTGGAGTAACCCCTGGTGAGCCCGGCTAGAAAACGCTATAGGTCGTTGCAGCTTCTGGCTACCGAAGAGGAGTGATATATAATCACAAATGCCAACGTGGCTTCTACCTCCTGACTTAATGAGGGCACTGTCCCAACTGTTCTTCTGTCTGCTGACTCCAAGCATCCTGACACGAAACTCCCCAGGTGACAGTACGCACAGACCAAGTGGCCCATTCAGAACTCCCAAATTAAAAGCAGGCTGACCAACAAGAAGTCATAAGGGCTGAATTTCACAAAATAGGGCCGTCCCCCTTCAGGAGTGGTACTTCCCTTTTTTCAAGGGGCCCTGAGGTCTGAATCTGGAGGGAGTATGGCATGATGCTTACTCTCTGCCACAGGCAACAGTCCCGGTGTCACACAGAGCGAAGAGACCCTGGGAGCTCAGTTCAATCCTTTGCCAATACACGACTGTCCCCCATACTCACGACAAATGGCTACCCCTGGCCTGTACCTTATCAGATCAAGCCCCTTCCCATCTCAGGGCCTTTATGCTTATTGGACCGCTTGCCCAGAATGCTCTGCTCCCAGATCCTCTTCTGACTCCTTGATATTCAGATCTCAGCTGAAAGGATACCTCCTCACAGGGGCCTTCCCTGATCATCCAAACCTAAGTACCACTCTCCCACCCCTAATCACTAAACTTCACCAAGTTTTATTCCTCGTAACAGTACAGTCAACTGAAATCAGCCTATTCACTTATTTACATGTTTGCTATCTGTCTGTCTCTCCCTATGAACATTGCAGCTCAGCGAGGTCAGGGCCAGGGACTATCCCGCACAGCACTTTTCCCAACCTACTTTGGGTACTCAACAAGTAGACAGATATCTGCTAAGTGCATAAACAAATGGAGGAACTCACTAACGCCTCTGGAAAACCATTCCACTTTTGGACCTCTCTGTTAGAACGGTTCTCCTAGGGGCAGCTGGGTGGCTCAGTCAGTTAACCATCCGACTTTGGCTCAGGTCATGATCTCACGGTTTGTGAGTTCGAGCCCCACATCGGGCTCTGAGCTGACAGCTCGGAGCCTGGAGCCTGCTTCGGATTCTGTGTCTCCCCGCTCTCCGCCTCTCCCCTGCTTGCACTCTGTCTCTGTCTTTTCTCAAAAATAAACATAAAAAAAAACCCAGTTCTTCTAAAGTTGGACTAGAGTCTAGCTCCTTATAACTTCCATCCACTGTGGTCCCTGGAGCCACACAGACTAAGTTCAACCACTCTTCCTTTGTATTTCTTTCAGCCATCAAGCCCCTCTCACCTCAAAACTTCTCTGCTCCGTGTTAATCATGTATTCCCCATATGATGAAGTTTGGAGCCCTCGGCCACCCCGAACCCACCCCTGAACATGCTGTGAGGGTTCCTCCCGAGGCACGGTGCCTACAGAAGCAGTGCTCTGACTAAAGGGTCCTAATTACTCCACCAGGGTGCCACCGTGCAGGTGCCGCCGTTCCCTCCTGCCTTCCCTTCCTAATCTCAACTGCAAAGCCACCAAGCAGAGAAATCCTCCCAGACATCGGAGCATTTCGATGTTGTAGGAGTCGCTTCCGAGGACATACAACTTGCCTACAACTGAAGATACGACAAGAGACTGCACACCCAGCCCAGGATGCTTTAAGTTAAAGCTACGCAGCCTCCCAGGGTCACCATTTCTTGATCACTCTCCTTTCATTCCTTCTCCTCTTGTTAATCTTTACTAGGCCAGCTCACATGCTTTCCACCAAGAGCACAGGCTCAGGGATGTCCAGAGCTAAGGGGAGACACACAGCTGGGATCACCTTGGTCATGGCCCAGGAAAACCCGTGGGACATAAACGCCAGTCGTCACGCTCTCCGGTTATAAAGACAGCAGAGAGCACGGGGAGATGATGGCTCCCTTGGTTCTAAGGCTGTCACTCTGCCGGTTTTTCCCCTAGTTTGCTCGGTGTGGGAGGGGGCACTGGGAACAGAGAAGGTTAGAGGGAAGCAGACGTAGTGGGTGCTTCAAGAGGACACTCTACGCAAAGGGGAAAGACGGGGGATCACTGCACCCTGCAGATCACCGGAACGTGAGATCCTGCAGGTAATCCACACCACCAAAAATCACAACTCTCTGGCAATTTTGTTCCCTACTCATCCTTACCTTTCAATGCTCACGTAACTGCAATTTAAGAGACTAATTACCATTCATCTGCACAAACCAGTATTCCAAGATATTTTATGGGGAGAATAAATGACTAGAAGTCAGTTAATGTAGTGACGGGAGAACAGCCACTTAGATAAATGAATTCCTTAGCTAATTCACTTACTCTTTTCAATCATTTACTTTTCAGTGGTCCGGATGGAAATCTAAGTAGAAGAGTGAGCTTTTTTGCTCTCGCCCTCACATGCCAAGCCATGGGACTCGGGAGTTCCCACCGAAGCACACGCCTGTTGCAATTAAAGGCACGTCTGCCTCCCCTTTGATGAAGTTTCCTCCCCTTTGGTGTCCTGTTTTACACGTCATTTGTGCAACAGCAAGAAGAGTGGTCAAATTATGAGAGAAGACCGCACACTTACACTTGTGTGCCCTCCTCCTTATTTATATTCAGTGATTAGCTTGCATGCTGCTTGGCAAATACTCTTGAGGCCTCTCATGTCTATCTGTTCTTCTCCCATTTGGCGTATGTGCCCCCTGGACCCCATGACCAGATCTGGTAACTGTATGGGCAGATGCCTGGATCGAGAGTATACGCGTGGGGTGTGGGGGAGGGGGGCGAGGCCGACGATGATAACTGTCCAGAAACACTTAGCTGGGCCGCGAGACAGAGAGCTCATACCCTTGGTGGCGACTAGCAGGGGGCCCCTCGCTACGTGGAGGGTTCAGCCTCTTGCTTCTGTTTGGAAATGAGCTGCGCTTCCTTTAGAGACAGGTACACCTCTTCCTGAGGATCATAGTAGTAGAACTTTCGGATATAAGAGATCAGAGGTCTGTGAACACAAGAGGGATACACGTAAAGTGTTACATACAAAGATCATAAACAAAAGTCCGCTTTTGTTCAATCCTTCCTTCTTCTTCAACCCCTGGATGGCCGAGACTACACAAAAAACTGTCGACCTATGAAAATTCCCACTTTCTCACTTATTACAGTTCTGTCTCCCTCCCTCTTACCACCTCCACTCCACTCTGCATAGCGACTGCAGAAGGGAGGCTGACACACACGCACACACCTTCCTCCCTTCTGGCTGCCGGCTGACATTTCCAGAGTTGGGTGCTAAGACACGTGAGAAGTGAAAGGGCGACGCCTGTGAACACTGACGGCACGATCAGCTGGCGGGCCTCACTAACATTTACAACCAACCCTCCATTCCATTCCCGCCCCACCCCTAGAGACCCCACTTTACTTAGGCAGTGGGAGATCCGGGATGTGATCTATCCGGACGAGCTGTCGGATTCGGAATCTGCAAAGGTGCTGGAGGGATTTGACGTTGCTGAATCGAGACACCGGATAGAGCAGCTGGACTGGAGTTGGAGGCAGTCCTTTGGGAACGAAAACCAAGAGACATATTCAGAGGGAACAATGCAGCTAACTACCACTGCCCTCGTGAAGAGAATCCAGGGAAGAGAAATGGGGCTTCTTTACAGTTCATATGTGCGTTCTGTGCAAAAGCTCCCTTCCACAAAGACCTGCTGATTTCCATTGTCAGAAGTATTACCGCTGTGTTTCACTCAAGGGACTCTACTCGCCCCCACCAAGGGCCCCCCGAGCATTACTCGTGACAGCTGACAGTCTTGCTCTTCAGAACAGCCCAATGCAAAGTGCCAAGCCACAGACTTGACTTGGAGCCAACTGGCCAATCCCAGGCCCGAGGCTCTCAGTGAAGGGCAAGAATCAAAGCATCCCTCCTAGGAACGGGACGTACTTGTGTAGCACATCTAGCAGCATCCTGCACGGGACAACTGGGGCTGCTCAGAAGGGTCCCCAGCCGATTCCAGCTAAGAGGCTGGTAAGTAGAAGGCAACGGCTGGGATCAGAGTTTATAAGCCTATCACTCTTACCATTTACTTCAAATCAGGACAAGCAGGTTTAACCACCTCTTATTTCCCACACACACTGCCCCCCTCACCTCCTCCCACCCTTCTTGCTCCTGAAATTTTAGCCCGGGTACAGGAACAGAAAAAAAAAGAGGATGCTTTTAAAAGAGAAGCAACTACAGTAGCTTGGGCAGGCTGGAGTCAGTACTGCTCCGTGCCAGAGTGCCTGCTGACTGATGCCAGCCAGGCCCAAGGGGAGTCCCACACCCTGGTTTCGTCAGCAACAGCAGGCTTGGTGCTGGGGAGTTCCAACCCCCCTCGAGAGTCAATGCCACAGAACGGAGACCTCCAGAATGGCAGGAACACGGACAATGGCTCAAGGGAGCAAAGAATATTCTGGTTCCAATACACAAGGGGCTACTGGAGGCCAATAAGCAAACTGCTCTCAGAAAGCAGCTCAGGTGCAAAGGCTTTGAAAGAATTCTTTTCTCAGTCACCGTCCCATCAAAAGAAATTCTGTAGACACAACTTGTTGGAAAATAACACATCTACTGTTTTTGGAGTTCAATTTCAAACAGTTTTAAAATTTTGTTTGAAGGCATGAGAAGAAAAAATTAAAGCTTGTGGACTATCTCCCAAAGCCTTTTCGTGGTCATTGATAATGGACTTTCTGAAAAAGAAAAAAGTCCGAATACGTATTCTGCTGTTACCACATGGGGCGCCTGGGTGGCTGAGTCGGTTGAGCACCCGACTTCGGCTCAGGTCCTGATCTCCTGGCTCGTGAGTTTGAGCCCAACGTCCGACTTTGCACTGATGGCACGGAGCCTATTTGGGATTCTCTCTCTCCCTCTCTCTCTGCCCCTCCCCTGCTCAGGCTCTCTCAAAATAAGTAAATAAATAACTTTAAAAAATTAATTTAAAAAAAGCACTTAACTCAGGGGTGCCCGGGGGGCTCAGTGGGTTAAGTGTTGGACTCATGACTTCGGTTCAGGTCATGATCTCATGGTTTGTGAGTTTGAGCCCCATGTCATCGGGCTCTGTGCTGACGGCACACAGCCTGCTTGGGATTCTCTGTCTCCTTCCCTCTCTGCCCCTCCCCCAGTTGTTCTCTATCTCGCTCTCTCAAAATAAATAAACGTTAAAAAATTTTTTTTAAACTTCTAACTCGGGTGCCTGGGCAGCTCAGTCAGTTAGGCATCCGACTTTAGCTCAGGGGTTCCTACCCTGCGTCAGGCTCTCTGCTGTCGATCCCCTGTCCCCCTGTCTCTCTGCCCCTCCCCCTCTGGCACACACTGTCAAAAATAAACGTTAAAAAAAAATTTAACTCATTTAGTCATTAAAACTATACTTTGAGGCAGATATCACTATTATCCCCATTTCATATATGATGAAACTGAGGCCAGGCTTAGAGCACTCTCTCATGGCACAGAACCAACAAAGCTGGCCTGCCATGAACCCCCGCTCTGAGGAAAAGCTGAGCCCAAAGAACCTCAAAGGAAGGTTCTCCAGGAGTCTCTCCAGAGCAACTCTCCCTCTGTTGTCTGACGGGGGCGCTGTCCAGGGCAGCCCCAAGCACTCTGATTCATGACCAGCTGCTCTCAGTCTTCTCCTTGCTCCTACCCCTTCAATCCTAGGGCTTATATTCTGAAGCACTGTAGCCCTCCTCCACCCACATGGTTGGTCGTCTCCTCCCACACGCTATTAAAAAAAAAAAAAAAAAAAATCACACATGGATTTCTCTCTTGAATATATTTAAACTCAAGTGGTTTTAAAATGGTATTGGGTTCAAAGGCCTCTTTGAATTTACCCTTTCTCTCTCTTGCATTTTAAAAATATTCTTTAGTGAATTAAACTATGGCAAACAGAAAGCTTTTGGGGATGGGTTATAATAACGCTAAATTCAACATGATGTTTCAGAGATAAAGATAATTTATGTATCTAATTATTTATTCCCAAAGACACAGTACTATCAGACTTGTGCTTAAAGAGACCAGGATAATATGCAGCAAAAAATTATCTGATTGTTTGCCTACTTGAATTTTAATGACCACATATACTTGCCTATTTAATTGTGTTACTTATAGCCTTAGGTTCACAAATAGCGATTTGAAACCTGTTAATTCTCTGATATCCCCTGGTGTCAACCTGACCATTTACTGTTTGCCTCCAAACACAGCAAACAACTGGAGCTCTTGCATCCAGAGCATGTTAAGGGAAGAGGTTAGAGATGGAAATAAATCCAAGACAAGACACCAGGTCAGCTGAAAGGGAAGGGACAAGATGGAACAGTGGTCATCAGGAACTTTCCTCTGGTCCTTCATACCAGGGGACCTGGGCTCCAAATACAGTTTCCAGCCACTTCATTATTTTCTCTCCCCCTGCCCCCCCACCTCAAGGACCAGGTTAGGGGTGACAAATCTCTCCCAAGTCTGAGCACCCCAACACATAGGTCTTTCTGCCAAACCAAACTGTTTCCTGAAGACCAGAATTATCCAGCTCAAAATGTCAATAGTACTGGGAGGGGCACCTGAGGAGCTCAGTTAAGTGGCCAACTTTGGCGCAGGTCATGATTTTGCGGTTCCTGAGTTCGAGCCCCACACCAAGATCTCTGCTGTCAGCATGGAACCCACTTTGGAACCTCCGTCCCCCTCTCCTGCCTCTCCCGTGTGGATGTGCTTTCTCCTTCTCTCTCAAAAATAAATAAACATTTAAAAAAAAAAAAAAGAAATCCTGGGATACAGACCCGTCACTGAACAAACAATTATAAGATTAATGATGGTTACAAAAGAGAGACCTATTTCCTTAGAGTTGTGTAATTCAAAGTGTGATAAAAAAACGAAAATTTGGGGAACCTGGGTGGCTCAGCCGGTTAGGCGTCCAACTCTTGATTTCAGCTCAGGTCATGATCTCACTTCTGTGGGTTCAAGCCCCGCATTGGGCTCTGCGTGGACAGTATGGAGGCTGCTTGGGATTCTCTCTCTTCCTCTTTCTCTACCACTCCCCCACTCATGTTGTCTTTCTCAAAATAAACAAACTTAAGAAAATTAAAAACAAAAACAAAAACAAAAAAAAAAAGGTATTGGGGTGCCTGGCTGGTTCAGTTGGTAGTGTGTGACTCCTGATCTCAGGGTTATAAATTCAAGCCCTACACTGGGTGTAGAGATTACTTAAAAATAAAATCTTAATGGGGTGCTTGGCTGGCTCAGTCGGTTAAGCATCCAACTCTTGATTTTGGCTCAGGTCATGATCTCAAAGTTGGGAGATCGAGCCCCACGTCAGGCTCTGTGCTGACAGCATGGAGCCTGTTTGGGATTCTCTCTCTCCCTCTCTCTCTCTCTGTCTCATCTCCCATCACTTGCTCGTGCACTTTGTCTCTCAAAATAAACATTTAAAAATAAACTAAGGGGCACCTGGGTGGCTCAGTTAGTTAAGCGTCTGACTCTTGATTTTGGCTCAGGTCGTGATTTCACATTTCATGAGTTCAAGCCCTGCACTGGGCTTCGCGTTGGCAGCATGGAGCCTGCTTGGGATTCTCTGTTTCCCTCTCTCTGTCCCTCCCTGCTCATGATGACTTTCTCTCAAAAATAAATAAACATATAAAATAAAATAAAATAAAATAAAATAAAATAAAATAAAATAAAATAAAATAAAAATCTTTTTAAAAAAGATTTTCTTTTCATGTACTTCACAGATGACAAAGATTCTCCCAACTAATAAAGATATGTTCACTTTCAGTTTGGCTCGAACAGCATCAGGAGTTCTGTGTTAATCCAATCATAATCTCTGAGACTGCTGCCCCGTAGTATAGGCATTTGGTTTATAACTGTGGAATGGACCAGACTGAGATGCAAACAGTGACCTCGGATCTGTGACAATCACGCTCCACTGTGCTAAAAAGAGATAAGGGGGAAAGCAACATCAGGTAGCATCATTTTTATTTTCACTAAGGGTCCCTCCCCTGATGTCAATTATTACAGTTGTTCTAATTTCCTCCCTTCTGCTCCTTACTTGCCACCATCCAGAACTTTCCCATTAGTCCTAGCTTTATGATTCCTAGGATCCCTAGCATCCCTTTATCACCAGCCTGCATGCCCTGTTAGTGCAGCCAACTCAGAAAAACTTGACTTTGAATCCTGGCTCTGCAATTCACTGTACCTCAGTTTCTTAATCTGTGCGGAAGGATGGGAGGGAGGAAAGGGAGAAGGGATACTGTAGTATGCCTTTAAGATTTTGTAAGGGTTTGGGGCATCTGGGTGGCTCAGTCTATTGAGCATCCGACTTCGACTAAGGTCATGATCTCGCAGTCCATGAGTTCGAGCCCCGCATCGGGCTCTGTGCTGACAGCTCAGAGCCTGGAGCCTGCTTCGGAATCTGTCTCCCGCCTCTCTCTCTGCCCCTCCCCCATTCATGCTCTCTCTCTGTCTCTCAAAAATAAATAAACATTAAAAAAAAATTTTTTTTAATAAATAATAAAGGATCTTGTCAAGGTTATATGAAATAATACCTGGCCCCTTGTAGGCATTCAGTTACCATCATCCCAAAGTCTCAACAAATAGGCTCCTTTTAAAAACTACTGAGTTAAAATCCCTGGTGCCGGCTGAGAAAGCTCAACCCAAATGCTAATGACTACCTCTTCTTCACACCAAGTCCCTCACAGAATCAATCTCACAGAAAGTCTAGACCTTTACAACAGCAAAGGAGGACAGCAAACAACGGTAAAGAACACTGGCTTTGCCCTTTGTCCCAGTCGTTCTGAGAGCGGTCACTTACAGTCTAGGAGCAAATACTAACTCTGCTTTGCCTTCTCAACTTGATTACAGCTCGAAGTGCAAACAGATATCCTATCTGCAGCATTCCTCATGGGTCCTAAAAAGACACCCTCCACTAATAAAAACACTGCTGTCTTCCCTGTAGTCTCCACAAATCCCAGCAAGCTCGCGTTTCACTTTGCTTGCTGTTACTTTGCCCCGTTAACAGAGTGGCGGCAAATAAAGCGCACAGTTTGGAGTTAGTTGAGCCTGGGTCTGACCTCTGACTTCAGCACTCATCAGCTAAGTGACTTTTAGAGTAAGGAACTTCACTTTTGAGCCTCAGCCTCAGTTTCTTCGCTGGCAAAATAAAATGGTCTTATCTATAAACGGACCGATCTATTAGGTTGTTGTAAGTAATCAGAGAGGTTTAAATAAAGAATCTGAGACAAAATAACTGGCACACGATACGATACGATCTCAACAAATAGTAGCCGTTGTTCAAAGTTCTAGCCGCTTAGTTAACAATGGTAAGAATCTTAGTTAAAATTTCTGCACATTTGTAGAAGGAAACGAGCTATACCAGAGGAGTCCAACAAAGTCTCTCAATACTCTACAAGTAGATACATGCTCCAGACTTCAGAATCCTGTGAGAGGATTTCCCTGGTTTACCCATAAACACAGCTGCGTCTCTGCCCTTGTCAATCTCCGCCGTGCCTTGTACTGAGTTTTACATGTGCTCCTGCCTTTATCTTCCTACCTGTCTCCCCTTTGAGGAAACGAGGTCTCTGAGGGTAGAGATGTTGCTTATTTTTGATAATGATAACCCCCAAAAGCCACAAACTTTTTTTTTTTTATCAAGTTTGACTAGCAATTCTTTTTTTTTTTTTCCTTTTTCTTTTTTTAAATTTATTTATTTTCAAGTTAGTTAACATACAGCGTAGTCTTATTTTCAGGAGTAGAACCCAGTGATTCATCTCTTACATGTGACACCCAGGGCTCATCCTGAAAAGTGCCCTTAGTGCCCGTCACCCATTTAACCCAGCCCCCCAAAAGCCACAAACTTAAAAAAATTGCTAAAGAGTCAATTCCTGTAAGAAAGGATTCTAACTTTTCTCTTTAACCAAGTCAACTGCATGAGACCCAACTGTGTTGACAGCGCTGAGGCAAATATTAAATGAAGTGAGAATTAATACAGTTCGCACCCTGTCATGCCTTATTTAAATCACCAAGATTATAAAACACATTCCTATAACCTGGCTCAATCCTGTTACTGATGTTCTGCCTGAGGCTCCACTGGGAACTTCTTTTTAGAGCAATTTCCTGGCAGTCAGTGTGTTTAAGAATCTTAATTTGATTCACTGGGAATGTATAAAGTTCTCATTTTCAGTTCTGTTTGTAACTTACAAACCCCTCAATTAATATGCTTGTTTTGCTTTTCCCCAGCCCTATTACAGCAGGCTCTTTCAAACCATTCTTTCAGTAAAGTTTATTTAGATACCGCACTACTAAGTGGGCAGAAAGACTATGTAATCGCACTAGCAAGGACGGGAACTTCCCAGTGCACCCAGATGGAGAGACATCTTTATAGTCAATGCCGGCAGAGACAAGAGGCACAACAAAGACTACCTACTCTTTAATAGGAAGTTTAGTGCGGAAGGACAAAATCCACAGCAGACTGCCACTGAATTCAGCCTCCTTGACACACAGCATTGGCTTTCTAGTGAATACTCTTGTAGCTTCCCTGTTCCCATAGAAATTGCCTGAGCAAGTTCTCACCTCTCTGCTTCACAGGGAAGTGTGAGATCCCTGGTTCAAGGACAAGGAGACACCTCTGAATGTTAAATATTCATCATAAGACACCTGGACATCAGAGGCGGGATCCGTTTTCTCATTCATGTGGTCAAAAAAGCAAAGATTCCGGGGCGCCTGGGTGGCGCAGTCGGTTAAGCGGCCGACTTCAGCCAGGTCACGATCTCGCGGTCCGTGAGTTCGAGCCCTGCGTCAGGCTCTGGGCTGATGGCTCAGAGCCTGGAGCCTGTTTCCGATTCTGTGTCTCCCTCTCTCTCTGCCCCTCCCCCGTTCATGCTCTGTCTCTCTCTGTCCCAAAAATAAATAAACGTTGAAAAAAAAAAAATTAAAAAAAAAAAAAAAAAAAAAAAGCAAAGATTCCTTCTCAATATATTGAAGGATTAATGTTCAAGGGCAGGGGATGAACCTAACCACTAGACTCTAGGAAGAGTGGTTACCATAAGAGCCAGAAAGAAAACTTCAACAAAGTATGGCTTTTTCTGGGGAGAAGGGGGGGGCACATTTTGGTACTGTACTGCATCATGACCATGTTAAATAATTAATGTAACTATAGCCTTACCCGGAACCCTGGATCTCAAGAAGTAGAGAAACTTCCCGTTCTTGGAGTGCATGATGGCTCTCTTAATGAACTCCACCACTGATTGACAGCGATCCTCAAATTTGGGATGACACCACAGGCTGAAAGTTCCTGCCACGGAAAATTAAGGAGAGGTAAAAATGTAGAAACTTACTTTCAAAAGATCTGGGAAGTTACCTTGAACGTTTTAATAATTCTCAGTTCTGGGAGGGTAGTTTGTGGGCAAAAGCTGTCGGACAAAGGTCCTGAAGCCACCTGTTCCTGTTTGTTCCACAATGAATGGGAAGAAAAGATGTTGCCTCTAATAAGATATTAGAATGCACACTAATCCTTAAATCATGGACCATAAGAAAAGACTTCCATAGCAAAAGCAAGTTTAAATGACATCCCCTCTAAAGATCTGTCTACCTGTCTTCAAGCATTCATGGAATAGTTGGGGAAAGAACGGAACAAGCAGTTCTGCAAGTCTCATTCATTCATGTGTTAGGCACAAAAAGTCAAATTCTAGGTCTTCTTTAACTTCTAAAATCCCACTCCCGCCCCAAACATGTTGCAAAGATCCCACCCCAAATTCTAAAGTCCCCAAAGCCAAAGAAAAAAACAAAAACCCAAGCACTAAGTGCAAAGAAGTCACCCACAAAAGGGACAGAATCACTGAAGAGAACTGCAGATTTGAGTCTCTCTGGCCACTCTTACAGTATCACTTAAAAAGATGAAGACAGATGCTCTATTGCAAACTGGCAACGGAAAGACCCACACGGCTTCTATTAAAAATCCCACTCATTCAAGAAAGAAAAGCCGCTTTGAACAAAAAGTAACTGGAGAACCATTTGAAAGTTCTCTCGTTACCGGCATCTCACCTATCAGGGACCTAGAGGTCAGGCATTTATTCATCATTCTCCTAGCCTAGTCATTCAGTATTTTCACAGATTTATAAAAATACTTCATTCTGAAATGCTCTATTTTGCATGTTGTTTTTCTGCTGGTCTTATTTGGCTTTTAGAAGGGCACAGGCAGTCTATGCCACGGTTATCTAACTAATTCTCAGGTCTATGGACCAAAATTCCTTTCTCCTCATGCATCTTTAAGGCAGAGGCGGTGACAGAGGAAACCATGGACAAAGCTATGCTGGCCTAACACGCTACCTTCCTGACTCGCATGAGAAGCAAACCAGATAAACACAGCACAACATGGCCGAGAGCAGAAAAGACGTGGTGGTGGCTGAGAAGAGCATGAAAAAAAACTCTCCCTTTGAGATGCTGTGTCTAACAGCTTGTTTAATGTTGATCACGTGTGGGGACAGTGTGAGGGATAGGAGGAGCAAGTCCCTGAAACTCCCCAAAGTTCCCTACGCTCAGCAAATTTGTAACATATGCAGTTGTTCTGACAAAGGATGGATTACCGTGTTACCCAGCCCCACCACCTGTGACCATCACAGGTTTCTGGCACATGTCAAACCCAGCATGCCATGATGCGAAGCCAATTCCGACAGTGGTGCTGAACAAATCAGCTTCTAGATGTGACCGCAGCATGAGGCACAAGCAGGCCACAAAGGTGGAGGCACCACTAGGGAGGAAGGCAGAGAGTCTAAAGCATGTTGACCCCGCAAAGTCTCTGAGTTCTGATGACTACATAGCTGACCAAAAGAAATTAACACCATGCTGCTTGGCAGGAAGAGCGGATGTGACTATCAGGCAAAGAAATTCACTACAGAACAGTCACAGGGTGGACACTAAATTCTCCTCTTTGTGTATAGGATTTAATAGAAAGTCTCTCTAGATGTTAAGTTCAATTATGCATGAAGCTTGGGAGAATTTGTCCAGTGGTCCTAGATTATTTCTTCCCTCTATCAAGAGAATTTCACTGGCTTTGCTCTGTTCAGCAGTCTTGAGCAGGCCCTCCTATTTTGGAGACAAAATGCTGAGAATACTTCTAAATGGAACCCTTACCTTCCTCCCTACCCCCGCCAACATTTCTTCTAGTGACTGAAACCAGTACCCACAACAACATTCAACTGAGTATGAGATTCTCCTCCCTCTTCATAGTTCCACTTCTACAAATCCTTCCTATGACAAAGCCGGACAGCACAAGGAGAGGCAGGCAAAGGGGGAAGAAGGCTTTCTTCAAACAGCACCTCTTACCTCTGTAGTGCTCCATTCTCGTGTGGTGGGTGATACCCTGTGACCGGAAACTGAGGCTCAGGATATAACGAGGATCAGAGCTATCTCGTACCAGGAAAGAGCCATCTGGCTTCCCTTTCAGCTTCATCTCTGCATCTTCCCAGTTCATTGGTCCCCAGTACCAACCACACTACCAAAGATAAGAATTGGTCAAGTGATTTACAGCACAGGGAAATGTTCAAGTTCTCAGCACAATCTATTTTACCACAGGAGAAGCCCCCTTCTTATCACTTCCTAAACATTTCGCTAGACAAAAGCTAAGAGTGTCTTAACCATTAGCAACGAACGGCAGGCTCGTTGTTTTAGACCTCCAAAGTAACAGAAGAATAAGCCTACAATTGCATTACTGAAGCCCTCCGAAGAAGAGAAGCGGGAACTGGGTCAGTTAATCTACTGAAGTCAGCTTCAACTACGTAAACATTTCTCCACAACCTCTCTTACCATGTTCAATATTTTTCCTCCAAGATTTAATTTTACAACGTCTCTTATGGAATTGATCAGAGCAGCACAATTGTTTTGGCGCTGTAAATACAGAGGCAAAGATAACTACTCTTTTTCTAAAAATAATGAGAAGAGAGCCCAGTACAGGAGAAGGGGAGTGGGAGAGGAGGCCAGCCACCAGTCCCCAGGCACCACCCACCTTCTCCAACTCTCGAAGGCTGGCTGCAAAGCTGCTTGAGTCGGGCCGGTAGAGGGGACACTGGAGATGCTGGGGGGGCTGGCTGTGCAGGGATTCAGCTGCTCGGATGGGAGCGATCCGGGGAAATGCATCTGCAGGGCAAAAGGGCGATGGTCACTTGTTCCCTCCTTGCTCCCAACCACACGCAGATCCTCCCCCCAAAACAGAGATGCTAACTGAAGAGGGGCAAGGCATTAGAAGCTAAGCTGGAAAGGGTGGAAGCCAAAGCAGTGGAAAAGAGCTGGATGGGCTGGAACAAAAAGCTGTGTGGGCTCGTGGAAGCTGTGAAGGATGGGTGGGGGCATTTTGCCCCAGGAGAGGGGGAGGGGGGCTGCTCACTAACCTGACTAAGGTGACTACTTCAGGGGCTTCACCAGCCTAGAGCGATTCCAGCTTCTCCCACCTCGAGGTGAAGCGCCGGTAAAGCAGCCTTGGAAATAGTGACTCGCTTACTTGCCCAGGAAGAGGAACCATTTTGCCAGGCAAGTAGAAAAGAATGCCGATTTCATTCATTTTACTCCGTGGGTACTGGAGGCTGGCAAAGCAGGTATGGGCTACTAAAGGCTTGGTACTTATTTACAAGGCTGCAGTAAACATTAAAAGCTTAGAAAAACCAGGGAACTTTGAAAACTTTAACCCTCCTCACCATCCTGAGATTAGGGAAGTTTCCCAAGTGAGATCTACTCAGAGATTGCAAACCAGTCTCAGCAACAAGGAGGGGAAAAATTCAATAGTCTTTTTATCCCTAGCAAAAGTCAGATTCACCTCCACAGGGAAAACGGGTCAGAAAAACCAGTTCTTGGCCTCAATTCCAAGGAGTTCTGGTCCAGCCAAGGGGATAAGATTTAAGCTTTCTCGTAAGTTCTGTTACTTCCATAAATAGACTTCTCCCATCCTTCAAGAGTACGTCACTTGGTACTCCCAACTTTTACAAGGCTTGCCTCTAAGCTAAGCTAACCTGGGGCATGGGGTGGAGGAGGCGGAGGTAGGGGGAAAGACTGCAGGGAAGACCCCATCGGAGCCACAAGGACAGATGTAGGCAGCGTCCCACTGATATCATCTAGAAGAGAGAACAGAAGCAAGAGGTTCAGAAATATGAGCACAGATGAGTGAGGTGAAGCACAGGAGAGGGAGAAGGATCATCAGGCTGCCCTCTGGAGCAAGATGGCCTGACCTTCACCCTGGCTTTTTGCACAGAGGGCAACAATCATCTTAACCTGGTTTCCTCTGTCGAAAGCAGAAAAGTAAGGATATCCCTAGAGCAGTCTACAAGCAGTAGATTCGGGGCCAGATAAATACAGATCTAATCAACACATGGACAGCAAATGTTACAGCATGCAGATAAGACACCCATTTAACTGCTCAGGGAGATGACAAGGGACAGGGAATATTTGGGTCATTATTAGAAGCTCAGGAGCTTGTTTGCTCCTTCTGGAAAAGAACAACAGGTCCCTAAAACTCACCCCCTCCCACTAAAGCAAGAAGGCAGAGAAGGTCAGAGACCGTACCTAGGAGGCTGAGGCTTCTTCTCGGAGGAGGGGGGGGAGTTGGAGGGTGTGGAGAGGTCAGGCCCCGCTGAGAGATGTCCACGTCCACAAGCGACACGGTTTCACCTGAGGGATTCACGGAGCGAGCATGTTATGGAAGCACCTTGCCTGAAGCCGAGGCCGGAAGCGGAAAAAGGTAAAGGGCAAGCAAGAAAGGCTCGAGGTCCTCAGCTCTCAAAACCCCCAAAACCTAATGTTTCCCAGAGCTGGAATCACTCCCAAACACCTGGGCAGTCCATTTTAAATTCTATCATTTCTTTGCCCTGTTAAAGGTCAAGGATTCTTTAGGACAAAAACACGGGATCGACAGTAGAAAGGCCAACTAATTGTGGCTGCGCCACTATGTAACCTTGAACAAGGGCTCTTTATTCAAATAGAGCCCACACCATTTATTTTTACAGACATGTATACCAATTTCTGCCTGAGGGAGCAAGGCAAGGAGCTTGTTAGAGGTCCAAATGGACATGGAAAGCAAGTGCCAGAAAAACATAAGAACAGCACGGTAAACTGAATGCAGATAAATGTCCCAATGTGAGCCCCAACTTCTTCTTAAATGGCTTTCCATATCTAGATTTTCCAGAATATTCACTCATAAGAGAAGCAATCATTTCAGCTATCAACTAGCTCCTAACAAGCTGAGGCTACAAAGGCTGAAAAGTGCATTTACAATCTTAATGATGAATTACTTCCACAGTCAGCAAATCAGCTAAGCTCCATAGGAGCCTGATGGGGGTTGGCACATGGTTTCCCTTACTTCCAGCATAAGTTCTATTCTCTGCCATATACACTCCTTCTTGCCACCCAACCCCATCTACCCTCTCTCTACTTCAGTCACCAGAGGGTAAAGGGTATTTTATTAACAAAGGTTGACAGCCAAATTTTGGTAGGTCTGACCTACGGGGCAAAATTTAAGATTTCTCTAATTTGGCCCTTAGGGTGTTATTTCCAACAATTTTTTTTTTTCTCATTTGGGAGGCTGAACCCTTCAGCTAGAATTTTATTATTTCCCAGTTAAGAAAAATGAGGTAACCAGTATCTCCAAAAGGCCAAGAGCTGGGCTTTCAGAATCTAATACATGGTTTTTCACAAAGGTCTTGAGCACTAATTAAGATAAGCAGAAAAGCTCTGCAAGGGGCAGCTGGCTGGCTCAGTTGGTGGAGCATGTGACTCTTGATCTCAGGGTTGCGAGTTCAAGCCCCATGTTGGGTGTTGTGCTTACTTTTTAAAAAAATAAAGAAAGAAAGAGGGGCTCCTGGGTGGCTCAGTTGGTTGAGCATCCGACTCTTGATTTCAGCTCAGGTCACGATCTCATGTTTTGTGAAACCCCCAAGCCCCGCACTGGGCTCTGCAGGGACAGCACAGAGCCTGCTTGGGATTCTCCCTCTCCCTCTCTCTTTGCTCCTCCCCTGCTCACATGCACATGTGTTTTCTCTCTCTCTCTCTCTCAAAATAAATAAACATTTAGAAAGAAAGGAAGAAAAGAAAAAAGAAAAGCTGGGCTAAAAATCATCAGTGGAGGGTTGCCTGGGTGTCTCAGTCAGTTAAGCATCCGACTTCAGCTCAGGTCATGGTCTCACGGTTCATGGGTTCAAGCCCCATGTCGGACTCTGTGCTGATGGCTCAGAGCCTGGAGCCTGCTTTGCACTGTCTCCCTCTCTCTGCCTCTCAAAAATGAGTAAAAGGTAAAGAAAAAAAATTTTTAAGTTGTTAAACGTCATCAGAAGTTCTTGGAAGCAGGAACCAAAATCATCACATGGCTTAGTGACTGAGAGCCGAGCAGCCCAGAGTAACACAGTAAGCCCAGACAAGCATGTTTACTGAAGGGCCAGAGGTCTGGACGGTAGATATAGCATTTATATAAAATGTGTAATTCAAGAGAGATAAGGCTGGAGTTTTTTGTTGTTTTTTTTTTAATTTCTTTTTTAACACTGATTTATTTTTGAGAGGCAGGGTGAGACAGACCGTGGGTGCGGGAGGGGAAGAGAGCGAGGGAGACACAGAACCCGAAGCAGGCTCCAGGCTCCAAGCTGTCAGCACAGAGCCGACGTGGAGCTCAAATTCACGAACCGTGAGATCATGACCTGAGCCGAAGTCGGATGCTCAACTGACTGACCACCCAGGCGCCCCAATAAGGCTGCTTAAAAAACAGGAATACCAAACCTTAAAGTACAAATGTGGATAGGTGTTCCTTGCTTTAAAGAGGCAACACTGATTAACGAGAAAAACATGCTGCTACAAGATACGCATCTTTAATTCTGGGCTTGGGGTAAGAACAGTGGCCTCCTTCTCCACCTGTGCCTATTACAGACACCAGCACACTTGTTCTGGCAACTTGGGGCACTCCATGCAGTCATGGGGGTCCCACTAGCTTGCTTCTGGAAATGTCCATTCCTAAATCATAATTCTTCCAGGCATCTTTTTGAGGGATACCATCTCCAAAAGAGTTTGAAGTCAGGCCTTTCTGGTTAGTCCGCACTGAGGAGTACTCAGTTCCTGAGACTTCAGGCAGCGTGCTAAAGACTTTCTCGACAGCTTACTCAAGCAGGAGCTCTGTATGGGACTGATGTAACAAAAAGGCTCCCTATCTGAACAAGCTCCCCCACTAAAGAGAAGGCAGTTCCCCAGAGAGATTCAGCCACTCTTCTACTTAAGCAACTGTGTTCCCTGCTGCAAGAGGAAAGACTTAAATTAGACGTGATGAAGAATTCTAACAGCTGCAAGAACTCCTGGCCCCTAAAATGGGTAAGACAAGAGTTCACGTAATCCCCTTTGCCCAAAGTCCTTAAAAATAGACCAGATAATCGTGGATCGTGTTTATTAGAGAATCCATGAACTCCCTTGGAAGCAGGGACAGGAATTGTACGCCTTCTAGAGAGTCCTTTATGCACTGTGAGCCTATAAATTTGCAATTCCTACTTTTAATTTATATGTGATGACCCTGAACTAAGCACTGCATAACTGCCAGGGCCACCTAATTACCAGTAAGCAGTCTCTATCTCAAACTATAAAGCATCCAAAGTCAAGAACACATTCCACACCATAAAAATAGCCTCACCCCAAACCCAGCGGGTATGGAATGAAGACAGTAACTGTAGACACGCCTGAAGCTCCCGCCGTGATGCATCTGCAGGTGTTTCCTGACAGGTCTCAGAACACTTCTGCTTTCAGATGTCAGAAGAAAAAGAAAGAGATCACCCTTACCTGTGAACAGCGGGCTGAAGGAGACCGGAGAAAAGGCACTTTGAGTTCTTGTCAACCTGGGTTTCCTAGGGGGTGAGAAAGCACACAGAGAGAGAATAATGGAGAGTGGGGGAAATGAACACATATGCATTTAAATCACTACAACACTCAATGCCAGAGGCACTGAAAAACAAAAAGCAAATCCTAGTCACTGTCAGCCACACTTTTGTAATAAAGCCTAACATTTAAAGGGGGAGAATGAAACAAGGCAATTTCTAAACAGCTTTGGCTACACAATTCGGCCTACAAAGCAATGAGAAATCCCTTTGGATGTCTCCACACCCAGCGTATTACAAGAGTAAAACACCTTGGGTGATAATTAGCAAGTCCATTTCTAGAGGAGGGAAGTCAGAGGCAGGGTTGATTTTCACAAGGAAGCAAGAAAAAGGCTCTTGACCTGAACAGGTGCCATCTCAGAGCAAAAGTTTTCCCTGTGGCCCTGCCCCAACATGCAGGAGGCCCCCCAGTGAAGCAGGGAAGAGACCTGGCCTTGAGAAGAGCACTACAACAAGCACAAATGTCCCCGAGGTGTGGGGCAGAGCCACCAGCTAACAAGGGGGTGCCCTCGGGTCAGGGGCTATGCCTGGCACCCCAAGAAATGGCCCCTTCCCCTCTCTGAGCTGCCCGTCACACAGCTCCCCCCAGGGCTTCTGGATGCTGCTCCAGGGACCCTGCTGGAAAACCCTGGGACAAGAGGCACCAAAGGTAACTTCACTTTGTACCAATTTCAACTGGCTTTTCAGGGAGAAATGAAAGAAATCCAAAAGACTCTGACAAAGACTTTCTGCAAAGAAATGTGCTAAGCTCAAAAAAACTCCCCTCAGGATGACTGAATTGACGACAAGGGAAAGAACTTGCCGAAATGACAAAAATATGCTATATCTGGACTGTGGCAGAGGTTATGTGACTGAATACACTTGTCAAAATTAATAGAACAAGACGCCTAAAAGAGGTGAATTTTAGATGGCCATAAATTATACCTCAACAAATCAGACTTAAAAAAAAAAAAATCCCATGAACTGAGTGCCTGCCTCTAGGCCTTACACCTGGCTCACCTTCCAAAATTAACTCTACCCAAAGGACTAAATAAAACTTCAAATGCACCATAGAGGAGAAGCACAGGAAGTCCAAAATAGAAACCCTACTTAAAATTATTTGACTTCGGAAGATCTTTGCGCGTTTGTTTTAACACAGATGCCCAAGCTTCTCAAGACTCACTTCAAGCAAAATTTCAAAAGCGTCTCGTGAAGACCTTCCTCAGAAACAGCCAAGACTCTGGATTCTTATCTCACACTCCCCTGCATCTTCTTCCGTGCTGAGACTTCTCATCTGATGATGGCGCGCACCGCGCCTGCCCCACCCAAGGCGCGCACAGGAGAGCTGGCCGCATCCAAACGAGACACAGCCACACATGGTCCTCTGTTTGTACAAGTTGCTCATGACAGGCTGCAGCTTAGTTCCAACACTCCAGAGGGCTGCAATGGAAAGTTAATTTCCACTGGACATGAACTTTGAGACTGAAGAGCTTCTAAACTGATTTTTATGTGGTAACTTGTGGGTCCAACGTTAAACTCAGCAAGTAGAAACCTACAGCACTGGCCTCTCAAAGGGTTCGCACCTCAGCCATTTGGCCATTTGCCTCTTTTCAAAGGAAGCTGCATTACTCTGCCATCTGCCCATGCTGGGGACGCGCCTCTTCGGTGCCAAGCACTGAAGAACGGCAGTACCCAAATGCCCACATCTTGCGGGGGCCTTCTCACTCCAGCTCATCTTCTCCCCCACCCCCGGCATTGTGAAGGAGAAAACCATAGTTTCTAGGATCTAGAAAAAGAAATACGTATGAATCTGAACACAGCCAGAGCCAGTTGAGAGCCCTGGGATGGCTTATTCTGGCAAATAAGGGGGCCGCAGGGCTGGAAGCTTGAAGAGGGAGAAGGTTTAGGAGGCTGAAAGGCTAATAATAAAAATGAGTGCTTCCTTCTTTCTTTGGGTGGAAACGGTCTAACTAACAGTCTAAGGCAGTTTCTGTCTCAAGGATCCTGAGAGCATTCTAATGGCAGTCATTCATGAAAAGACCAATCTAGACAACTATAAAAAACAAAGCAAGGGAACGATTAGCATAAAATTGAGGATGGTGGTTATGCGGGGGGAGGGAAGAGATGTAATCAGGAAGCAACACACAGGGGTCTTCAAAGATACTGATAACATTCTATTTGCTGAGCTTAGCGGTGGGTACCCAAGTATGCAATTCATTATTATTATAGTGCATGCACTTTATGTGTCTTTTGTATATATGAAGCATTTAAAATGGGAAAAGCCCGTCTAAGCTGGATGTGCTGTTTTTGGAAAGCGACACAAATGATTCAGGTCCAGTAACATTTTTAACTAAACCCTTCTATACTACATTCCTGTGTTATTTGCTTCCTCCCCAGATCACCCTGATAAGCATTAGGGTGTAAAGTTAAGTCATCATAACTTTGCCAGTGGGCCACTTGCATCTTAGCAGCAGAAAGACTTGAGGGGTAGGGTGGGGTAGGATTTGGTGGGCTATACCTCAGGTGGCAGAAAAGCACAGGGGCAGCAGAAGACCTTAGGCAAAGGTCTTCTTTGGGGCTAGCAGTCCTTTGTGTCAGCTACGCATGGCTTGTGCTACAGAAAACAAAGAGAAGGCCTCTGTCCATTTTCACTCTGCAAATTACTAATTGTACAGCAACAGATCCCTGGGATAAAATGAGTTAAAAGCATTAGGCTAGATGGGGCCGACAACACATTGATAAAACCACTGGCCACTTCTCAAATTCCCTGAAACCTAAAATATGAACAACGCAAGAATAATGTCCTCCCTCTCTTGTCCATGAATCCCCTCCACTGATGTCCTAAGACTCCAACATGTCCTTTTCTACAGTAACTCCCAAACTAGGATGTCCAAATTTCAGGTTTTGTGGCCACAATTTACCTCTGCCCCTGCTAACGCACACAGTGCCAAGTCAGCCAGCCTGTGCCATTTCCAACACGTCATAAGCCAGTGTCTGTTCATGTGCTACAGGCACAAAAACCATGTGTTCATTTTTACTTCCAATACACAGACATCTGTGCAGCAAGGTCAGATCCAAAACTCCATCACAAACCAAGAACCTATGGAGGGAACTTCCAGGGGAAAGCCAAGAGACGTAGTCCAAGATCTAAAACCTTAAAATATTAGCGGGGAAAATGTCAAGGAGTGAAAGACACGGGCCCAAATGGACAGAGATTTCTGAAGCTAGGTTGCTCATTCTGAAAGAGAGATGCCAACCACAGCCGCTTGGTGAAAAATAGTTGAAAAGATCAACGGAGTATTGACCCAAAACCCAAACATAAAGTCAGAACTTCCTCAGCACACACCATAAAATCATTTTGCTCTCAGCATGTCATGCTATTTCTCAAAAAGACCCCCCTTAGACCCGAAGACCCAAGGAAACATAAAAGGCTTTCCAATGTCTCCTCACATCTCAGGTCTGTCCACGACAGCAGGGCCCCAAACTGATGCCAAGGCAGGCTGCCTCTCTTTCCAGAACCGTATCTTTTTTCCAAACAAATAGACAGCAAACCACTACATAACCGTTCTCCATTTTTCCACCTCACAACTCTCAAAACTGCCAGTAATAATAGCCTCAACTGTTAACTCACAAAAGACAAACCTTGAAAAATGAACAAGGTACCCATTTCCAACCATGTGTGTATTCCGTGATGATTTGAAAAGGTTAGAGCAAATGCTACTCTTTACCAAATACAAAGGAAGACAATCAGCTCAACATATGTGAAACAGACAAGGGAACTTCACTGGTTTTCCTGAAATAGCAATTCTATATCACACCAAGGCCCACAGGCATCAAGCCCAGCTCTTTGAATTCCAACATATGTGTGTTACAAGGCCTCGCCCAGTTCTCCAGAACAGAAACCTGATTAGTTGCTGGGCCCATTTCTTCCTTCACTTGAAAAGAGTTCTCTAAGCTAATTCATACGAGACTTAAGACTCAGTATATCCAGGCAGGTCCACTTAGCAGACTCTAAAGACCCTGAAAGGAACTAAAGGTTTGTTTCATGTTAAAATATGGAAACTCTTAAGGCTTATAAAATGACTATAGGAAGTACTTTCTAGTGACAGCTGTGGGAAAGGTAGGTGTGAAGAAGGGCACAGAGAATCATACCCAGAGGTTACTGAAAAGCCCCAAATGATAAAGCAGAGACCGCAGAGACTCATAATTAACTCCAACCAACAATAAGGAGGGAGGCATATACCTTCTGGCAAAAGACTGACATTTCTCACAGCCTCCAGGTCCCTACCAATCAAAACAAGAGAACAAACTAAAATTCCAAACTCATCCTTCTTCCCAACAGGGCGGACTTACTTAGGAGGTGCAGATCCATAGAAATCACACAACTACCCTGGCCAGACTTACCAAGTTTCTCACAGCTGCGAGGCTGCCAACAAGACTGGCACGTAGTAAGCTGTGGAAAAGCTAACAAGCAAATCTAACGGCACCAAATCCTAAGCATTAAAAAAAAAAAAACAAAAAAAAAAAACTACCAGTTCAATCTTATTACTTCTCCAAAGGCACAAAATATTCCATCTCAATTTCTCTTGTCTTCAGTCTGTTCCTACAGGGACAGGAACAAGACAAGAATCACTCCCATTTTACAGATGGAAAAAAAGAGGAAGCATGAAGAAGACAAAATTGGCCTACATTCCCCAGCTGATGTTGGAGTTGGAAGGGGAATCCAGATGTTCCTGTTGTTCTCTGTACAACATGCTGCCTCCTAATAGCAGTCAACCAACTGTTCATACACAAATACCTAGCTCTTCTCCAATTCATCAGAAAAAGCCCTTGGACCAAAAAATGTAATTCTCCAGTGCCCTGAACTAAGCTTCTTTGCAGAGCTCCAGCCCAATTTGCTCTGCAGCAGAAATCTGTATTGTGCTTAGTGTGAGGGTTGGTAACAGAGCAGCCAATGACCATTAAATTCCGCTTCCAAAGGCAAAAAACCGTATAATGTTGTATGCCTTTTCCTCTTCCTAATCTATTAGACGTAGCAGCCAATTTCACGCCACACCTCATATTTGGCGTCTCTGGAATCTTAGACCAAGTCCTGGTCAATATGGAACAAAGACAAGACAAACCACAAGAAAATTAGCAGTCTATCCTATGTCATTACCCACAGCTTCAATCCTGCCCTCCCCCAACCTGATGAAAATTTCACCTATGCTGGTAAGTGGAGCATCGAATGCAGAGCCTACTACAAAAAAAGCTGTTCCGGCAGCCACACATTTTTCAAGACCTGAGCTCCCAGCCTAAGTTCATTGGGAAGCAAATGCAGAAATACAGGTCTACCTGAGGAGGCAACACACATCAACCTACTGATTTCTTTAGGCAGTCTGGGTTTGGTCTGATCCCCAAGATGAGCCCCTGGCACAGCTGGTCAAAAAGGGCAGCGAAGTCAAAACTGACCCCACACTTTCCTCCTGGGGTACCCAAACTCCGGGGAAAGGAGAAGTCCATGGATGAGTGGTTCCCAGTCCAGGTCATACTTCGGGGTCAAGTGGGAAACTCTGCAGAAATTCAAAATTCTTGGGCCCTCAGACAGACTGATCTCTGCCCAAAGTTCTCCCACGTGATTCTGGTGCACAGTCAAGTTCTCAAATTTATGGGTCTACCCGTTCTGCAGCCTTGGGTTGTGGCTGCCCGTGTGTCTCAAGAATCCATCATATGAGCGGCACCAAAACCAATTCCAATCTTTGTAAGAACCCACTCAGCAGTGCAAACCACAATGGCAGTTACCACAAGTCTCACTTCTTGAAACAAAAGTTGACAGCTTTCTAAACCCATATGCACACCCAACACTGGTTGCCACAGTGCTGTCCGTCCTTCAGAAATGCAGGGAAAAAAAAAAATCAACATCTAAGTCTGGAATTTTCATCACTTGGCCTAGAACTCAGGCACCCATGTCTATACCTTACACTTAGAATACTCACATGGGCTTGAGAGCAAACTATTTTCTATTCTCACAATGTGTCCGCACACAGGCTTGAGATACCAAGTACATCTAAGGGACCACCCAGGAAAACATTAAAATTTTGAGTAGAGGGGCACCTGGCTGGCCCAGTAGGAAAAGTGTGCCGCTCCTGATCTCAGGGTTTGTGAGTTCCAGCCACACGTTGGGTGTAGAGAGAACTTAAATAAATAAAACTTTAAATAAAAAATAAATTTGGAACAGAGATGCCCAAACAATTGCTGGCCTACAACTGCACAAGTGTGTCACATCATTTGCATGATTGAGTGTGAAAACGGTGGGGGTGCTGGTGCACGGAAAGAATACTAAGCAAGGTGGTTACAACACCAACTTTTTGCCCCAAAGATTTGCCCCAATCATTTCCAGCAACCTCCCTACCAAGAGTAATGGCAGACAGACACCTTGGAAAACTTTAAAATCCAGGCCAGGGTGGGGGTGGGGGGCTGGTTTCAAATCATCTCCCAACAGGAGAGACGCTAACCAGCTGAGGAGTGTCACCGGAGTGGACCCTTGGAGTGAAAGCTGTTCCCACAATTGGAGCTCTGACCTTATGGGCGAGGTCACCACCTTTAGCCCCAAGTCTCTGCCTCTTTAGGAAAAGCATATCGTTAAGAATGGTCAGGATCTTGTTCGCAGAATGAAAGGGAAATAAAACAAGAAAAGGAAGTTTGTCGGCCAGCCCCCCCAGCCAGTCTCACCTCCCCGCGTCCAGTTCCCGGCCCGAGGAGCCTCCCATGTCCGTCAGGCTCGCAGCTGAAGCAGCCAGCTCTCCAGAAGGCCTCTTGCCGGCCCCATCCCCACCTCCGGAGCCGCCGTTGCAGCTCTTCGTGCGAAAGAGGCGACTGAGACGGATTTTGAGGGAGCCCTTCCGAGAAGGGCCCGCGAGTGGCCGGAGGGGCCCGGGAGGAGGCGGGGGCGGGGGCGGTTGCTGCTGCTCCCCTCTACTGAAGCGCCCTGGGGGGACCAAGTCCTGCATCGGGAAGGGCACCGGGGGCAATTCAGGACCCGGGGGTTGCAGCAGAAGCCGGCCTCCCCCTCCTCCTCCGCGGCCCGGGCTGCTGAGCTCCTCTTCCGAGCAGCTGTTCGTCTCCAGGCTCTCGGCCTCCGACTCCAAGCCCTCCAAGACCAGCAGCGCGTCGCTCGTTTCCGTGGGGTCCTCCCCGGCCTGCGGGGCGGCAGCAGGGGGCTGGGGCTGCGGAGGGGGCGGCTGCGGGGGGCACGGGCACGGGCAGCAACCCGCACCGACCGTCTTGACCCCCGGCCCCGCCGGCTGCCCGAGCCCCAGAGCCGCCAACTGCGCCTCCAGTCCAGCCGCCGGGCCCCAGGTCCGCTCGAGCGCCAACCCCGGCGGCAGGGCCTTGGGGTCCAGGGTACAGCGGTGCCGGGGACACAGCAGTTCTGAGGGTCCCGGCTCTGGGGCCGCCTCCGCGTCCTCCTCCTCCGGCGGCCGACCCACGTTGCGGAACACCATCAGCTGCGGCGGCCGGGAGCCCCGCGGACCGGGCCGCGCGAGGAAGGGTGGCGGCGAGGGGCCATGGCCCGGGGGCGGCGGCGGCGGGCCTGGCTCGGGGGCCGCCTCTCCATAGCCGAGCAGGCGGCTCAGGACGCGGTACGAAGCGGCCGCCGCCGCCGCCTCGCCATCCCGGAGCTCAGCCCCCTGCATCGGGGAGAGGGAGGGAGGGCGGGCGGCTGGGAGCCGGGCTGGGGTGGGGACTAGGCCGGGCCCCGCCGGAGCCCCGCCCGCCGCGGCCCCCGGAGCGACAGCGCTAACGGCCGCCGCGGCCTCTGCCTCATAGAGGGGGGCGGGGGGCGCGCGGAGCCCAGCGCGAGCCCAGGCCGCGCGCCGCCGCCACCGCCACCGCCGCCGCCGCCGCCGAGGACCGCCCCCGGATGGCGTCACTTCCGGGAGGCTATGACCACGCCCCCTCCCCCAGGGCGTGCTCGCGCCTGCCTCCACGGAGCGTGACGTGAAGTGCGGCCTGGGCCGCTATTGGCCGTGGGCTGCTTCTCGCCTGGCCGTTGGTCCCCTGCCCCGGCCCTTGCTTTTTACTTCCCGGGCGCTGAGGCCAAAGCCGCCCCTCCCCGGTACGGTCGAGGGGCCCTGGAAAGCCGGGTTTAGCCCTGGGGCCCTGGAAAGCCGGGTTTAGCCCTGGCCGAGAGCCGCTGGCCTTGGGAGGACCTCTGATCTGGTCCCGCCTCTGCCGCTTGCGCTGTGTGGCCGTGGCCGAGTCATTTCTACATTGACTATCTGTATCCCTGCTGGCATCCAGTGAATATTGATGGAATGACACATGAATAATGTGTGTTCTAGAGCCAGTGGTGTGCTGATAAGTGTTCGACAGCCGACTCTCTGGAGGGAAGAGAGCAATATATGCATATGTATGGTACATAATTTATTACAAATTTCACTGATGTAAAGGATGTAGAGCACACAATTTACAAATCATAATAGTACAATTGCAAATTCCATATAACTCGTTGATTCTCAAGAATCCTTTCATTGGGCGCCTGGCTGGCTCAGTCCATAGAGCATACGACTTTTGATCTCGGGGTTGTGAGCCCCGCGTTGGGTGTAGACATTACTTAAAAATAAGAATCTTTTTCTTTAGATTTATTTATTTGATTTTTGAGAGGGAGGGGGGGAAATCCCAAAATCAGTGCTGTCGGTGTGGAGCCCTATGCAGGGCTCGATCTCACTAACCAGGAGATCATAACCTGAGCCAAAATCAGGAGTTGGGTGCTTAACTGACTGAGCCACCCAAGAACCCCAAAAATAAAAATTAAAAAAAAAAAAGAATCCTTTCATTGATTTTTGGCAGACTCTTGTATGGGTAGCCTGTGGTATGGAATTGCAGCATGAATGTTGGTTGATGGTCTCCTCCATGTCAGTGTAAGAGGAGAGTGAAAAAAATAAAGAGGGTCTTATTATGGGAGTGACTTGCTTGCTGAATCAGAAAACAGTTTTCAAATACTAAAAGAACATTTCCTCAGTTTCTGTGCTATTCACATTGTAATGGCTATAGGCATACGTAGCACATTAAATTAAAATCTAAACTGTTAACTTTTTCTCCATCACTTTCTTAAATCTAGATAATCGACAAAACAATAAATCAAGGCCCTGATTTGTAGCATTTGCTGATATCCATGGTGTAAATACTCCCACCATGGCTGATTTCAGTCTGCCGCACACATTGTTACTGAACGAAAGAGACGAATGGTAAGGTACCCTTTTGTAGCAGTTTCCTCATGCAGGTACAATAACAACTCCAAGAGCATAGGTAAGTAGTAATAGTAAAATTATTAGAAAGTGATGAGTTTTGAAATTTTATTACCTTTGTCTTAAACCTCATTTAATTATAAGTGTGTACAATTTCATTTTTAATAGTGGCTGTGTTTAACAATTTGGCTTGCAAAATTCCTGAAGTGTTAACAGTTGGCCTTTGCAGTCCTGGACAAGCCAGCTCCCCAGCACCTTTACGCCTCAGTTTTCTCATCTGCAAAATAGGGATAAGGACCGCTGCTTCGCTTACTTGCAGGCCTGTCGTGAAGATCAAATAAGGTAAAGCTTGTTGTGTAGAGGATACTGGACTGGAGGGGAGGGAGAGGACTGGACTGGAGACTGCAGGCAGAGAGATCGGTTAGGAAACCATTGCAATCCCATGAGAGATGCTGAGGGATGCAAGAGAGGAGGAGGAAGGATCAGCCAGCAGAACTTAGCAACTCTGCACCTCAGGGTGCATTGAGGCGAGGAAGATATGAGTCCTGGAGCCAGAGAGACCTTTTTAAAATGGAAATTTGTTGGGGCGCCTGGCTGGCTCAGTTGCTAGAGCATGCAACTCTTGATCTCTGGGTCATTAAGTTCAAATCCCACAGTGGGTGTGGACTTTACTTAACAATAAAATTAAAAGCGAAAATAGAGGTGCACCTGGGTGGCTCAGTCGGTGAAGTGCCCAGCTTCGGCTCAGGGCATGATCTCACAGTTCATGAGTTCGAGCCCCGCATCGGGCTCTCTGCTGTCAGCAACAGAGCCCACTTTGAATCTTCTGTCTCCCTCTCTCTCTGCCCCTCCCCCTGTGCACACTCTCTCTCAAAACTAATTATTTAAAACTAAATAAATAAATAAAATGGAAATTTGTCCATAACCTGTGACTGTAACACTTTGTAGTTTCCCATCATTCTTAGGCTAAAGACAAAACTCCTTAAGGAGGCCTATGGGGTCCTGTGTGATCTGATCCCTGCTTCTCTCTGGCTTCATCTCCCACCAACCTTCACCTCTCTTCCTCACCACCTTGGAGAAATCTCCCTGCTAGGTACTTCCTCCCCACCCAGCTCCAAAACCACTCCTTTGTTGCACTGACTTGCACATGTGTAATTTTTCATCTGTCTGTGGGGTTATTTGATTAAAATCTGCCTTCCCTACTAGGCTGTAAATTCTGTAAGGGCAGGGGCCAGGTTTGCCTTTGGCCCATTCATGGACTCTCCAGGGCCAAGGACTGTTCCTGGCACAGAGTGGGCCGCTGGAACATAAGCAGGGAATGGTTGTTCAACCCCATGCCTTGCAAGGGGCTCCTGATACAAATTCATCTCTAATTCTGCACAACACAGTATCTTTTCTTGTCCATGAAGAAACTGAGGCTCAGAGAGTTATTTACCCAAGGTCACACAGTTCAAAAAGGTACAGTGGATTTCAAAACCACCCTCTCTCCTTCAGCTACCTCTCAGGTGCCACTCAGATTTCTGGAGAGAAGAAGAGAAGTTGCTATAGGATCACAGAACACTTGAAGCCAAAGGAGATCACCCAAGGTCCTTGGCTGTCTCTGGCAAACCTTTCTGGCCCCGGAACAGGTTAGCCCATGAATGCAAGGTCTGTAGCTGTGCAGCGCCCTCTGCTGTCCAGCTACTCTCTTGGTTGGGGAGGGAAGCTATGTCCCCACCTGGCATGTCCCCATCTGGGGTATCTCAGCTCTCCTCCAGAGCACACAGAAGCACAGGGAAACACACATAGACTCCTTTCTTTTTTTTTTTTTTTTAAGTTTTCTTTATTTATTTTTAGAGAGAGAGAGAGCGTGAGCAGGGGAGGGGCGGGGGGGGGGGGTTGCAGAGAGAGAGAATCCCAAGCGGGCTCAGTGTTATCAGCACAAAGCTCCACGTGGGGCTTGATCCCACAAACCGTGATATCATGACCTGAGGTGAAGTCAAGAGTCGGAGGCTGAAATGACTTCACCGCCCAGGCGCCCCCGCACAGGCTCTTTCTAAGGTTGGGCAAGGAATACTGCCTTTCTCCATTTCCTTAAATGCCCGAGCAAAGGAAGTGTATCTTTGTACGAGCTGGATTTGCATTTGCTGAGCAGGTTTTGTGTCTACACCTCTCTCTTTCACTGAGGACTATCTAGGGGGTCCCTGAAGTGGTAGGACCCTAGTTTAAAAGGTTTGTGAATGGGTCCCCCCGGGTGGCTCCGTCAGTTGAGCGTCCGTCTCTCGATGTCAGCTCCGGTCTTGATCTCAGGGTCGTGAGTTCAAGCCCCCCATGGGGCCCCACACTGGGCATGAAGCCTACTTAAAAACATAAGAAATGAAAATAAAAACTCAGAGAACTTAAACCAGTCCTGAGGTTCACTTAGTCATTCAGCAATGGGCTGGGCTTCGGGGGTGTGGTGACGAGGCGATCAACACTGCCCCTGCCCCTCTGGAGCTTCCCAGCTAGCTTGAGCCCTAATCACCCCCTTTCCTAGATGTATGACCAAGAGCAAATGATTTAGTACCTTTGAACCTGTGTCTCATTGGTAAAAATAGTTCCATAATAATCCCCCCGCCGCCGGGGCTGTTGTGGAGGTTACGTGAAAACTTACACAGAAATGGTAAAACGCTACCCAAATGTTGGTTGTCATTATTATGAAAAGCCTCTTGGGGGGCAAAACCGATTATTATTATGTCTTTATACAGTGTGTCTGTTGCCTCTCCGCTAACAGTCACCAGTAAGACCAAGAACTTGGAATGGGTCGTTCTGCCCTTCATCTCTCTCTCTCAGCACACGGAATCAGAGAGGCCGCGGAGAGACTATGGATGTGTGATACAGGCCTGCCTCCACTCCCTGGCTTTGTGGCTTTGAGAAGGTCAACTTCACTGGCCTTCAGTTTTGGTTTTAGTTTCCTTCTCTATCCGAGGAAGTTCTGGGCTACAGGCACGTCCAGGTCTGACATCATAGCGGTTCTGCTGGGGGGTTATCCTCAACCCCCCTCCTCGCCCTCCCCCCTGTTCCGTCCCCACTTAGGTTCCAAGGCAGAGTTGTGTGCAGGGCCCGCCTGTAAAGCTCTTCCCTGTGAAGGGAAGTTTTTAGCAACCACCACCCATCCCTTCCTACATACTTCCGGTGCTCTGGGACATCAAAGGTTCAAGGGAGTGGGCAGAGCGAGAGGGGAAGAAGCCAAGAGACAGCATGTGTAAGTGAGGCCAGGTCTCTGGGTGGGTGGGGAGCACCAGTGGTGGAAGAGGGAGGGAGAGGAAGGCAGGAGATTTGTTCTATCACAGCCTGCAAGAGTCCAGCGTAGGGAAGGATGTGAGGGGTAAGAAACCCCGGGGAGAGCAAGAGGGGTTAGGCACAGTTTTCATGAAGGAAGGGAGGAGACAGGACTTAGGATGACAAAATGAAAGGGGAAGAAGCAGAAGCAAAACGCTGTTCGCTCTCTTCTCCCTGTCCCCATCACACACACACACACACACACACACACACACACACACACACACACACCCATTGGCTGTGGTTGTTACCTCCGTGGTGCTGGAGAAGAAAGGCTCCCCCCAGTGTGGAGGTGAAGACTTCGTGGAGGCCGCTACTCTGTCACGAACAACCATGCGCTCCTAGGGGAAGTCTTTACCTCTTTGGGCCTTGATTTACTCCTCGGGAAGGAGGCTTTATTAAGGTCTCTAAGGTTGAACAAGGTCATGGTGGGTTTGATGGGGGGCAGCGTGGAGAGTCAGAAGTCTGGGTTTAAAGCTCAACTTTTTTTTAAGCTTATTTATTTATTTTGAGAAAGAGAGAGGGAGAAAGAGAGAATCCCAAGCAGTCTCTGCACTGTCAGCACGGAGCCCGATGAGGGGCTCGAACCCGCGAACCGCGAGATCACGACCTGAGCCTAAACCAAGAGTCGGACGCTTAACTGACTGAGCCCACACAGGCGCCCCTGAGTCTCAACTTAAAGTGAGCATCTATGTGATCTTGGGTGAGTCTCTGAGCCTCAGTGTCTGCATCTGTGAAATGGGGATGAGGATGTTGACCCTACTTCCGTGCTTGTGGGGAAGATTCATTGAGATAACGTACATGAAAAACACTTAATAAACTGCCACCGTTTGTACAAAGATTGACTGTAGTTATATTAGGCTCTCTTCCCCACCCTTGCCACCCCCAATCTCAAATTCCAGTTCGGCAGCACGGTGTCAGGGGGATACGGGCAGCCACAGCAGATTGCCAGGACCTGCAGCTTGGCCCTTTATCGTGCCCGTCGCAATTGCTGCCAGGAGGCTGAGTGGAGCAGAGGGGTGGAGAGAGGGGCACGAGCTCATCTGTGGTTGCTATGGCGCCCCATCCAGGATTTGCCCATCTCTCCTAATGGAGCAAAGGGCAGAGGGAGGGAGGAGGGAGGGAGAGAACAACTGGTCTCTTCCTCTCCCCTCCCATTTATGTCTCTCTGGAGCTGATGTAGGGTGGGGAGTGGGGGGAGGGAGCCTAGATGCTGGATGAGAGGAGGAGGGAAGAGGGGTGGTGCCAGGATTAAGAGGGTTTCCAATGGGGGGGGGTCACACTGGGAGAGGAGGGGCAGAGCCCTCATGCCTACATCCAGAAGCCTGCTGATGACGTTAGAGAGAAGGAAAAACAGGCAAGACAGCCCAGTGTGAGAGAGAGAGGGAGAGAGGAAGAGAGAAAGCCAGGACAGGAGGCTGGGAGCCAGCCAGCCTCTGCCTGGGCTCTCCTGAGCCTGCTGATCCCCCAGGCAGCCTGGACCCCGGGGTCCCCGAGAGCTGCCCCGAAGATGGGCACCAGGGCAGTGGTCGCGCCCCACCCTGTATGGGGGCTGCTGGGCTGCTGTTTCTTCTGCAGCTGGGCTCTGGGGGACCCACGGCCCCTCCGCTCTCTGCCGCCACTGTCCTCCCAAGTCAAGCCGGGCTCCGTACCTATGTGGGTACCCCCAGAGGGGGCTGAGGCAGCCCTGGCTTTTCTCTACTCTGGAGATGCCCAACAGCTGTCAGGGGCTAATTGCACTGAGCGCTACGAAGCCCACGGCGCAGGAGCCAGACCGGGGCTCCCCCCAGTCCTGTGGAGGGCAGCGGGCACCCTTGCCCAGGCCGCCAATTTCCTCAACATGCTGCTACAAGCCAACGACATCCGCGAGTCCAGTGTGGAGGAGGATGTGGAGTGGTACCAGGCACTGGTCCGCAGCGTGGCCGAGGGGGACCCAAGGGCGTACCGGGCTTTCCTGATCTTTAACCCTCCGCCAGGGGCCAGCCACCTGCAGCTGGCCCTGCAGGCCACCCGGATAGGGGAGGAGACCATCCTTCAGGACTTGTCTGGAAGCAGGGTACAGGAGGAGAGCCCAACCGGGGCCCCGGACACCTCTGCCCTGCAGAAGCGGGTGCTGACCAATGACCTAGGGAGCCTCGGCAGCCCCAAGTGGCCACAGGGGGACGGCTATGTGGGAGACATGCAGCATGTGAAGCTATCACCCCCCTTTCTGGAATGCCAGGCCGGCCGGCTCCGTCCTGGCTGGCTTATCACGCTTTCTGCCACCTTCTATGGACTCAAGCCAGACCTCAGCCCAGAGGTCAGGTAAGTACATTTGTGCAGTGTTCGACGCTTTTGTGGGTATGTGGGGGTGGGGGGCTCGAGTCCAGCCAGCTGTGTGTGGGCCATTTGGCACACGCATACGTATCTGGGGGGCACAGATGTGCGTATTCGCATTCAGCTGTGTATATTTGCAGTTGACTCTGGGATTCTGTAACTGTTAGCACACACAGGTGCGAGTATACATAGTGACATAGTGTGTATGAATCAATCCACTTACATGTGGGGATACGCATGTGTGCGTATGGACGTGTGGATGTAGCAGGGCATAGGTCTTGGCGTCCACGTCTGAGTAGTGGGGAGAAGGCAGGGGAAGGCTTGATGTGGATGACAGTGATGGCCCAGGCACGAGACGTCTCAGAAGAGCCAGGCAGGCACTCCAGGAGCCAAATCTGCTGCTCTCTAGCCATCTAGAACTGTAAAAGGAGACTTCTCCAAGGGAGGAAAAGTTCTTTGGGGGGCGGGGGCGGGGGTGGTGGGGAAGCTTGGAACCATTGCCCTTTCCATCTAGGAGTCGGCCAGGTCCCCAGGGTCACTCCCAATGGCTATACTCTTAGATCAAGTGGGTTCCAGTCCTGCCTGTCCTGACTGGTACTCTTCAAATAACCGACTTTCTCCTTCAGAATAAAGAGGTCACTGGGAGCCCTGGTGGGAAGGAGGCAGCAAATGGACACAGAACTGCAAGGCATGCGACAATCAACATTGTTTTCCCAGCTATGTGTCCCCATTCATTGCTCCTAGCAGGGTTCCCTCGTGCCAGCCAGCAGCCTGGCTCCTAGCCAGCGCTCTCCCCCGCTCAGCCCAGAGCAGGGGTGGGGAGCCCTTGGACCAGGCAGCTCCATTCCACAGTTCCTTTGCTGTGATCAATTCAGATCTGGTTTGGGCAGAGTGTGGGGGGTGTGGTTAATAGCTGAGTTGTGTGTGTGTGTGTGTCCATGCAGTGGAGAAGTGTGAAGATCCCCTTCAGACAGATCATCAGAGCCCCCGCTCCCACATGTCTTGACATGCCCCCTCCCTCCACCCATTGATAGAAACCAGGACATGCCAGGATGTTGAAAAGCCGAGGGATGTTGGGGGGACAACCCTCCAGGAAAGCAGATCGTTGCCCACAGAAACAGTGAGGATTAATAGCTCTAGAGACATGGAATGCAGCCCTGCCCTCTCTCCTGACACACTGCAGCCACTAGGCTGAAGGTTGCAAAGCTTGCATTCCTCCCTAGTCTGGGGCCCAAGGACACATGTCCACCTTGGCATCCTTCATGGTACCCCTAACTGCCAATTCACTGCCCTAGGGGGCAGGTGCAGATGATCGTCGATCTTCAGAGCGTGGACATCAATCAGTGTGCCAATGGGCCGGGCTGGTACTCTAACACACACCTGTGTGACCTCAACAGCACCCAGGTAAGGATAAGGAGGATGGTGACGTGGGGTGGGGCGCTAGGGTCCTGCCTCCCTTCCCCTCTCCCGTCACTGCCACCACCCAGCTCCCAGGAGTAGCTGACAAAAGTGTACCAGCCTCTCAGGGCCTCGGGGGAATCCCTAGTGATGAGATAAACAGAGATGGGATACCAGGCTTGTTAAAAGCGAGGGCACTTACTGTCAACTGTCTTTCAATAAAAAACAGAAACTAAAAAAAAAAGAAAGAAAGAAAAAAAAGAGGAAGAAGAAAATTCAGAAAGGATGCATTGATGGTCATTTCTGAGAAATTCCCAACTCCCCCGGCTTGATACACAATAGCGCTTAAGGTTGAATGAATAATCAAAAATATGAACATTGAGGGCGCCTGGGTGGTTCAGTTGGTTGAGCATCCGACTTCAGCTCAGGTTCACGATCTCACGGTGTGTGAGTTCGAGCCCCGGGTCTGGCTCTTTGCTGACAGCTCGGAGCCATTAAATATATATATATATATGAACATTTATATATATATAATATTTTTATATATGTGAACATTTATATATTTATATTTATATAAATTGTATATAATTATATATATTTATAAATATATATAATATATATAATATATATATATATAATATATATATATTATATATATATTATATATATATATGTGAACATTGAAAAAGAAAGTGACTGGGCTCCTGGCTGGCTCAGTCGGTAGAGCATGCAGCTCTTGATCTCGGGGTCTTGAGTTCAAACCTCACAGTGGGCGTAGAGCGTACATTAAAAAAACAGTGAGGACACTTACAGCTTACTCCCCACCTCCCACTGGAGACAGCCACCCTCATTCCTTTGAAATCTCAGTGTGCCTCTCCCTTTTGGTACTGGGTGCTCCAGCATCCATCCCCAGGACCGCAACCTAAGCCCCTATTAGTCATCCCCTTTCCTTCTCCTGGACTACATTCTCCTTGTCGACAGAGCTCTGGGTTCCTTCTGACCCACAAAGGATGCTCTGTTGGTGTTTGTTGATCCAAGTGTAATGGTTGGTTGGAGTAGGGGAGAAATCTAACCAAAGAAGGAGCTTGAAGAGCTCTGGGACCAGTAAAGGTGATGGAACCAAAGCCAGATGCCGGCAGAATCAAAGCCATGGATGCAGGAGAATCTGGATGATGGAAAGCAATGGCTGGTAATCCTGAAAGCCAAGGGCTGGGAAACTGGGAGGCCAGTGAACTAATCTGCTCCACGGTTGCACTCGACTGCATGTTGTTCCTAGGCTGAAGCGGAGCCAAGGCGAGCCCTGCAGGCTGCTGGGAGGTGGGGCGGGTTTGGGCATCCGTTGCTCTTCAGGGCACGTGTGTTTGAAACTGTAAGTCCAGGGATGGAGAAGGGCCGCCATTATTCGGTGCCTTATTAAACCCAGCCACAGCTCGTCTCCATACGCATTTGTCTGACTCTGCAGACTATGGCAAAAACAGAGCGTGTTCTAGGGCCCCGGGCAAGAGGGGAAGCTGGGCCCCAATTTCAGAAGCATCACCCTCTAACTTTTCTAGGTGAAAGGTGCCAGATATGGAATCTCCCAGGGTGAAGATCCTTCAATCCCTTCCTTTATCCCACTGCTGTCTGTCCCTAACCACTCCCTGCAGCAGAGCTGACCTCATCCACGTGCTCCTCTTCCCTGCCTGGCTCTGAGGTCTGCTCGGTCCCCTGCTGGGCAAACATCAATGGGTGAAGGTGGAGTAAAGAGCTGGCCTTGGCATCCCACTGGCCTGGCATTAGCCTGGCATTAGGGCTGGGGAAAGCAGTCCTGTGCCAAAGCCAGATGGCACCTGGTAGGGGAAACTGCTCCTCTGTGGGGGCCTTTTCAACTCACCTGTGAGCCAAAGAGGGAGGCTGATGGGGACCCTTTGAAGCAGGATGTAGGCACATAGGTGCGATCGGACTCCCGAGTTCTCCCAAATTCCACCTCGCCCAGTCCCTCGCTCCGACAGCTGGGCACTAGGAAATGAGACCTGTATGGCTCCTGTCATTGCAAGTCAGAATAAAAGGGTGATCTGTCCCCAAACTGTATGTTGAAAAGAGGTAACCGCGGGGCTAGAGTAGGGCTTCCAGGGAGGGAAGGCTTCCTAAGGACTAGGGAGGATCTCCAGTAGGGAGGGGCCCCTCGTATGGACCAGGGGCCATGGATTGGAAGGTACATGTACCCTCCACCTCTTCCCAAAAGGGAAATCCCCATATAAATTTATCAAAATTATCATGTTTGTCATCCCCGCAGTGTGTCCCCCTGGAGAGTCAGGGCTTTGTCCTTGGCCACTACCTGTGCCGCTGCCGACCCGGCTTCTACGGGGCAAGCCACTCCGGGGGTATGTTAATTGTGGTGAGGGTTATTGTGGTGAGGGTCAGGCTGGGCCGGGCGGGCGGGGCACCTGAGGGAAAAAGGCAGGCTGGGAGGAGACTTGTGGGGCAAGGGCGGAATGTCAAGAGAAGCAGGAGAGGCAGGCAGGGTCCAACTTGGGGGTGTCTGTGCCTTCTGAAAATGACCCCACAACATGCCAGTCTGATGCAAGTTGACCTTGCAGCGAACCCTAGCCTGGCATCACCTCTTCCTAGTACCCTGTCCTCCCCTGGGAATATCCACTTCCTCATTCCTCCCCTTCCCAGCCCTTGCCCGGGCGGTGACAGACCATCGGACGGAGAGGGAGAGGGCTACGGTGACCCGTGCGAGAGCAGGCTGGGATGCCCCGGGCCATGCCCCTCTCCTTGCACCCATCTTGTTTTTTATAGGGTTAGAAGAGAGTGCCGCCCAGCCTACTGGGCAATTCGGGTCCCCTCAGGGCAGCTCTGGGAGGCTGCTGCGGTGCCGGCCATGTGCCGAGGGCTGCACCAGCTGCGTGGATGCCACGCCGTGCCTGGTGGAGGAAGCTCTGGGGCTGCGGGCCGCGGTCCTGGCCTGCCAGGCCTGCTGCATGCTGGCCGTCTTCCTGAGCATGCTGGCCTCCTACCGCTGCCGCCGAAGCAAGGCAAGCAAGGCCCCACGTCTCTACCCTACCCGCGTCCTTCCCACCTCGAGTCCCCAGCATCAACTGGAGACCAGAGACTACCTAAGACTAGAGCTCAGAAGAAATGGGTTCTGGTCTGAATTCTTCAACTCACCCACTGTGTGACATTAGGCAAAGTGGCCCCGCTGCCTTAGATTTATTTCCTCACCTGGAAAATGGAGGCATTGGACTTGGCTCAAAACACAGTGTAGGTACTCGGGGGAAGTGATCTGGACCCTCGTGGGGCTCCCAGTTGAAAGGAGGAAGCAGGCAAGTAAGGAAAAAGCGCAGCAAAACAGAGGCGAGGGGGGAAGTGGGTATTGGTATAGCTGTGGCAGCTCAGAGAAAGGCCCCAGTTGTCCTGCCGAAGATGGTCCGGGAGAGACTTTCTGGAGAACCTGACGCTTGAGCCAGGCCTGAGGGCCAGCTAAATGGTTACCAGGCAGAGAAGGGGTTACCTAGAGAAAGAATCGGTCTGACCCAAAGTTTCGAGGGAACGCGTGAGATCCCTTCTAGCTCCAACAACTTGTGAGTTGAGCCCAGGTCTCCAGCGAGGCCCAGGCTGGGATCGGGAGAGGCATGGGGCTGGGGGACTCGAGCTTTGTGCCACCTGGACCCTGCTTAGCGTGGTGGAGCTAAGAGCCTGTGGTGGGAGTGGGGCCGTGGCTGTGGGCGGAGAGGGCGGAGCTGATGTTCCAAGGCAAGGCCTTGGTTCAAGGCCAGTAAAAGTGACCCCTAAAAAAGGCCTGAGACTCTCCTCCCACCATCGTCCAGCCTCTGTCCTCCCACTGCCCTGCTTATACGCCTCTCTCTTTCCTGGGTTCACAGAGGATCCGAGCCTCTGGAGTTGTCCTGCTGGAGACCATCCTTTTTGGATCCCTGCTTCTCTACTTCCCTGTGAGTTTGTGGCCAGAGTCTGGCCCCGCCTCATCCCTGGCTGGCGCCCTCCACAACCCAGAATCCTTCCTCCTTTCTGCTCTCTTGGGGAGATTCAGAGACCTCCAAATCCCCATACTCATACCTACAAATGACAGGCTGGCCTAGTGAGCTCTGGAGCCAAAGAGTCCAGGCTAAAAAGAGCTCTATGACTTACTGTGTGACTTAGGACAATTTACCTAACCTCTCTGATACTTGAGCCGCTCCTCTGCAGAAGGGAGGTGATGATGCCTCTATTGCAAGGCTGTTAGGAAGGTCAGCAATGGGCTTAGCATAGGCCTAGCACATTAGAGGAAGTACAGTGGTGGGGACACCTGGGTGCCCCAGTCTGTTGAGCGTCTGACTTCGGTTCAGGTCATTGGCTCACGGTTTGTGAGTTCAAGCCCTGCATCAGCTCACTGCTGTCAGCACAGAGCCCTCTTTGGATCTTCTGTCCCTCCCCACCCCATCTCTGGCCCTCCCCCACTCACACTCTTTCTCAAAAATAAATAAAACATTTTTTTTTTAAAGAGGAAGTGCAGGGGCGCCTGGGTGGCGCAGTCGGTTAAGCGTCCGACTTCAGCCAGGTCACGATCTCGCGGTCCGTGAGTTCGAGCCCCGCGTCAGGCTCTGGGCTGATGGCTCAGAGCCTGGAGCCTGTTTCCGATTCTGTGTCTCCCTCTCTCTCTGACCCTCCCCTGTTCATGCTCTGTCTCTCTCTGTCCCAAAAATAAATAAACATTGGAAAAAAAAAAAATAAAGAGGAAGTGCAGCTAAGAGCAGCTATTTTTGCCCCCCCTTCTCACCCTCCCCCGCCCAGGTGTTCATCCTGTACTTCAAGCCCAGTGTTTTCCGCTGCATCGTTCTCCGCTGGGTCCGGTTGCTGGGTTTTGCCACTGTCTACGGCACCATTATACTCAAGCTTTATAGGTAGGGTCTGGGGCAGACCTTGCTCTCATGCTGCTCACTCCGGGCTGCCCCAGCTCATCTGGAACAGAGTGGAGTTCTTCCCAGCCAGCTCCACCCCCCTGTGCACGGCCCACCCCCCAGGCCTGCCCCTGTCACCGTAGCCCTCCCCAGCATGCAACATTTTGTGGGGTGGGGAGGCAGCACACCATGGAAGGGACAGGAGGATGGGTATTACGGAGGGGAAGGAAGCCACGGACAGAGGCCAGAGACCTGGCCCCCCTCTCCTTGGTCCTCCCCCTATGCCCCACACCCCTGTAGGGTGCTCCAGCTGTTTCTGTCCCGAACGGCCCAGCGGGGCCCCCACCTGAGCAACGGGCGGCTGCTGCAGCGTCTGGGGCTGCTCCTGCTGCTAGTGCTGGGCTTCCTGGCCGTGTGGACGGCGGGGGCCCTGGAACGAGGCATCCACACGCCCCTGGTGACCCGAGGCCACACTCTCGCAGGCCGCCACTTCTACCTGTGCCACCACGACCGCTGGGACTACATCATGGTTGTGGGTGAGCTGCTCCCGCCGAGCCCGCCTCACTCTGGCCCTCAGCCCTGCACCTCCGGGGGGGGGGGGGGGGGGCGGTGCTCCTGACCTAGTCCTCCTGCCTTGTCCCCAGACCCCTGGCCAGGCTCCACCCAGCACACCCGACAGAGAAAGGGGCTGCTGAGGCGGTGCCTGACTCGGTGGCCCCTGCTTTCCCACAGCCGAGATGCTGCTCCTGTGCTGGGGCAGCTTCCTCTGCTACGCCACCCGAGCTGTCCCCTCGGCCTTCCATGAGCCGCGCTACATGGGCATCGCCCTGCACAATGAGCTGCTGTTCTCTGCGGCCTTCCATGCAGCCAGGTGAGCACGGGCCCTCCTACCCACCCCTCCTCCCACCCTCAACACCACTCCTTGCCTCTCCCAGGCCAGGGAACCCCATCCCACAGCCATCCTCCCAGCACAGCTATGCCTTGGCAAGGCGAGGAAGGCCTCTCATCTGTAGCTCTCTCCCTACCCGGCAGACACCCTTCCTGCACCCCGTGTCTCACCCGACACCCAGAAAGAGGAAGCATGCGGACTCCTAACTCCTTTCCTATTCCCAAACCGCGTCTCCGGCACCTCCACCATGCTCCTTCCCACACGTGCTCAATTCTCCCTGCCTTTCCCCACCACCCTCCCACCTCAGCCGATCCAGCAACAGGCCTGCTATGAGGGTCTGCTAGGACTTGGCCCTGTGGTACAGGCAGAATCGACCCACGGGACAGCCCATCACAGAGGTGTGGAGGACAAGTCTGTGCTCTAGGCAACCAGAGAAGAGTAGTCTGGGAGGGCTTCTCGGAGGTGGGGGTTAACGTGAGCTTGAAGTGGGACCTACATCCAAACGGAGGGCAGGAAGAAGGAAAATTGCCCTTTCCAACCCACCCAGAACCTCCACGGAGATCAGGGCTCAGGCTGGGAGGTGGGCCAGTGAGACAGGTGAGAGGGAACAGGCCACTCCCTCCCACCCACCGGTAACGTTCGTTCCCCCCCCCCCACCCACCCTCAGATTTGTGCTGGTTCCCTCCCTGCACCCGGACTGGACTCTGCTCCTCTTCTTCTTCCACACCCACAGCACGGTCACCACCACGCTGGCTCTGATCTTCATTCCTAAGGTGAGGTCTTGCCCCTCCTGGCCGTGAGCCAGACCCCAGCCCCTTTGTAAGGGGCGCGCCGTGGATCTGTTGCTGCCTCAGCGCCCTCTCCAGGTCAGAGTGAGGATGACATCCGGGGGTGAGAGGGCGGAGCCACAGGGCGCTGAGTGGAAGCCCACTTGGGGTGGGGGGTCGGGGGTGGGGGGGAAGCTATTGTATCTCTCCGCCTGGAATCTCAGGGCAAAGGAAATAAGAGCTAGGGCTGTAGGGGTCCTTGTAACACAACTGACAGTTTCGTTTGGTGGACTCTGAAAAATCATCTTGGAAGCAGTTACAGAGGGATGGGTTGGGGAGCTGAAGGACATGGCTAGGAATTGTGGGGGCAGGGGCTCAGGACCTCCCCTCCCCGGTCTCTGAGCTAGAGAAACTCAGGGAGAATGAGGGGGAGCAAAAGTCTCCATGCCCTCAGAATTGCAAATTAGAGAGGCTGTGAAGATTGGATTTCATGAGGCAGGTGGGAATAGGCGTGAACAGGGAGCGAAGTTGACTCTTTTTCCCTGTCACACCCACCCTGGCCAGTTCCAGAAGCCGGGGGCTCCTCCCCGAGAGGAGATTGTGGATGAGGTGTATGAGGACGAACTGGACCTCCAGCGGTCAGCTTCCTACCTGGACAGCAGCATCGCCTCGGCCTGGAGCGAGCGCAGCCTGGACCCCGGAGACATTCGGGTATGCGCCGCCCTCCTTGCCTCCTTTGGATGCTAGCTTTTCGGGACTGGGCCAGGATCGCTGCTGCCCTGCCATCTGGGCTGTGTACCACTGCAGGTCCCCTCTTGTCCCCAGCTTTCCCTCTCTCTAAGACCTGCCTCCCTCCCTTCTCCACCATTGCCCTAAGCTGCTTCCCCCTGACTCTATTCAGATGAGGTCACAAACCACCCAAGTGGAAAGACCCCCAAAGTCCCTGTGGCCCAGGCCGCAGACCCATGAGTGGAGCTCCACCCCCACTCAGCAGAGGCATCATGAGGGGCAGATTAAGAAGCCTCTCAGTCCCCATTACACTCGGGCTGCGGGTGACCCTAGGGCCAGCTATGGGGCTGGGTAGTTCAGGTAGTTAGCGGCTACCAGAGATTTCCACAACAGGATACCCATTCCCTGGACCTGGCGGTCTTAGAGGAAGGGAGTTCTTCCTGAGTCTTACCTCGGGAGAGCGTCTTTACTCTTCTTTTTCTGCTTAGGAGGGTCATAGTCACGGAACCCAAATGAGAGGCTCAGTGGGTAGGAAATAAGGAAACTTGGTGGTCTAAGCCCGTTGTCTGATAAAACCTAAGGTGTGGTTAACAATCTCAGGAAGCCATCTGTCCATTCCTCCTATCTCCACGGGGCTTTCTGTACACCTGACTTGTTTGCATCTCCCAATTCCCTCCTTGTCCCAAGTGTCTCTGCCTGGCTTTCCCCCATGTCCTCCTCACCCTCTGGGCTCTGCTCCCCTGGGAAGAGGCTGACCTGAGGCCCCAGTCGAGCAGGGAGGCCAGAGAGTATGGGGGCGCGCTGCCACAGCAGTGCTGCCTTGGGCCCCCCGCTTTGTGGAACAGCACCCAGTCTCTCTCCCGATGCTGGCTCTGGGGAGAAACCCAAAAGTGTAAGACTCTCAAAGTCCCATTCCCTCACTTGCACCTGAATATGACACTTTTCACACCATTGAGGAGCTCATGCGATCCTCTTAAGGAAGCTAACAGTAGGTGGCCGGTTCTTTTTTTGTTTGTTTGTTTGTTTAATTAAAAAATATTTTTCCACGTTTGTTTATTTTTGAGAGACAGAACACGAGCAGGGGAGGGGCAGAGAGAGAGGGAGACACAGAATCTGAAGCAGGCTCCAGGCTCCGAGCTGTCAGCACAGAGCCCAAGGTGGGGCTTGAATTCTTGAACCGTGAGATCATGACCTGAGCTGAAGTTGGACGTCGGCTGCTTGACAGACTGAACCCATAGAAGCAGAGAGAGGGGAGCCTGGGTGGCTCAGTCGGTTAAGTGTCCGACTTTGGCTCAGGTCATGATCTCACGGTTCCTGAGTTCGAGCCCCGTGTCAGGCTCTATGCTGACAGCTCAGAGCCTGAAGCTTGCTTCTGATTCTCTGTCTCCTTCTCTCTGCCGCTGTCCCCAAACCCCACTCACATTCTGTCTCTCCAAAATGAATTAAAAAAAAAAAAAACAAAAAACAACAACAACAACAACAGAGAGAGAGCTCTAGAAATAGCCTCCAGGCACATGATGGGTCACCGGCCTCAAACCCAGATTTCCCACCCCCCAAGCCGGTGGCTTCCCATCAGATGACAGTGCCCCCAGAGAAAGGGGTGCAACCTGCATCCTTGGGTCCGAGAGGACCTGGCTGGGAGTGGACAGGCGAATTCTGAGAGTGTGCAAAGCAGGGAGGGAACACGGCTTGGTGGGAAAGAGATGTGCAGAGACAGTGGTCCAAATAACGGCCGAGGGGGAGGCAGGGCAGCCCCCAGGGGGATGGAGAGAGCTTAGCCGTGCATCTGACCGGGAGCTCTGCTCTCCCCACCCCTCCCCTTCCCGCAGGACGAGCTGAAGAAGCTCTACGCCCAGCTAGAGGTCCACAAGACCAAGGAGATGGCCGCTAACAACCCGCACCTGCCCAAGAAGCGGGGCAGCTGGCGCCAGGGCCTGGGCCGCTCCTTCATGAGGTGCCTGGCCGAGTTCCCGGAGGCCCTGGCCCGCCAGCACTCCCGGGACTCGGGCTCCCCCAGCCTCGGCAGCCTGCCCGGCTCCTCACGCCGCCGGCTGCTCAGCTCCAGCCTCCAGGACCCGGAGGGGCCCCCTGCCCTGCGCAAGTCCCGCAGCGCCTACGACCACGACCGCCACAGCCGCCGCCGCGAGCAGGACCCGCCGCTCCTCGACTCGCTGCTGAGGAGGAAGCTGGCCATGAAGGCCTCGCGGGAAAGCAGGGAGAGCCGGGAGGCGGCGGAGGGGCCCCCGGGCCTGGGCTTCAGGTCGGCCAGCGCCCACAACCTGACGGTGGGCGACAGGCTGCCCCGGGCCCGGCCCGCCTCGCTGCAGAAGTCGCTCAGCGTGGTGGCGGGCTCCAGGGAACAGGCCCTGCTCGTAGCCAGCCAGGCCTACCTGGAGGAGACCTATCGGCTGGCGAAGGAGCGAGAGGAGAGGAAGAAGGCCGAGGCAGCCTCGGCCAGCCCAGTGAGGAGGCCATCGGCCAGGAGGCCGGAGCGAGCTCGAGGGGCGCCCCTGTCAGCCCCACCTTCCCCCGCCAAGAGCCACAGTGTGCACGGCTCCCATGCCGCCGCCGGGAGGCTTCAGGAGGAGGCCACGAAAAGGCTGCCTCACCCGCCCGTCCGGCACCAGGTCTCCACACCCATCATGGCCCTGTCCGGGGCCTGCCTGGGAGAGCCGAGGATGCTCTCCCCCACCTCCACCTTGGCTCCGGCTCTGATGCCGGCTCCAGCCCCAACCCCGACCCCGCTGCCCGCCCTGGCACCAGTCCCGGTACCCCCCCAGAGCCCCAGCTTGCTCACCTTCATCTGCCCCTGGGAGAACGCAGAACTGCCGGTCAAGAAAGGAAATGTAGCTCCAGAGGGCCCCGCGGGGCCAGAGCGAGGCAACCACTCCCCTGCCCCGGCTCGGGCCAAGCTCTGGAGGGCCCTCTCAGTTGCAGTTGAGAGAAGAGGGACGGGGGAGAGTGGGATGGCCACAGAGGATGGACGTCTCCAAGGGGAAGCCGGTGAGGGGGACGAAGACAAGTCCAAGGTCTTCTCTAAATCCCACAGCCTCAAGACCCCTGTTCAGCAGGGTTCCATGCACAGTCTCGGCCTGGCTATCAAAGCTCTGACCCGTTCTCGGAGCACTCACAGAGAGAAGGAGAGCGGGGAAGGGAGTCCTGAGCCGGAGGAGAAGGGCAGAGCCTCGGGAGAGGGCGTGGGGGCCTGCCCCCGATCTCCCAGGCTAGGCCGGCCCAAGGCCGTGAGTAAGCAGGCCGCCGTCGCACCCTGTGACGATGAGGAGACCCTCCAGAACCAACAGAACGCTCACACCAGCAGAATGCTCCAAGTCTACCACCAGGAGGGCAGCAGGGAACAAGAAGAGGGAGGCAGGAGGGCATCCCAAGGTCCCGGAGAGGCAAAAGTAGAGAGAGACGGTAAAGCGGGTTCTGCTGCACTGAGGCAAGCCAGGCAGGGCACAGTCGGGGACAAAACTGCCGAGCGAGCAAAAGAAGCCCCCGTGGGCTGGCGGGAACCTCCCAAAGCTGGCCTCCAGCCCACGGGCAGTGCTGACCGCAGGATGGCAGAGGTATGCCCCAGGGAAGTCGCCCAGTCAGAAGCAAGTCAGCCTGACCGTGGCAACAAGGCCCAGATCTGCCCCTGGGAGGTGAGTGAAGGGGCCCCTGAGAAGGGGACACAACAACAAGCTCTAGATGACTCCCAAGAGAGAAGGAAGGCGTCGGAAAAGTCAGGGCCCCAAAACGTGGCTGTCGTTGCTCGGAAAAAGCCAGAGAGGCTGGTCAGGGGGCAGGAGGTGGTATGTCCCTGGGAGGGTGCCGATCCTGGGAGTCTGTGCTCTTGGTCAGCCTCTCAGGACGCTGACAGAAACGACGGCAGGTCTGAGGCAGCTGGCCGGCGAGATGCTAGAGAGGTGGAGAAGCCTCAGCAGGGAGCCACAGGCCCAGGAGCTTGTATATCTGACACTACCAAGGCAGAGCTCTGTCCCTGGGAGGCATGTGAAGGAGAGAATGGAAAACCATTCCAGGAGGGAGTGAAGCTTCCCCAGGAAAAGCAGGAAACCCCCAAGAAAGCAACCTTCTGGAAAGAACAGAAACTGAGTGGAGACTTGGAGTCTTTTTGTCGGTGGGAGAGGACAGATTTCCGGGGTCCCTCAGCAGTCTCTACTCCAGCCCCGGGAACCCCTGTGTGCTCCGGGAGTTTGGGCAGTAGCGTCTCGGAGGTGTGTCCATGGGAGGCAGGAGATGCTCCCGTCAGGAAAGCAGAGGTCTGTCCCTGGGAGCTGGGTGATGAGGTAGTGGGGAAGGAACTGCCGAGTCAGGGGACAGGTGGAGAATTTCTCCAGGGAAAGGGGAAAGCCTCTAGAAAAGGGCTCTTTGGAGAGATGGGGGAACAAACTGGAAAAGCAGTGCAGAAAAGTAGTCAACAGCAGGAGTCAGTGTGTCCCCAGGACAGCACAGCCCCTGGGCACCCCAGCCCATGTCTAGATAATTTCTCAGCCAAAGGTGGTGGCCAACTCCTCAGCAATGGAGGAAGCAGGGCAACACAGGTATGTCCATGGGAAGATCCCAGGCCAGAGCTGAGGGAAGTAACACCTGCCAGGGCAGAACTCTGTCCCTGGGAGGTAAATGAACGAATAAGAGAGGACTGGACATCAGGACAGGCAGCAAAAGCAGGAGAATCTCCAAAGGACAAGGAGAAAATGCCTGGAACATCAGGAATCAAAGATGGTGCAGCTTGGGAAAAGCCTGAGGGACAGCTCCAAAATACGGAAACAGTCTGTCCTTGGGAGAATGTGGACCCTGGCAGCTTCTCCCCACAACCAGGTCCTCAAGACACAGGTAGAGCCAAAGCCAGTTTCCACATGTCAGGCAGCATGGGAGGCAAAACTGCTGAGATCTGTCCATGGGACATGGAAGAAACCATGCGTGCTGAGAAGGCTGAGGTCTGTCCCTGGGAGGTGAGTGCTGGAGCAAGGCAGGAAAGAGCTTTGGGAGTTGAAGCCATTAGGAAATTTCCAAATGACACAGGAAAGGCTTCTGCAGGTCCTGGACCCGGCGAGATAGCTGTTACCTCTCCAAAGAAGCCGGAGAGGCCAGCCTGGGAGCAGGAGGTGGCCTGTCCCTGGGAAAGCTTGGATCCAGGGGGCTCCTCTCAGCATTCGGACACTCTGGGCACTGACAGACCAAAAGGTGGACTCCAGGAAATGGACCATGTGGGGTGCAGGGCAGCTGAGGTGTGTCCCTGGGAAGTGGAGGAAGCACCTACCAGTGAGAAAGCCAAGATCTGTCCCTGGGAGGTGAACGAAGGAGCTACTGGGACAAGATTGGAACAAGAAAGGGGGAGTGACTCAGCAGGACAGGAGAAAATTCTAGAAAAGGGGAGACTCCCCTCCCTGGGAGAAGACAGATCAAAATGGGAGACAAAACAGAGTCAAGAAGAGGAAGCTAGTTGTCCTTGGGAGAAGGACTTGAGGGCTCCCTCTGCTCAGGGCCCTGAGGTCTCAGACTCATCCCTCAGCACGAGTGGCAACATGAAAGAGGGACATTCCTTGCAAGCGAGGGATGAGGCAGTGGAGGAAGGGGACCTGACACAAGATGCAAAGATGGGCTCCTTCCCAGAACACAGAACCCCAGTAGAAGCCCTGTCTTCAAAAGCAGGAGAATTCACTACTGAAGATAGGGGGAAAGCAAGCAAAGAACTACAATCTGTCCGTCCACGGGAGAGCATGACCCCGGCAGGTGATTCCTCCCACCCGGACGGTCAATGCCGTGACCAACCTAAGGCCGGCTCTCAGGACCTGGCTGGCGTTGGGGGCAGGCTTGCTGAGGTGTGCCCGTGGGATGATCCTAACCCTGATGGCAGCGCCAAAGCTGATATCTGCCCCTGGGAGGTGACTGAAAGGGTCCCTGACGAAGGGATGGCAAGACAGGATGGGAAAGGGACACCTCAAGAGAAGGGGAAGGTCCCAGGAAGACCAGAGCCCCAAATTGTGGCAGTTCAGGAAAAGCCAGAGAGGGCAGATGGGAAACAGGAGGCGGTGTGTCCCTGGGAGAGTCAGGATTGTGGGGGTCCGTCTCCGCAACCAGCCCCACAAGCTTCTGCCAGAAGCGAAGGCAGTTCGGAGGCAGCAGGCAGTGTGGGGGCCAGGGTGGCAGAAGTGTGTCCGTGGGAAGCAAGAGAGTCTCCATCTGCTAAAGAAGCAGACATCTGCCCTTGGGAGGCGAAGACAGAAGCTGCTGAGAAAGGGGGACTGGAACAAGAGGTGGACGGAAAATCCCAAGGGCGAGGAGAGATGATCCCTCAAAAGGCGGCATCTCCGAGGACTGAAGAACACTTTTCAAAAGCAGCAGCAATAGTCAGCAGAGAGCAGGCGACAGTCTGCTCAGGTTCCGGGGAGCTCCTCCCCCAGCCAGAGGCTCCGGACACTGACCAACCCCAAGTCAGTCCCCACGGAGTAAGCAGTATGGGGAGCAGGATGGCAGAGCTGTGTCGATGGGAAATCACAGATCCAGAAGGAAATAAAATAAAGGGCACCATGGCAGACATCTGTGATTGGGAGGGAACCGGAGCCCCACCTGAGGAATCTGGCCTTCTGGCTTTAACAGCAACTCAGACAGAAATATTTTTCCCCCCAGCCCCTGAGAACCCACCATGCCTTTTAGTCCACAGACCTCCGGGTAGCTTCCTTCCAGAGAGCAAGAGCCCCCGCCCTGAGGGGAGCAAGGCAGCCACTACTTTTACTCTAGAAGGGGTCCGAGAACTCCAAGGAGCTTCAGGACACGAGCCAAGGACCAGCTCAGTCCCAGAGCCAAGTCTCCAAGAAGCTGAGGCTCACGAGTCTTCCTCCTTCGCTGAAGACAAAGAAGTGGCTTCTATAGCTCCATATGAAGAACTCTCCCCTCCAACTGTCTATCCTTGGGACTGCGAGTAACAGATCCATCGGGTGAGGCCAGACATCTGGTGGCTGGTTTTCTTTTTTTTTTTTTTATTTTTTTTTCAACGTTTATTTATTTTTGGGACAGAGAGAGACAGAGCATGAACGGGGGAGGGGCAGAGAGAGAGGGAGACACAGAACCGGAAACAGGCTCCAGGCTCTGAGCCATCAGCCCAGAGCCTGACGCGGGGCTCGAACTCACGGACCGTGAGATCGTGACCTGGCTGAAGTCGGACGCTTAACCGACTGCGCCACCCAGGCGCCCCTGGTGGCTGGTTTTCAAGAGCCAAAGTCCTTTCCAAGTCCTCCATGTTCCCCAAGAGCCGAGTCAAAGACACTTGGCCACTTGCCCTCTCCATGAAGGCCAGAAGTCAATCATTCGGACAACAAATTGTACAAGAAGGGTGCAGCTCAGACCCCAACAGAAAGTCTTGTCCTCTCGTTACTTCCCACTCTTCTTCCTGCTCCAGGGAACAAAGGCGAGACCCTCTGCTTCTGACGAATCCCCCCATCCGGCTAGAGGACTCGACACAGCTGTGTCTGGACACTCATAAGGCCAGTGTTTGGGATGAAAGGAAGTCAGCAGTGCCCAGCCCACATTTTCTCATAAAAAGACCTCTTTTTTTTTTTTTCAACGTTTATTTATTTTTGGGACAGAGAGAGACAGAGCATGAACGGGGGAGGGGCAGAGAGAGAGGAAGACACAGAATCGGAAACAGGCTCCAGGCTCTGAGCCATCAGCCCAGAGCCTGACGCGGGGCTCGAACTCACGGACCGTGAGATTGTGACCTGGCTGAAGTCGGACGCTTAACCGACTGCCCCACCCAGGCGCCCCAAAAAGACCCCTTTTTTGAGAAGAAACTATAAACCATGCAAGGCACTGGCAGCGTTAGGGTCTGAGGAATGCTATAAAAGGTCATCACAGGAAGCTTAAGAAGCCACTTAACTCAAGTTCAAAGATCAATCAGGGGGAAAACCTTGAGTTTATTTGTTTTGAGAGAGAGAGAGACAGAGCAGGGGAGGGAGTGAGAGAGAGAGGGAGAGAGAATCCCAAGCAGGTTCCACACCATCAGCGCAGAGCAGGGGGGAAACTTAATGGCTCAAAAAAAGTACCCAAAATGCCTTAAAGACCTGGTCATTTTGACTTTGGAGCTCCAGTTTCTGCTGTGTTGATCCTCATACCTGCCCTGGTTGGCTGCTCAGGTAGAGCCAATCAAGCACTCTTCCTTCCTTATCAACATCTGGCATCCAAAGCAACACCAGAGACGGCATAGAAGGCAAGGCAGCGGCTCCATGTCCTCCCCACACTGGCCAAGGGAAAGTTCTCCCTTCCAGACACCCCCTCCAGTTTAAGGAGTGTGCCTCTTGCTAGCTTTTTCAAATCGTTCCTCCCCACTTCTGCCCCATCTTTGGCTAGTCTCAAGCTCATCTCACTGGCTCATTCTCCTCCCAGCCTTTCAGGGCTGTCACCAATGGGACCCCTCTCTGCTTGTCCACGCAACTGGAGGCAGGGGAATTTCTGGCTCTGATGTGAGAAGCACTCCAAACCGCTTGCTCAGTAACAAGAGGCCCACAACAGTTACCTTCCTGAGAAGCGAGAAAGAAGGTCCTGTTTGCAGTCAGCACAAGAATTACCCTCAGAAAGAGTAGCGCTACAGGGCAGGTTGTCCTGAGGACCGGTGAAAAGGCATCATGTAAACACAGTTTTCTTCTTAGTGAGCTCGGCTCTATCCTCTCAAGTCAGTTCAGGCTACCCCGGCTTAAGTAATCCTAGAGACCAGTGCCGGAATAGGAGGAGGTTAACCAGAGGGAAACAAGGAAGGAGAAAAGCACTGGTCAAAAAAGCCCTAGAATTGGCAGGGGTGACGTGGGGGGAGGAAACAGGCTGAGCCGGGCAGGGGCACTGAAGATGGCAGGAAGCCCACCCTCTAACTGCACAGATACTGATGCCATTCACGGGGAAGAAAAAGACAAAACGAGAAGACCAAATACCCAATGGGGAGGAAAAAAATGAGTCTGCATACAAATACTGTAGGCAGATTCAGGACTTTACAGAAGTAGCAAAATGCTCCATTTCCAAAAAGAAGGAATGGAAAAACTTTGTCATTCAGGGACCAGATGCCCCTGTTCCCATATCTAGCCTCTCCCACTTACCTGGTCCCTTGGCCTGGGATTTCAGGGGAGTAAAATGTAGTGTTGCTCTGGGCTCCTGCTAGTTAACCTCACCACTCCTAAGTCGGTGAGAATTTTGCTAACCGCACAACAGAACAATTCCATTGTGTCTGGTCTAGCTGGGAACAGAAAAGTGATTCCTTTCACTGCTGTGAAATAAACCATGGGGGAAAAAAAAATAAAGAATGCTTTCTCTTGACCACTAAGCAGTGGGTTCTAGCTTATTCATTATGGTGATTTTCTTTTTTCCAACATTTTTAGAGAGGGACAGATCGGTCAAACAAGAGCAAGCCGGAGGTAACTACACTGCGGCCTTCAGGACTTTGAGGTGGTCTGGCTAATTCTCGGCCTGTATCCAGCTCCATGGCTGGCACTGCAGATGGTCTCTGCCTGGCCCTTCAAGCAAATCCTTCACATCTGGGCCATTTGCTCAGCTGGACTTGATCCCAAGGGGAAATGAAAATTGCACTTATCCTCTGGCTCCCTGGTGGCAGCTACCGCTTAGCTGCTATTTAGGATTATCTAGAGACCCCTGAGACAGATCTAGGGGAGTGGGATGAAACAGCTTATTTGAAGCACTGTTTTTATATATTCAGAGAAATCAATCGGTCATGTGCCCACTAAGCGTGTTTCTTCACATCTCTGCTTCCCTGCCCTCCCTGGATTACTTCCCCTTCCTCCATACTCCCCAGCTGTGGATCCTGCTGAAAGCACTTGCCTTCTCATTTTGCCTTAATCCAGGGCTCAGGCAAATAGGATGTGGCCAGACCTCACTTCAGACATGCTGCAGACTGATGTACATTTTAAGCCAAAAGGGCTGAGACTAAACGGTATATGATAAAGAGTGGCTGCTCTGGATTAAGCCGCCGGTGCTGCCTCTCCCCGGGGCATACACATCTTGTTCCCACAGTCTGCATTCAACAGCTGTTGTAAAAAGATCAGCTTTCCCCAGTGAGGACTGGTCTGTTGTCTGCCTTGCTGAGACGGTAGTTGTAGAGAGACTGAGGAGTTAGGTTACATCAGTTACTAGATGTAGAGGAGTTACATCAGTTACTAGAAACTGATTCTGGTTTCTTTGGATTCTGCTCTCAGGATAAGATCAGAACAGATTAATCCTGACCCCAAGGGACAGACTTGTTAAAAGAAAATTCTAGGCTTGAAAAATACAAAGTATGAGAATTAAGGTCCTATTTTTTAAGGGGGGCCCCCAGTGGGCTGATAAATAGTAAAAACCAAGCTTGTTGCTGGTACAGTGGTTTCCCTGGTCGTACCTCAGATGACCCAGACACACAAGCAGGTGAAGCCCCACAACCTCCTCCGGACAGCCCAGCTAGAGCCCAGGAACAAGCAGGAGCTGGACTGCTTCACTCTCAACAGGTTCATATTCTAGTACGTTCGCTTTACCGATGGGGGCTGAAAAGCATGGTCACCATCTCCAAAGGGGGCTAGAAATCAGGGAAGTCTTACAGATGGAATTCTCAAATGGATCAACTCCTCCATGGCCCCTGCCTCCTACCATGCTTCCTGGGATCGCACCAGGATGCGGCCGATAATTAAGAACATGATCGAAAGGCTGAAAGATAAATGATTTCTTTGGATTTACATTCTTCTACGACATACAAATGATGACTACGTGAGTCAGTATATGAGAAAAGACCCTCTTCAATGAACGCTAATTATGTGTCCCAAACCTGGATCTCCCGGAAGTCACATCGCTCAGTTCAGCCTACCTTCCATTTGTGCCATCTGAAAGCTGGTCTACTTCCAGCGTAAACCCTGGGAGAGGTACAGAACCCGCCACAGTTTGTCCAACACCCTGACAGTGTTTTATTTCAAACTCTGATCCCTGCCTTGTAATTAAAAAGAAAATTCTGCCAGTCTCTGCTGCAGGAAAAACAGGTATCCAAACGTACTTTCATTGAGACTCAGCAGCTAGAAACACAGTTTAAAAAGGGAGAAGTGGGTTCGTGGCTGTGCATATCAGCCACCCACCTGGGCCCAGCCATCAGCCGTGGTTGCCAAGGAGACAGCTGAAAACACCCAAGCAGGACAGGAGAGGACAAAGGTAGGTCTTTCTACAGCATGATGAAAAGATGACTGACTTCACAGTTCCCAGACTCCATAGCTTCTGGCCATCTCATCAGCCATGTTTCACCCCAGGAGTCATTTTTGCCATCAGGGTTGCTGAAGTTTATGGGCCTCTCCTTGTGGCTCCTCATAGTCTTCTCCAGGTTTCAGCTGGGGCCCAGGGATCATCACCGTCTGAAAGAGCAGGAAGCTGAGTTATCTACCTTCCAGGCCCATGACTTACGGAGGAGAGATTCACCCCCACCTCCTCTATGGAGGATTCCCCTTCCCTGGTGCTGCATCACCCCATTTCTCCACTAGGAGGAGCCCAAGAGGAGTGGCTTAAGATTGCACAGCACTCTCAAATCACGACTTACCTTAAGGATGGGCTGCTTAGGGGGTGCCCATGGGGGGATGACCTTGCCATGCATTCTCCAGCTCCCATAGGGATTTACCAGATGCTTTTCAAACACAACATACTCCAGGACATCCCTGGGCACACCTTCCTGTCCATACATCAACCGGCCAAACCGGTCATAGATGGCCAGAGTCTGCAAGGATGAAAGCAAATCTGGCCTATTAGTACTCAGTTGGTTTGCTTTTTTTTTTTCCTTTTCTATGCCACACAACCATTCTGAAACAACCATAACAAAAAATTTTAATGGGTAGAAAAAATTACCTCGGAATTCTGAATTCAGACTAAGTGATCAACTACTGACAGTTTACTCTTGGAGGGTTTTTGACTGGGGACAGGGTATAGGAAGGTGGGAGAGGGAGGATCAAGAAGGGTGGGGGAGAGTATCCTCACACCTGTCTTAGCAGAGCTAACATCCACAGTGGGAAGGGCACCCTGACAGAGCAAGGAAGACCATGGTGAACCTTTCCTTAGAGCCCACAGTCCTGGGAAACTGTACCCAGGACTCCAGAGGTAGATACCCAACCTGAGAATGAAGAAAAGCTGGGAGGAAAGCAGACTGGTGCCTCTACCTGCCGGGTGTGCATGCGGACGGTGACCTGGCCATATATGTTGCCCTGGTTCATCAGACTTGAACAGCGAACCTGAACCACCTGAGGCGGTTCTAAAGATTCTACGAAGCTCCAACGGACGGTCTTATATTTGATGTCCCAGACCATGTCCTGAGGGCAAAGGAGAAAAAATTCAACTGGGGTTTTACTTTCCTTTAGGAAAGCTGGTGCTTCTGGAATTCCACACCTATTCTCACTTCCAGAGATACTACAGGCATCACCTAACATTTCCCACCAAATGCTTTCTTGTGCCTATTTTTTCTCACCTTTCCAAGTTTTTTTAAAAAATATTTATTTGGGGGGGGCAGAGAGAGAGAGGAGAGAGAGGGGCCCACACAGGCTCCACACTCAGCACAGAGCCCAACTCCGGGTTCAATCCCACGACCGTAAGATCATGAGCTGAGCTGAAATCAAGAGTCAGATGCCTAACCGACTGAGCCACCCAGACACCCCACCGTTCCAAGTTTTGATTAATTTATTGCTCAAGTCCACCTCGAAACCATTCTTTTCATCTAAATCAACAAATCAAGACCCACCTACCTCCTCAAGGAACCTTCTCCAAATCAATGAAAAACATACTCCAAACTGCCAGTTAAAATACCCCATTACCCCTCCCTTACACTTAAAATTTTTTTCCTTAAAAAAACTTTTTTTTTTAGAGAGAGAGTGTGAGCTGGGGAGAGGTGCAGAGGGAGAGAGAGAGAGAACCAGAGAATCTCAAGCAGGGTCCACACTCAGTGCAGGGCCCAACTCAGGGCTCAATCCCATAACCTTAGGATCATGGGTGAGACAAAATCAAGAGTCGGATGCTCAACTGACTGAGCCACCAAAGCGCCCCAAAGATTTTATTTTACTCATTTATTTTGAGAGAGAGCACGAGTCGGGGAAGGGCAGAAAGAGAGAGAGGGACAGAGGATCCAAAATGCCCTCCATGCTGATAGCAGTGAGCCTGATGCAGGGATCAAACTCACAAGCCATGAGATCATGACCTGAGCCAAAGTAGGCCACTCAATCCACTGAGCCACACAGGCGCCCCCCCAAAGATTTTATTTCTATGTAATCTCTATACCCAACATGGGGCTCGAACTCACGACCCTGAGATCCAGAGTCACATGCTCTACCAATTCCAGGGGCCCCTCCCTTACACTTTTATAATCTGCTAGTTCTTGTACATGTTTCTAATGACTGCATATATGTTGTTTTATTCCGCCCCTTGCCTTGTATCAGTGAAGAACAGAATTTTATAGGGAATAAAGGCTAAACTGCTAAGACCAAATTAGTTATACTTGACCACAGGAAGATGAGGCTAAGTTGATAGAAACTGAAGTTCTTATTGTTCTTATTCTTGAACCACAAAGTCCCGATATTGGGAAGTCTCCCAAAGTACCTTAGCACCCTGGCTAACAAAATGTAAGCCTCGTATATGCTAAATCCTTTATTACACTGCAGGCGTGTGTAGGGCTGCCTAACGTGGTCCACACCCTGACCTGAGCATCCATACCCTGAGGTTTCAGTACTGCTTGCTGAGGGACTTCCTCCTACCTCATCTGCCTGGCCCTTACCAAAGTCCATGTCAAGTCAGTACCATTCAGTCAAAAAACAATGGAACCTCAGCATTTGCCTTAAACTTCCTGTACTTTCAAAATCGGCCCTTCTTAAGAACCCAGAGGTAATGTCTAGAATCTATCCATTCAGAACTCCCACAGTTCTAAAGAGGTTGAGAACCTACCGGGAAACAGTTTTCAGTTACCAAGGTATGAAGCCGGTCATGGTCTGAGCTAAAAAAGAAAGAGATACAGATCATTGGCTCTTGCTTTATGACACTGTACAAAAGCTGAAAATAGCCCTCAAAATGGAAAACAATTCCTTTTTACAAACATTCTCTGCATACATACTGTAAGCCACGTAACGTGCTAAGTTACCTGGGCACACAAAGATGACCATGATTTAAAAAAAAAAAAAAAACAATCCTGGGGGGGTGCCTGGGTGGCTGAAGTTGGTTAACTGTCTGACTTCAGCTCAGGTCATGATCTTGCAGTTCGTGAGTTCAAGCCCCGCATCAGGCTCTGTGCTGACAACTCAGAGCCTGGAGCCTGCTTCAGATTCTATGTCTCCCTCTCTCTCTGCCCCTCCCCTGCTCATGCTCTGTTTCTCTCTCTCAAAAACAAACATTAAAAAAATAAATAAAAAAAATAGAATACCCTGAGATCTAATTGCAGGTTGAAGTTATGTTTGAATCTCAGGAGCAGAAACAAATTTCTCAGAAATTACTATACATCCTTAAGATGGGCAAGAGACCCTCACAGATCCATCATAAAAAAAATCAAAAGCTCCTCTCATCTTCTCTTACCTCAAACACATCATCAATACCAAATGGACTGGCCTTGCAAGTTTCACTATTCTTTTTTTTTTTTTCCTTTTTTAAAGTAATCTCGGGGTACCTGGGTGGCTCAGTCAGTTAAGTGTCCAACTTCGGCTCAGGTCATGATCTTGCAGTTTGTGAGTTCAAGCCCTGCATTGGGCTCTATGCTGACAGCTCGGAGACTGGAGCCTGCTTCTGATTCTGTATCTCTCTCTCTCTGCTCCTCCCCCCACTCGCGTGCATTTTCTCTCTCTCTCTCTCAAAAATAAATAAACATTTAAACAAATTAGGGGCACCTGGGTGGCTCAGTCAGTTAAGCGTCCAACTTTAGCTCAGGTCATGATTTCACCGTTCATGAGTTTGAGACCCTCATGGGGCTCTGTACTGATGGCTCAGAGCCTGAAACCTGCTTCAGATTCTGTCTTCAACTCTCTCTGCCCCTCCCCCCACACACATGTGCGCTCTCTCTAATACAAACATAAAACATTAAAAATGTTTTTTATAAAAAAAATTAATGTCTACACCCAATGTGGGGCTCAAACTCACAACCCTGAGATCAAGAGTCACATGCTCCTCCGACTAAGCCAATCAGATACCCCATCTCTTACACTCTTATCTGTGAACCTAACCAAAAGATAAGCATCGGTCTTTTCTGGTCCTTTCCTTCCACTCCCCTACCACCTTTGCTGCAACCACAGTGACTTGTTATGCTGATTCTATGCAGTAGGCAGCAATAGTAAGAAAACAGACAGCAAACCCCAGCTCCTGTACATACAGAATTTTAGGAAGTTCCTAACAGACAGGCTTCAAGTAAACCTAAGGTCATGCATGGATTAATGTCTTTCAGATCCACATTCATGACTTTTCCCCACAGTTTAATACCTCCTGGGAAGTTTAAGTCTTTGTTCCTTTAAAAAATCTTGTCCCTGGGGCACCTGGGTGGCTCAGTTGGTGGAGTGTCCAACTTCAGGTTTTGATCTCATGGTTTGTGGGTTTGAGCCCCATGTCAGGGTCTGTGCTGACAGCCTAGAGCCTGGAGCCTGCTTTGGATTCTGTGGCTCCCTCTCTCTATGCCCTTCCCCCACTCATGCTCTGTCTCTGTCTCAAAAACAAACATTAAAAAACAAATTTTTTTTTAAATCTTGTCCCTAATGCTAGAATGGGATTAGTTTTATCCATGTGCTTTGCCTCCACCTCTACTCCTAACAAAAGAAAAGATTTCAAGTCATTTCCCCCACTGTAGCTCTAGACTAGACTAGACTGGACTAACCTGAGTTGTGGTGACAGCTACCATGACCACCAGGCCAGGCACCTCTCAATGAACTCTTCCTCCTCACTATCCTGACCTAAAAATCTTCAGTGGAAATAAATTCCCTTGTCTAAGAGTTCACTTACCATTTACGATAAAACTTACACTGAAAAATAAGAGGAAGACATCTGTTTCTAACAACACAATGGACTGAGCTCATATAAAACTACTCCCACTATAAACATCTAGAAATGTTGGGACAGAATAGAATACACACAAACATACATACATTTTTAAACTCTCCAGCCTACTTCACAAGAAAGGTAAGTCACTAGATGCCAAAAGGAAAGAGAACTAAAACCAGAATGGAAGGAATATAATTTGACACCATGACAGCATATGGGATGATTAAAGAGATCTAGAAATAGGATCTGATGGGCACCTGGGTAGCTCAGTCAGTTAAGCATCCAGCTCTTGGTTTCTGCTCAGGTCATTATCTCACAGTTCATGAGTGCAGAGTACAGAGCCTGCTTAGGATTCTCTCTTTCTTTTTCTCTGCCCCTCACCCACTCATTCTCACTCTCTCTCAAAATAAGATAAACTTTAAAAAAAACTTAAAAAAAGAAAGAAACAGGGGCGCCTGGGTGGCTCAGTCGGTTAAGCATCTGACTTCGGCTCAGGTCATGATCTCACGGTTCGTGAGTTGGAGCCTCGCATCGGGTTCTGTGCTGACAGCTCAGAGCCTGGAGCCTGTTTCAGATTCTGTGTCTCCCTCTCTCTCTCTGACCCTCCCTCATTCATGCTCTGTCTCTCTCTGTCTCAAAAGTAAATAAACGTTAAAAAAATAAAAAATAAATTAAAAAAAAAAAGAAAGAAAGAAACAGGATCTGATGGCTAGGAACAGACTCTTCCTAAATCCTTGAACCCTCAAAGAACAGGAAGTTGGAACTGAGATCCCTGCACAAAGCTAGGACCCTTAAGAATCCTGCACCTGCAGCAAAGGGAGACTACAAAAATAGTTCACCAACTGAGAGATAAAGCTTCTCTCTGTCTAGGGCTGGCTGGGTACGTGTATGGGGGCGGCGGGAGGGGCTAATAAAGTCGTAAGCCCACATTATGCTCAGATGTGAAGACAGAATTTATGATACCTGTATAAGAATTCCTAAGATAAGAAATTAATGTTAAAAACTGGCTGGCTCAAACACACACCTAGACCTATCTAGGTCACTCTAGAACTCTTAAATCAATCAATCTATATTTTTTTTTAGAGAGAGCACACATACACGAGCAGGAGAGAGGGACAAAGGGAGAGAGAATCTTAACCAGGCTCCACACTCAGCACAGAGTCCAATGCGGAGCTTGATCCCTTGACCATGAGATCATGACCTAGCCCGAAATCAGCTGACTGAGTCACTCAGGTACCCGGGTCACTCTAGAACTCTTAACCAAAGGAAAAAAAAAAATCTGTGCCTAGAATAACTGCTAAAAACATAACAGGTATAAAATACGAGTTCACTTACTTGTTTAGACAAAGGTGAGCTTCAATAAAAATATCCTTAGCTTTTTCAGGGAAGTCCTTTATTTTGAAATTAGGATCATGTTCTCTTATCTTCCGGACTCTGTAAAATTAAGTATAAGAATTCTTTCTTTCTTTTCCTTTAATGCTTATTTATTTATTTTGAGGGAAAGAGAGAGTGAGCAAGAGTGGGAGGGGCAGAGAGAGAGAATCCCAAGCAGGCTCCACGCTTTCAGTGCAGAGCCTGATGTGGGCCGTGATCTTATGAGTCGTGAGATCGTGACCTGAGCTGAAATCAAGAGTTGGATGCTTAACCAACTGAGCCACCCAGCTGCCTTTTTTTTTTTTTTAAGTAAGCTCTACGCCCAACTGGGGCTTGAACTCACGACCCTGAGATCAAAAACTGCATGCTCTACCAACTGAGCCAGCCAGGCACCCCAAGGATCATCTCTAAAGACTTCATACAATATCCATAACTCAAAGCTTACATTAACCTCCATTAATGTCTGTTCACTTATTCAAAAATTCTGAATGTGCCAAGCCCTATAAATTCAACCTTCTAACTCACACTTAATCATGCTAAAGAAAGACCAAGTCTTCTCAAAGTGAAATTTCAGAATTCTGGCATCAAAGAAAACATCCTATAAACACTAAGGAAGAAAACACAGGTTTCACACATAGACTCAAGAATCAGAATAACATCAACATTAGAAATTAGAAAGACAATGAAGCAGTGCTTTTAACTGAAGAAATTATTGAGCTCAGAATTCTTTACCTGGGCAAATTATAAATGAAATAGGAGAGTAAGCAAAAGAGCTTTTCCTAGGGCACCTGGGTGGCTCAGCTGGTTAAGCATCTGACTTCAGCTCAGGTCATGATCTCACGGTTCATGGGTTCAAACCCCACACTGGGCTCTGTGCTGATAGCTCAGAGCCTGGAACCTGATTCAGATTCTGTGTCTCCCTCTCTCTCTGCTACTCCCCTGCTCACACTCTGTCTCTCTCTCTCTCTCTCTCTCTCTCAAAAATAAATAAACATTAAAAAAAAAATTAAGAGTTTTTGTTAGACTTGAAAGATCTCATTTATTTACCACGCCCTCTTTCTCAGGAAGTTGATGGGGAATGTGCTCCACCAACATAACAGAATAAACTATGAAAGACAGACATAAGATCCAGGAAACAGGGAACACAACACAAGGGCAAGACAAAAGGAGTTATCAAGATGATGAGAAAAGTAGATCCCAAGATGTACAGTGGGCCTATAGAGCAACTGGTCCAGGAGCAACCAGTGGCTTAGTTGGTTGAGCATCTGACTTAGGCTCAGGTCATGATCTCACAGTTCATGAGTTGGAAGTCTTGCATCAGGGTCTCTGCTGTCAGCACAGAGGCCACTTTGGATCCATCCTTTGTCCCCCACCCCCTCACGCTCTCCCCAAAATAAAATGAAAACATTTAATAATAATAATAATAATAATAATAATAATAATAAAGCAACCAGTCCAGACTGAAAGCAGGTAAGAAAACTCCTGGAGGGATTTCTTCTTGAAGATGAAACTGATAAAATACTTAATGTTTTCAACGTATTGAGAAGAAATTTGCACAATGCGAGGTTGTGTAAGCAAATGAGGAAAAACAAACAGAAAACAAAAAAACACTCACACTTAACTCCAGAAAAGAAATATTAGGCAGGAAAAGTCATGATAATGTACTGCATGACTCAGCGGTCAACAATATTCTCATAGTTATAATAATGTAAACAGAGAATTCTGATCTAATCAAAGTGTTGAACATACTAAAGGATGAGAGACACCATAACCAACTGAAATTTATCCCTGGAATGCAAGGTTGGCTTAACATTAAAACATCCATTAACGTAACACAATATGTCAACAGACTAAAGAAGCATATTATCACATGATCATCTCAACAGACACAGAATAAGCATTTGACAAAATCCAACACCCACTTCACACTGTTTTCACCTGAGAGCCTTGCTTGTGCTGTTCTGTCTCCCTCGGATGCTCTTCCTCACCACGCCCCTCTACCCAACTAACTGCAAGCAGTTCTTTAGGCGCCACCTTTAAATGTCATTTCCTGCGGGAAGCTTTCCCTGAGCTCCTAAACCAAGTTATCTTTCCCTGTCATATGATCCTATAACACCCCTACTTCACCACACCTATAATTATTTAACTGTGTATAATCAGTATTTAATGGCTGTTTTCCTCCCTTAAATGATAACTCAATGATAAAATCACATGTGTTTTGTCCATCATCATCATGGACCTTACCACAAAAGAGAGTACAGTCCCAGAGAGAAATACATGAGAGGAAACCATCGCAGTACAATTACTAGAAGTGTATAGTTACAGTTACAGTAAAGGCAGCTCCAAAAAGAGTCCGGGAAAGACTAAAAGCAGACACGATGCTCTACTCATTTTTGAGAAATGAGTTGGAGTTATCAAGTAAAGGAAGAAAAAGGCATTTTTCAGGTAAAGGAAAGAATGTGCAAAAACACAGAGTCATAGCACAGTACCGTCAAGGAACTGGCAATTAGTTTGGAAACGGTGAAGTTTAGGATGAGAAAAATGGAGTAAGATTACAGTAGAAAGGTTAAGCAAGAACCAGATTTACAAAAAGCCTTGAATACCACTGAAGAAGTCTGGATTTTATTACAGGTAATAAGGAAACATAAAAGAGTTTTAACAGAAAGGTGGTGTGATAAGATGTGAATTTAGAGAAGTAAATTATGGCCACGTGAAGTATTAACAATGACTCAATAAGCCTGTGCACAGAAATTTATAAATGACCCTAAAGAACTTTAGAGTGACAAATATAAATGTTTCCATCCTTTCAATTAAAAGAAAGACTAAGAAGGTTTTGGCTTCTGCTCCTTAGTTAAGACCTAGCTACCTCCATAGGCCAGGTCTGTCTTCTTGACCCTTTTTGACTTTTTACTCTCTGTAGTTCCAACTCTAAGGTACTTCTCAAAGAAAGATGCTTTTATTATTACTTTAAAATTTAAAATATGTGATCAAAAAAGTGTTCTACAAACTTCTAAGTCACTCCCTAACTGATGTGACAAAAAATACCAATAAAGGTTGAGATGCTAAGAAATCAAAATGCCCGTATTCTTCAACATTAACTAAATTCTATTACAGAAAAAAATACACTGTCAAGTCATCAAGGGAGTTATGTCCAACCCAGTTAACCTACAACGGCCTCTCTGGAATAAAGCAGCAACAAGAAATTTGTATTCTAATATCGATTCCCAGTTGTCTCCGACACCTACGACAATTGGGAGGTCACCTTCTTCTTCAACCGCTCACTTCTCTGTGCCAGTCCTTCCTTCGAGAGAGAGGACAAGCGAGCATCACCCTCTGGAGGAACATAGGCGTCAAAGATACCAGCTGTAATGAAAGAAGAAAACAAGGCATCAAAAGCTTAAAAAAAAAAGTCATCTTGAGGTCATATAAAATTGAGAAGTATCATGGACATAAAGTAGACTTCCGTGTAGAGGGAACTATGTTACATTAGAAAAAACAGAGTAAGAGGCACCTGGGTGGCTCAGTCAGTTAAGCCTCTAACTCTTGGTTTCGGCTCAGGTCATGATCTCAGTTTGTGGGTTCAAGTCCCACATAAGGCTCCACACTGACTGCGAGGAGCCTGCTTGGGATTCTCTCTCTCCCTCTGCTCCTCCCCTGCTTGCGCGCGCTCTCGCTCTCTCTTTCAAAATAAACAAACTGGGGCACCTGAGTGGCTCAGTCGGTTAAGCATGCAACTAACTTCAGCTTAGGTCATGATCTCACAGTTCATGGGTTCGAGCCCCACGTCGGGCTCTGTGCTGACAGCTCAGAGCCTGGAGCCTGCTTCGGATTCTGTGTCTCCCTCTCTCTCTGCCCCTTCCCAACTCACGCTCTGTCTGTCTCTGACTCTCAAAAATAAATAAAAACATTAAAAAAAAACAAAATTAAAAGAAAAAAAATAAGATAATTTAAGTTTTCTCTCAGAGCCTCAATTTCTTCTTGTACAAAATAGAGCAACTTCACCCTTGACTTCTAGGAACAGTGTGAAAACAAGATCAAAGATGACCTCATAAAATATAGTGTACATAAAGTAAATCATTATCAGGGCTGAACTGATTTTGTAGTCAGTTAAATACAATGAATCACAGTCCAAATCATTCCACTTTCCAGAATATCTCTGACCGGAGATTTGGTCAGGGTCTCAGAAAGACCAGGCCTCACCTGTACAGGCCAGGTGCAGAGGACGCTCCAAACGCTCCGGAGGAATGACCAGTCCCGCTTTCCGGGCATGTTCTATAAACTCCTTTTCTGATTTGTATTTGGGTTCATAAGTAGGTGGTGTGAAACGTTTTTTAGTTCTCACTGGAACTACAACTGTGGACTGAGTCACCAGGACTGGCTGCAAGACAGGAAAAAAGGTAGGATGAAGGTAACCTGGAAAGACATCTATCTTGAACAAACTCTAAGCAAAGATAGAAAGGACATATTCAAAGAATGACTTAGAAACAATTATAAAGCCACATACCAGGGCAGGGACCACTTATGGGTGTCTTAACCAGAAGCCTGTAAGCAACCTTTATTAGCACTCAATATTTACTAAAGGCTTTCCCCTAGCACACGACTATGCCAAGTCCCAGGGATGCAGGGTTGATTAAAGCAAGACTTCTGCTCTCAAAGAACCTTCAATCCCATAGGAAACTTAAACATCAACCCAACACTGAAATGAGAGGAATGCTATTATTAAAGCCTAAGAAAAGTCCTGTTCTTGGCATCTCCTTTATATTTACTCAGATAACATACTGCTCATTCCACTGGGAGGCTAACTGTAAACTTTGTTCTGTCATTCTGGCTCCCAAATGATCAGTAACCTCTTTAGAGGCCAGATCTCTTTTCTCTATGACCGTGAGGTTTGTTCAGTCAGACGGACAACGGGAGACTCCCTCCTTCCCAGCTACTGTTCAACGTAAGGTATTTATAAGAACCAAGGGGGTAGCGAGCCCAACTTCCAAATCATTACTTCTTTACCCTTTAATACCCCCCACCCCGCCAAACAGACGCAGAACAAACTGGAGAAAGTTCATCTCCGAGAACTTGCCCGTCTCCGTGGCCTAACCCGGGCTCGCCCCACCCCGCCACTTAGCTTAGTCGTTGGGTCGCGTCTACCTCAAACTCTTTCGTAGCTAGGTGTGACTGGTATCGCCCAAGCCCACCAACGACAAGTGCAAAGCGAGTATCCCCCTCGACTGTGTGGTCCTCATCCGGCCCCAGGAGTCCTACTCATCCAGTCCCTACCCACCTGCCGAGACCACCATCCTAAAGCTCTGGATAAACAACACAAACCCCGCAGCGTGGGGGCTGCCATTTTGTTCCCGCAAAGGCCGCTGGGATGGGGACTAGGAGTGAAGAGCCGGGGGCTGAAGAAAGGGCGCAAAGGGTGGAGCTAGCTTGGGTGTGGAATTTTCCAGGGCGCGCGCCCTCAGCCGAAGTGTGAGCGGCGCGAACGCGCACGTGCGCGTTGAGGGGAGGAGGGCAGGGGGAGAGTACAGACTGCGCGCGTGCGCACTAAGAGGCGTTGGGGGTAGGGTGGAACGCACGGCTGTCACGCGCCAGAGAGCGCCGGAGCGGGAGCTGCGCCTGCGCTCGAGGTGTTCCGGGCGCAAGGAGTTGCCGCATTCTTGCAAGATTGGGACGTTGCTGCACCTTGTTTCCATCCCCTAAAAAAGGTGTTGCCCTGCGGAGACAAGTGTTTTTCTCTGATCACGAAAAGACCAAAAATGAATAGTTTCTGGATCTGGATCTGACCTCAATACGCTGTGTAACCTTAAACAGCCCTAGTTTTCTCAGCCTGAACCTGAAGAAAATTCTGTCAAACTAGAGATTAATGACTACTGTGTTTATTGAACAAACATAATGACTACTGTTTATTGAAGCAAAAGACACATGTACTGACAAAGACGTTTCTTGTCGGTCCTTTCGGGAAAGAGGCACCAGTTTAATAATAACAATAGCTTATACTTAGAAATGTTTACCAAGTGCCAGGCAATTTCGTAAACATTTTGCATATATTAACTCAATTACTCTTCACCACAAACAAGAGTAATACCCTACTTTTACATATGAGGTTGGGCCACAGAGAAATTAAGTGAGTAATTTATTTACGGTCACACGGCTAATAACTGGCAAAACTAGGATTCAAATCCAAGCAGACTAAATCCAGAAACCATGCTCTAATTACTATACTGTACTGCTTCACATTCAGTTGTTAAAGGATTTATGATGTTGAGTTCATCCTAGAAAATACATACTATAATCATTGCTGAATGGCAAACACCTTCCACACTTACCTATAGGTTCTTATGTAGTCTGTCAATTACTGTTTATTGAGCACATGTCTATAGCATTTTGCAATGAGTTAAGAGTTCGTGGTACGTACATACAAGAGCTTACAGGCCAAAATATAATTATCACGAAAGTCCAAATAAAATGCTATGGACTATCAAAAGAGGGATTACTTTGGGTTTGGGAATCACTTGTATTGCCTAAAATCTTGACTTCTCAATTATACTGTAAATTCTTCAAGGGTAAGAATTCCCCACAAGTCCTAGCCACAGCATTGAACCTGCAGCATGACACATTAATCGTGACATGAAATTAGGTGCTATATGTATGTGTTAATTAAAGAATGTGTTATTAAGCATTTAAATGAGAGCTCATTTCTTTTTTTTTAATTTTTAAATGTTTTATTATTATTTACTTTTGAGAGAGAGAGAGAGAGAGAGAGAGAGAGAGAGAGAGAGAGTGTGCAAGCAGGGGAGGGGCAGAGAGGGAGGAAGACACAGAATCTGAAAAGGCTCCAGGCTCTGAGCTGTCAGCACAGAGCCCTATGTGGGGCTCAAACTCATGAACCATGAGATCATGACCAAAGCTGAAGTCAGTCACTCAACTGACTGAGCCACTCAGGCACCCCAGCTCATTAGTTCTTAATAGACTCTTGTCTGTCTACACCCCAGAAAATAAAACATGATTTTTTTTTTAATTTTTTTTCAACGTTTTTTATTTATTTTTGGGACAGAGAGAGACAGAGCATGAACGGGGGAGGGGCAGAGAGAGAGGGAGACACAGAATCGGAAACAGGCTCCAGGCTCCGAGCCATCAGCCCAGAGCCCGACGCGGGGCTCGAACTCACGGACCGCGAGATCGTGACCTGGCTGAAGTTGGACGCTCAACCGACTGCGCCACCCAGGCGCCCCGACATGATTTTTTTTTTTACTGGTCTCCCCACTGAAGTGAGGAAACTCCATTCCATGAGAATGGTCATTAATACAGAACATTGACATAGTCTATCTGAGATTATTTCCTCCACCGTTGAATTTTTTATGTGTATTTATTTATTTTTGAGAGAGAGCAGGGAAGGCGCAGAGAGAGAGGGAGACAGAGAACCCCAAGCAGGCTCTGCACCGCAGCTCAAACTCACAAACTGTGAGATCATGACCTGAGCCGAAATCAAGAGTCAGATGCTCAACTGACTGAGCCACCCAGGCACTCCTCCACCATTGAGTTTTAATGTACCCACATGGTAACCAGTACATCCCAGGTCACCTCTGTCTGTCATCTGACCAGTTTCTTTCTTTCCTTCTTTCTTCCTTCCTTTCTTTCTAGATTTTACTTTCCTTTTTTTTAAGTTTATGTTTTAAGTTTATTAATTTTTTGAGGGGAGAAAGGGCAGAGAGAGGGAAAGAGAGAGAATTCCAAGCAGGCTCTGCACTTTCAGCATGGAGCCCGATGTGGGCTCAAGCTCACAAACCGTGAGATCACGACCTCAGACGAAACCAAGAGCCAGATGCTTAACCGACCGAGCCACCCAGGCACCCCTAAAGATTTTATTTTTAAGTAACCTCTGCACCCAAAGTGGGACTCAAACTCACAACCCCAAGATCAACAGTCATATGTTCCACCACCTGAGCCAGCCAGGTGCCCCTCTGATCAGATTCTCAGGGAATGAAAACTTGTTCTATATCAGCCTGGGTGAAATATTAAGGGAAGTCAATATCAACTCATTCTGAAATGAATCATAAGTAGGCTTTTTAAAGTAACTGCTCTTTTGGAAAATTTATATTATATTCCTACCTCATTAACTCCCCAGAACACTGGGAGCTGTGTTTTGGGGAAGTAACACCAACCACCAAAAGGATATTTTCAAATCCTACGACCCCAGTAGTTTGCCTTTCCGAAAAGGCAAAATTAAAAGCAATTAGAGGAAGTGGTAAGGTGGCTGGGAGCTCTGCCTCTCGAAAAACAGTCTTGCGCATAGTAGAATATTCAAATATTTATTCAATAGATGGATGAGTAGAATCCCAGATGGAATATGATAAGACAGAGAGCAAAGTTGATATCCTATTTCTCCAGATACAGGGGGTTCCTTGGAATCCCTTGCTTTCCTATTGAAATTTCTAAAGGGAGCCAAAGAGGATGGGCTATCCCTTGAGCAGTGGGACGTGTACTTGCATTTCTCCCCCCTCCCAGTGGCAGATGACATCAAAGACTGAAAGTTCTGAAATTGTGCCTAGTGACCTACGTGCTAGAAACACAGTTGATCTGAATGAAGAAAATCCTTCTGGAGAACTGGGAGATTCTGATTATAATGTTTATTGATGACAGTAAACAATATGATACTTGGATTGAAGCGAGTGATAGGCTTGGCATGTGTTTATATTGTACTCCCCTCCCTTGAGTGAAAGCATGAAAAGCAAAATAAGTGAGTGGTTCAAGATAAAGTGACAGAAGAAACCCAGAATTCTGACTTCCTAAGAAATGTTCTCAACCGATCTTTAGCTAACAATGTTAACAAAACTTCTCGGTCACTCCGAGAATTAACTGTCCATAGCTTTCACATAGTGGTTAAGAACATTATAGCACCTGAATTTACATCTTCCTTCCACCTTTTTTCCTTACCTATAAAAAGGGGGTAATTAAATACCCAAATCACAGAATTGTTAATTCATTAAATGAGTTAATGCATGTTTCCACTCTGGTTAGTTATGGCCCTTGCTTCCAAGCTTTGTGATAGGCCTGGAAGGTATAAACAGAGCCTAGCAGAATCCTGATAAGTGTAACGGCTCTTTGTTCTGGACACAGATCACGTCCCTGCCCCCAGTGTCCATCCCAGTGCAGTGTCACTAAAGCGAGGCTATGAAACACTATGTCCCTAACCTAGATATTAACTAGAGATCCTCAGGAAGCCCTGTATGTTAGCTGTCTTCCCCTAGGGAGCAGTTTTCACCTCTGTTGAAGCTAAGATCCCCGGAATGCGGGTAACTTCCAAGCCCACACGTGACCCTTTATTTCTGTGCTGCACAACTTTCTTCTACGAGCTGTTCTTTCTCATTTGTCCTTCCGCTCATCCCTGCTGCTGAGGACAAAGGCCTTTTCCTTTACCTTTTTCTGCCCTGCCTCAAATTCCTTATTTCTAAAGGTATGTTTGGGAGGAGATATTGCTCATCTGGCTCAGCCAGAAAGGAAGCCCATGTATCCTGCTGTTCAAGCCCAGTCTAGAGTTAATCCCTTGCCTCTTCTTGCTCCCCTTTCACCCCAGCTGGCTAAATCAAGCAATAATCCTAAAAGGGAATTTCAGGCTATTTGTAACTTCCCCTCTCCGCTCCCCCCCCCCCCCCTCCCCACCATGCCACATTCAGGGAGGAGAAGGCAAAGCCCCTGGATCAGAGTAATCTGTTTCTAACCCACTTCCATTCTCAGGGATTACCTCTGCAGGAGGAGGGAGACAGAAATAAATCTAACACCTTAGCATTGGGAACTTGGGGAAGACACTCCAGAAGGGCTTGGATGGCTGCAGGCATGGGGCTCAGGAGCTTGGGAGCCTGTTTTCAAATGCTGGGCACCCTAGGAAAGTCCACAAACCTGAAAAGCAATGCCTGGAGTAATGTTTGGCAATAACAGGCACTCTATAAATGTGCTGAACAGGGGCGCCTGGGTGGCGCAGTCGGTTAAGCGTCCGACTTCAGCCAGGTCACGATCTCGCGGTCCGTGAGTTCGAGCCCCGCGTCGGGCTCTGGGCTGATGGCTCAGAGCCTGGAGCCTGTTTCCGATTCTGTGTCTCTCTCTCTCTCTGCCCCTCCCCCGTTCATGCTCTGTCTCTCTCTGTCCCAAAAATAAATAAAAACATTGAAAAAAAATTAAAAAAAAATAAATAAATGTGCTGAACAAAAGAATGCAAAGTATATAGATTGCGGGCAGGAAATAAATTGTGGGCAAAAACAATTCCCTCATTATGCCTACAACCTCATGTCCTTATATGCACACCAACTAATGGCTAAAATCAATCGACCCACAAATAGCGGAGTGTCATATACTGGAAAGAGCTCTGGGTTGGGAGACAGGAGACAAGGATTTAGTCCCTTGCTGATGTTTACTTACCCTGTGGTCTCAGGCAAGTCACTTTGTGACTCTGATCACTAATTTTCACCATTAAAAAAAGTCATTCTCGGGGCGCCTGGGTGGCGCAGTCGGTTAAGCGTCCGACTTCAGCCAGGTCACGATCTCGCCGTCCGTGAGTTCGAGCCCCGCGTCGGGCTCTGGGCTGATGGCTCAGAGCCTGGAGCCTGTTTCCGATTCTGTGTCTCCCTCTCTCTCTGCCCCTCCCCCGTTCATGCTCTGTCTCTCTCTGTCCCAAAAAAAATAAACGTTGAAAAAAAAATTAAAAAAAAAAAAGTCATTCTTGGGGCACCTGGGTGGCTCAGTTGGTTGAGCACCCAGCCTCAGCTCAGGTCATGACCTCGTGGTTTGTGAGTTTGAGCCCCGCGTTGGGCTCTGTGCTGATGACTCAGAGCCTGGAGCCTGCTTCGGATTCTGTGTCTCCCTCTCTCTCTGCCCCTCCCCTGCTCATGTTCTGTCTCTGTCTCAAAAATAATTATAAACATTAAAAAAAAAAAAGTCACTCTCTAGAGCCCTAAAAACCAAAGTCCCATGCGATGTGTATTGAGCTCCTATTAATAACATACAGATATCTGAGTTCATTTATATACCAACAAGGACTTCCTTTAGAGTTCCTTCTGAACCAAGTGCTCAGTACATCTCCCCTCCACCCTATAGTCTTTCCTCTGTCCCCCCATGGACACTGACATAGAAACATGTATCTTTCAGCTGACTGTTCTTTTGGGATGGTCTCCAGTGATTGAATGAGGGCCTCCCTCGCAGCGATTTGGGGTTGAAGCCAGAGAGGCTGTGTGAATGCAGAAAACTTCCACTAGAGGGTATCAAGTCTGCACTGGGATCTCAGACTGCAGGGAGGCCTAGCAATCCTAACAATTTCAGAATTTTCAAATACTACATTCAGAGATTTAGAGATCTCTGTTCATTGTTCCTTCACTGGTCTGCTCCTGACTGCTCCTTGGAGGGCTTAAGAAGTCTCTACTACCTTGACATCATTTTGATCTGATTTGACTTCAAATCAAAGGCAGCTTGGCAGAGTGGAATCCATGAGGGCTCTGGCAACTGATACAGACCTGGCTCCACTACTCCCAAATTCAATGTACCCGTCTGTGAAATGGGGATCGTGAAACTTACCTTGCAGGGTTGTTGTGAGCACTAAGGGAACTCACATATGGAAAATGTGACTGGCAGACAGTTAGGTGGCCAAAACTGCTTTTGCACTGGAGAAGAGTTCTAAGAATTGCCACAAACTGGGAATGGAGTTGAGGAAAGAGGGATGGATTTGCAAGAGCTGAGTACCTCCAAGCAAGAAATGTCACAGTTTGCCATTTTGCTCTGAGTCTTATAAGTTTCCAGGCTAGTGCTGCTCAATACTCTTCAGGCTTAGCCCTCAGTCCTGTTCTACCCTCTGTGTCAGCCCAGCTGCGGTACTCGGTACTCTTCTGCCTTTTTCTTATCCTAGTTTCCTTGGAGGTGAGTTTAGTTTCTACCTCCTACTCACCTCCTGGACAAAGGTCTCTTGTGTTCTGTCCTGTGTGTTCTGAAGCGTCCCATCTCCTCCTGGTTCTGTTCTTCCCTTTTCCTCTCTTTTCTCCCATACTCACTTCTAGGGTGCAATGTGCCATCTGTTTCTGGGACTGAGCAGAAGTCTGGGAAAGGGAGAGGGAAGGCCTGTCAGGGCTTGCGTGTCAGCAGACACGTTACAGCTGCAGGGCAGACCAGGGTGAAACCACAAGCCAGAGGCCTCAGGGCAAGCTGCCGTGAGGCCCGCCCCTCAGCAACTCTCTCATCTCTGTCTTACCCCAGAGGTTTCCTGGCAGGAGTGGGAGAGGTTGGTATCGAGTCCTTGAGCCCTGACTCACTCCCTGACCTAGTTGGGTGTTACCCAGTTATCTCCCAAATCTCTCTCCAGAAGCCCTCCTTAGGAACAGGACCATGTCATCCCAGAAGGCAGAAGAGGAAATCAGACCACCTACTTATTTCATCCCCATCTGAGGATCCCCAAAACAAATAAGAAATGTAGGGTCTTTATGACTTTATGTGCCACCCAGGAGGTTGCACTGGTTATAAAATGAACAATCTTCTCACTAAGGGAATGGCTATTTTCCAGATTGCTTTATAGAAACAATCATGCTTAACTTTCTCAAGCAAGAATAAAAGTGTTCTTTTATTTTATTTGGACAGGGACAGGGGCTGGGGAGATGGGGACTGGAACACGGAGCCAGGAAGTGACTGGCCATTATCACATAGTGAGTCAGTGGCCTAACTAGGGACAGAACTCAGGTTTCCTAACCCCACCCCAAATTCCATTCTTTTTCCTTCAGCCTCCTTACTTATGGACTCGAGCAATATTCTGGGTTTTCTGGACTTTATAAAGCCCGCAAATTCCTGAGGGTTTAATAGGATATCGATTGTATTTTGCTTATTTGTTTCATACGTGTCCCTTTCAATATCTGTCCTATGGAAATGTGAGATATGTTTATTGCCTCCTCCACAGATTGTTGAAAACACTTAGAGTTATCTAAGATTCAAAGAAGACCAATGTAGTAGTATGTGTGAGGTTAGATTTCAAGACTGAAAATTCTATTTTTAAATTATTTCTTGGTATTCAGATCCTAATATCCTTGTAAATTACCGTACCTGTGAACGCTGAAAATTATTTTCTTACCCTCCGCTTTATTCAAAGTTCCCAATCTCTCCCTAACCGGGGTCATGCTTCTTAAAGACATTAGCTGGTTTCCAAGAAAGCAGATTTTAGCTTTATCCCTTGGCAGAGAGAATTCAGTCATTGCACACAGGCCAGAACATTCTGCCAGAGCTCCCCATCTGGAAGAAAAGAGAAAAAGAGTTTCAGAGTTTCCATAAGGGCTGCCTAAGGGGAGGAAGGGAGAATGAGCTATAGAGAGGGAAGAAGAAAGCTACCGGGCTGTAACCCCAAACTCCATAGTCAGAAAAGAAAATCAGATCTGCAAGCTTAAAATCCTGACTCAGCAGTATTATACCTTCTCCTTCCTCCTAACCCTTCCCCAGGATTTATTTTCACCCCATTCCTTTATCTTTCACATGTACTTATCTGTCCTGACTGTCCCACTTTAGGACATTCTGCTTATTCTTTGTTCTTTACGTATCTCCCCATTCCAATTTTGTGCTCTCCCTATGGATAGCTCAGAACGTAGGATGGCCAGGGCACTCTGGTGTGCTGTCGCGATACTGTGGTGCCTAGCTGGAGAAGCTGGAGATTCAGTCTGGATCATGGAGAGTCTCCCACTAAATACAGAAAATTCTAAATGTCCCCAACAGACTGTTGCCCAGCTCTACCTGAGCTGTCTCAGTGACAGGGAACCTAAAACTTGGTAAGGCAGTTCATCCTGCTGTTGAGCATCTGATTGTGACAAATTCCTTCCAGATTGATGTAATGTTTGCTTCCCCTTTTCACCCAATGATTCTCATTTGCCCTCTGCTGAACTACAAAATGAGTTGACATCTTCTATTCAGGTTGAGCCACATGAAATTGCCATTTTTCTATATTAAAAATGGCTGAACATTGTCGATTTCATATTGTTTGCCTTACACTTGACAAAGTAACCTATTTGAGGACAGCTATTACTTCTCCACCTTAGTCTTCTCTTCTCCATATGTAACATCTCCAAACTCCCCCAATGCTTCCTCACCTGGTAAAGTTATTGGATCCTGTTCCAACCTGTTCTCTCAATGGGTATACGCTCATCCATCAATGTCTTTTTCAATATGGGGCACCTAGGACTGGCCAGTTCAAAACCCAGTGAGATTATTATGTCTCTTGATTTGACATTGTGTTTTTTCATGAAACTGTGACCGCACTGGGTTTGGTGAGCCCTAAACCTTTTTCACATAAAATGCTGCCAAGCCAGTACCACTGCTTCCTGTACAATTGATTTTTTTTTTTTTTAAACCAAAATGTAGGTCTTCACTTTATCCCTGTCAAATTTCATCTCGTTGATTTTGGCTCTTGGTTCCAATCTGTCAAGATGATTTTAAATCTTGCTACTATCATCCATTCTATTAATTATCTTTCCCAGCTAGATCATGCACGTTATTGATTTTTAAAATGCTCAATCGGACAATGAGGCCTCTCTTTGTTGATATCAATCTTTTAATCAATATCCTTTGCGTTCAGTTGAAAGGCTAGTTAAAAATCTACATAATTGATTATCTACCCACAACTCCCCTGCCTCATTTTCTTAGCCCCATCTTCCTGCTCCTTGACTACCTTTTTCTGATCTGCCCCTGGCCCATTAAGCACCAAACCCACCCAGGAACCATACAACTACAGATTTCTATAAGGGGGCCATAAGCACTAGTTGTTGTTGTTTTTATATATATATATATATATAACGTGTTATCATCTTGTTTATTTATGTATTTAAGTATTTATTTTTATTTGAGAGAGAGAGAGAGTGCAAGTGGGGGAAAGAGGCAGAGGGAGAGAGAGAGAATCTTAAGCAGGCTCCGTGGTCAGCGGGGAGCCCAAAGTGAAGCCTGATGTGGGGCTCATTCCCGTGACCCTGGGATCATGACCTGAGCCAAAATCAAGAGTTGGACACTCAACTGACTGAGTCACCCAGGTGTTCTGCACCAGCTGTTTTTTAAAAGGAATCATCAAAGGCCTTCCTTCTTGATAATTCCCCAACCGCTGTCACGGGGATCTTTCCTCTGTGCAACTTTGTGGGAGGCTTTGTGACCCAACCCTCATCACCCCTAGCAGCCACTCCAAACATGAGGTCTCTATACTCCTCTAGAATATAGACTCTGGCTTGGACTTGGGCATGGCTCCTCCCATTGGCTCTTGGTGCTCTCCCTCTGCCTACAATAGAACTGTTTTTTTTTGTTTTTTGTTTTTTTGTTTTTTTAGTTTGGGTATTATTCCATAAATAGTATTATAACCTTGCCTCAATCTTTTAGTGGCTATATAGTATTTCACTGTGTAGGTATACTACATTAATGAGCACTTAGGTGACTCCCAAGATTTTGGTGTTATAAACACAGAAGACATGAATCTGTTTGCAAGTACTTAGGTAAGATATATTCCCGGAAATAGAATTGAAGGGTCAAAAGATATGTACAGTTTAATTTCAATAGCGCCAAATTGCTCTCGGAGGAGTTGTACCATTTTACTTTAGCAGTGGTTCAGATCTCAGCAACATCACCAGTTTCAAATTAAATATGCTTGTTCTTGGGGAGCCTGGGTGGCTCAGTCAGTTAAGCAATTGACTCTTGGTTTTGGCTCAGGTCATGATCTCATGGTTCCCGAGTTCTAGCTCCGCATCAGGCTCCGCCCTGACAGCACGGAACCTGCTTGGGGTTCTCTCTCTCCCTCTGCCCCTCCCCTGCTCACTCTGTCTGTCTCTCTCTCAAAATACATAAATAAACTTAAAAAAATGTCTGTTCTTAAAAGATATCTTGCCATACCATTGTAAATTTGGAATTGCTTTTAATCTTTCCCTTCTCCCTCATTTCTCCTCTTTACACCCTCCTCTGATTGTCCCCCTACGCTGAATTCCAAATTCTTCTCATTCATTTGTGCAAAATAATTCTGCTATCTCCAGACTCCCCTTCTTAACTCTGACCCAGACCTGGATTTGCACATGCAAACCTCAAGAGAATAAATTTGTTACCATCCAAAGCCATCCTCCTTCGTAACAGCAATATTGAACTCTATTATAACTTATTATTAAATATTAACTTATTTAATCCTTTCAACAACCTTATGATGCAGGTACCATTGTTATCCCTACTTCACAGTGACAAAGTTGAAATAGAAGTAGCTTTTCCAAGGTCACACAGTTTAGAAATTGCAAAAATTATGTAAACCTACACAGTAGGTCTCTAAAGATCATGCCCTTAACCACTGCAGACAGACACCTCTCTTGGGAGATTAGTCTACTTAGGTCCCCATCAAATTCTAACCCTTCTGAGCAATGCCAGTGATACAATTCAGGTTCTGGTATTTACTCTTGATGCCTATCTAGCCCACAGCCTGTTCTATTGGCATTTCTGCCCCACAAGGGTGCCTGGAAAAAACAAGTTTCAGGAAGGCTTTACTTAGCCTGCAGCAGAGGAAAAAGTATCGGGTGGGATCACAGGCAGAAGGGGACATCAGTCAAGCCCTTTCCCTTTGCAGAGGTGTGGCCTCCCTGTTCTGGTCTTTGGGTGGGTCTCCTCAGACAGGAAGGGAGCAGTTGGTTTAGTCAGTCTGATTTTCCCTGGAACTCAGCACACTGTGAAACGCAAGAGGTGCCTAAGGCCAATTTAGGCAAGTTCCATTCAACAAACATTCACTGAGTCCCAACAATGGGCCAGGCACTGTGCCGTGTTTGGGTACAACATAAATAAGTCACATGCTCTAGAAGCAAAGATAAGCACTCCAACCGCCAGTTACCTACATCTACATACCTGAGTGTATTGTCTGGCGGGCGAGAGGACAAGAGGAGAAAGGGAAAGTGTGGATAAGGTGCTTATCCCTGGGAGTTCTGATTTATTTTAAGAAAACAATCTCGATTAGGGAAAGAAATAATAACTCAGTCTCGGTAAGTATTTCTGGCAGAAGGGAGGCACCTTCCTGAATACTAAGTTCTTCAAAGGCAGGTGAGGTCAAATACTTTGCCTGTTTATCTCGAACGGTGGGGGAACGAAGGTAGGAGGGCAGGGAGCAGTCAGAATAAGTTCCAAGGTTCATAATAGTGTGGGGGAGGGGGTTCCATGAAATGCGAATTCCTGTTTTTCCTTGGCAGGTTTTCTGGAAATTGTGATGACAGCTGGTCATGGGGAAAAAAAAATCACTGAAATCACCAGTGACTATGGCCATTTCCCTGCCTCTAGGTGGCTGGCTATCACCTGGGACATTCCAGATGGCAGGCTGCTATGGATTCTTCATTCTCTTTCTCTTATTTAATAAAGTGAGGGTATTATTGGCTTTTTTTTTTAAATTTTATTTAAAAAAAATTTTTTTTAACGTTTATTTATTTTTGAGACAGAGAGAGACAGAGCATGAACAGGGGAGGGGCAGAGAGAGAGGGAGACACAGAATCTGAAGCAGGCTCCAGGCTCTGAGCTGTCAGCACAGAGCCGGACGCGGGGCTCGAACTCACGGACTGTGAGATCATGACCTGAGCCGAAGTCGGGCGCTTAACCGACCAAGCCACCCAGGCGCCCCTTGGCTTTTTTTTTTTTTAAATAAGAGGTAAAAGGTAGGAAGGAAGAGAGAGGTTCATTTTCCAACAGCAATGAATAAGCAAGCCACATCCTCTACATGAACCGGACAGCTTCTTGTGGGAGGATTAAAAGCTCTGGACAAGAGACTAAGCCAGCAGGGACACCCAGTTTCTGGTTTCAGATCGGGTCCAACTTACTGAGAGCTTTGGAAATTCAAAACCTATCTGTACATCCAGTTTCTCTTTTGTGCTGTGGGAATAATAAATGTTTGTCTCCCAATGATATTGTGAAAAAGGAAAGAGAGGAATCATAGATACACATTTAAAGGCCTCAGGAAAAATAGTACTCTGTAGAGACGTTATTTTATTGTTTTTAATAATTTCTCAGACTGTTTCAGAAAAGTAAAAAGACCATGGCTGATATGCTATTTTTTAAATGGAGGTTGAGAGTTGCTAAGGGACCTCTCTTGAGTAACTTCCTCCTCTTAATTGGGACAGAAATTCTGGCAGTTGACAGAAACATAAGAAGGGCCAAAATAGAACTCAACCATTCTACAACTTCTGGTTCTCAGTGGACCCCACTTAAGCATTCAGTTGTATCTTCAAAGCTAAATCATTAAAACAAGGGCGAGTTCTAATGAAGAGCACACTTATGAAGAAATACGGATAACACATAGAGAGAGAAAAGGCAAGGAAAAAATCCACTGATGAGCTACAAATGGCCATAAAAATCTGGAAACACAGGCGAACATACATAGTAAAAGGCTTATGGATATTACCATACATGCTATGTTCAATAACATTACATCACGTGGTCAACAGAATGCCCCGCCTTAGGAATGCTTAGTTCAACGTGATGTGCCAATCCATAGTGCATGAAGCACTAATGGAGTTTCTATCAATCCCTGAAATGAGTCTGTGATGCCTTGTCTCATATAATTTAACTTTGATTTTCATTTTCTTTATTTAAACTTTTAAAAAAGTTTGTTTAACGTTTATTTATTTTTGAAAGAGAGACATAGACAGAGCATGAGAGGGGGAGGGGCAGAGAGAGAGGGAGACACAGAATCTGAAGCAGGTTCCAGGCTCTGAGCTGTCAGCACAGAGCCCAACGGTGGGGCTCAAACTCAGGAATTGCGAAATCACGACCGAGTCGAAGTCAGACATTTAACTGACTGAACCACCCAGGCACCCCATCATTTTCTTTTTTCTTTTAAAGTTTATTTGTGTGTGTGTGTGTGTGTGAGAGACAGAGAGAGAGAGAGAGAGAGAGAGAGAGAGAGAGAGAATAAGCGGGGGAGGGACAGAGAGAGAGGGAGACACAGAATCTGAAGCAGGCTCCAGGCTCTGAGCTGCCAGCCCAGAGCCTGATGTGGGGCTCGAACTCAGGGACTGTGAGATCATGACCTGAGCCAAAGTCTGATGCTTAACTGACTGAGCCACCCAGGTGCCTCTGATTTTCATTTTCACTGAATAAACCTACATACCTCAGAAGAAGTAATCAAGGGGTTTCAATCTGTAAAAACTAAGCTATTTGCTATGTTTCTAGGTTTTATGGTTATCTTGTAGCTTTGATGGAGAGGAACACAGAGAATAGTAAAAAATAGTAAAGCAAGGAGAACAGTAACGAGTTTAGAGAATGATGGAGGGTAAAAGTAGAAACACACAGAATGTGACCATGGAAACAAAACTGGGGTGGGGGAGCGATATCCAAATCCAGTGAACAGAGAGACATAGGAAGAGAGAGACATCCTCTGGAAAAGAATGCAACAGATCAGGAGGAAAGGACAGTGAGAAGGACAGAAAAGGAGGTCAGAAAGAAAAAAGCATTTTTTTAGTAATTTAGGATTTATTTTTGTAAAAGTAATTGACAAATATTAAAATGTTATACTTGCATTTTGAACATTATAATATAAATATAAAACACAAAACACCCGATGTTCAACACTGATCTCCCATGCCCAACTTGGATTTAGATAGTGAGTATATTTTAAAGAAAGAAACTTTCAAAGTTTGTCACTGCTTGTAGTATATACTTTTATTAAGGGGAATTTCTTGGACTTCACAGACTGTTGGATGCATCCTTCATTAGCCAAAGCTGATAGATGGGAACATACTAGCTTTTTCTACAGAAAATTAATAGAAACATAGTAAGAACTATAACTAAGAACAAGAAAGAACTTTATTTTTATTAAAATTTTTTTTTAATTTTTTTTTCAACGTTTTTATTTATTTTTGGGACAGAGAGAGACAGAGCATGAACGGGGGAGGGGCAGAGAGAGAGGGAGACACAGAATCGGAAACAGGCTCCAGGCTCTGAGCCATCAGCCCAGAGCCTGACGCGGGGCTCGAACTCACAGACCGCGAGATCGTGACCTGGCTGAAGTCGGACGCTTAACTGACTGCGCCACCCAGGCGCCCCTATTAAATTTTTTTTTTAATGTTTATCCATTCTTGAGGTAGAGAGGCAGAGCGTGAGTGGGGGAGGGGCAGAGAAAGAGGGGGACACAACTCAAAGCAGGCTCCAGGTTCTGTGCTGTGAGCGATATGGGGCTCGAACCACAGACCGAGAGGTCATGACCTGAGCCAAAGTGCGGCGCTCAACCAACTGAGCCACCCAGGCACCCCTGGAAAGAATTTTAAAGATGATCTAGTCCAACACTCAACTTTACAGATGAAGAAACTAAAGACTGAGAGGTTCTAGAGACAAATAAAAGGATTTGGGTGGTGCTGCTGGAAAACCAAGAGATTGTGGTGACCATCAAGAGAAAATGACGTCTGTTAGTAAGTTTTCAATATTTCAACGAGGAGCGCCTGGGTGGCTCAATTGGTTGAGCGTTCAACTCCTGATCTCAGCTCAGGTCTTGATCTTAAGTCCCGTGATAGGCGCTGCGCCGGGAGTGAAGCCTTTTTTTTTTTTTTTTTTTTAATGAAATTTTGGGGCGTTTGGGTGGCTCAGTCGATTACGCATCCAGCTTTGGCTTAGGTCATGCTCTCACGGTTTGGCTCTCACGGGATGGAGTTCGAGCCCCATCCCCGTCTCTGTGCTAACAGCTCAGACAGAGCCTGGAGCCTGCTTCGGATGCCGTCTCCCTCTCTCTCTGTTCCTCCCCGTCTCGCGCCCTGTCTCTCTTTCTCTTTCAAAAATAAGTAAACAGTGAAAAAAAGTTTTTATTTATTTTTTTTTCTTTTTCTTTCTTTTTTTTTTTCCAACGTTTATTTATTTTTGGGACAGAGAGAGACAGAGCATGAACGGGGGAGGGGCAGAGAGAGAGGGAGACACAGAATCGGAAACAGGCTCCAGGCTCTGAGCCATCAGCCCAGAGCCTGACGCGGGGCTCGAACTCACGGACCGTGAGATCGTGACCTGGCTGAAGTCGGACGCTCAACCGACTGCGCCACCCAGGCGCCCCGAAAAAAAGTTTTTAAATGAAATTTAAATTAAACAGGTGAGGAAAACTCATCTGAACTGTGTGTTAGGGAAGAGCAAAATGGGGACTCAAGCTCTAGTCTTACTGTTCCAGCCATTCTTTACTTTTTTTTTTTAAATTTATTTATTTATTTTGAGAGAGAGAGCAAGGATGAGCAGGGGAGGGGCAGAGAAAGAGAGAGAGAGAGAGAGAGAGAGAGAGAGAGAGAGAAAGAGAGAAAATCCCAAGCAGGCTCTGTGCTAATGTGGGGCTTGATCTCATGAACTGTGAGATCATGACCTGAGTCAAAATCAAGAGTTGGACCCTTAACCAACTGAGCCACCCAGGTGCCCTTGCTTTTTAAAACATTTTTATTTTATTTTTTATTTTTAAGTAATCTCCACACCCAGTGTGGGGCTTGAACTTACAACCCAAAGATCAAGAATCATATACTTCCCTGAATGAGCCAGTCAGGCGCCCCTTAAGGTTTTATTTTTAAGTAATCTCTACACCCAACAGGGGGCTTGAACTCATAACTTTGAGATTGAGTCGCGTACTCTCCAGCCATTCTTTGCATTGAATTACATCAATCAGCTCTGGAGTTTACAGAAGAAGATCATGAGAAGATGAGAAAAGAATGCCTGTTCTAAGTCAAGCCAGCTTGGGCTCTTGTACTGGTTCTACCAGTTACCAGCCACTGAGATCGCAGGAAATCAGTTAAACCAAGTGTTTCTGTTTTCCAAAACGAGAATAGTAACATCTGCTTCAAATGATACTTGGGGGTGTAAGTGAAAGAATACATAGTATAAAGTGTACAGCAATTCACCAAAGCAATAAGAATGGCCAATAGGAAAAGAACACCGAAACTTCTTCCTGACCATGAATCAAAGAAATGCAAAATAAAGAGCAACGAGGTACCACTTTCACCCACCAAATTGGCAAAGATGAAAACAAAGCTAATAACACTGGAAGGGAGGGGTGGAAGCAGATATTCTCATAGATTGCCGAAAGGAGTGTCAATTGATACATTTCTGGAGGTCCGTTTGGCAATGTGTGTTAAGAACTTTAAAAATGTTCCTGCTCTGGGGGCACCTGGCTGGTTCAGTTGCGGGAGCGTGTGTCTCTTGATCTCAGGGTCATGAGTTTGAGCCCCACGTTGGCTGTAGAGATTACTACAAAAAATAAATAAGCTTAAAATAAAAATAAATAAAATCTTTAGCAGAAAAGTTTATGCTCTCTGATTCAGGGTTTTACTCTAGGTATTTTGCCTAAGGAAACAATTACACGTGTGGAGTTTTAGTTCATATAGATGCTTTATAGGATAGGAAGAAATACAGTAAGAATGAGTTCTCACAACTTTCCTCTTTCCTACACGGTAAGAAGAATGCTTTGTTGCTAGATGAGTAGGTCCTGGAGAAAATTAGATACAGCTTCGATTTAATTGACATTGAAGGCAGATATTTACAGGAACGTGAAAGGAATTTTATCAGAACATTTTAAAAGGGAGGAAGACATGATAGGGAAAGGAAGGAAGGGAAGGTGGAAACAGGAAAAAAGGGGCTGGCTGAGAGAAGCTTCAAATAATTGTCCTATGTGTGAGGTATTAAGAGACAGGAGAGGGGCGCCTGGGTGGCGCAGTCGGTTAAGCGTCCGACTTCAGCCAGGTCACGATCTCGCGGTCTGTGAGTTCGAGCCCCGCGTCAGGCTCTGGGCTGATGGCTCAGAGCCTGGAGCCTGTTTCCGATTCTGTGTCTCCCTCTCTCTCTGCCCCTCCCCCGTTCATGCTCTGTCTCTCTCTGTCCCAAAAATAAAAAATAAACGTTGAAAAAAAAAATAAAAAAAAATAAAAAAAAAAAGAGACAGGAGAGAGAAGAGAGGATTCTGAGAAGTGCTTATTAATGCTAATTAATTATGTCTTATTAATGCAAGGTTTTATCTTGAGAGAGTCAAAATTTACTTTTTCTTTTCTTGTTTTTTTCCTTTTCTTAAAAAAATTTGTTTTAATTTTATTTTTTTTAATGTTTATTTATTTCTGAGACAGAGAGAGACAGAGCATGAGCGGGGGAGGGGCAGAGAGAGAGGGAGACACAGAATCCGAAGCAGGCTCCAGACTCTGAGCTGTCAGCACAGAGCCCGACGCGGGGCTCGAACTCACAGACTGCAAGATCATGACCTGAGCGGAAGCCAGACGCTCAACCTACTGGGTGCTCAACCCAGGCACCCCAAATTTGTTTTAAGTAATCTCTACACCCAATGTGGGGCTCAAATTCATGATCCTGAGATTAAGAAGTCTCATGCTCTTCTGACTGAACCAGCCAGGCACCCCTTTTTTTCTTTATTCTCATTTTCTCTCTCTCTCTCTTCTCTTCTTCTTTGTCATCCTCCTTTTCTCTTATTATTCTTTTTCTTTTTCATTTATTTTAAAAATATTTTATTTATTTATTTATTTATTTATTTATTTATTTATTTGAGAGAGTGAGAGAACACAAGTAGGGGAGGGAGAAGGGCAGAGGGAGAGGGGGAGAGAGAGAATCCCAAGCAGGCTCTGTGAGGTCAGTGCACAGCCAGACATGGGGGTTCAACTCACAAAATTGTGAGATTATGTCCTGAGCTGAAACCGAAAGTTGAACGCCCAACCAACTGAGCCACCCAGGTGCCCCCTTTTTCTTTTTAAAATTTTTAAGAAAATGTTTTATTTAGTTTTGACTGAGAGAGAGAGACAGAACATGAGCAGGGGAGGGGCAGAGAGACAGGGAGACACAGAATCTGAAGCAGACTCCAGGCTCTGAGCTGTCAGCACAGAGCCTGATGCGGGGCTCGAACTCACAGACCGCAAGATCATGACCTGAGCCGAAGTCGGACACTCACCTGACTGAGCCACCCAGGCGCCCCTTCAAGTGTTGGAGTGATGTTTCTTTAAAATCTTAGCTTGGGCTATTATCAGCTTGGTTTTACACGGATCATATTTAAAACAGCAAAAATAGGGGCGCCTGGGTGGCTCAGTCGGTTAAGCGTCCGACTTCAGCTCAGGTCACGATCTCGCGGTCCGTGGGTTCGAGCCCCGCGTCGGGCTCTGGGCTGATGGCTGGGAGCCTGGAGCCTGCTTCCGATTCTGTCTCCCTCTCTCTCTGCCCCTCCCCCATTCATGCTCTGTCTCTCTCTGTCTCAAAAATAAATAAAGGTTAAAAAAAATTAAAAAAAATCAATAAAAAAAATAAAACAGCAAAAATAATTAGAAACACTCTAAATATCCAGGAATAGGAAATTAGTTAAATAAATTAACTAATCTATAGATTAACAGATTAAATTAAGATGTGATCATCTACAGTCATTAAGTCATACTGAAGAATATTTAATAGCATGAGTACATGAATAACATATTAAGCAAAATATATTATGATCCCAGTATGGTGTGCGTGTGTGTGTGTGTGTGTAATGTATATGTGCATAGAAAAAAGACAGGAAGACAGTAAACCAAATGTTAACAGTGATATTTATGGAATTACCAATTATTTGATATTTATGGAATTACTGGTTTTTTTTTTTTTGTTTTTTTTTTTAAGATTTTATTTTTGAGTAATCTCTACACCCAATGTGGAGTTCGAACTTAAGACCCTAAGATCAAGAGTCACATGCTCTACTGACTGAGCCAGCCAGGTGCACCCTATTTTTGTTTTCTTTTTCTTTTTTAAAAATTTTTTAATGTTTATTTTTTAAAGACAGATTGAGAGGGAGAGAAAGAGAGAGAACACGATCAGGGGAGGAGCAAAGAGACAGGGAGACACAGAATCAGTAGCAGGATCCAGGCTCTGAGCTGTCAGCACAAAGCCCGATGCGGGGCTCAAACTCACGAATTGTGAGATCATGACCTGAGCCGAAGTTGGATGTTTAATCAACTGAGTCTCACCCAGGTGCCCCCTGCCATTTTTGTTTTCTTAATGCTCATCTAAATTCTCTTAATTCACTGTGTTGATCAAGCAATACTTTTATAAACAGAAACACCCTCACAATAACCTTTGCTTTTGATGTTTTTTAACGTTTATTTATTTTTGAGACAGAGAGAGACAGAGCATGAACAGGGGAGGAGCAGAGAGAGAGGGAGACACAGAATCCGAAACAGGCTCCAGGCTCTGAGCTATCAGCACAGAGCCCGACGCGGGGCTCGAACTCACGGACCGTGAGATCATGACCCTAGCCGAAGTCAGATGCTTAACCGACCAAGCCACCCAGGCACCCCTGCTTTTGTTTGTTTTTTTTTTCAATATATGAAATTTATTGTCAAATTGGTTTCCATACAACACCCAGTGCTCATCCCAAAAGGTGCCCTCCTCAATACCCATCACCCACCCTCCTCTCCCTCCCACCCCCCATCAACCCTCAGTTTGTTCTCAGTTTTTAAGAGTCTCTTATGCTTTGGCTCTCTCCCACTCTAACCTCTTTTTTTTTTCCTTCCCCTCCCCCATGGGTTTCTGTTAAGTTTCTCAGGATCCACATAAGAGTGAAAATATATGGTATCTGTCTTTCTCTGTATAGCTTAGTTCACTTAGCATCACACTCTCCAGTTCCATCCACGTTGCTACAAAGGGCCATATTTCATTCTTTCTCATTGCCACGTAGTACTCCATTGTGTATATAAGCCACAATTTCTTTATCCATTCATCAGTTGATGGACATTTAGGCTCTTTCCATAATTTGGCTATTGTTGAAAGTGCTGCTATAAACATTGGGGTACAAGTGCCCCTATGCATCAGTACTCCTGTATCCCTTGGGTAAATTCCTAGCAGGCACCCCTGCTTTTGAAAGTGAGTAGCACAAGAACCACACAGCTTCTAGAAAAAATACAGAAAAATATCACTGCAAGCTTGAAGGAAGCACAGATTTCTTGGCAGAACACTAAAAGCACTAAACATAAAAGAAAAAATTGAAAAATTGGACTTCATCAAAATTAAAAATGTCTACTCATCAAAAGACACCATTAAGAAAATGAGTAGACAAATGACAGGGGGAAATATTCATGGTATATTTACTTGACCAAGGATTCATACCCAGATAATATAAGGAATGCCTAAAAACCAACAACAAAAAAAGATGAACTACCCAATTAAAAAATGGTCAAAAGACTTAAGCAGACACCACAAAAAAAGAAACATAAATGGCCAATAAGCCATGAAAGGGTACTTATGGTAAATGCTATGATATATCACCCAGATTTTTCTTTTGGAACGAAGGACTTATTCTTCAGGTATTGAAAGGCTGCCAATAGACAGCCTTCGACTGTCCAGTCCATCTCAATGATTGATTGCCTCAGCTGAAGAGCCCTGACTTGCCTAAGGTCATTCTTTCTTTACACAGTGGCCTGTATCCAATGACAAATCAACATGGAGGTATAAAGGCCTAGCCATTTGCTCAAACTCATAACATTTTTGAAGGGTCATCCCAGTTTCAGTGCTCTCTGTAGGGTCAGCTGAAGCCTCTGAGACTACATCATAGCTCGCCTTTCCTCTTCCCAATCATCCTTTTGCCTTCCACACTATAGGTGTTGAACCCAAGTGCACTCCCAAAAAAATCCTCCTGCTGACTAATCTCCCTCTCGGAGTCGGCTTCCAAGGGAACCCCAACTGTGACAATGCTCAACATCAGTAATTATCAGGAAAATGCAAATTAAAATCATAAGGAGATGCCATTTCACATCCACTAGAAGGGCTTTGAAGAAAGACTGACAACACCAAATGCTGATGAAGATAATGGAAAAACTGGAACCCTCATACAGTGGTGGTGGGGCTGTAAAATGGTACAACCACGTTGGAGAATTGTTTGGCAGCTTCTTAGGAGGTCAAATACACACTTAACCTATGACTATTCTTAAGTATGTACCCAAGAGAAATGAGGACATGTAGCCATAAGATTGTACAAGAATGCTCATAGGCAGCCTTAGTTATAATAGCCCCAAAACTGGAAATAAACCACATGTCTATCAATAAGAGAATGGATAAATAAACCGCAGTCCTATAATACTACTCAGCAATATGTAGGGATGAACCATTGATATGTACAACATGTTAGATCAAAAACATTGTTGTGTTAAAAAAAAAAGCCATAAGCGCACACTCTCACACACACACACACACACACACACACACACACACGCACACACACCCCAAACACATATTGACTGATTCCATTGATATGAAGTACAAGAATAGGCAAAACAAATCTATGGTGATAGAAATCAGAAAGTAGTTGCTTGGGTGAAGTGGGGTCAGGGGTGGGGATTGACTGAAGGGGCCATGAGGAAACTTTCCAGGGTGATGAACATATTCCTTATCTTATTTTGTGTGGTGGTTATACAGTGGTTACAATTGTCAATAGGCACTGACCTGCACACTTATGATTTATCCATTTTACTGTATGTAGATTATATTTTTAAAAAAGCTTACATACACAAAGAGTAGCACAGACACACTCAACAGATGTTTAATGAACAAACGGAGATGATTTTTCTAAGGAAACCAAATTATTAATAATCACAGAAAAGATTTCCTTCTCCTGGGTTATGGTAAAATGTGAGAGTCTCTTGGGATACCCCTTGATTAAAAGCTTGTGAATATTTATTCTTCACGGCAGTTTTTTTCCTCCCCCCATTAAAATGGGTAAGCTTTGATATCTACAGGAGTGGCAGAATCAGGTCTGTGATGTCTGTCTGCATCATTTGCAGGTGAGTGGAAACACTAAAAGTATTATCAAGATAGTAACAGCGGTGAGAGAAAGAAGTTAAAAACCATCACTGGTTTCCCAGGGAGGTAGATCAGCATTTGGCTGCTTTTCCACATAATCCTGCCAACATCACTCTCAAAGCAATTTCTCTTATAAAATATGGCACAATCACCACCCTATTTTAAACATGGGTACTTAATCTCAAAAAAAAAAAGTATTTAAAGTATTTGAAAGGTTTCAAGAGACGAGCTAAGGTTTATGGAGCCAGCTGATGTTAACCTATGCTGTTTTGCACTAAGGTTAATACCCTGGGGTACAGGAAAATTAAAGGGGAGACAGAATCCTTCTGGGGGTTTCATAGCCTAAAAAAGTAAACATGACAGAATGCCAATCGACTCTCAAGAAAAAGATTTTTGCAAACATGCAAAGCTATTTTAAAATTCCCTTTTATAAAATCAAACAGTTCAAAAGCCATTGGCTGCCATCTTCAAAATCTGAAAGTAGATACTTGGTGGGGTTGCCAGATTCGGCAAATAAAAATACAGGATGTTCAATTAAATTTGACTTCCCGATAAAACAATGAATAGTTTTTAATAGAAGCGTTCCCTCCAAATATTGCATATTTTCAGTATGAGCACGTCTCATGAAATATTTGAGACATATTTATACTAAAAAGCTATGTATTATCTGAAGATCAAATTTAACTAGGCATCCCGTACTTCATCCAGCAACGCTGAGTGCTACTTCTCTGCAGGACAAGAGGCCCCACCAGGCTGAGGGGGACGAGGCTTTGCGGTTAGTACATGGAATTACAAGGTTAACGATGGTTATGGTAAAAGAAGAACTGAACCTTTCTTTTTAATGTTTATTTATTTTTGAGATAGAGAGAGCACAAGCAGGGGAGGGGCAGACGGAGAGGGGGACAGAGGATCCCAAGCGGGCTCTGCACTGATAGCAGAGAGCCCTAGGCGGGGCTTGAATTTGCAAACCATGAGACCATGACCTGAGCTGAGGTCAGATGCTTAACTGACTGAACCACCCAGGCGCCCTTCTTTTCTTTTCTCTTTTCTTTTCTTTCTTTAAATATTTATTCTCATCTAATCTGAAGGAATGGCACAACTTTATTTTTGTTGTTGTTGTTAGTTAATTTATTTAGAGAGAGAGCGCAAGCAGGCGAAGGGCAGAGAGAGAGGGAGACACAGAACCCAAAGCAGGCTCCAGGCTCTGAGCGGTCAGCACAGAGCCCGACGCGGGGCTTGAACCCAAAACCGTAAGATCATGACCTGAACTGAAGTCGGATGCTTAGCCGACTGAGCCACCCAGGTGTCGCCCCCCTCCCCCATTTCTTTTTTAAAGATTTAAGTAATTTCTGCCCCCAATGTGGGGCTGGAACTCATGCCCCAGAGATCAAGAGTCACATGCTTCACTGACTGAGCCAGCCAGCTGCCCCTGAACCTTTCTTGTGCTCCTGGATTTTTTACTCTGTCACACTGAAAAATATGGTGAAAAGCATTGAAATGTATTTCCAATCTTTTTAAGTGGTAATGAATTGGTTGTACTAAATAAATACATTTGATATTGGCACTCTACGGTTTGTGTAGGGGCTAAGTGCCTAGGATTTACCATATGGATTTATAAACCTAGAGAACTCATTTCCCTTGCTATGTTTGCCTTTCCTAGTAAGGAATGAACAGACTGGACTTTGTAAAGCGATTTAAAGACTTCCAAATCGCCACATGAAAGTATTTTTTTTCTAATGAGGTTATTCCCGCACTCCTTTTAATAAAGGATTGCCCACATTGTTTTGCTTTATAAGGCTTCTATTAGGGGCGCCTGGGTGGCTCAGTCAGTTAATTGTCCGACTTCGGCTCAGGTTATGATCTCGCAGTTTGTGAGCCTGGGCCCTGCATAGGGCTATGTGTTGACAGCTCGGAGCCTGGAACCTGCTTCAGATTCTGTGTCCCCCTCTCTCTGCCCCACCCCAACTTGTGCTGTGTCTCTCAAAAATGAATAAATGTTAAAATAAAAATTAAAAAAAAAAGACTTACACTATGTCAGAGATGTCTCATATACTGTTTCCAAGAGGAGAGCCTGCTTCTGATGGAGTCTGGAGTACCAGTACTCCAGAGGTGGGCTGCAAACAGCAATATTTCTCTGAGTCTGTTTTAACACTCTTGGGGAGAGCATTCTTTTCAGCATCAGCTGATGCTCTGCAGCACAGGATTCTGTTACCCTCATTTGAGCTGCCTGGTTATTCTAGCAATCAGATCTTTCTGTCTCCTTCCTGTTACCCGGCCTGACACCAGCTATCATGTACCCTCTTTGCCTTGACTCCCAGACACACAATTCTTTCATTTTCTTTAAACTCAAATGCCAGAATATTAGAATTTCTAGGACAGCTACATGGCTGTAACAACAGTAGAGAATATGTGAAATCAGGACTTTTCCTGTAAAATCTAGGACATGTGGTCTCCCCAAGATTTCAACACTTGTCCTCTGACAGTTACCCACAACGGTGAGGATATTTGGAAAGGAGACAGGACTGAGAGTCAGAATTCTTTTCAACATGGCTTTGATCACTGCTTTGCAGTTAACCTTGGGCAAATTACTGCCGCTACCTCTGTCCTGTTTCTGATCCCCTTGAATTTGAAGCCCCCTATACCAAAAAAGTAATAATAATAAAAATAAGCTTAAAGAAAAAAAGAACAGAGCAAAAGGCACTCATCTCTGACTTACTTTGCCTAGCCTTAACATTTGAGTTTGAAACCTAGTGTTTGTAACTTGGTTTATTGGGTTTCTCTTTCTCTTTACCATGAAAGGGGAGAAGTTATGGAAAACAAAGCTCTTAAAGATTTTACCATTTGATTTCCTTGTTTAGGAGAATGAAACTTGCGTCTGCTTTCAGGACTGCCATTTGTCAACTTCAAGTCTGAACCTAACCTGGATAGAGCCATAGTATTCTCATTCCCGGGAAAAAAATGAAAAGGGGTTTATAAATTAAAGAAAGTAATTTACCCCCTCAGACAGTAAGAAAAGTATTTTCTAGGAAATAGTGACTCCTTTTTCTCCACTCAACCTCTTCATTTCCTTTGATCCTGTTACCTCCCCTCCATATACTAATGTCTTCTTAAATTGAGATAAGACAGTAATGAATCACTCTAGCAAAAGTACACAGGACTAAAAAAAGATGCCACAGGGGCGCCTGGGTGGCTCAGTCAGTTAAGCAGCCGACTTCGGCTCAGGTCATGATCTCGCGGTCCGTGAGTTCGAGCCCCGCGTCAGGCTCTGTGCTGACAACTCGGAGCCTGTAGCCTGTTTCAGATTCTGTGTCCCCCTCTCTCTGACCCTCCCCCGTTCATGCTCTGTCTCTCTCTGTCTCAAAAATAAATAAACGTTAAAAAAAAAAAAAACAAAGATGCCACATTCTGGCATCTCTTGTCACTGAGACCCATCAGGATAGGGCACAGCAAGAGTTCAGGTTTCCTGATGCAGAGCTCCTAAAACTGTGGTCTCCACTTCATAGTTAATGCATGTTTGGGGCGGCAAAAATATAAATCTCTCTTGAATGTTTGAATTGTGCCTTGTTGCCTAAAGAGTTTTGTCTTTTTTTTTTTTTTTTTTCTTTTGGCCTGCCCTAATTCCTGATGTCAGGTCCCTGGGGTATCTGTGATCTGTGCTAGGTCTCATTCTCAGTGAATGTATATTTTATACAGTGTGATCGCACTTTGAGCTAAAATAGATCATATCTAGAAATCGGCTGGTACGGCTTCCTAGGACTAAAGAATGTGAGCAGTTTGAATGCTTTTTGTCTCTTTGGTTTCTTACTGAGTCAATTCACAATACAGAGATGTTACCATATAGATTTATTTGGGGGGGGGGGGGGGAAGGCACCATATCCCAAAGGCTAGCCTCCATACTGAGACCATTTTCCCAGAAAATACAGAATATCTGAAAATGAAAGGGACCTAGATGCATAATTTACAGTTTTTCTTCAGCTCTGGAATTACTTGTTTACTGGGGACAAGATGACTTTCAGCTCAGTCCTGTGCATAAGCAGGCCACAAGCCAATTTCTAGCTCTCTCTACACTTTTTAAGTGTTTATTAATCTTGGTTCCTATGCAAATTCTGTAGGGAAGCTGGCAGCAGATTTTTTTCATCCTCACTTATTTAAACTCCAAGATAAATCGCTCCTATAAAATCTCACTCCATAAGATGTGATCCCGCCAGGTTGGCAGGCCTAAATGTCTTGGGTCTCTTTTTTCACCTCACCCTTAACTCAGGGTTGGAAAGAGGTTGAGAGTATTCTCTTTGGTAGGCATGGCATCAGGTATTGAGTGAAGACCAATTCCTTTTTTTTAATGTTTTATTATTATTATTATTATTATTATTATTATTATTTTAGAATTGCAATCTTTTTTTAATTAATGTTTATTTATTTTAGAGAGAGAGAGAGAGAGAGAGAGAGAGAGAGAGAGTGTGTAAGCAGGGGAGGGGCAGAGAGAGAGGGAGACACAGAATCCAAAGCAGGCTCTGAGCCAACAGCACAGAGCCTGACGTGGGGCTCAAATCCACAAACTGTGAGATCGTGACCTGAGCCGAAGATGGGTGCTCAACCAACTGAGCCACCTAGGCGCCCCATTGTTTATTTATTTGGGGGGGGGGTGGGGAGAGAGAGAGAGAGAGCATGAGCTGGGGAGGGGCAGAGAGAGAGGGGGACAGAGGGTCCCAAGCAGCCGGATATGGGGCTTGAACTCACAAACCATGAGATCATGACCTGAGTAGAAATCCGACTCTTAACTGACTGAGTGTCCTGAGTGAGGGCCAACTCTGATGTACGTTCTTTTTGTCAGGGATTTAAAAAGCAAACAGAAATAGAGCCAAGGGTGGAGAAACTGAGGCTATCTGACTGTTGCCAAGCTGCTGAGACTTCTAATCCTCTCAGCTACTCTACTGGGCTGGTTCCCGCTGAGCCCTCACTCATTTTTCTAGATGAGAGGTCAAGGCAACAACATTGCTAAGTCAATTCCAGCATGCCAGCTCCAGAACACTGTAACCTTTAAAGACTTGGGATTCCATGAGAAATGTTGCAGCAGCATTCCAGAGACCTACGCATCAGACACAGACATATGCATTCTCGCCTGCAGCACAGGGTGTTGGTGTTCCTGCTTAACTCATCTTCTTGTGAGACTCTGGTGGCTAATCTCTCCTAAAAGTACAGTCAGAAAGGCTCATCTCAGTATGAAGATCAGCAACAAAGGGCTTGGGTTTAGTCCTGTAGTTGTCAGTCACTCGGGATTGGTAATTAATCCTGGAGTAGTGGCTGGGGAAAAGGAAGCAGAAGTACTGAAGAAAAAAAAAAAGCTGGGAGGAGCTAGAAAAGAAGGACGGTAGGTGGAAATATATTACTTTTTCAACTTCCTGATGGAAAGATACCAAAAGAAATAAAACTCCTTCTGACTCTGAGGACCCTTCTTTGGCCATATCTGGATGTATATATAATAATGTCAAATTGCCACCAAATATATATAAAGTTGACCCTTGAAAAACACAGGTTTGAACTGTGAGGGCCCACTTATACATGGATTTTTTTCCCCCATAAATACAGTATTGTAAATGTATTTTCTCTTCCTTATGATTTTCTTAAAACATTTTCCTTTCTTCAGCTTTACTGTAAGAATACAGTATGTAATACATATATAACATACACATTACATGTTAATTGGGGTGTCTGGGTGGCTCAGTTGGTTAAGCATTTGACTCTTGGTTTCAACTCAGGTCATGATCTCACAGTTCATGAGTTTGAGCCCTACATCAGGATTTGTGCTGCCAGTGTGGATTGTGCTAACAGCTCAGGATTTTTTCTCTCCTCCTCTCTCTCTCTGCCCCTTCCCCACTCATTCTCTCTCCCCCTCTCTCTCTCTTAAAATAAATACATTAATTAAAAAAAAACACAGGGGCACCTGGGTGGCTCAGTCAGTTAAGCATCTGCCTCTTGACCTCGGCTTCAGGTCATGATCTCCTGGTTTGTGAGCTGGAGCCCCACATCAGGCTCTGCACTGTTGGTGTGGAGCCTGCTTGGGATTCAGTCTCTCCTTCTCCCTGGTCCTCCCCTGCTTATACATGCTCTGTCTCTCAAAATAAATAAACTTACACACACATACACACACACACACACACACTCACACACACACAGACACCTGGATGGCTCAGTTGGTTGAGCAGTCGACTTGGGCTCAGGTCATGATCTCGTGGTTCTTGAGTTTGAGCCCCGCAGTGGCCTCTGCGTTGACCATGCAGAGCCTGCTTAGGATTCTCTCTCTCTCCCTTGCCCTCTGCCCCTCCCCAACTTGTGCTATTTCTATCAAAATAAATAAACTTAAATAAACACACACACACACACACACACACACACACACACACACACACACACACTACACGTTAATCGACTGATATCAGTAAGGCTTCCAGTCAACAGTAGGCTATTAGTAGCTAAGTCAGAGTCAAAGAGTTACATGCACTTTCAACTGCACAGGGGTCTGTGCCTCAATCCCTGCCTTTTTCAAAGTTCAGCTGTATTTATATACACATGCAAACATACACACCACCTGTTACATGTAGTATCCATTGGTATAGTATACATTTAAAAGCATATGGAATTAATCTGCTTTCCTTTCATGAAAAACACAGGATGGGTAGATGTACTCCCCACTTTTCCAACAGTCATTCCAACAGCCATTTTATGTTACAAAGAGTCAAAGCTGGGATCTCATGGCATCCAAGCTCCCATGGATTGCTCTCTTTCTTTTTGTGTCCCTGGTGTTTGGAACCCCCTCACTACCTTCTACAGGTTAAGACTCATAATAGCGAAATTAGAATTATAATTTCCATGCTTGAAAGTGACATTGAAGGCTTTAATTTCTATGTCAGGGAGGTTACATATTAATAGTTATGCTTAGTTTCGATCTAATATGGTGGGTTTTGTAATGGTCTCCCAAAGTCTTCCACATCTTTCTCTTCCCCTTTCAATGTTCCACAGCCAGGATGTGTTTCCCTCCTCCCTGAATATTTTGGCTTCCTGTCCCAACTCCTTTATATTATCTTTGCTTTAAAACATGTTTTCCAATGATTTACGTTTGTTCGACATATCGTTTCTCCCAGCTCTTTATCTAGCATTCCTGCTATGAAGACCATACTGACATTAAGAACATGATAGACTTCTTTTAGAAATTCCTAACCCACAAGTAACATAATATTTTTCTTCGAGAAAAGCATTCATCATGCACTTGTCTCCTTTCCGAATGGGGAAACTGAAGCAGGGAAATTGTAAGGCTTGCTCCAGGCCATAGACAAAGTCAGCGGTAAGATTGGGACTTATGTCCTCAGACTCAGGCTAGTGCCTAAAATCTAAGGACAAAAATGTCTTAGAATGACTTCATTTATTTATTTTCTGAGGTTTATGTACTTATTTGAGTAATCTCTACATCCAATGTGGGGATTAAACTCAAGACCCCAAGATCAAGAGTTGCATGCTCTACTGACTGAGCCAGCCAAGAGCCCCTAGAATAACTTTGGTGTTTTTTTCTTCCTTCCTTCCTTCCTTCCTTCCTTCCTTCCTTCCTTCCTTCCTTCCTTCCTTCCTTCCTTCCAAGTTTATTTATTTTGATAGAGAGAGGGAGAACGAGTGCAGGAGGGGGAGAAAGAGGGGGAGACAGAGGATCTGAAGCAGGCTCCCTGCCGACAGTAGAGTCCAATGCGGGGTTCTAAGTCTTGAACTGTAAGATTGTGACCTAAGCCAAAGTCAGAGGCTTAACCAACTGAGCCACCCAGATGCCCCTACGTTTTTCTTTCTTAACTTTTTACTGAAGTATACAATTTGCATGGGTTTTGAAATTTAGATTTTCATGCATCTATTTGACAGACCTGGAGCAGTTATTGTCTGCTGCTAAGGTTCTTGTTACAGATGTAAGAAAAAAAATTGTCCTCACCCTTTCTGTCTAATTGTGGCAGCCACGATTGAATGGGGGAATGGGGGGGGGGATTTAGATTTTCAAGGGCTTCCTTAAACAGCAGCCTAGAGATCTGCTAGAAGTAAGGCTAATGACCTTGAGACATTACTGAATCTCCCCCCCTCCCACCCCATTCCTTCTGAAGCATCGTGGAGAGAAATGAATTTCCAAGAGCCCTCGTGTTCTTCATTTCAGTTATTCCAGAGAGGCCTGCCTGGAGCATATTAGATTGTTAGCCAGTCTTATTTATGAGAACTGTATGCCCATACCCCAATTCAACCTTCCATTCCCCAATCCCAACTTATAGGTAGTAAGTATGGCTTCACTCCTAACTTGCTACATTGGAACTTCCTGGGTCATGGGACTAGGGAGAGGGCCAGGTAAGATTCTCCCCTTTTCCCTCAGCAGGGTCACAATTACTGCTACGATGAAGCCTATGGCCCTGGTGATTTTTTTTTTTTTAATTGCTTCTGTGATTTTATTAAAAAAAAAAAAAAAGGTTGCTTCTAGTCTTAGGTTCACATAGTTTCTCTATAGGGCATACGTCTTGTACAAAAAAGAAAGGCTACAGACTGGATAAAATATTCTCTCTTGATCAATCGGTTAGTTGGGTCAATAACAATTGAGATGTATTTTGTTCAGGGCTCAATACCTACAGTTATGAAGGAATTAGGAGTACATCTTGAAAAGATATCCATATAAACAAATTAAAAATATAATTAGAGAACAACAGACGAAATACAAACAAATCAGCAAAAGCCAGTACTTGGGAGCTGACAGGAAAGGGGTTAGAGTTGAGTGGAGTTAGTCAATGAGAGCTTTCTGGAAAAGGTGAGGTTTGAAGGAAGAAGCATGGGTTGGGCAAAAGAGGATAAAGGAGGTCTTTCCAGCAATAACGCATGGCAATGGTAGAGAAGAGAGAATGAGCGAACTATAAGGGCCAAATAGTAAACAGGTTAGCTTGCTAAGGCTGGAGAATCTATGTTACAGGGTGAGAAAAAACAAATCTAAGGACAGTTCATGGAGAGCCTTAAATGGTTATAAATCAAATTATCTTTAACAGACAAGAGGGAGTTTTATGGGTACTCACATAATGAGAATAACTTTTTAAGAAGCAGAGATACAGACGGACTGGAATAAAACAAAACTGAAGAGTTAGAAAAATAGGGAAGCTGCCGCAAAATTTTTCAGGACAGAAATAAAAATGGCCGTGTTCTGATGCCAATTCTGCCATTTATTAGCTGTATGACAAGTCACTGAATCTATGTGTGTCTGTTTTCTCATCTGTAAAATGGGAAAAATGGGGTCCACCTAAACAGGCTGTTGAAAGGATTAAACGAATTAATATGTTAAAAGTGTGTAGTAAGCGTTCAATACATTATTATTCAGTTACTAGTTAGATTATTAGCATATAACTAAGTTATTACTACTATTATATCTATGACCTAGAAGTGGTCATAGAGAAGTGGTCATAGTGGTAATAGAGAAGTTATTACTACTATTATATCTATGACCTAGAGTGGTCATTTGTTCTCTGATGTGCTACTAGAAAATTTAAAGTTACTTAGTTGGCTCCAATATATTTCCATTGTACAGTGCTGGTCTGTATGTCATTCAGCATTTGAGTTTGGAAATCAAGGGGTACTACATGAGAAGGTTCTATAAAGGAATATGGGGATTATGGATGAATCTCTTTGTCCTTGACACTTTAAAAATACATACTTATATATATGTATAAATACATATTTATATATGATTAATATATATTTCTATTAAAATATATATAACCGCAATTTGTGAGATATCTACAGAACTACTATCTACGGAGGGAACCACAGCTAGTTTAACTTTAAAGAGGACACAACTGGGGCGCCTGGGTGGCGCAGTCGGTTAAGCGTCCGACTTCAGCCAGGTCACAATCTTGCGGTCCGTGAGTTCGAGCCCCGCGTCGGGCTCTGGGCTGATGGCTCAGAGCCTGGAGCCTGTTTCCGATTCTGTGTCTCCCTCTCTCTCTGCCCCTCCCCCGTTCGTGCTCTGTCTCTCTCTGTCCCAAAAATAAATAAACGTTGAAAAAAAAAATTAAAAAAAAAATAAAGAGGACACAACTGGCAAAGGGTCTTTTAGTTTAAAAAAGAAGAAACAAAGATGAAAACGGAAAAAAGATGAAAAACATATCTTACTGTGAAACATTAAATCACGGAAACGAAAATCTTCCTAACTTTTGAAATCACTCCCTCAAAGGTCCAAATGGCATTGGTTTAAGTAACCTGGATTATTAAAAGTTTTCTGGCAATTTTTTTTTTTTTTCATAATCATCCCTTCAAGTTGCTGTTTAAAATGACAGGAATAAGTACTGCCAAATAGCCTCCAGTCAGGGCTTTCCGCTGATCTGGAGGTAAAAATCCAGTTTGGGGTTTTGCTCTGAATTGATATTTTAACATTTTACCCTGACGTATCAGCCAATTGCACAGACTTCAACTTCCAAATGTAGCTGGGGGTGGGGTGTGTGTGTGGGGGGGGTCCTCACGCGGCTTTCCCTCCGCTTCTCCAACCTTTCCGGGCTCCTTTCGGCTCGCGACGATCCAGCTTTCCCCAGCGGCGCCGACAGGTGCAGGGCGGGGAGCCGCCTTCCGCCCCCAGCACGCGCCCGCGACCCCGCACCCTCCCGCCCAGCCGGCCGCGCCCTCGCCGCTCCGCCCCCTGCCCCGGCGCGCGCGCGCACAGCGGCGGGGGCGCGCCCGGCCGGCGGGGCCGCGCACGCAGCTGCCGCCGCCGCCGCCGCCTCCTTCCCTCCCTGCAGGCCCTCCTCCCCTGCCCTCCCCTCCGCCCCCTTCCCCGTAGGCAGCCCGCCCGCCCGCCCGCACTGCCTCCCTCCCGGCCGCGAGCGCTCCGGCTGGGTCTCTCCCCCGCCCCCCCCTACCCCAGGCTCCCCGGTCGCTCTCCTCAGGCGGTCGCCCGCGCTCGGTGGATGTGGCTGGCAGCCGCCGCCCCCTCCCTCGCTCGCCGCCTGCTCTTCCTCGGCCCTCCGCCTCCTCCCCTCCTCCTTCTCCTCAGCCGCTCCTCTCGCCGCCGCCTCCACAGCCTGGGCCGCGCCGCGATGCCGGAGAAGAGGCCCTTCGAGCGGCTGCCTGCCGATGTCTCCCCCATCAACTACAGCCTTTGCCTCAAGCCCGACTTGCTGGACTTCACCTTCGAGGGCAAGCTGGAGGCCGCCGCCCAGGTACGGCGACCCTCGGGCGCCGGGGGCGAGCTGCGGGGCAAGCAGTTAGGCCGCGGGCTGGGCTGGGGGCCCGGCCGGGAGGGCGGGCAGGCCGGCGGGCCTGGGCGCAGCGGGCCTGGGGCTGGCGAGGCCGGCTCGGGGAGCGGCGCGCCCCGGCCGATGAGCTCTGCCCTGCTGGGCTGGGGCCCCGGGCCGCGCTGCGGGGAGCGCCGAGGGAGCTGGCGGGCCCTGCCCGAGCGCCCGCACCCCCCCCTCCCCACCCCTGCCCCGGGCGAGCACACCTGTGCCGGGCTTCCCCCCGACCCCAGGCCCTTCCGGGCTCGGTAGTGTTCTGGGCGAGGCTGGAGGCTGTTGGGGGAGGCCAGAGGGGTCATGGGAGTCCACGCTCCGTCTCACCCTCCTGACTCAGTTCTTTTCTCTGGTTCTCCCTACGCCCCACGGAGGACACATTGGAAGGGGCGGTCATCTGAGACTCCGACCGCCGCGCGTTAGCGTGGACGGGAGATTCTAGAAGGGGGGGAGAGGGTGAGAAGGAGAATGCTAATCCCGGGCAGCCTTGCTGAGTTCTCCCCGCCTGCTCCGGCCCAGGGGCTGGGTTTCCAAGATGATCCGCCCCCTCCCCCTTCCCCTCAAGTGACAGTGCAGCAGTGACTTTGTTCTCTCCTAACCTCTAGAGAAGCTGAAGGAGGACCCCATCTCCGCTTTTCCTCCCGTCTTCCTAGCTTTGCAGGCTGTGAAGCAGGTGGATTTATTGTTACCGCGATGGTTGCTTAGCAGTAACAGTCCTCTGAAAGAAGCTGTTAGTTTTAGCATACCACTGTTGAAAATATTCCATTACTCTTCATTGCAGTTTTTGGTGAATCATGCCCCCCGCCCCCCACATTATCTTAAGTATTGTTTGATCTTGGAGACTTTTAGTACTGATGCCCTCCAAAGGTCCCGGACAATAGACATTTGCGATATACCATGTTTTATGATGTGTTATGTGAAGTCTGCGGTGAGAAATGGGAACCGTTTAGCAGTTATCTTTAAAAAGAATGATGGTAAATACATTGTTTCAGTTCTTTCTCTACTGCAGTCAGAGAGGGAAAACCAGTAGGCCTCAAGCTTAAAGAACAGGGTGTATATCGCAGCGAAATGAAAGGAATGTGTGGTGCTGGAATGAATTGAAAGTTTGAAGTTGTCTTTGAAAGCTGAGTACTGAGATTGAAAATACGTCTAAAAGTGTAGAATTAAAAAGTATACTGTCACGTATGAAGTGCTTGTGGGAAAGCACGAGGGCTCTAGGGTCTGGCTGTTTCAAAAGGAGAAACTTAACCCGTTTGAAAGTCAGGTGACTTAAAAAAATTTCCACTAAGAATATGAATCAGAATGAGTGTATCTTCGGTCTAAATTAGGATTTGAGAGGGTTATTTGGGAGACTGTTTGTTTAAGCCAAGTGACTAGAGTGTTTGATATATATTGGCAGGGGGCAGATGGGAGGGATTGTAAACAGTAGTGTGTCTTGTGACTTGGCAAACCTGGGGGAAGAAGGACCTATGATGAATGAGTTCGCATTATGTGAAAAGACTGAGTTAGATTTAAAAAATCATTTGTTTCCTTACCTCGTTAGTTGGCAACATGGGTTCCGAGTTTTGAGAGGTATGCATGTTTAAGGGAATTTTTCAGAAAAAGACTATCTAAATAAAGATTTTTCAGTGATTGTTAGGAAGTGAAGTGACAGTTCTGTTTGAGTGTTGGGACAGAACAAGATGCAGTGACATGCTTCTCCTTAACGCCTTTCTACTTGCTTTTCCAAAGTGGTGAAAACTATGTGGAAGACTGCTTTGGGCCATTGAGGGAGCACATGGTAACGTAGTAGATATTAATGGGGAATTGTTAATTTGATACAAGGAAGTAAATGGATCTTTGTTTGTAACAGGAGCTTTTCAAAGCAATTCTTTCCAGAAATTCTTTGCAGGCTAGGTGGTAACACGAATGAAAGATGGTATGATAGTGACTTGTAACAGGTTTGATTAAAGAATGATTGGACTTTTTAATTGCACACATTGCCACCTTTGGAAGAGGAAAGGAGTTAATGTTGGTAAAAAGTTAGCATTAGTAGTAAAAAGCACATAGTCATGTTTTTGAGATACATGGTTTAGAGCAACAATTGTGGCGTTAGATGGTATCTTATTGTGGAGATCTAAAAATGTGGACAAGATTATTATATCTCTAGAAATCTAGATTTATAACTGGTATTGGGTCAGTTTCCTAACAGTTGGGATCATATTACACAAAGTATGCAAGTTGCTTGGTTGCTTTAGTTGCAAAATTTTATGATAAGCTCAGAGTATTTGTACAGGTTACATATTAGAAGCTTAGTGGATTTTTAACCTGGTCTGGGGTGTGGGCTCCTGGGGAAGATGAAGAAATTAGTCAACGTGCACCAATTTTAAAAGCAGTTGTCTTTTACATAAGTGAGTGTGGTCTAGGTCAGCAGGTTTTTTTTGCAAATGTGTTATCAAGGGCCTAGAGAAATGGGACATTTCTACTACCACTGCCCCCATCCCCCTTTACATTAGGATACTTGAGAGCTTTTGTAGCTATTTCAAATTCTGATTTCTCTTGCTTTGTGGATAATTAATAAAAAATAGATAAGATGTTTATGTGAGTGGCTGCACTTTCTTGTTACTAGTGTATTGTGGTTTATACAGTAATTGGGCTTTCTCTTATGGAAATAGTTAACCTGTGCCAAAGAAATTAACTTCATCCTTCAAGGCCAGAAGTCAGGATATAGTAGACAATCTTTGGTCTTTGCCAACAAAATACTCATGTTGGTGATGACTAAATTGGCACTTAGCGGAGAGTTACAGATATAGTAGTTTGTTTGGCAGGCTAAAACCTGGCACCTAAATGGATGTTATTGTCAACCCTGTGTTATGGAATTTTATGCCCAAATTTTGCATATTTTCTTTAAAATTTTTAATGTTTATTTATTTTTGAGAGAGAGAGAGAGAGAGAGAGAGAGAGAGAGAGAGGCAGAATGTGAGCAGGGGAGAGGCAAAGGGAGAGGGAGACACAGAATCCCAAGCAGGCTCCAGGCTCTGAGCTGTCAGCACAGAGCCCTATGCAGGGCTTGAACTCACCAATCAAGAGATCATGACCTGAGCCCAAGTTGGATGCTTAACCGACTGAGCCACCCAGGCGCTCCTGCATATTTTCTATGCAGTCATTTTGGTTGTGTTTTATTACTTAAAAAAGTGATAAAATTAATAATTTGTGCAGCATTGTGTGGAATCACTAAATGGTCTTAAGAAATTAAATTGCAAAGATTGGTAATAAGGAACTGAAGTTCAGATTTTCTTTTATTTCTTGAATTATATGTGTGAAGAAACACCTAAATATAAGCAGCTTTTATATGTTAAGCTTTATCTACTATCATCTGGCAATGAATTTTGCAGTGAATTTTCTGGATAAATGAAGTTTACCCTTTGAGGCACTTTACACTTAAAAAAAATATTTACTGATTTGGATGGAAATATGCCAAAAATGTATTTTTTTAAAACTCTAGTTCCTTATAATCTAGGTTTGTTGCTTTCCTCTTTTTTTAAATACTGGACATTGTTCTGAACATCTGTCACTGATACTTGTAACCACAGATTTACCCAATTATTACTATAATTTACTACTTTCATATCTATAAAGTCTTTTTGTTTGTTTTTCTTACTGTTAGGTTATTACTTCTTGCTGCTTCTGGTGCCTGGTTGTTGCCGATTGTGCAATTTCTTCCCTCTTCTATTTTATTGAACTTGATCTGAAGAGGTCTAACTAACCAGATAAACAGGCTTTTGTGAGCTTAAAAAGAAATTTCTAAGTGAGAGTTTGATGGACTCTTCTGAGTGAAGGGTATGAGCTTTATTGTATGGACTTTGTATCATCTATTCTGGCTTCTATACAGGCTTTTTTTTTTTTTTTTTTTTAAACTTCCTGGTTCTGGATAATTGGTGTTGTCCAGTGCAACCTGGCCACATGTGATCTTGAGCAGTAAATTATCTATGCAACTTCTCCGAACTTTGCTACATAAATGAGCCTATTCTTATTGGAAGGTAAATCCTACTCTAATCTGTATGTGAGTCAGTAGCAAAGAACTGAGTCTTCCTAGATAGCTGTTTTGTTGCTAACTGGGATTCCTTCTCCAGATCTTGGAGATTCAGTTTTGAACATCATTTAAGTTTGTAGTTCTCAGTTTATTTGGCCACTTGTAATCACTTTAAAATTTTACTTTAAATTAGGAAATATTTTATAAATACAGAAGAGTAACTCACCACTCAGATTGAGCAGATATTAATGCTCCCCCCCCCCCCCCCCCCGCATTTGCTTCAGACTGTGCACAATGTTTTTTAGGAAATAAAAGGTCACAGATACCACTGAAGTCCATTTCCATCTCTTCCCATCCCTACTCTCAGGGGTAACTTCTCTCTTTAGGTAGGTATTATTCCTATGTGCATATAAGTAGCCACCAACTGTTATTTAAACTTTTATTGCATATGTAAGTAGCCACCAACAACACACAGCAGTGTTCTGTACATTAAAAATTTTTACATTAGTGGTAATGGAAAACATTACTACATTTGACTTTCTGCAACTTGTTCTTTTCTTGTCAATGTCTCTCATTAAAAAACTTGGCTCAATTTGTGTTTGCTAATTATTTGCTCCTTATTGTCTTTAGAAATTATAGCCCTGTTCTGCAGAAGCAATGATTATTACAGAATTTTAACTATGAAACTGCTTGTGAGGCAAAGTGGCTCAGGCTTCAGACTGATTGGTATTTGAAGTTATTACACTGGAGATTTCCTTTTACTAAAATCTGAGGACTTTGGCAATCAGAAAAAAACCCTCTTGAGTCTTATAGTACCTGGAAGATGTATTTCTGGGTGATTGTAATAAAGACTTATTCAGGAAAAAAAATTATCTCATGTTGCTGCCTTCTTAGCTCATAGGAAACTTCCACTGTAAAAGTGTTACCAGTGGTCAAGCTGTCTTTTCAGTAGAGCTATTAGTGTTTGGTCCGTTGAAATACAGTCTATATCAAACTTCAAGAAGACTTAACCCTAGGTTTGAAACAAAGAAAGGATATATTATTGTTCCATTCTTTAGTAGAATCAAATGGAGAAGTTGAAAATGAGTTTGTTATCCACACAATATATATGCCAACTTCAGTCTTTTGCTTCTATTTTTAAGCTTGTAAATTGTGAAGGTCTTAATGCTGAAATTCCTTTGAATTATTACCCATATTTTTAATAGTGGAACACACAGGTAACATTCACTAACATGGTAATGTTAATATGTGAGAAATCACATACTGAATCATCAAGTCAGTGTTACTGTTGGGAAAGCATCAAAAAGAGTAGTGTTATAGTGTGGTAGTCAAGCACTTAAGTCCACGGAGATATTTTAAACCTTGGGCAGTATATGTATGCTGATACCCATGGTGCTATATAATAGCACATAGTTTTTAAGTTTTATATCATTCTCCTAGGCACTTTATAAACTGTTAGGTGAATGCTGTTAGATGATATTCAGAGTTAACATTTTTATAATTAGAGTGCATTTAATCTTGGTCTCTGTGTCTTTTTTTTTTTTTTTTTAAGTAAACTCTGTGCCCAACGTGGGGCTTGAACTCACAACCCTGTGATCAAGAGTTCCATGTTCTACCAGCTGAGCCAGCTGTGTGCTCCTCTGTGTGTGTGTCTTAATAATAACATCTATTAAGTAATTACTGTGCATCAGGCACTAAGGGCTAAAACAAGCACTTTCCATCCTGTTTAAAATGCATTGTCTGATATGAAGCAGAATATACTGTCTGGTTTTTAAAATTTGAGTAGCTTTCTATTATTAAAATAAGTGTTTTTGTCCCTTTGGTTCTTCCCTGCCACCCTGCAAAAAAAATTAGTAGTTATTCAACAAGCAGCTTATAAACAGGTGGGTTTTCCTTCAACACAGGAGAAATTAGAATGTACTGGTAACTGGATGTTGTACACTGTGCCTTTCCAAAGTACGCAAGCAGTTTCCCTCAGAATGTTACAGTAGTAGTGAGATAAAATGTCATTTGGCATATGTAGTGTTGTACAGGTATCTTGACATTGGCAGATTAACTGCTTGGCTACCATGAAATTCACCAAAGCTGTTGATGGATGAAAATACGGTTGCCTAGATAAAGATTAAGATGCGTAACTAAACTACTGTTGTCATTCTGTTGGCATAAACTTCAAACTCTGGGAGACTTTTATTCATTCAACTTTTTGGAGACACCTTCCTGACCCTCACCGCAGCCTCATTAAGTGCTTCATGTCTCTGTTTCTGAATTTTTTTAAAGTCCCTTTATAAATAGGCAAAGTTTTGTTTGTTTGTTTGTTTTTGTTCAGATGTGTTATTAAATGGCCAGTTGGGACACAAAAGTTTTACTGCTGTTTAGGAATGTTCCTGGTGTGGGATTCCAGGGTGGCTCAGGCGGTTAAGAGTCCGAGTCTTGGTTTCGGCTCAGGTCATGATCTCACTGTTCCTGGGATCAAGCCCTGCATCCAGCTCCAAGTGGAAAGCAAGGAGCCTGTTTGGGATTCTCTATCTTCCTCTCTCTCTGCTCCCCCCCCCCCCCACCTTGAGAGAGACAGAGAGCATGCTCGTTCTCTCCGTCAAAATGAGTAAGTAGGGGCACTTGGGTGGCTCAGTTGGTTAAACGGTCTGACTTTGGCTCTGGTCATGATCTCATGGCTTGTGAGTTTGAGCCTCACACAGGGCTCCGTTTTAACAGCTCAGAGCCTGGAGCCTGCTTCGGATTCTCTCTCTGCCCATCCTCCCCCCCCCCCTCAAAAATAAATAAGTATTAAAAAAGGGAACGATATGATCTTGGTGAAGTAAATGATATGAAGGAATATTACCACTCGCAAAATTTATTATGTATGTGTGTATTTATTTTAAGATTTTATTTTTAAGTAGTCTCTACACCCAATGTGGGGCTGGAACTCACGACCCCAGGATCAAGAGTCGCATACTCTGCTGACTGAACCAGCCAGCTGCCTCTACCACTTGAAAATTTTTTTTAAAGTTCATTAAATGATATTTTTGTTTAGAAACGGACTTATGGAAAGGATTTTTTTTTTAAATGTTTATTTTATTTTTGAGACTGAGAGAGACAGAGCATGAGTGGGGGAGGGGCAGAGAGAGAGGGAGACACAGAATCGGAAGCAGGCTCCAGGCTCTGAGCCATCAGCCCAGAGCCTGACGTGGGGCTCGAACTCACGGACTGTGAGATCGTGACCTGAGCTGAAGTCGGAGGCTTAACCGACTGAGCCACCCAGGCGCCCCTGGAAAGGATTTTTTAAAAACTAAGCTCTATACCCATCGTGGGGCTTGAACTCAGGACCCCAAGAATAAGAGTCTCATATTTTACCAACTGAGCAAGTCAAGCCCCTGGAAAGGATTGTTTTTAATGAGCCAAAATAGTTTCATGTTATATGTTAGAGATTTTGACAGTGTGTTACAGGCTTAATAACATACTCTCTAATTTAGGTTAGATAATTTTAGCTTGAGATTAATCATGTTTATTAGTTATTAATAAAATGATTATGGTATAGCTTTTCCCTACAGATATTACACTACTCTCTTGTCCTTACCTAGTTCTGTGGTCTGTTGGTGATCTCAAGGTGCTATTGACCTACACGTGGATTTTGTTTGGACTGTGCAGTGTTTTTGCAAATTTTGCATTCATTGCCATTAGTTAAAATTTGGGAGATTGCACATGAAATCTGAAATTTGTGGCTTTTTTTTTTTTTTTAAGTAATCTCTGTCTCTAATGTGGGGTTTGAACTCAGATCCTGAGATCTAGAGTTTTCATGCTCTACTGACTGAGCCAGCCAGGCACCCCTGTGGCTTTTCTTTTTTTTTTTTTTTAATTGGAAGATCTGTCACTACTAAGTCTGCTTTTCAGTATAGCAATAATTGGTTGGCTCCAAGAATTGGTTACTTCCACCTTACTTTTACACAGAGCCTTCACTTGGCCTACTGTACTCACCTGCTTGGCTGGCCTCTGTAGACATTTGTTGATGATTTAGGGCATCTGTATATTTATTGCTTTAAATTTAGACTTTTCAAATGTCTGAAAATGAATTTGAGTTTCTGTTTAATGCAACAAGTATGTAAAACCATGGTTACAACCAAATTGAAAAATGGGCAAAGGTTATGAATGGACAATTTGCAGAGGAAAAACAATGGCAAAAAAAAAAAAAAAAGGAAGAAAGAAACTTTTAGGAAAGATGCTTATTAGTGTTACTAGTAATAAGGGAAATTCTAATTAATGCAACAGTGAAATACCATTTAAGACTCATCAGATTGTCAAAAATTTTTAAGTTTTCAGAGGATAATGAAAGTGAAATTTCTTTATTCTTTGCTCATTGGAGTATTAATTGAAAATACTCTAGAGGATAATTGGGTAATTCTTGGTAAAGAAAAAGGTGGATAAGAAAACATGGACCAAGATGTGTATTGTGGCACTATTTTAAATAACAACAACAACAAAAAAATGGAACTAAACTAACTTCCTTCAGGACAGAAATGGATAACTGTGGTTTACTTACAGAATGGAATACCACTAGGCAGAAGTTAAAACTAATGAGTTAGATCTACATCTGCCTGCATTTACCCATCTCAGAAACAATGTTAAATGAAAAAAGCGGGTTGCAAAGGTTATATACACTTTGATACTATTTGTATAAAGTTAAAAACATTGCTTGCTGATATTTATATATGTAGCAGAAGTACTATACATACATGAGAAAAAGCTACATTAGCCTTTGGAGAGTGGCTGCAGGGAATGAGGAAGAGAGGATGGGGCTTTCGTTATGTCTGTATTTTATTTTGGGGATCTGAAGCACATAAGACAAAATCTTAAAAAGTTTATTTGGTCTTGATGGTGAGTCATTAGTGTCTGTTACATCCAAAATGTTTCTTTGGTAAGAAAAAAATTTAAAGAGTTTTATGAAGTTTTGACATGGTTTATGATATCACTTTTCTTCCTCTATCCTTACAGAAGGTCTTATGATGGGCTTGATGTATAGGTTATAATACATAATTAATTGCAACCTATGAGAAATGTTTCCTGATTTTTTTTTAATTTGAAAAATTGTAATTGTTTTAAATAAAGGTTCAAGTAGAAAAAAATTGCTTTTATTTCGCTCATTGGTCAGATGTTTAAATTCTGTGAAATACTTGTGTTTATTATTGCTTTTAATATAATTTGGAAAGTGTAAATTGCCTTGGGTTACTTAAAACAACTCATTTATTTTTACCATGGTGATGTATAAATACTCAGTCTAGGTTTTAGTGATGTCTGGGTTTTAAAAAATTGCCTGTGACATACATTAGGCTAAGGTGAAGATGTACATGTTACTAATCTAGGCTATTTCTGACACTGCTGGTTTTTCTTTTCCCTTTAGGTGAGGCAGGCAACCAATCAGATTGTGATGAATTGTGCTGATATTGACATTATTACAGCTTCATATGCACCAGAGGGAGATGAAGGTAAGAGCTGTTTTCCATTTGATTTGCTGTCTCTCTGTGTGTATGATGTGTGTATGGTGATATATACATTTTCAGATTAAGGTATCAGTGTTTGTTACTTTAGAAATAGGAAACATTTTTAGATGTTCATGGGAAATATTTTAATAAGCTATATTATGAGATTAAGGAAATGCCACAATTTTAATTCTACTTCAAACATTAACTTATTTTTTGACTCTAGGCAGATTACATTTTTATAAATGTAAAATACATATAATATAGTAACATGCATATAAAGCCAAAGAGTTATTTTAAAAATAAGTACTTTGAACATGAAAGATTGGTTCATCCAGGCGGCTTAGTTCATATGTGGTTTTCTTAAAAGTTTTTTTTTTCCTTCTTGAGCAATAGATTACAACAGGGATAATAAATCTTACTCGTAATGGAGAGAAAAATATTGGCCTTATGAGATTGAATGTGGAGGTTAGACGCTAGATGACCAAGTTAGTTACAGGGTAAGAATATGTTAAAAAGAAACATTATATAGAACACATGGGAATTCAGTTAGCATCTTTAAAATGAGAACTATTTTAGACCTTGTAATTACAATAAGGATTAAATTGAGTAGTCAGTTTTGGCCTGAAATCCTATTCCCACATAAGCTACATTTTTAAAAAGTTGTCAAGTTTGGCAGAAACTCACAAGTATATTGATACTGGAACTGAAGTGCTTTTTACTTTTTTTTTTTTTAAGTTTATTTATTTATTTTGAGAGAGAGAGAGAGAGAGTGGGAGGGAGAGAGAGAATCCCAAGCAGGCTCCAGTCTGTCAGCACAGAGTCCAACACAGTGCTTGAACTCACGAACTGCGAGAGCATGACCTGAGCTGAAACCAAGAGTTGGATGCTTAACCGACTAAGCCACTCAGAAGCCCCATAAAATCTTTTCATTTGATATCCGGGCGCTGGCTGGCTGGCTCAGTTGGTGGAGCATGTGACTCTTGGTCTCAGGGTTGTGAGTTCAAGCCCCATGTTGTGTGTAGAGCTTACTTTAAAAAGAAAAGAAAAAATCTTTTCATTTGATATCAAATAAGTTAGGAATTTGACCCTTTAATTTCCATTTAGTATTGCTCTTTCCCCTCTCCTTTACTCTGAAAAGAAGCATACAAGTAACATTTTATGACCAGGCAGTATTTATTTCGTGAGTTTTTCTTAGATTGTTTTGTCCATAGAAAGACCAAAAAAAAAAAAAGTATCAGTTGAGCAGATTATTGCCAAGAAGCACTGATGTTCGATTGTACATGAGATCAAACTGCAGTGATTTTAAGTTAGAGGAACAGATCCTTCCAATGGACTTTGAGTGAGTGCCAACATTAAAGCAATTGTTTGGTAAATGAAAGAGAGATGATTTAATTTCTTTACCTGTGAAGAAAAATATAAGCACCTTAGCCACGCATATCAATGCAAACATGCTTTGTTACAGGTAGAGAACATTTAAATTTAATACAGAGTTTTTAAATGGTGCCCAGTAAAATACATGTGCACCCTCCAGCTGGCATGGTTTCAGCTCAGGTTTGTTTTTATCTTCCTCTACTAAACCGCCAGGAAAGAATTCAGAGAACTTAAATGCTTTGAATATGCATAACTGAATGGTGCCAAGCTCATACCAGCCTGAATATCAAGGAAGCAGTGTTTGTGTTCTCACTAAGAGGGTCAGAAGAGAAATGAAAGCTTATAGGAAGTAAGGGGATTTGGAGAGAGATTCAGATAAAATATTAATTTTTTTTAGGTACTTAAAATATTTTTTTCAAAACTAGCTAAGGTATATTTTTCAACTCATTTCACCTACAGCAATGGGAAAAACCTAGGGTCATGTGTAAGCACCTCTAATTTAAGGGATAAGAAAAGGGGAAATTATATTAATGTGGTATTTTAAGGTTTCAGTCAGAAACATAGATTTGGCCTTCTAGATACATACCCAGCTTAATTTTCCCCTTGGACAGAGTAGCATTTCTTGATTTTTACCTTATGGGCGAGTACAACACATTGTTTCTTTAGAAATTAGTAGTTGGAAATTTGACTGCCAGCTCCTTCTAGGACTGTATGAGTTGGCAGGGGAATATTTGAGTCAATAGGACTCATTTTTTAAACCCAACTAATCTCATCTAGTCCGGTACTTGTTAATACTTACAGATTGCCTTCTGCAAAACTGATTTACATATCTGTAGCCACTAAATCTTGGTGCTTTAAGGTAAAATCAGAAAATCGTTTGAAAGCACAAAATTGTTGCTTCTCTGTGTAAGTTTTTAATTGATGAGAAAAGGCCATCTTATGATATGTGCAGTAACCCAGAAAGACCTATTGGCATGTGTCTCCTTAAACTAAGGCACTGCCTTTTAAACAGAAATAATTTATTTTAAAACCTAATTGAGATCTTTGTAGTATTTAAAAAATGAGAAATCAGTAAGAAAAACGGCTGAAAACTGTTTTTTTACTGTTCTGCACTTCAAGGGTTGGTGAAATCACTAGCACTTAAGCCCCAGTACAAGGAGTGCACCTCCCTACACAGGGCAGGGATTAGTATTGTCATCAGCTTCTGCAAGAGAAATACGAAACTTTTGAGTGCCTGAACTCAGGTCCTGACAGGTAAAGAGTTTTTTAATTTATCGTTAATAGATGGCTTGGGCATAAGCACATGGAGAATGATCACTTGAAAGTTTTGTACCAACTTTTCCCTTAGTGTATACTCTGTCAGGTATGTTTGTGGCATTAGCTGTATAAGGAAACAATTTTCCATTGGCGACATAATATTTCATAGAAGGTTCTAATACATACTTTCAGGTCCACTAGTATCACTTTGGTTTATTTGTAAGGCATGTAAATTTTAACACATTTATTCTTGAAGTAGAATTCTATTTTTCAGTGTGTGCATAAGAGCACATGTATGGGTTTAATGAAAGGAAACAGCTTAGTCAGAAATACTGCCAGATATTAATAATTCAGAACAAAACTATTAACTTGAAAAAAAGGAATGGTTCCTAACACTTGATCATAAGCTTCAATAGGCCTTTATAAGCCTATTAGTAATATATATTCTGTCATACAGTTAAGTGTGGTTGAGGAATAACATTAATAAACTACCATTTCTTTGCAATAGAGTTGTTTTTGTCATCATTCGGAAAATACATGCATGACCAATTAAGTGCTAGCCCTCAAATCTGGAAAATTGAAAGAGAAGGGAAAATACCCATTTTTAATACAAATATATTGAAATATGATACAGAATTTCATAAGGAAATTTTATTTTATTTTTATTTTTTTAATTTTTTAATGTTTATTTTTGAGAGAGGGAGAGGGAGAGGGAGCATGAGCAGGGGAGGGGCAGAGAGGGGAGACACAGAATCCGAAGCTCCAGGCTCTGAGCTGTCAGCACAGAGCCCGACGTGGGGCTCAAACCCATGACACATGAGATCATGACCTGAGCTGAAGTCAGACGCTCAACTGACTGAGCCACCCAGGCACCCCCATAAGGAAATTTTAAATAAAGAATCAAAGTATGAGTTTAATTATAAATAACAGTGTAGAGTAGGAGCCTCAAACCAAAGTTACTGTTGGGATTAAGCAAATAATAAAACATGAATGAATTGGACTGGATATAGGAAAACAAGTGTGTTGGAACAGAGGCCAAACCAAAGAGTGCACGTCTCACGTAAATATTCAAATTTTAAAGAACTTTTCTGGCCAGCAACATTTTTGTGAGCTATATTGATTTCTTTTGAATTTGCAGCCTCCCAGGGAACTGTGGTGTGTTATGCATATTCTTTATCATTTGGACATGAAAATAAGACGTGAGCATAGCGGTCTCATTAAAAAGAGCAAAAACCCCGGGGCCCCTGGGTGGCTCAGTCAGTTAAGCATCCGACTTCACTCCAGGTCATGATCTTGAGGTTCACGAGGTGCAGCCCTGCGTCAGGCTCTGTGCTGACAGCTCGGAGCCTGGAGCCTGCTTCGGATTCTGTGTCTCCCTCTCTCTCTGCCCCTCCTCTGCTCATGCTTTGTCTCTCTCCCTCTCTCTCTCTCTCTCTCTCTCAAAAATAAACATTAAAAAAAAAAAAAAAAGAACAAAAACCCCGTGCGAAATTTTTCTAGTTTTTAATTGAAACTGATGTATACTGTGCTGTATTACTATTAAATATATTCATCAAACTGTGTTAGTTTGCTGTATGTGTTCCAGTGGTATATACTTTTTAAAGATTCAGAATCTAGCATAATACCTCTTCTTAGGTAGCTAGCTTTTTGGGGGCACTAAAATGGCCTTATTTCTGAGCTCTTATTTTTATTTTGTCTCTGGTTTAATTACCGGTCCTGAGTATACTGAGTTTTGGGGATTTTGAACATAAAAGTCTATCATGTGCTATTATTCTTCTGAAGAATGGGTATGTAAATGCAGAAGCTAACCACCACTCCAGGCTGTATTGAAGAACCGGATATTTTCCCAGGTCTTTGGTAACTTTCAGGACCTCCTGTTTTCTGAATTAAATGGTGATTTTATTTATTTACTCATTCATTTTATAAAATTTTTTTTTAACGTTTATGTATTTTTGAGAGAGAGACAGAGTGCGAGTCGGGGAGAGCAGAGAGAGAGCGAGAGGGAGACACAGAATCTGAAGCAGGCTCCAGCCTCTGAGCTGTCAGCACAGAGCCCAACGCGGGGCTCGAACTCACGAACTGTGACATCATGACCTGAACCAAAGTCAAATGCTTAACTGACTAAGCCACCCAGGCGCCCCTTCATTCATTCATTTCAAAGTTTCTTTTGAGAGCATGTGCGCACACCCAGGTGGGGAGGGGCAGAGAGAAGAGACAGAATCCCAAGCGAGCTCTGCACCATCAGCACAGTGCCCTATGTGGGGCTTGAACTCATAAATGGTGAGATCTTTACCTGAGCCAAGATCAAGAGCTGGACCCTTAACTGACTGCGCCACCCAGGCGCCTCTGATTTTATTTTTTGTGCTAATAAACTTCATTTTTTTAGAGCGGTTTCAAGTAAAAAGTGCAGATTTCCCATGTATTCCTTGTCCCACCCACCCCCTTTCCCCTCATAATCAACATCCTGAACCAGAATGGTACATTTGTTACAGTAGATGAACCTACATTAGCACCTCATTAACACTCAGAGTCCATAGTTTACATTAGGGTTCACTCTTGGTTTTATACATTCTATGGGTTTTAACAAATGTAGTCACCATTACTGTACCACACACAACTGTTTCACTGCCCTAAAAATCCTCTGTGCTCTGCCAATCTTCCTTCCTAACCCCTGGCAACCACTAATCTTTTTATTGTCTCCATAGTCTTTTCTAGAATGTCATACATATAGTTGGAGTCATAGTGCAGTATGTTGCCTTTTCAGATTGGCTTCTTTCACTTAGTATTAATGCACTTAAGTTTCTCCATGTCTTTTCGTCATTGCTTGAGAGTTCATTTCTTTTTAGCTCTGAATAATATTCCATTGTCTGTATATACCAGTTTATTTGTCCATTTACCTATTGAAGGACTTCTGGGTTACTCTAAAATTTTGGCAGTTAGGAGTAAAGTTGCTGTAAATATCCACGTGCAGGTTTTTGTGAGGATGTACGTTTTCAGCTCCTTTTGATAGATACCAAGGAGCATGGTTGCTGGATCCTATGATAAGAGTGCATTTAGGGGGCCCTGGCTGGCTCAGTTGGTAGAGCATCTAATTCTTGTTTGCCAAGTTGTGAGTTTGAGCCCCACAGTGGATGTAGAGATTATTTAAAAAACAAAACTGTTTAGTTTTGTAAGAAACTGCCAGACTGTCTTCCAAAGTAACTGTATCATTTTGCATTCCCACCATCAATGGGTGAGAGTTCCTGTTGCTCTGCATGCTCCCAAGCATTTGTTGTTATCAGTGTTTTGGATTTTGGCTATTTTAGTAGGTGTAGAGTGGTATGTCATTACTGTTTTAATTTCCAGGTGCCTAATCACATGATGTTGAAACTCTTTCATGTGCTTTCTTGTCATCTGTGTATCATCTTCTGTGAGATGTCAGTTCAGATCATTTACACAATATTAACTGGATTGTTCTTTTTCTTATTGTTGAGTTTTAAGAATCCTTTGTATGTTTTGGATAATAGTCCTTATCAGCTGTGTCCTTTGCAGATATTTTCTCCCAATCTGTGGCTTGTCTTTTCATTCTCTTGATATTATCTTTCTCAGAGCAGAATTTTTAGATTTTAATTAAGTCCAGGTTATCATTTCTTTTTCATGGATTATATCCTGGGTGTTTTATCTAAAAAGTCATCACTGGGGCACCTAGTTGGCTCAGTCGGTTAAGTGTCTGACTTTGGCTCAGGTCATGATCTCACAGCTCGTGAATTGGAGTGCCATATCTGGCTCTCTGCTCACTGCTCAGAGTCTGGAACCTTCTTCAGATTCTGTGTCTTCCTCTCTCTCTGCTCCTCCCTCACTCACGCTGTCTCTCCTTCAAAAATAAATAAATGTTTTAAAACAAATTTTTTTAAAATAAAAAGCCATCACAATACTCAAGATCATTTAGGTTTTCTCCAATGTTATCTTCCAGGGGGTTCGTAGCTTTGCATTTTCATTTAGGTCTATAATCCATTTTGAGTTAGATTTTGTAAAAGATGTAAGGTCTATGTGTAGATTGTTTGCATGTGGATGTCCAGTTAACAGCACCATATATCAGAAAGATAGCTCCCTTGTATTGCTTTTTCTCCTATGTCAAAAATCAATATGACTGTATTTATGACTGTATTAAATACTTATGTATTTAAAATATGTATTTATCTACTTCTAGGCTCTCTATGCTCTTCCATTGATATACTTGCCTTTTGTTTTTCCAAAACCACACTATCTTGATTACTGTAGACTTTATGGTAAGATTTGAAGTAGGGTAGTGTCAGTCCTCTGACTTTGTTCTTCAGTATTGTGTTGGCTATTCTAGGTTGTTTGCCTCTCCATATAAACTTTAGAATCAGTTTTTCAGTATCCACAAAACAACTTGCTGAGATTTTGATTGGGATTGGGATTGAATCTATAGATCAAGTTGGGAGGAAATGACATCTTGACAGTATGGAGCCTTCTTACTCATGAACATGGAATATCTCTCCATTTGTTTAGTTCTTTGGTATCTTTTGTTAGAGTTTTGTGTTTTTTTCATATGGATCTTCTATATATTTTGTTAGATTTATACCTCATTGTTTCATTTTTGAATATGATAATGTAAATGATAATGTGGTTTTAATTTTAAATACCACTTATTCATTACTGGCATATAGAAAAGTGATTGACTTATATGCATTAATCTTATATCATGCAACCTTACTATAATTGCTTATTAGTTCCAGTTTTTTGCTAATCCTTTTGAATTTTCTACATGACCATGTCATCTATGAACAAGGACAGTTTTATTTCTGCCATCCCAGTATGTATACCTTTTGTTTCCTTTTCTTGTCTTACTGTGTTAGGATTTTCAGTACAATGTTGAAAAGCAGTAATGAGAAGGGATATCTTTGCTTTCTTTGTTCCTCATCTTAGCTGGAAAGCTTGGAATTTCAAGTTGAAGAAATTCATCCATTTCTACTTTGCTGAGAGTTTTTAATCATGAATAGGCATTGGATTTTGTCAAATGCTTTTTGTACATGTGATGATTGTGTGATTTTTCTTCTTTAGGCTGTTATGATGAAGTACATTAGTTGATTTTTGAGTGTTGAAACAGCCTTGCATTCTACGATAAATTCCACTTGGTCATGGCCCATAACTCTTTTTATATATTTTTTTCTTTTTCTTTTTTTTAAACATGTATTTATTTTTGAGTGAGAGGGATTTATGGGGGAGGGACAGAGAGAAAGGGAGACAGAATCTGAAGCAGGCTCCAGGCTCTGAGCTATCAGCACAGAACCCAACATGGGGCTCAAACTCACAAACTGTGAGATCATGACCTGAGCTGAAGTTGAATGCTTAACTGACTGAGCCACCCAGACGGCCCTCTTTTTATATTTTTATATGTTGCTGCATTTGATTTGCTAATATTTTGTTGAGGATTTTTGTGTTTACATTCATAAGAGATATTGGTTGATAGTTTTCTTGTATGTCTTTTGTTTTGATGTTATGGTAGTGCTGACTTCATAAAATGAGTTAGGAAGTTAGGAACTCATAAAATGAGTTCTGCTTCTATCTTCTGGAAGAGAGTGTAGAGAATGTATATAATTTCTTTCTTAAATGTTTGGTAGAATTCACAAGTGAACCTATCTGGGCCTGTGCTTTCTGTTTTGGAGGATTATTATTGATTGAATTCTTTAACAGATATATAGCTATTCAGATTTACTGTTTCTTCTTGTGTGAGTTTTAGTAGATTGTGTGTTTCAAGGAATTGGTCCATTTCATTGAGGTTTTTAAATTTGTGGGCAGAGACTTCTTTATAATATTTCTGTATTATCTTTTTAATGTCCATGGGGTCTGTACTGATGTTCCCTCTTTCACTTGTGATTTTAGTAATTTGTGTCTTCTCTCTTTTTCCCTTAACCTGGCTAGAGGATTATTGATTTTTTTTTTCAAAGAATCAGTTTTGTGGGTTTTTTTGTTGATTTTTCTCTACTGACTTTCTATTTTATTTTCTTTTATTATGTTTTTAAAGTCTATTTGAGAATGAGAGAGAGCACACACGTGCAAGCAGGGAAGGGGCAGAGAGAGAGGGGGAGAGAGAATCCCAAGCGGGCTCTGTGCTGTCAGCATGGAGCCTGATGTAGGGCTCAGTCCCACAAACCATGAGATCATGACCTGACCCAAAATCAAGAATTGGGCACTTAACTGACTGAGTGACCCAGGTGCCCCCTGTTTTTCTAGTTTAAATTTCATTGATTTCTGCTCAAATTTTTATTACTTATTTTTGTCTGCTTATTTTGGATTTAATTTGGATTTAAAAAACTTTTTCTAGTTTCCTAATGTGGAAGCTTAGATGATTTTATTTATTTATTTATAAGTAAACTCTACACCCAACGTGGGGCTTGAATCAGAACCCCAAGATCAAGAGTTGTATCTTCTGACTGATCTAGCCAGGTACCCCTAGATAATTGAAATTAGATCTTCTTTTCTAATATATGTTTTCAGTACTATAAATTTCCCTCTAAGCACTTCTTTCACTGAATCCCACAAACTTTGATAAGTTGTATTTGCATTTTCGTTTAGTTAAAAATATTTAAAGGTTTCTCTTGAGATTTCTTCTTTGACCTGTGTGTTATTTTATATCTATATAAAATATATAAAATTTATATATTTATATATAATATTAATATATAATTAACATAATTAATATATAATTAATATTAATATATAATATTTGTATATATAATATAAATATATTATATATATATAAAATTTAATTTCCAAGTATTTGGGAATTTTTCCAGCTATTTTTCTGTTACTGATTTCTAGTTTAATTCCTTTGTGGTCAAAAAGCAGAGGTTTTAGATTTCTATTCTCTTATTTATTTATTTTTAATTAAAAAAAAAATGTTTCTTTTTGAGAGAGAGACAGAGCATGAGTGGGGGAGGAGCAGAGAGAGAGGGAGACACAGAATCCAAAGCAGGCTCCAGGCTCTGAGCTGTCAGCACAGAGCCTGATGTGGGGCTCAAACCTATGAACCGTGAGATCATGCCCTGAACCAAAGTCAGATACTTAACTGACCAAGCCACCCAGGTGCCCTGATGTGTATTCTTTTAGATTAGTTAAAAGTGTGTTTTATGACACAAAATATGGTCTGTCTTGATGAATGTTCCAAATGAGCTTGAGTAAAATGTGTAACACATTCTGTTTAATGAAATAGTCTATAGATGTTAATTATATCCAGTTGATTGATGGTGCTGTTGAGTTCAACTGTATCCTTACAGATTTTCTGCTGCTGAGTCTATTTATTTCTGATAGAAGGATGTTAAGGTCTCAGCTCTAATACTAGATTCATGTATTTCTCCTTGCCATTCTGTCAGGTTTTGCCTCATGTATTTTGATGCTTTGTTGTTAGACACATACACAGTAGGGATTGTTATGTCTTCTTGGAGTATTGGCCCCTCTCTCGTTATGTAATGTTCCTCTCTTTTTGCTTTGAAATCAGCTCTGTCTGAAATTAATACAGCTACTTGCACTTGTTTTCATTAGTGTTAGTGTATCTGTTTCCATCCCTTTACTTTTTAAAAAATTTTTAAAAATTATTTTCTTTTAATGTTTATTTTTGAGCGAGAGAGACAGAGCGTGAATGGGGGAGGGGCAGAGAGAAAGAGGGAGACACAGAATCTGAAGCAGGCTCCAGGCTTGGAGCTGTCAGCACAGAGCCCAACTTGGGGCTTGAACGCACAAGCTGTGAGATCATGACCTAAACTGAAGTCAGACGCTCAACTGACTGAGCCACCCAGGCACCCCTCCATCCCTTTACTTTTAATCTGTAAATTTTTTTAAGTGGTTTCCGTAGATTTTGCAGTATACATTTATAACTAATTCAGTCACTTTCATATAACACCATCATGCTTCCCAAGTAGTATAGGCACCATATAATAACAAAATATTCCCAATTCCTTCCTGCCATGCCTTGTATCATTGCTATCATTCATTTCCCTTATGCATAAGCACATGCGCGCGCACACACACACACACACACACACACACACACACACACACAAGCCAACCTAATCAAATACATTGTTATTATTAATATTTTGAACAAATTATCGTTTAGATCACTTAAAAATAACAAAAATATTTTTATTTTACCTTCATTTATTCATTCTGTAATGCTCTTCCTTTGTATAGATCCAAGTTTCTGACCTATATAATTTTCCTTTTCTCTAAAGAACTTTTTTTTTTTAATGTTTATTTTGAGAGAGAGAGAGAGAGAGAGAGAGAGTGAGTGCATGCACAGGGGAATGGCAGAGAAAGAGGAGAGAGAGAATCCCAAGTAAGCTTCCTGACTCAGGGCTCGGTCTCATAAACTGTGAGATCATGACCTGAGATCATGATCAAGAGTCCAATGCTTAACTGATTGAGCCACCCAGGAGCCCCTAAAGAACTTCTTTTAACATATCTTGCGAAGCATGTCTACTGGTAACAAATTCCCTCAATTTTTGTTTATCTGAGAAAGTTTATTTTTCCTCACTTGTTTTTAAGACTTAATTTTGTTTTAAGTTTATTTATTTTGAGAGAGAGAGAGCACATGTGTGCATGCATGCGTATCAGTGGGAGAGAGGCAGAGACGGGGAGAGAATCCCAGGCAGGCTCTGCACTGTCCCTGATGCAGGGCTTGAACTCACAAACCATGAGATCATGACCTGAGCTGAAGTCAGACATTTACTGAACCACCCAGGTGTCCCTTAAGACTTAATTTTATTTTAGAACAGTTTAGGTTCACAGCCAGATTGAGAGGAGTATTCTATTTCACTTTTGAAGGATTTTTTTTTTCTTTAATGAGCAGCCGGAAAAAGCATATTAGAATATAAGAACAGAAAGTAAGAATAATATGAAAGCTCTCTTTACAGAGAGGGGGCATTTGAAAGTGAATGCCACTGAAGGATCAGTTTCAAGGATACAGAATTCTAGTTAGTTTTTCTTTCTTCCCTTTAAATGTTTCATTCCATTCTCTTCTTGCTAGTGTGATTGATGAGAAGTTGAATGTAATCCTTATCTTACTCTTCTATAAATAAAGTGTTTTTTTCCCCTGTGGCTTCTTTCAAGACTTTTTCTTTATGTTTGATTTCCTAAAGTTTGAATATGATATGCCTAGGTTTAGAGGTTTTTGTTTTTGTTTTTTAATTTTTTTTTTTAACATTTATTTATTTTTGAGACAGAGAGAGACAGAGCATGAATGGGGGGAGGGCCAGAGAGAGAGGGAGACACAGAATCTGAAGCAGGCTCCAGGCTCTGAGCTGTCGGCACAGAGCCTGATGCGGGGCTCGAACTCACGGACCGTGAGATCGTGACCTGAGCGAAGTCGGACACCCAACCGACTGAGCCACCCAGGCGCCCTGTTTTGTTTTTTTTTTTTTTTTTTTACATTTATCCTGCTTGGTCTTCTCTGAGCTTCCTGGATCTGTTGTTTGGTATCTGACATTAATTTGGGAGAAATTCTCAGCCTTTATTGCTCCAAATATTGCTTCCATTCCTTTACTTTTCTTGTCCCTCTGGTAGTCCCATCATGGTTACACCTAAAGTTTTCCCATAATTCTTGGACATTTTGTTCTGTTCCCCCCCTCGTCCCTTCCCCCACTTTTACCCTCAGTTTTGGAGGTTTCTTTTGTCATGTCTGCAGGCTCAGAGATGGTTTCCTCAGCCATGACCAGTCTAACAACCAACCCATCAAAGGCATTCTTCATTTCTGTTACTGTTTTTGATTTCTATCATTTTTTAAATTCCTTTTTAGTATTTCTATCTCTCTGCTTACATTATCTGTCAGTTCTTGCACGTGTCTACTTTTTTCATTAAAGCTCTTAGCATATCAATCATAGTTTAAAACAAAAATCCTGGTCACATAATTCCAACATTCCTGTCATAACTGACTCTGGTTTTGATGTTTGTTTAGTCTCTTCAAATTGCATTTTCTGCCTTTTAGTATGCCTTCCAATAGTTTTTGAGACCCAGACATGATGTACTGAGTAAAAAGAACCACAGGAAATAGGTCTTTAATAACGAGATGGGGGGCACCTGTGTGGCTCGGTCAGTTGGGTGTTCAGCTCTTGGTTTTGGTTCAGGTCATGACCTCACAGTTGATTCAAGCCCTGTGTCAAGCTCTGCGCTGGCAGCGTGGAGCCTGGTTGGGATTCTGTCTCTTCCTGGCTCATGCATGCTCATACATTCTGTACATTGCCTTTCACTCTGTTGATTGTGTTCTGCTGTACAACAGTTTTTAATTTTGATGAGGTTCAGCTTTTTCTTTTGTTGCTTGTGCTTTTGGCATAATATCCAAGGAGTCGTTGCCAAATCCAATGTCATGAAACTTTTGCATTTTTAAAATTAATTTTACTATTATTTTTTAATTTACATCCAAATTAGTTAGCATATAATTCAACAATGATTTCAGGAGTAGATTCCTTAATGCCCCTTACCCATTCAGCGCATTCCCCTCCCACAACTCCTCCAGTAATCCTCAGTTTGTCTCCATATTTATGAGTCTCTTCTGTTTTGTCCCCCTCCCTGTTTTTATATTATTTTTGTTTCCCTTCCCTTATGTTCATCTGTTTTGTTTCTTAAAGTCCTCATATGAGTGAAGTCATATGATTTTTGTCTTTCTCTGACTAATTTCGCTTAGCATAATACCTTCCAGTTCCATCCACGTAGTTGCAAATGGCAAGATTTCATTCTTTTTGATTGCTGAGTAATACTCCATTGTGTGTATATAAATATATATACATATGTATGTGTATATATATACATATATACATATATATATATATATATGTACACACCACATCTTTATCCATTCATCCATCGATGGACATTTGGGCTCTTTCCATACTTTGGCTATTGTTGATAGTGCTGTTATAAACATGGGGGTGCATGTGTCCCTTCGAAACAGCACATCTGTATCCCTTGGATAAATACCTAGTAGTGCAATTGCTGAATCGTAGGGTAGTTTTATTTTTAGTTTTTTGAGGAACCTCCATACTGTTTTCCAGAGTGGCTGCACCAGCTTGCATTCCCAGAAACTTTTGCATTTTTTTTTAACGTTTATTTATTATTGAAAGACAGAGAGAGAGCGTGAGCAGGTGAGGGGCAGAGAGAGAGGGAAACACAGAATCTGAAGCAGGCTCCAGGCTCTCAGCTCTCAGCACAGAGCCCGACGCAGGGCTTGAACTCACAAACCTCGAGATCATGACCTGAACCGAAGTTGGATGCTTAACCGACTGAGCCACCCAGGCACCCCTGAAACTTTTGCATTTTTAAAAAACACTTATTCATTTTTTGGGAGAGCACAAACAGAGGAGGGGCAGAGAAAGGGGGATAGAGGATCTGAAGTGGGCTCTGCATTGACAAGCTGACAGCAGTGAGCCCGATATTGGGCTTGAACTCATGAACTGTGAGATTGTGACCTGAGCCAAAGTCGGACACTCAACCGACTGAGCCATCCAGGTGCACCTGCATTTTCTTTTAAGAGTTTTGTAGTGTGATGGGGCGCCTGGGTGGCGCAGTCGGTTAAGCCTCCGACTTCAGCCAGGTCACGATCTCGCGGTCCGTGAGTTCGAGCCCCGCGTCAGGCTCTGGGCTGATGGCTCAGAGCCTGGAGCCTGTTTCCGATGCTGTGTCTCCCTCTCTCTCTCTGCCCCTCCCCCGTTCATGCTCTGTTTCTCTCTGTCCCAAAAATAAATAAAAAACGTTGAAAAAAAAATTAAAAAAAAAAAAAAGAGTTTTGTAGTGTGAGTTCTCACATTCAGGTCTTTGATTCATTTGAGCTCATTTTTAAAAAAAGTTTTATTTTTATTTTATTTTTGAGAGAGAGAGAAAGAGTGCAAATGGGGGATGGGCAGAGAGAGAGGGAGAGAGAGAATCCCAAACAGGCTCCACACTCAGCTTGGAGCCTGACTTTGGCTCAATCCCACTAATCATGAGATTATAACCTCAGCTGAAATCAAGAGTCAGACTCTTAACTGATGGAGCCATCTAGGCACCCTGAGCTCATTTTTTTAAGTTTTGTATTTTAATCCAGTACAGTTAACATACAGTGTTATAGGGGTGCCTGGCTGGTTCAGTCTAAAGAGCATGTGACTCTTGATCTTGGGTTGTGAGTTTGAGCCCCATGTTAGGTGTAGAGATTCCCAAAAAAGGCAGGGGGAACCCTTACAGTGTTATGTTAGTTTTAGGTGTACAGTATGGTGATTCAACAAGTCCAACTTTAGAGGCATCTGGGTGACTTGGTCAGTTAAGTGTCAACTCTTAATTTCAGCTCAGGTCACCATCTCACAGACTGTGGGATGGAGCCCCACATCACGCTTCGAGCTGTCAGAGTGGAATCTGTTTGGGATTTTCTCTCTCCCTCTCTCTCTGCCCCTCCCCTGCTTGTTCTCTCTTTCTCTCTCTCTCTCTCTCTCTCAAAATAAATAAGAAATAAACATTTTTTAAAAAGTCCAACTTTATTCTTTTGCGTGTAGATATCCAGTTTTCCCAGCACTATTCTTTTTTTTCTTCTTTTTTTAATTTACATCTAAGTTAGTTAGCGTATAGCACAATAATGATTTCAGGAGTAGATTCCAGTGATTCATCCCCTATGTATAATACCCAGTGCTCATCCCATCAAGTGCCTTTCTTAATGCTCCTTACCCATTTAGCCCACCTCCCCACACACAACCCCTCCAGCAACCCTCAGTTTGTTCTCTGTATTTAAGAGTCTTATGTTTTGTCCCTTTCCTTGTTTTTATGTTATTTTTGCTTCCCTTTCCTTATGTTCATCTGTTTTGTATCTTAAATGCCTCATAGGAGTGAAGTCGTATGATATTTGTCTTTCTCTGACTTAATTTCTCTTAGCATAATACCCTCTAGTTCCATCTATGTAGTTGCAAATGGCAAGATTTCATTCTTTTTGAATGCTGAGTAATACTCCATTGTATATATATACCACATCTTCTTTATCCACTCATCTGTCGATGGACATTTGGGCTCTTTCCATACTGTGGCTATTGTTGATGGCACTGCTGTAAACTTTGGGGTGCATGTGCCCCCCAGCACTATTTCTTTTTTAAAGATTACCTTTCCCCATTGAATACTTTTCGTACCTTTGTTGAAAATCATTTGATCATATATGCAAGAGTTTATTTTTGGGCTCTTGATTCTATTCCATTAGTCTGTATGTCTGTCTGTATGCTAGTACCACACTTTTTTTTTTTTTTTTTTTTGGTTACTATATCTTTGTAATCAGGAAATGTGAAACTTCCAACTTTGTTCTTTTTTCAAGGTTGTTTTGGCTCTAAAGGTCTTTATGAGATACTATGTGATTTTTTTGGATGGGTTATTAAATTTTTGCAAAAAACATTGTTGAGCTTTTGAGAGGGATTGTACTGAATCTATAGATTGCTTTGGATATTATGAACATCTTTTTTTTTTAAATTAAAAACATTTTTTTAATGTTTGTTTATTTTTGACGGGGGTGGGGCAAAGAAAGAGGGGGACAGAAGATCTGAAGTGGGCTCTATGCTGGCAAGCAGGGAGCCTGACATGGGGCTCGAATTCACAAACCATGAGATTATGACCTGAACTGGAGTTGGACACTTGACTGAGCCACCCCGGTGCCTCTAAGTTTAAAAACATTTTTAAGTAATCTCTACACCCAAGGTGGGACTCGAACTCACAACCCTGAGATCAAGAGTCATACATGTTCTACTGACTGAGCCCACCAGGTGCCCATGGATATTATGAGCATCTTAATATTGACTTTTGTTTTTTAATTTTTTTTTTAGCGTTTTATTTATTTTTGAGACAGAGAGAGACAGAGCATGAACGGGGGAGGATCAGAGAGAGAGGGAGACACAGAATCCGAAACGGGCTCCAGGCTCTGAGCTGTCAGCACAGAGCTGGATGTGGGGCTCGAACTCATGGACCGCGAGATCATGACCTGAGCCGAAGTCAGACGCTCAACCGACTGAGCCACCCAGGCGCCCCTTAATATTGACTTTTAATCATAAACAAGGGATGTCTTTCCATTTGTTTGTATATCTTCTTTAACTTCTTTTAGCAACATTTTTTAGTTTCGAGTGTATGAGTCTTTCACTTCCTTGGTTAAATTTGTTCCTGAGTATGTTTATATTATTTTTGGTGTTATTGCAAATGGAATGGTTTTGTTAATTTCCTTTTGAAATTGTTCATTGTTAGTGTGTAGAAATGCAACTGATTTCTGTATGTTGATTTTGTGTCCTACAACTTTGCTGAATTTGCTTATTCTAACAGTTTTTTTGTTGGAACCCTGAGGATTTTCTATATATAAGGTCATTTTTCTCTGAACAGAGAACATTTACTTCTTTCTTTACAATTTGAATGCTTTTTATTTCTCTTTCTTGCCTAATTACTCTGTCTAGAACCTCTAGTACTATGTTGGATAGAAGTGGCAAAAGCAGCCATCCTGTTTTATTCCTGACCTTAGGGGGAAAGCTTTCAATCTTTTATTAATAAGCGAGATCATCTTGATACAATTGAATCTGTTTGTTTTTTCTAAACTGCTCTTATTCCGGGTTTGTAGCCTGGTCAGGGGTGTTTACTAAGGTTTTCCTTTCCCTTTTGGGCCCTGAAATTCAGTATTTAGTTCCCTCCCGTCATAAAACTGCTGAAATCTAGGAGTCCCCAAATGTCTTGAGGGAAAATTGAATAAAGAATGTTAGACAATCTGTTATTCCATTTTTCTGGGATATTGGCCATTTGAATTCTGGCTGCTTTGGTAGTTCTGAATTCCAATTTTTGTGTCTTCAGCCCAGCAAGACTGCTGCAAGCTTTATGGCTCTCCTTTCTTCATTGGCCTCTGTGTTCTGTTTAGGAGTCAGAAAATGCAGCAAGGGAATAAAGGACCTGTGAATATAGAGTTGTTCTTTGTGTGATTCCCATTCAAACACTTAAAAGTTCTTTAATCCCATTTTTATAATTGTTCTGATACCACCTAAGCTGTGATAGCCAGAAGCAGAAGTCTAGATGCATCATTTAAAAATGCGAAACATAACTGGGGCCTGGCTGGCTCAGTTGGTGGAGCATGTGACTCTTGATCTTGGGGTCGTGAGTTCAAGCCCCATATTGGGCTAAGAGCTTGCTTTAAAAAAAAAAAAGGTGAAACAATTCATTATGAGATCTGTAGAAGACGGTATTTCATTCAACTATTTGTTTAAAATATATTTTTAAATGTTTTATTTATTTTGAGCGAGCGAGAGAGAGCGAGCATGAGTGGGGGAGGGGTGGAGAGAGAGAGAGAGAGAGAGAGAGAGAGAGAGAAAGAAAGAAAGAAAGAAAGAATCCCAAGCAGACTCTGTGCTTTCAGCACAGAGCTCCACGCAGGGCTTGATCTCACACCACGAGATCATGATCTGAGCCAAAATCAAGTCAGACACTTGAATGACTAAGCCACCCAGGTGCCCCTCATTCAGCTACTTGTAGGTACAATTATTGGCCTTAATCCGGATACACATTATCATCAGTAAGTATTAAGATGATGGTTTAATGATCTGAAGATTGTTATTAAAGCTTAAAATACTTTGTAAACATTGCATACGAATAATTTTTAAAATGTGAACAATTACAAAACAGTTATAGGTTATCTTCATTAACATGGTGTTTAATATATTATTTTGTTTATTTTTTTAATGACAAAGAAAGTTTATATTTGTTGTCATAAAATCAAACAACATAGAATATAAAATAAACAGTTGGGGTGCCTGAGTGGTTCAGTCGGTTAAGCATCTGACTCGATTTCAGCTCAGGTCATGATGTCATGGTTCATGGGATTGAACCCCAGGTCGGGCCTTGTGCTGACAGTATGGAGCTTGCTTGGGACTCTCTCCCTCTCTCTGCCCCTCCCCTGTGCTCACTTTCTCTTTCTCTCTCAAAATAAAAAAATAAACATTAAAAAAATAATATAAAATAAAATAAAAAGTCCTTTTTTTCCCTCCCTTCATTGTACCACCTACCCTCTAGCCCCAGAAGTAAGCACTGTTAATAATGTCATATGAATTATTTTATACGTGCAAATTTTTCCCTTTAATTTACAGAAGTGAGATTTTGATATACAGGGCTTTAGAACTTGCTTTTTTAAACTAAGGTGATACTCACTTTTTAGGACAATATACATAGATCTGTCTCATAAAAACCTGGTATAAATGTGTCATTTTACAAGCCATTTCTTTCTTTTCTTTTTTAAAGTCGGCTCTACACCCAACGTGCATCTCGAACTCAAGACCCTGAGATAGAGTCACATACTCTCCCACCTGAGCCAGCCAGGAGCCCCCCCAAAGCCATTTCTTAATGCACATTATCCCTCCCCTTTTTGGCTGTTGTAAATGGTAGTGCAAAGGATATCTTGTATACCAGTGAGAATATAGTTATAAATTGTATTACGCATAAAAGTACTTTAAAAATTTTTAACACATATCAAATTATCTGTTGTAGCTATGATTATCAAGTATCCTTCCTAAAAAGTTGTGTCATTTTACATGCCTGTCAAGAATATAGGACTGTTCATATCCTTTTTTAAAAAAATTTTTTTTGGAGTTTATTTATTTATTTTGAGAGAGAAAGAGTGGACAGAGAGGGAGCCAGAATCCCAAACAGGCTCCACACCATCAGCACAGAGCCTGATGCGGGGCTTGAACCCACAAATTCTGAGATCATGACCTGAGCTGAAATTAAGAGCTGGATGCTTAACCAACTGAGCCACCCAGGCATCCCAGGACTGTTCATTTCCTTATATTGCCATTTATCCTGAGTATTGTTATCAATCTATACTGTCACCACACTGGATGTTATTATCAGTCCTTCTATTCTAATCTAAGAAATGAAAAAAATAATATTTTTATTTGAACATTTTATTGTATAAATAAATACAGTATATAAAATGTATGTTCAAGCAATATAAAATTGGACAGAAATACTACAGATTTATAATTGTTACAAAAAGTAAAAGGCCAATAAGTAGATGAAAAAATATTTAACCCTACTACTAACGGGTTCATAAAAAGCAGAACACAGTCTCGTACTCTTCATTAGACATATAAAATGAAGCAACTCTTTAGGAGGATATTTGATAATCATATCTACAGCAGGTAATTTGATATGTGTTAAAAATTTGACACAGTAGGGGTGCCTGGGTGGTTCACGGTTCTCTCTCTCTCTCTCTCAAAAATAAACAAACATTTTTTTTAAATTAATTGAAAAATTTTTAATGTTTATTTTTTAGAGAGTGACAGAATGTGAATGGGGGAGGGGCAGAGAGAGAGAGGGAGACACAGAATCTGAAGCAGGCTCCAGGCTCAGAGCTGTCAGCACAGAGCCCAGCTTGGAGCTTGAACTCAAGAACTGTGAGATCATGATCTGAGCTGAAGTCGGATGCTTAACCAACTGAGACACCCAGGTGCCCCAAGATAAAATCTTAAATTTCTAATTCCTGATCTTATTGGGATATCTAAGTTTATATATGAAACTGTGTTTTGCTTTCTATACAAAATGTATGCATTTTAAAATAAGTAATCTGTAAGTACGATTAGCTCAACTTGGCGTCAGATTGAATATATTCTTGCATTAGAAGGAACAAATTGGGGGTGCCAGCTGAGCCAGCTCAGTTGAAAGAGCATATGACTCAGTCTTGGGATTGTGACTTCAAGTCCCATGTTGGGTGTAGAGATTAAATAATTTTTTTTTTTAAAAAAGGAGGGACAAACGATACTGCTAGTCAACCCTTTTCTTCCTTCTTAGTACAAGTCAGAAATGAGAAACATGACGTTTGGAGTTGTGCACACTTAAATTCTTTCGCTTTCATTTTAGTTGGTTTTGAACGGTAATGGAAAACTCTGATAAGGAGTAGTCCAGGTTCCATAAGGTTATGTACGAATATAAAGTATATCAGTGTATCATAGTTTTAAAATTTACCTTATTTGTATTTAGTGGGTTTTTGACGTTATTTAAACAGCTTTAACGTGATATGGATTGCTTTAGTGGCTGTTGTTTTTAAGAATTTAGATAACTTGTCATTTGATTATAAAAGATACATTGGCTTCCTAAATTAGGTTAGGTTCCCTATAATCTGTAGACCAGGTTAGGGGCCCAGTCACGTGGATCATTTTTCGTAATAATGATCATGTTTAGTAGTAATGATAAAAATACTGGAGAATTCATGGTTTATTGTATGCCAGGCAGAGTGTATTACATATTCATAGAGACAACAGCCTTAGGTACAGAGAGGTCATGTAATGTATGGTAGGTCATAAGACTGGTAATTGATGCAAATCCAGGTAGTTTGGCTTCTAGGGTCTACAGTCTGTTGCTGGTTATTAATTTAACGACACCATATTGTAAGTACTTGTTTGTGTCCATGCTTATTAGAATCTAAGTTCCTTAAGGACCAAGAGCCATGATTCCTTCTTTTTCCTCTGTGGTCTTTGATAGTATCTGATATATAATAGGTAAATATTTAGTAAAATGAAGTAAAATCTAAAGAGATGGAGTGTCATGTTTGTTAGGACTGAATTTCTTAATATGGTATTGACTTTTATGGGTAACAAAATTACATTATATTTGGGATTATTTTGTCATTAACTTTAATTTGTATTTTATTCCCTTTGGGGAATACAGTCAAAATTTTTGCTAATTGTAAAGATTTTGTACTGGGGCACCTGGGTGGCTCATTCAGTTGAGTGTCTGACTCTTGATTTCAGCTCAGGTCATGATCCCAGGGTCAGAGGATTGAGCACCGAATGGGACTTTGCATTGAGTGTGGAGCCTGCTTAAGATTCTCTGAGTGCCCAGGTGGCTCAGTTGGTTGAGCGTCCATCTTTGGCTCATGTCATGACCTTGTGGTCTGTGAGTTTGAGACCCACATCTATCAGCACAGAGCCTGCTTCGGATCCTCTGTCCCCCTCTCTCTACACGTCTCCTGCTTGTGTGCTCTCTCTCTCAAAAATGAATAAACATTTTAAAAATTATTAAAAAAAATAAACATTAAAAAAAAGATTGTCCCTAAAGTTAAAAAGATGATTTTGTATAGTGTTTCATTTTTTTTAAGTTTGTTTGTTTTTGAGAAAGAGCACACGAATGTGAGTGGGGGAAGGCCAGAGAGAGAGGGAGATAATTCCAAGCAAGTTCTGCGCAGACAGCATAGATGTGGGGCTCAAACCCACGAACCATGAAATCATGACGTAGGCTGAAATCGAGAGTCAGATGCTTAACTGACTGAGCCACCCAGGCATCCCCAGTGTTTTAAATATTAAGACAATGAAGAGCATGAAAATTGTAAATTATGTAATTTTTGGATTAAATGGAAAAGAAAAATGGAATCTATAATTTTGTATTTGCTGAGTTCCCCACCCCCAGTTTTAATGAGGTATAATTAGCAAATAAAAATTATA